>NC_049912.1:2243316-2863316 GCF_001411555.2 Juglans regia | reverse complement strand
CACAGTGCTAAAGTTCTTCGAGGGCTAAGAGATCGAATTGACTCAGACATGGTTGCAGTTCTCCGAAAAGCCATGATTGTCAAGGCAAGGCTAGAAGCGCTTGATCGATCCAATGTGACCAATCGCAAGGTCTCAGAAGCATATAAAGAGGGAAGTCCTGTCGATAGGACAAGGATATCTGTAACAAATGGTTTGAGAGTCAAACTTAAGGAAATGATGAATGATTTCCAATCCTTGAGAGAAAATATTCTTTCAGATCATAAGGAAGATCTCAAGAGGAGGTACTATACTGCAACCGGCGAACTACCAAGCGAGGAGGTTATTGAAAAGATGGTTTCAGGGGCTGTGAAAGTTCAACTATTTGAAGGGAAAACCGAGACGAATTTGAGGAGTAAAGAGAGGCATGAGGCTGTCATGGATATTCAGAGGAGCTTGAACAAGCTTCATCAGGTCTTCCTTGACATGGCTGTTCTGGTTGAGACACAAGGTGAAAAGATTGATGATATCGAAGAGAACTTGGCCAATGTGGGTAGCTTTATCAATGGTGGAACAAACAGTCTTTACTATGCCAATCAAATGAAGAAGAAGAACAAGAAATGGGCTTGCTGGGTTTGTTCTGTGCTGCTGATTATTCTGTTGGTGTGCATCATTTCTATGCTAGCTTCTTGAAGGGAAAAGGTCAGAAAATCATTTGTAGACTGCAAAGCAGCTCATGGTTTCTGACGCCCAAGTGAGGGGGTTTTTCTGTTTAAATTAATCTCTAATTGAGCTGTTCTGAGCTCATAGAGGGGTTGTTTTCTTTTTGCTGCTTTAATGGATTTTGGCTTGTTAGATATCATTTTACCATTTTGGTAGAATGATTCCTGTCTGATATGCTGTTGTGTTCGCTTAACTGGTGGCAAGATTTAATGAGAAATAGATTTTCTAAATTGAATTGATTAAAGTGAAGTGTTCCTCTTGTTTTTATCAGATGTTTTCCTTGTCTACCATATTTGCTAAATTCAACATGATCGCTAAAAAAGGCTGAATCAACTGCTGTTATGGGGTTTTAAAGGGGAAAAAGGAAACAAGAAATTAAAATTAAGGGAATCAATCAGTTGAGTCTGATAATATCATCCGTTTGATTTAGTTTCTTTTTGACTGCTGGAAAATCTCAACGGGCAAGTTTGTCAATATAAAGAGAAATACTCTAGCCACAAAGTAATCCACAAAAGCAATCTCATAAACTGACGTAGTTTGATGTGATTTGTCAGATTATAAAGTTACTTTTATTATAAAATAGATCTAACGGATCAAATAAAAATAACTGATTGGATTAAAGATGTTTTTAGTAGATTCGCTTGTTTGGTCAGTGCCCTTCATATATGCCTGATAACCCTTGACATTGAGTAGCTTTCTAATGAGCTCCGGTTTAAGATTTTAGTAGTGCGATAAATGTTCTTTCATTCTGAATTTTATTAAACTCAAATATGATAAATGATAGTTGCAATCGTGAGTGCACAAGCGTTGTACAATCATTTTGAAAAAATAAATAAATACGAAATTCACATTAAAAAAAAAATTTTAATTTTTTAATAATGGATCATATTTTTTTTCAAATCGACTGTACTACATTTGTACACTCCACAATTATATGTACCATTACTCCTCAAATATACCAATTGATGCGTCACATTTTAAGTTGTTTTTATTTGAGTGGTTGGCTTATGAAGCTACTCAAAATAAGCCACATCAGTCGGCATTATTAAAGATGACACAATCAAGATAAAGACTACGTAAGGATATTCTTGGTAGTTTCAGGTTCGTTTGGAAATTAAAATCATCTCAATATATTATTATAATTTTTTCAAATTTTAATATAAAATATAGTAAATAATTTAATTTTTTTAAATTTTAAAATAATAATAATAATAAATAATAATATTTTATCATTTCAACTCAACTCAATTCATTTTAACATCTAAACACACTCCAGTAAAAGCTATGCTAGGATTGCGTGACACTGCACATGATTATGATGCAATTTTGGCCTTATTTTTTACGCACGAGTGCGAGAAGAAAGCAAAAAAAGAGCAGGGAAACCATGTCTGCCACCGCGTCTTCCGTCACCCTCCCATCTCTCGCCCCTAAAACCCTATTCCCCTACAATTCCAAACCCACTTCGCTCTCTCTGTTCTCTCTCTCCCCTTCTCCTCTCAGCCTTTATTGCAAGCCCATTTCCGTTTCCGCTTCGTTTCTTCACTCTTCGCCGCCCTCCCTGTTCGTCCCGAACGTCGCCATTTCGTTCGAGTTCAACCAAGAGGAGGAGGTCTAGAGCGATGGCGACGAGGTCGGCTTTTCCCCTGACCCCAAACTCTTCGTCGGTAATCTTCCTTTCAGTGTTGACAGTGCTCAGCTCGCCGGCTTGTTCGAACGCGCTGGAAATGTTGAAATGGTCGAGGTGATTTATGACAAGACGACTGGAAGAAGCAGAGGATTTGGATTTGTAACCATGTCTATAGTTGAGGAAGTTGACGCTGTTGCTCAACAGTTCAATGGCTATGAACTCGAGGGAAGGGCACTGAGGGTGAATTCTGGGCCTCCACCTAGGAGGGAGGATTCCTCCTTTAGAAGCATTAGAGGTGGGCCAGGTTTTGGTGCTGGCCACCGTGTTCATGTTGGTAACCTTGATTGGGATGTTGATGATTTGGCACTTGAGAGTTTGTTTTCCGAGCAAGGGAAGGTTGTTGAAGCAAGAGTGGTTTATGATAGGGAGAGTGGTAGATCAAGAGGCTTTGGTTTTGTAACCTACAGGCTACAACTCTTGTAACACCTGGATCCAATCAAGTATAATTTTTTTTTCTTTGTTATTTATTTCGTTTTAGTTTATTTATTTATTTTAGTTCATTTTATTTTTATTTGTTTTTCTTCACGCTTTAATTTTTTTTCCCGCATGTTTATTTTATTTTATTTTCATTTCTGTCTATATTTTTTATTTACCCGTAAGTCTTCCTCTTGTCCACTCCATGCACACACACGACACAGCCTTTCATCCGCGCCCACGTCTCTCTCGTCTCTCTAGGGTTTTATTTTTGATATTTTAATCACTTATAAATACACATCCTTCTTGCCTAGAATAGGGTTGCCGTCTCCTACCCTAAGCTAGGGCTGCCACACGATTAACTTCTCCACACCTCCACGTTCAGGCATCACCAATCTCACGCATGTTTCCTTTCTTTTTTTTTTTCACTGTAACCGTCCCCATATATAGATAGAACTCGTACGTGGAAGACGGAAGTGATCTCTAACTTAGAATAGAGTGCCGCTACACCATCCAAAACTCAAGCCACCTCCCCATACAAAATCGACTCAACCCGTGCATGCACTGCATCTCCACGGATCGCAACTCCACCTCGCCGTGCGCCACCTCCACTTGACCCTCACTGGAGCTCCAGCTCTTCCGCCGTACACCACAGTCACCATCATCAACCTGTTTTTCCCTCAGCCTCCATGCATGAAGACCACCTCAACAGTCGCAGCCGCAGCCCCTGTTTGCATGCTTAAAAACAGAGCACTATTCTGTGCTCTCAGCCCACTGCACGACCGACGTCTAACGGCGTCGCTAGCCATCCACGTCGCCTCCACTTGCAGAGAAGATACAGCCGACCACCTCTCATCATCCAGTTGCTTTTTCTCTAGGTGAGACCACTACATCTCATTGCTTTTACCCCACGGCCTCTTCTCCGTTGCCTCTTTCTCTCATGGCTTTCTCTCTGATCTTAGTGCAGTGCCATCACGTGACCACCTTCTACCGCCGCCCACCTCCCTGCTCTTTGCGCCGCGGCTCCTCTCTCGGTGAGTATTGGAATCCTCAGTCGCATATTGTTTTGGTCTAGAGCATTTCACAACTTGGTTTTCCTTTCATTTTCATAGTTTTTCCCAATAAGCCCATGCATCTTATATGTATTTTCTAAAACACCGTCCCTTTAGATGGGTTCTAAATTAACCCAAAGTCTGTGTTAGTATTGTTTTTTTTAAAAAAATTATATAGCTTATAAAGAAAATAGATAAAGTTTTGAATTATATTATTTGTAATACTATTTTTTCTAAAATATGAAGTTTTGAAGTGATTAGCAAGTGAAAATTTTTTATTTATTTTGAACCCATGCATTATTTGGATATTTCCCAAAATACCCCTAGTTATACATTGGGTTTTTTTAAAGTATATTACTTTTATTATATTATATTATCTAGTATTAAATTTTATAGTTTGATTTCAATAATTAATAAATTAGTATTTAATATCTTAGTCAAAGATATTAAGCGGGTATTGAGGAATTTGAGAATCGATGGTATTTTTGGGGTTATGAGAATTTTAGGTCTAGAAGTATTAAAATAGATATTTCAGGTGTAATTACGAAGTAACTGTTCAAATTGGAGATTTATTCAAGTTACATGAATTTTCTATAGGTGACAATTGATATTTGTTTGGCACTATTGTGAAGATTTTATGAAAAGCTAAAAAGTCCAGGTAAGCGGAGTTCATATACTAGTTTTCCATAAAAGAAATGAAATGAGGTTGTCTTTGAAATAAGCATATTTATTTTTGAAAAGAACTCTGAAAACTACATCAGATGTTTATTTTGCATATGTATGAATTCAATATAAGAGAAAGTATTTTCTGTCATGACTGGTGTAGACATGAGCTACTTTTGTGCATTTTATTTCTGAACTATACAAAAGAGCGAATGTGAAAGTCTAAAAGTTTTTGCTATGAATAAATGAATATGTTTTGGTGTTTGTTTATTTTGAACATGTGAAATGATCTGAAGTTATTCAGTATTTTATTCTGATATGATGTGTCATCTGGAAACTTTGGCATGAAGTTCTGATTCTATGTCTGAATGTGATATGTTCCGATAATATTTTGTTCTGTTTCTGCTAAGGCTCAGCCACGGGTATAATGGTGGTTTATAACCCTACCACGGGGTGAAACATGGTATATGACTCAGCCACGGGTATAATGGTGGTTTATAACCCTATCACGGGGTGAAACATGGTATACGGCCCATCTACGGGTATAATGGTGATTTATAATCCTACCAAGGGGGTGAAACATGGTATACGGCCCAGCCACGGGTATAATGGTGGTTTATAACCCTACCACGAGTGTTAAATATGGTATTTGTCCCAATGTGATGCTGTGAGATGATATGAATATAATGTTTCAGTTTGGATATGCCAAGAGATTTTCTTTTTGGTAACAAGTTTGTTTTTTTGAAAATTTCGCTCTGATATTTTGTACCAAGTTTTGTTTATGCATTCTGAAAGTAAATTTGTTGTTTCTGCATTCTGAACGCAAATGTTTTATTTTGCATACCGAATTTTATAAATGCTCATGTTTACATCCTAGTACATGATTTGTGCTTACTGAATTGTAGATAACTCACCCCTTATCTCCACAATACTTTTCAGATGGCTTTAGATATTTCATCTGGGGATCAAGATTCTGAAGTTTTAGGTGAGATGATTTAAGAGTAGTGGATTAAGCATAGAAAGTTCTCGATGAGTATTGACAATTTTTTTTTATTGTGTTGCGAAGACTTGACATTTTGAAAAATTAGTTATATTAAGGAAATTAGTTTGAATTGAAATTTTTTTTATGATATTGAAAATTTGGAGTCTATAATTATATTGTTGAATTGTGAGTGTTAGTGATAGGAAGTAACTATCCGACTCCTGTGGGATTGGGACGTTACAGTTCTGCGATAGGTGCCAACAATGCATTTGAATCCTTGAATGGTGTTGACTTGAATGGCAAGCCCTACGCGTCAGTGCAGCAGAAGCTAGGCCAAGACGTCAATTTTGATTTTTGAATGTTTTGTGTTGTCAACCAACAAAAGGCGGGGGACATGCTGTGCAAGCGTGGATTCTATTGCCTCGAGAATTTACAGAAAAAAGTTTCCATATTTTGACAAGTTACAGAAAATTTCCCTGAATTGCACTGTTTCTGGGCCTTCAGATGGACAAGAGCTGAGAAACATGCTCTGAAGGATCATTGATTTTGTATGGTCTGAATACCATAATCAAGATTCGAAGCTAATTTTGTTGCCCATCTGGGAAAAAAAAAAAAAGGCGGAAGAAGATAAACAATTGCATAGCTTCATTTTGCAAGAGTTCAATGAAGATTTATCGATGATCAAATAGGGACCAGCCAAAAGTGGCCTCCAAAGATTAAAAAAAAAAAAGCAGCCCAGATATTCCTGTCAATATCATGAGCCTTATCCTACTTTCTAATAAAATCACAGCCATAGAAACATTTTCTCATTTTTCTTTTCTTCTTCTCGTTATGAACCTATACCAATTTTATCACATATCAACCATTCCATGGAACCCATTTCAGTGAATCTACAAAATCAGACCTCCATAGAATCAAATGTAGTACAGAGCCTGCGTCTGCTTGAAAGATGTTCAAAAATGGTGGAAATAAAGCAGATTCATGCTCGACTTTATAAAACAGGTCTCATTGGAGAACCTAACGCAGTCAGCAGGCACCTAGCTTCCACAGCCTCCCCAGATTTTGGCAGCTTGACTTATGTTCGGAAGGTTTTTGACGAGATTAGTAGACCCAATACTTTCATGTGGAACACCATGATTAGAGGATATTCAAACAGCAATGAGCCAGAAGCAGCCCTGCTTCTGTACCATCAAATGCTTTGTCATTCAGTCCCACATAATGCTTACACCTTCCCTTTCCTGCTCAAAGCATGTTCCACTCTGTCAGCTTTGGAAGAAACCCAACAAATCCACGCCCACATCATAAAAACAGGCTTTGGCTTGGATGTTTATGCCACAAATTCATTGCTTCATGTTTATGCCATCTCTGGTTGTATCAAATCTGCACATCTCCTCTTCGAGCGGCTTCTTGAGCGAGACATTGTTTCTTGGAACTCAATGATTGATGGGTATGCAAAATTTGGCAGGTTAGAGATGGCTTTTGAATTTTTCAAAAATATGCCAGTAAAGAATGTGGTCTCATGGACGGCAATGATTTCTGGCTTTGTTGGGGCAGGACTCAACAAGGAAGCTCTAAACCTTTTTTGTGAAATGCTGATTGCGGGAGTCAAACCTGACAAAGTAGCCCTTGGAATCTCACTTTCAGCGTGTGCACATCTAGGAGCATTGGATCAAGGCAGATGGATTCACGCCTATATAGCTAAAAATGGAATCAAAATCGATCGTATACTGGGCTGTGTTCTTATAGACATGTATGGTAAGTGTGGAGACATGGAAGAAGCTCTAGAAGTCTTCACAAAACTTGAGAAGAGAGGTACCTCTGAATGGACAACAATAATTAATGGTTTTGCAATACATGGGCAGGCGCAAGAAGCTCTTGATTTGTTTGTGCAAATGAACAAAGCAGGAATTAAGCCAAATTTGATCACATTCACAGCAATTTTGACTGCATGTAGCCATGCAGGGCTTGTTGATGATGGCAAGTCAATGTTTAAGAGCATGACTACAGTTTATCGGTTGAACCCAACAATCGAGCATTACGGATGCATGGTGGACCTTCTAGGCAGAGCTGGGTTGCTTATGGAAGCAAAAGACTTAATCGAGAAAATGCCTTTAAAGCCGAATGCTGCCATTTGGGGAGCACTGCTCAACGCCTGCTGGATTCATGGACATCTTGAGTTAGGGAAACAGATAGGGAAAATCCTGCTTGAAATTGACCCTGGGCATGGCGGGCGATACATTCACTTGGCAAGAATTCATGCTGCAGCTGGGGAATGGGACCAAGCAGTTGAAGTGAGAAGCCAGATGAAACACAGAGGAGTTTCAAAACTTCCAGGGTGTAGTTCAATCAGCCTGAATGGTATTGTCCATGAATTTTCAGCTGGAGATGGGTGCCATCCACAGATGGAAAAGATTTATTGGATGTGGAACCAGATTACAGAGAAGCTAAGGCAAGAAGGGTATAAACCTGCAACAGGGGACTTACTGCTTGATCTATATGATGAGGAGAAAGAGAGAGCAATCCAGTATCATAGTGAAAAGCTGGCTATTGCATTCGGGATAATAAGCACTAGACCGCAGACAACCATCCGGATTGTTAAGAATCTTCGGGTGTGTGAGGACTGCCACATAGTTACAAAGCTCATCTCAAAGATTTATTCTAGGGATATTATTGTTCGGGATAGAACTCGTTTCCACCATTTCAAGAATGGGAAATGTTCTTGTAGAGATTATTGGTGAGAAAGAGAGATGCCTTGGATCACACTCAGTAGACTCTAAAATGCGAAAAATAGAAATACCTATCAAAGATATGTCAATTTGAATAAGAACTTTGAACAAACCAGATTATTTGCTTTTATTTTTTTATTTTTTGATCGGTAAACAAAATTTTATTGATCATAAGAATAGGCAAAAACCCAAATATACGGGTCATATACAAGAGCATCGCCCGAGCGTGCTAGTTCAGTGATACAAGCCAGATTATTACCTTTTATAGCTGAAGGTTTGCAAAACTCAAATAAAAACTTTGGAATTGACAGTGGTACAAGTTGTACAAAATTCAACAGCAGTGCTGAGTTACACTTCAGTCAATGCTAAGATGCTGTGTGGCTATCCAAGATTGTGCGGGCTCTAGTTGGACGTTTCCAATCTGAATTAGGCATGGAAAAGAAAAATCACTATGCAGATAATTGATAAGTTGGAGAGGATAAATAAAAAGTTTAGATGCATCATCAAGCCTGTGGTCAGTATCAACAAAAGAATATGAAACTTTTGTTTTTAATCAAGTCTTGACAGTTAAGAAAAGAAAATGACTATTTACTACCTTAGCATTCTCAACACAAACAAAATCTTTGTAGCAAGCTTCCATCTGCAGATAAGGGTTCCACAAAACAGCATCTGTCCAACTGCATAGGAAAAAGATAAGCATGTTAAACAAACAAATATTGATGTCTCAGCGATACCAATTTAAATCGTCAAAATAAGGTTTACAACTCACTTAGTGTTCCTGACAGATATCGTATCACCCAAGCCATTATCAAGCTGCAATTCATTAGGCACATCCAGATAGACGCAATCTACAAATCCAGGAAAAGTGACCACATCCCTGTGATTTAAAAATGTCAGAAGATGCAAAAAGTCTTTTGAAAAGTCTATTTAGAGATTGGTGCGAATCACGAGGAGTTATGTGAACTCATGCTACCCTCAACAGTTTCACATAGTAGTTAGAATCATCTGGATAAGTTATACTTCACAACTGCAACATACCGTCCCTGTTGCAATGTCTTCATCACACTTCAAGTCTGGGCAATTAATACCGTAAATCTGAAAGAATTGTTGCAATGCATCCCATCCCTTTTTTCCAAATTAGGGACAAAACCATTTGTGTCTGACCACCACACGCAATCAGGGCCCAAATGGCAGGATCCCATTTCTAGTCTTATAAAATTTCTGAAATATCCCTCTTTATGATGCCTATGCAAAGAAAGGCTCCTTAAACTTGCTTAAAAATTTTCTTATGTTACTAAGCAACACTGTTACAGTTGTAATTAATGAACTGCTTATTTTGCTAACAAAATACATATTGCAGACATTTCCCAGACGGTGACTAAAGAGAGAAAGAAAAAACATGTTAAGTTGAATTCACTACTTGATAGAATATGGGAAATTCATTGTTTGAAACACGACATACCTTTCTTCCTTACCCTCCAATGGATTCTTAGGATCTGGATCTTTGTTCAGAGTTTTGCACCCTTTCAAACCTTTCACTGATGCCCCTGTCACAGAAGCCTGCATGATGATGGTGGAAATGAATGTTATTAATTTGTGTTTACTTTTGCAAGATCATGTAATTAAATCAAATTCACAACACCATGTAAGTTAAGGATGAAATATCCTGGTCATGTTCAGACTTTCAACGTGAAATCACCTACCAATTGTCTCATATTTTCTTTCTACCAATTTTAATCTTAAGTTCTTCCAATACCTTTTTTTAATATGTAAGTTCTTCCACTACCTATCAGTAACAGTATCATCAAAAGAAATTTTTATTTTGGTTAAGAACATGATGATTGATGGAAATTATGATACTTACACGGAAGTATGTGTGCAAGGCAGTATTAAATGAAAATGGCTTATTGTCGGTGTTTGTAATTGTTAGTTCAGTTGAAAGGCTTCTTGTATGTAGAATGACCTGCAAAGAATTGAGTAAATAACAAGTTAATTTGAGACCATGAAGTATACAGAAAGCCTAACTGAACATTAATTACATAAGAGAGTGGGGGCAACAATATGATGGCAAAGGTAAAAGCTTTGCTAGATGGACTTGTTATTTGTGATAGACTTCATCTGTTCCAAATCGAAGCTGAAATATATTCTAAAGTTCTTGTGGATTGGTGGCATGGGTTTGGAAGTGTCCATTAGGAAGTAAGGGAAGATTGGGACAGAAGCAAATTGCTGTCAAATCAAATGGTTATTTCATTGAAGCATGCTTATAGAGAAATAAATCGAGCTGCTGATTGCCTTGCAAAGCAAGAGAACAGATAAATTGGACATCCCTGCCTTCAGTTGTAAATGAGATATTTGTTTAAGTTTCTGTATAGTTCTTAATATGTGGTAAGGTTTGTTTTTTTTTACTCCTGGGTTTTGTGCTTTATTGAATATTGTATCCTGAAGGTGTTTGGAATGTAACCATGATTTTCCTCCACCATAAGTGAGGGATTTTTTTTTTTTCTTTAATAAAATTGGGGTACACTCTTCTTAAACAAATGCATAAGAGATAAGTGACCACCCGACCTTGTATAAAGCTTGAAAGCTATAATCCCACATGGAACGACTGTAAGTACTATCCTTTAGTTCTAGAGTTACAACAGGATTTCCTTCCACATTTTCAGAATCAACAATGGACCAATCCAAGTTCCTTGCAAATCCATGCTGTAAATTACATAAAAACCTCCATCAGTAAAAAAAAAAAAGGAAAAGAAAATTAATAATAGTTAGAAGACAGGAATGAAGAATAAAGTAAAATGTAATCATTGGCAATTCTCGAGAAACTCTTCTGGCTCATGCAGGTATTGACTGGACAGGAAGAGCTCAATCATCCATAACTTTTGGTTGGACTACAATTTCTATCAGTATTAAGACAAACTTCAAATTTTTCCATAAAGCAATTATTCTAACCATTCTAACCCAAAAATCTCTCCCCAGGTACTAGTGACTAAGTTATGGAAAGATCCAAAAACGGACTTTTCCAAGGTGAAGTGCTAGAAATCAAATGAAATGATCTCATATAAAATATATATATATTTTTTGTTCTTGAATTCATATAGTATAGAATGCAAAGATATGTATGGAGTCTAGTAATGGGGTATGAACAAGTGTAGAAAGCTGTACCTGCTGTATTTGGCCAGGTCCAAACTGCGGGAAACAATGTGGAAGGCCTCCACTATTCCAAGAGAGGCAGTGTTAGTATTTGAGGATCCTAAGTTTTTGAGTAATAATAGGATTCAAGACATGCATCATATGCAGAATGAAAAATTTATGACCCCTAAAACACTGAGATTTAAGATTTAAATCCTCTTTATAAAAATTTCCTTAAGTGGTGGCAATGTAAGATTTCAATCATCTTTAGACATTGTAATTTTCCAGAGGCTGAAACTAACAGAATATAATGGGAGAATTCTTTGTCATAAAGTTTATCTATGATCTCATTTTTTTTCTTTCTGTTTTGTCAGTCATTCTTCAAATTTAGAACACCTAAAAATTCATTAAATTATTGTTCTTGAAACATATTACCTGCAATTATGTCAACTAGCTTTAAATCTTGATCACCTACCAGGAGATCACATGCAAAGTTCAATAGACACTAACTGAGCTTCAGCTTGTTGGTATCAGTTACCCAGTTTAAAAGTGAAAATTTAATTTCTGTAAGATAATCATCAACATAAAAACCAAATAATGAATATCCAAATCATTCATAGATCTACCACATAACCCAAACCACTACATTCAGCAAAGGAGCAAAAATGTAGGAAAGGTTAAAGAAAAAATGAAAAAAAAAAAATCAGATTGCAAGGCATGAGGTTGGCAGGAAGACAAACCTGATTGGTTTTTTCTTATTAAACACGGCATCTGGCCGAACAAAAAGGAGGTCCTTGCCATTTGCTACTTTCCAAGACGTGACACAGCCTCCAAACAAGTACACATCTGCCTCGCTGCACACAGAAAATTCAATCATCCGTGGAAGGCTATATATGCATCTATTATCCTAAAACACTAATGCTATATATTAAAAGAACTAAAATTACTTTTCTTACAATAATTAGTTAATCTTAAATCAGGAAACGAAGAGATGGGAGCAAATTAGAAACTTAAAATCCCCAATTGTAATTGCTCGAATTAACGGCATGGGCAACCTTTTGCATAGCAGACGTACATATATAAATGTAAGGAGAGGGAGGCGTGGAATGAGCTTAAGAATACTAACCTACCGGTAGCGGATGTGAGCACAACCTTGGGCAAGTTCCCTTCTCCTTCTGTGACTCGCACACCCAACGAAGTAGAGGCTTCTTTGCCCACAGTTGCATAAGCCTTGCCAGAATTATACCTGTTTCCGAAAACTTAATTTTCCTTTTAGTTTCTCGAAACGTACTCCGATTCAATGCAAACCCGACCGATCGAGGGTTTAATCAAATAATGGCAACCTTGAAACATGGGATTCGACGAATTGAGTAGAAAATAGAGAAACTCACCTGTTGACTCGGCGAAGATTAGGTGGGCATAAGGTGGGGAGCGAGAATGCCATAGAAACCAGCGCCATCTTCTTTAAGCAAGGTGTCTCTCTCTCTCTCTCTCTCTCTCTCTCTCTCACACACACACACACACACACTCACAGTCACAACCCAATAGCACACTTACTTGGGAATGGTTCTGGTCGTTTATGCCGTTACTGGTATTTGCTATGCTCGTCAAAATTCGGATATTCTTTCGTTCTCAGGATTTTCTTCCAGGAAAATTAGGTTTTATTATCCGAAATATCGTCTTTAACTCGGCCCTCGGAAGGAAAAAAAAAAGTTTCAATTGGAGCAAATAAAATTATTGGGATAAAAGAAAGGTTAGTCCCCCCCCCCCCAAAAAAAATATTTCAAGGTAAGTATGTCATAAATTAACTAGTAAAAATTTAATTATAAGCGATTATGTGCACTAATACGCGCACCTATTAAATATGATTGATCAGAAAGTAGATTTTATTGAAAACAATGCTAATTTAAATAGGATGAACCAATTAACTAACTGGTTACAACGATATAAGATTCAATAGGGTGAAAGTTCTCAACAATCATCTCAAAACAAACAAAAGCAACACCAGAGAAAATAAAAAAGCAGGATCTAAAGCTAAAAGTTTGACTCTCACCCATTTTCCCTTAAGGTAAGCTGCTTAAAGCGGTCTAGCGCACCCCATAAATCTGATGGAAGGAAAAAAAAATTATAAAACTATGATTAAAAGCTACAGTTGAGAGTTGTGTGCTACATTTTGTATGTCTAGTCTGACTGAATGAGACTTTCATGACCACTTTTATCTTAATCCTTGGTTAGGAAAAACATGAACATAAGAAAATAACAACCTGAATATGAGCCGATACGCTAGTATTTGGATTTAAGAGATCCAAAACCGCTAACTATAATGGTGCCGCGCGTGGCGGTAAAAGACTTGCCCTGTAAGTGGCACATGAGACACACGCGCTACTTGTTTGGATAGTTTTCTCCTTCCATCCGACAGATCGACAGTTGGAGAGTCTTATGGTGGGGCGTGTGGCAGTCCTAAAAGGCTAATAAGCAGTAGATCAAAACATTTGATGCTATAGCCGAAAAACTAGAAAAACAAAATTAGAAAAAAAAAATTGATATACATTGCCATCAATGGCTATACAGTCGAAGGGAGGGAGGAACCAAAGCTCCAACCCTCCCGAGTGGAGAGACTGAGATAGCTGGCTGCTTGGATAGAGAGAAAAATTATCTGGAGAGAGAAGGAAAACTGTTATTTTATTTGAAGAAAATAGGATATATTATTAAAAATTAGATTTTTTGTGTATCGAGTTTATCTATTTTTTTTTTAAAAAAATTAATATGTAATACTTGTTTATTCTAAAATTATACAAATTATTTTCTTTATAATAATAGATAATTTTAACAATTACATATTAAAATAGAATTTTGGCAAAATGAAATATATGTATATAAATATATATATATATATAATCGATATTTTCCAATGATTTTGACAGGAAGTTTAGGAAAATATGTTTTAAGAATGATCTTGTCTATTCCTTTTCGATCTAGATTTTAATAAATAAAAGCGTTTCGAAAGCTTTTTTTTTTTTTTTTTTGAGATAACTCAAATTTTAGAACATAATATTTATTAATATCATGTAAATCTTTGGGGATAATATTAAATATTTAATAAAATGGTGAGAAATCTATTTTTAAGACGATAATTTAAGCTTCATTTGATAAGTAAATTCATATCAACTCATCATTATAATTTTTTTAAATTTTAAAATAATAATAATATTAAAAAATAATATTTTAATAATATTTTATCATTTCAATTTAATTCAATTTAACATCTAAATCCAAAAAAATAAATAGAGTTAAAAAAAAGAGAAAGTATGTAGTCCCTATTTTTGTGGACAGCTTAAATTCATATGGGATTAAAGATTTTGCAAGACACAGCAGAAGAAGAGATAAGTATGAGGTAAATGATGAAATTAAGAGAATTTAGGGTTTGTGGGGAAGGGCTACGAAGAAGATGGATGAGCAGCGCGGTGCTGAGCTTTGGGGATGGGAGCCAGGGGGCTCTCGGACTGCCTTCCTCTCTGACGGGTCTTGCTGTTGACGCTTATGAGCCCACGCCGGTCCCTGCGCTCCCCTCTGATGTTACCAGTCTCAGTGCCGGACACTACCACTCTTTGGCTGTAACTTCCCAAGGTCAGCTGTGGGCTTGGGGTCGAAACAACGAAGCCCAGCTCGGCCGTGGTCTTCTTGCTCCCAGGTTTGATTCGCTCTATCTCTCTCTTTCATTTTTTTTTTCTGTAATGTTGATGAAAATTGGTGTTGCTTTTGAGTGATTTGACGTCGGATACGTGGTTTGCTTAATGTGTTCTGAATCTGATTGTGGGTGGCGGTTCATGTCCAATTTTACTTGGAAGGTACATTACTGATTGTCAAAATTTGAGCTTTGGCAGAGATTCTTGGAATGAGCCGAAGAGAGTGCAAGGGTTGGATAAAGTGAATGTTTGCGCTGCATTTGCATCCGGGGTAATTTCTGCAGCCATTGGAGATGATGGGTCTTTATGGGTCTGGGGAAAGTCTAAGCGTGGACAGCTTGGTCTTGGAAAAGGAATCGTTGAGGCTGTAGCACCTTCCAGGGTTGAAGCGCTTGCTGGAGAAAAGATAGCCAAGGTGGGCTACTAGTAAACAATTGCTATATTCTTGTGAAGCATTATGGTGTATAAACTATAATCTGCATGACCATTGTGTGCAACACTTGAACGCCTATGCTTTACATAAGATGGGAAACATTTTTGAGGTGCGTCTTCCTTTGATAGGTGTCATTTGGTTGGGGGCATACACTTGCACAAACTGAGGATGGGAATTTATTTGTCTGGGGTTATTCAGCTGATGCTAGGATAGGGAAGGTTGGGGAATCTTTCGAGAGGTCTCGACTGGATTCGAGTGTGGGTATACCAGAAAACAAAGGACAACTCTCAAGCTCGGCATTCGAAGCTGCCGAGAAGCTGGTTTTAGAAGGAATGAAGGAGGAGGAAAACATGCCAATTGTCTGGGAACCATGTTTAGTGGAACAATTACAGGGTGTTGCAGTCTCAGACATTGCGTGTGGGCTAGATCATTCCACAGTCCTCTACCGTAAGTAATAATAGTTGTCTTCGTTAATATATGCATATGGGAATATAAGTTATGCCTGCATTTATGTTCTAATTCTTTAATTCAGGTGATGGCACCCTGTTGAGCTGTGGAAGTAACGTATATGGTCAGCTGGGCAGAGTAAATCAAGATTTGGGAATGTTGCCAGTTGACATAACCTTTGTTCCTGTGTCTATAGCGGCAGGTCTTGGCCATTCTTTGGCAATTTGCAGGGTTTCATCATCGGATACGATAGAAGATGCTACGGGTATTGTTTCGTGGGGATGGAATCGGAGCTTTCAGCTTGGAAGGACAGGACCAGAGCATATCCCATTGATGGTTGAAGGGTTAGCTGATGAAATTCCAGTCTCTGTGTCAGGGGGGCGTGCACATTCCGCTGTTCTCACATCTAAGGGAGAGGTGTGGGTTTGGGGCTGTGGTAAGAATGGCAGGCTTGGGTTAGGAAGCTCCAGTGATGAAGCTGAGCCAATTTTGCTTGACTCTTTACAAGGTTGCGAGGTTATACAAATTGTGTCAGGCTTTGATCATAATCTTGTCTTGATTGCTGAATAATGTTAGCCTGAATAGAATATTGGTTGTGATGAACAAACATTCCTATGGTTTGGCTCTTTCATTGTTTCCTGGATTCTTTAAATTATCAGTGGTTCAAGTTCGACTTTGGCACTACGTCATCATCAGGGCGGCAGTTCCTTTTGAAGCAAAAGAAACGACGGTAGTAAGAGAAATGCAACTTTTAATTGAAGTGTTTGATCTACGAAATCACTTAAAATGGTTCATATCATCCAATGTGATTAGGGATGATAAAATTCAGGACGAAGAGTATCACTTTTTCAAAAGGGTGATATAACTTGTTTCAGAAGTAATTAGAAGTGATAAACTGGAATCAAACAAGTAGCATTTATTACAAATTCCTGGAACATATATATATTACAATTTGAGTTTCAAGAAAATCTTGAAACCATTTTTTCCCGAGAAACACTGGCCTGCAACTTTTGCAGAACAGAAGCAAACTTAAAATGCTTTTAAATACAAAGGGGCCCCTCAGCTTTTTCAAACTTAAACAGCTAGCATGGTGGAAGATCCTTTGGCGGAGGCAGAACAGATTGATCGGCTCCTGGTCCATCTTCTACAACAAATGCCGTTTTCAATCCCCAACCAGTATGGAGCTCCAAATGACAGTGCAAAAACCAAACGCCTAGACAGTCACGTTACGAGTATTAGTGCAATTGCAAAGGCCTCTAATTATTTTAGAACAAATAAATCTCCATAATTTAGTTCATCAATGAGGGTTAAATTTTGAAAGTTTATATATATATATATATAATATATCGTCTCAAAGGCAACCGGTTGCATTATAATTAAAGGAAAATGTTATTTGCCCCTCTCAAAGTCAAAGTGACCGCTCACTTTGACCAACAGTATAAAAGTGTGTTTTTTTTAATATTTAAAAAGAATTACACTAGTGGTCAAAGTGACTAGTCACTTTAGCCTTTAGGGAGCAGAGTAGTAGCTTACATAATTAGATTTTATACACAAATTTTACATCCCAGTCATTTTTATATATTTTTTATGTACTTTGATTGATTATGCTATAAAATAATTTATTTAATCAATCACATTAATAAAATAGTAAAAAATAGGTAAAAGTGACTGTACGTATAAATCAATTTTATAAATGCTTGAACTTCGCTGAAATTAAACCAAGTACCGGGATTATCAGCTCTGAATCGAATAGCAGTCCAACCGCCAGTGGGAACTCCGACTGTATTCCTTTCCACTGGATCAACCAAGTTGTACTTTGCCGGATCTTTAGCAGGATCAAAATTCCCGATACCCGTCCCAACTACGAAGAAGTTATAGCCATGAAGATGGAATGGATGTGACTCAACTGTTAGAAGATTGGTGTCTTGTAGTACCAGCTCAACTGTGGAATTAAAGGCGATCTTGCCAATCCTTGTGCCTGTGGCAGTACCAAGATTAGCTGTAAGTGGAGCACCGGTGTAGTTGAAAGGAGTCGGAGGCCTGTCAGGGAAATCAACTCTATACACTCCTTTAATGTTGAAGTGGTGAGCTTGGAGAAGAGCAACTTGAGGCATCACGAAAGAGATATTATTCAATGAAGCAAGGAGTTTGGTTCCATTGAGGCAAGTTGGGCAAGAATTCTTGCCAAAACCAACTGTGTAAAAGAGATTTCTATCAACTTTGAGAGGAACTTTGGCAGGATACCGTGGAGTATTTAAGCTTCTGAGCTTCTTGTTGTAGCTCAAAGCAAATTCGGTGTCATTGGGTGCGGGCAACTGGGGAAGAGTAGGGAGGAATGTGTTTGGAATGCCTTTGTACTGCAGTATTCCTGCAGCAGTTTTGTTATCTATGGAAAGCGGAGCATCCATGTAAGGCCTAGCAGCCATGAAATATCTCCCTGGGACTTGGTTAGCTTGCACCAGAACGTTTGTGGTCTGGCCGGGGGCAATAAGTATAGCTTGAGTGCTGAATGGTTTTGTGTAAACTGCATCAACCTCCACCACTGTCATGTTATGTCCAGCAATAGCAAAGAAAAGCTCGTCGTTGAGGGCAGCGTTGATGATCCTCAGCAGGTAAGTTTTGCCTGATTCCACCTCGATTGCAAACGTATCTAAAGCAAGTATAAATGAAGGATTCTATAAGGACTATCTATGCATAACTCGATTCTTTTCTCAGCCATGCATGTTGCCCATATATATTAATTAAGTATGCTTACGTTTTTCAGAGCATGGAAAGAGTGGCCCCGGCTTTCCATTGATTGTGTGTGCATCTGACATATTTGGTGGCAAACCCATGTTCGTCCCTTGCTTGACAACATCTTCCACATCCGCGTGCCACCATTCTCCTGCAGAAGAAAACGAGATCAATTACAGAAAGTAATTAATGGCCTAACTTTTCCAAGGGAATTTTTTGATGTAAAATTTCCTTGAAACTCACCAAACAGAAGTTCAAATTCCTGGTGCGGCTGTGGGAAAGGAAATGGGGTTCCTGGTTTTGGCATGATGACAAATGCACCATGGACAGTAGCCCTCAGCCAAAGAATATGTGCATGCCACCATAAAGTTCCCCTTTGTCCTGTTACATTGAAGTCATAAGTGTAGCTATTCCCAGTCTGGATTGGACACTGAGTAATGTAAGCTGGTCCATCCGCCCAGCCATTTCGATATTGCTTCAGTCCATGCCTACAAGAATGATCACCAAAGCAATGAAGAAAAACAAAAAGAAAATTTTCCAAGTTTGTCTTTTTTTCTCCAATCGTTATCAGAAAATAATCCTACCAGTGAATAGACATGTTATATTGTGCATGGTTTGTTACATTGATAAGAACTCTATCTCCCTCCCTAACATATATAGTCGGCCCTGGGAACCTCCCGTTTACAGTTACGATGGGTTTTGCATGGCACAATCTGCTCACATTCTTCACTTGAATCTGAGAAAATTACATGCAGATCAACACAAAAACCAAGATGATAAATATAAAGAACAGCTAGGCCATTAATGCAACTTTGTGCATATATCCAAGTACTAGTACTGATCCTGCAACAAACTCACATCAAAATGGTAATTCTTTATGGCAGCTTCAGCTGGAAAAAAGATTAAGCCAAGAACTCCAAAGAAAAGGAAGGTGAACCCTGGAACAGCTCTAGCCATGGATATCCCGGCCAGTCAAAAAAAGAAAAGCTTTTTAAGTACTGTTTGTATGGATATGAGATCACATGCATGAATCGGGCCGTAAAGATCATGAGAATTGAGAGGTATATATATGAATGTATAAAGGTAGTTAATGGCGGGCTGTCAGTTTGTTAAAGGATAGAAATAATTATGGGGTTAAGGATTAGGTGGGAAATGTGAATAAGGAGTTGATGAACATCAAAGCTTGTAAGCAAAATACTGAAAGAGACTACCGGCCATTAACTGACGTAGAGGCTGAGATTGCTAAACCAAGAAGATTTCAAAACGTCAGGATACTTGTTTTCTTTTTCTTTTTCCTTTCATAACTTAAAACATCTGAATATATTGGGGATGAGGGCTACACAAGGCCAACCGAACCCTAAAAGTCAGAAGCCTGAGCTTTACCGTCAAGCAAAAGGATTAATATATAGGCTTTAGGAAGACGATCGATATATATACTGGCAGTGGCACAAGCAATTCTTTATAGTATCCAAGCTGGGTAAGATTCCTAGCAAATTAAAGTTGTCCTATGGTGATCAGAAGGGAAAAGGATCGGTTGTTGAGATCTCTTTAGGTGCTGATCATGCAGTTAGAAATATTCTTTTTAGGACAAGCGATAATTTAACATGAAAAGAAGAGGTCTTAAACTCCAACTTTAAAGGCAGGTTTGGGACACAAAACAAAATACAAAATTTTCATCTCATCTCATCTCATTATTACATCTTGTTCAAATTTTCATATAAAATATAATAAATAATTCAACTTTTTCAAATCTCAATACACCATTTTCAAATTCCAAAACAATAATAATATTAAAACTTAATATTTTAAACTTCAAAACAAACACAAAATTTTCATCTCACAAAAAGAATGACTTTTTGTGATAAAAATATACTCATTTTAATAGAAAATTATTATTTTTATAACAAATAACTAACTATAAATAAGCATTTTTCTAACCGTGCCAGTTCCTCTCTAGTAGTGGGTTCGTCAAAGCTAAAATTTGGCCAATGTTTAGCTAAGGTGCACAATAAGCTACTGTAATTAACTCAACAAATGAAAAGTAAATATTGCCTAAAGTTATTTGGCTAGCCAAATTTGGCCAGCCTAAGAGGTTGGCTAAATATTATTCTCATAATAAAATAATTTTATCTTACTATTACTTTGGTCTCCCGCGCAAGAGAAAATGTGAAAAAGGTAAAAAAGATGAAGAAGTTATGCTACTTTCCTCTCTTTGAAACTCCAGCGTGCAACTGCAACACTTGTAAAAAAAAAGTTCGAAAAAGAATATGAAATTGGGTTTAATAGGTTAATGTAAATTGTGATTTGGAAAAAGTTCAAAAAATATATAAATTAAAAGAATATGACCCTTATAAAAAAAATTGTTAGAAAATTATATCCGTTAGGAATAATTTGAACATTAGAAAATTAATGTATAGTTTTTTAATAACGAATAAATATTCAAATTACAATTAAAATTAAAATAAATAAAAAGTTTAAAATCAGTATTTTAATAGAATAATGATAGATTTATTGAACCTGTTATTTGATATTGTTGAAAAGTGGCTAGTTAAATTTATAAAAATGAATTTTCTAATCAAATTTTGGCCAAAGTTTGTTGAGCCCACTACTAATGCTCTACATAACTAATGTGGGTGAAGTAGTACTTTTTGCTTGGTGAAGGAATTGCAATCTTAAAGCAAGGACGACCATCCAATGTGCCCTTGCATATATACTTATATGCTCATATAGAATGCAAATACTATATCATATACATATTTGTTATAGGATTGATGGAGGCCAATATTCCCTAATCAGATTCTCTAAAATTCTCAATTTTCTCTTAAGTCTGACTACTAATTCCCTTTTAATAGTAGGTTAAGATGATGTTTGCTTAGTAACAATCAATTATGTCTTGTTTGTTTTCGCAGATAAGATGAGATGAGTTAAGATTAAAATTAAAAGTTGAATAAAATATTATTACAATATTTTTTTAAATATTATTTTTGTTTAGAGATTTGAAAAAGTTAAATTATTTTTTTATATTTTGTATGAGAATTTAAAAAAATTATAATAATTAAATGAGATAAATTGAGAAGAATTGTCAAAAAAGATCTCTAGAGTAGTTATATTGGATTACCAAATTGGTCTGCTAAATAGCAATTTTCAGAAGACCAACCCCTCAAAAGTCTTTGTTCTAATAGTAAATAATACTAACTCTTTGTTTCCTATAGTGAGACTAGAAAATAGCAACTGTGTTTCTTACATCAGTAATGTTATATATAATCGTAAAATATTACGCAAGACAACGTAATCGTTTTGAAAAATAATGAAGTTTATTATTAAAAAATTAGTTATTTCTTATACGGATCTCGTATTTACTTATTTTTTTCAAAATAATTGTACGGTACCTACGTACTCCACGATTATTGCTAATATAATTTCTGTTCGTGTGATGTTTTTCTTTTTCCCACGTACATTATAAGTAACCAAGGCGCACAACATGATGATCAGTTTGTGGCGGGGCATTTGCTCATGCATGCATACGTGCTTTTGAGTCACTCGTGCTGAATTCATGGATATATACTGCTGCTAACATAAGAAAGGCATACATATATATATATATACATATATATATATATATATGTATATTTATGCACACTGACACACACATGCACATGAGATTTCCGTCACTACCATAAGGCCAGGCGCCGTTACTGCCTATTGAAGATGAATTAAGGGGCTGCACATAAGTACTAGTGTGGACGTCCCTCCATTTTAGTTAATTAAAAGTCTAGTATTTTAGTTTTTTTTTTTAAATTTAATTATAATATATTATAAAATTATAAGTAAAATGTTTCTTCGAGATAAGCTCAAGATCACAGACTACTCTTTTTGTTTTTTTTCTATAACTTTTTTGTGATCCGTCTACTTTATAATTCAAATGGAGAGCAATATCATATGTTTGGAATTAAGCTAACCTTTTGTGTTGAGGTTAATATCAAAGAAGTGGTGAAGAGTTCTGTTATATAAAGTTACTTTTATATATTATTTATATATTTTATTGATGTGATTGATCAAAAAAGTTATTTTAAATTAAAAAAAATGACGTAATCATGAATCACATTAGTATAATACGTAAAATAATATGAAAAAGTGATTGCACATAGAGTTTTTAATCTATATAATAGTATATGCTCTTTTCTGGGCCTATATATTAAAAACATGTCTGACAAAGTCATATTAAGAATTCTTTTTATTTCTTCTTTATATCCATTTCGTTATGATAAGGATGGTATTACTATCAACCCTTTCGAATAAAAAGTTAAATTTAAATTTGCTTCAAGATTTAAAATTGATACTGACAAAAGTTTGAAATATTTGCTTTCTGCAAAAAACAAAAATTTAAATTTCCTTCGACAAGAAATTAGATTCAAACAAATTTCTGATATATATATATATATATATATAATATATATATATACATTTTTTTCTGCTTTTGGTCATTTTGTTGTCAGGAATGTATAATTTTCCCAAGTAATTATGAAAACAAAGGGGGAAAATTAGCTCAAATCCAGATCAATTATATCAGGAATATTTCTTATCACCCACATGCTTTTTATTATACGAAAAGAGATAGATATAACATGAAAACTCTACTATTATAATTAACGTTAAGATTCACATCGCCATATATGGCTATCTACAACTTCCATAATCCCATAGTAAATTATTAAGGATTAATTACATAATTATAAGTATTTGAATTGAGTTCGCAACTTTCACAATATTAATATTTGAAAATCTAAAACGTCGCAATTATATATATATATATATATATATATATATATATCTTTGTTAATCTTCCATTTTTTACATAGAATATTATCGCGTAGCATCAATATAGTATAGCTTGTTCTTCTGCTTGTTAATTTAACGCTGAATATACCACGTGTTAGTGTGACACTTTCAACCTATCTAATTATGATTTTTTTTTTTTTTAATTTTTCAAGTATAGCTTTAAAATTAGGAAAACTTGTCCCTCGATTTGTTTTGATCACTAATGCGTTTTTTTATTTTTTTAATATTAAAAAAAATCAAAATACACTAATGATCAAAACCAAGAACAAAAACAAATATCCCATAATATGACCTTTAAAATTACGAAAATTGAGTACACAACAATGATTAAGAGTAATGTTAAATACAGTTATAGCGTGTACTAGAATTGCGTAATTTTTTTGTAAAAAAATTTTGTCTATTATTAAAAATTAAATTTTTTATCATATGAATCTTGTATTTATTTTTTTATTTTTTTTAAATTATGATATTTATATATTTTATAATTATAAATATAAATTTTCAATTATTAAGTGGTAAAGTGCATGTAGTGGGTCGTGGGGCATATATATGATGAATTATCGGCTGGCAAAGGAATGGAAAGGACATTTTGATGGAGATGGGTACCCAATTGCATCGAACATGCCAGCCCTGTCAATTTTCTCAACCGAAAAAGAATAATCGAGGAGCCTCCAACGGATTCCAGCTGCTGGCCACCTCAACCCAACAAAATTCATCACAAAATTAAATGAAAAATAATTTAAACATAAAAAATCATATAAAAATAATTTCATAAATTGATATATTTTAATATAATTTATTAAATTATAAAATTATTTTTATTATAAAATAAATATATCAAATCAAATAAAATTATATTAATTTATAAGATTGTTTTTATAATATTTAAATTAAATTTAGAGCAATTAACGATCGTAAAAAGTAAGGGGATGATGTACACGTGGACTAGGGGTCTGGCTCCACAATGTCAACCAACAAAGACAACTAAGCTTAGACAACAATGGTCAACTCCTCCTCCGTTGAACGCCCAACCAATTCCTGTTTGATTTCACAGATGTTATCTCCTTGGTCTCCCCTCTAAATGCATGGATCTACTATAGGGGTATAGCCTGCTAGTCTTTGTTCTTTTGTAACTGTCAACAATACATCCATGAATGCCAATCCAAGCTTCACCAACTCATGACTCATTTTATGTACTTTCAATCTACAAAGTTAGGTTAGTTTAGATCTTAAGAATATATCATATCATTTCTTTTTTGTGGATAATAATAAAATAGATTATTAATAAAAAAAAATGATATTATATTCTCTGAGTTTGCTCCTTAAAATGATGTGAAAAAAAATTTTATTATTATTTTTAAATATTTTAAAATATTTTTAATATCCAAACCGAACTCTCGACATTCAATTATTACCCTACAATTAATTATCTATCAAATCCTAAATTAAAACATGGCGATGAAATGTCACAGCACATTGAAAAGTGTTAAGAATATGTTTTTTTTATTATGCTCTAATTCGAGGTCGAAGTGACTCGACACGTGGAAATTGATTTAGATGTTTTGATCCAATCCAATATTATACTGTTAAGGTTGTTTAGTACATTTCTTATATCTTTGTGCACATGACGAGGAGGGTTCGAGAGGGGATTATTGAGAATATGTGGGACTACCTAATTTTCATCTCTTGATTCTATATTCCATTGGTTATATTATTTAAGTTCATTTCATCAACACAAAAGTATTCTTTTCTTTTTTATAAATAAGAATTTGCATCAAAGAGTTCTTCCATCAAGAAATTAAGATAGAAAAAAAAAATTTTAAATATCTAAAAGCATATGTGTCACCAAACATTCCCTAAACCTCCTAACTCAAATCCACTTATACTCTACAACAAATAATTAGGGGTGTAGAACCGGATTTGAATATCCAGATATGCGACCATAACTGGATTCGGGTTTGGGTTATAAAAATAGGATGGTTATCTATCCGGAAAAGTCTGAAAAAAATCCGAGCGATAATCAGATGTAAACCTGAATCAAATATCTGTGTTTATTAGAACTTTTTTTTTTTAAAAAAAAATATTTTAAACACTTTTTAAAAGGTTTTTTTTTAAATATTTTTAAAAATTCAAAAGGATTTTTTTATACAAAATAGATAATAATACATAAACACACACAATGCATCCATACTACATATTACATTGTCGTTTACATCACAATGCAAAATGTCAATTTACAAAGAACAAAATAAATAATAATACAACACAACACAACAATATCAAGATGTAACACTCAATGCTATATGTCTCCTATATAAACTTATCCAAACTGATTGTTTCAGTTTACTTAATAATTACTTGGTCGATGATAAACTAAGGACATGTATATCGAGCACCAGAAATTAAGATTAACTCTAGTGAGAAATGCTACTCCAAACATTAATTTATCATAAAATTAGTGAAAAATATGCCGAGAATTTCCAATAGTCTTGCATGAGACAATTACTCATGCATGCATGTTAATTAATGTTGGTATATATACAACTTCGACATGTTAGAATAAGTACTCGAGATATTTGTGAAATGCACCTTCTGAAAACAGTATATTTGCTAAGGTTAAATATCATGCAGCTTTAAAGAATAAGAAAAAATAGAAAAGTACTACATGCATGCATGATTAATGTTAAGATTTCAACAAAACCTTTATCTTAAGTCATGGTTTTGGATGTTGAGATTAAATTATCTGGTTTGAATAATAAAATGAGATGATATGATATGTTAAAAGTAGTGAAATAATTTATGAATAGTAATGAATGATTTGAATTAATATATTTTATAGAGTTTTGAGAGATGAAGATAAAAAATAAATAAAAATATTAAAAAATTAAAATATTATTTTTATATATTATTTTTATTTTAAAATTTAAAAAGATTGGATTACTTTTTGTGTTTTTAAGATAATATCCAGTTACGGATAACCAATTACATTACTAAATTTATAATCGGATCCATAATGAATCCGATTTCATCTCATTCGCCTAGTTCCAATTCAGACGGATAACCGTTTGTGAATTTTCGAATTTCAGATCGGATCCAAAAAAAAATGGGACTCGGTATTATTGCAACTGAAGTTTTGAACACGAGAGAATAGTAACAGTTAGGATAAGGTTGCAATCCCTCCACGTCACTAGAGAGAGATTTTGGGTTATATCACGTGTAGTTGTGACCCCTGTTGGGTCCAATCTGACGTATTTCCCCCACGTGGCTTAGTTTGACCTACACTTGGACTTCTTTTTCATTTTATTTTTTGTTTTACTGAAACAAAGTTTATATTTTTTCCTTCAATTTAATTTCAAAATTAATCTCTAAATCTTCATTTAGTAACAATGTTTTAAGTAGGGCTATAAATAATTCACTCCGGACCAGCAAAATTGATAGGATCGAAACTTTCGATCTAGATTGGAACAGACCGAATTTTGAATCAATCGGTTTCGATCTCAAAATATGTGGACTAATAAAATTCGGTCTGATTCCAGAATCTATAAATTTTGAATTGGACAAGACCGAACTCCTATATACATTTAAAAATATTTTTAATAATTTAATATATTATTTTTATATATTAATTCTATAAGCTAATGATATAATTTTTATCTAATTTATTATCATTAACCATATAAAATATAAAATAATATATACTATCAATTAATAATAAATCATAAATCATATGATAATTAATGTCATTATATGTAAATAGTTAATACATCATATATTCATACATACTCTACTATTTATACTTAATTAAAATAATTAGGTCATTCTTTTTAAATACTTAAGTTGCAAGCAAGTATAAATAATCTATATATAATGAAATTATTTGATATTCATTAATCATATATAAAATGTATGACATTATTAATAATTATGCATACTAAAGAGTAAAGTCTACGTTAATAAGTAGTAACTATCAGCATTAATATAAATATAATTATAGTAAAATACTTTTTTAATGAGTTAGATATATAATCCACATTAATAATTCACTTAATTTTAATTTAATAATTTAAATAATTTTTTTATTAATTTATTTGGAAAAAAAATAAAAAAGATAATAAAATAATTAGGTTAGACCGATCGAACCGATATCTATCGATTCAAAACAAATGATGGACCGAAATCACCGAACCGAATCAGACCGATTTACACCCATAGTTTTAAGAATAGATATTCTATAGTTTTCAAATAAGAACTTTTAGTAGGTTTATATTACTAAAATATTAAAGAATACCCAATATTATTCAAACATTATTTAAAACATCTTACTTCACTTCATTTCATATAATTTTAACTAATAATCTCATTATTATTCATAAATCATTTTAACTCATCTCATCTCATCTTATCTCATATCACTATCCACACATGCCTATGTCAATTAAAATAAAGTTCTAATAAAAAAAAATGCCTTTATTAACTTGTGCCTATTGGTTAAATTTATTTTATGAATTTCTTCGCGTATTAAATTACCATTTGCAATTGATATGGCTGATTTATTTTATTTTATTTTTTGTGCTTAGATAAGCTTGGAAGTATAATTTATGTAAATTTGAGTATTTTTACTTTGCATAAACTCAATAATAATTCAGATTATAAAGAGTTATCATATAGGTGAGACATCTTGCTAGCTAATATATATTTTCATTCATTTCAATTATAATTATAGTTCACTATCCTGACATGGATGGACGATCACATCTTGCACTCATTCAGAACTTTCTATTTCGAAAGACATGACAAAATTGTCATTTTCTTTATGTAGTTTAATTACATGAATTGCTGAATTGAAAAAATAAAAGAAAACTAAGGTTAATGTAAAACAATAAGAAGAGTTAAACGCAAACACATTGCCATTATTGGAACAAATATCATTTATTACTTTTATTAGGAAGAACTCATTTTGCACCAAAATTAACCATTTTGCAATGTAATACCAAAATTATGGATCCATATCCTCGGTCTGCTTGGATGTTGAGTTGAGATAAATTGAATTCTTTATGAATATTAATGAATTGAGATAATATAATGAGTTTTGTCGGAGCCACTTAAAATGAGTTTAAATATGTTTAGATGTTAAGATGAGTTTAAATGTATTTGTGAGAAGTTGAAAAAGGTTGTGAGTCTCACGTATAAAGAGATGTTGAGTTGTAAAAGATTGTGAGTCCCACATGTAAAGAGATTTTAAGTTGATATAAGTTTAATAATTGGAGAGTTGAGTATTTGAATATTAGATTCAACTTAAAATTAGATTAAACTGAGTTGATTTTAGTTCAATCCAACTTTCAAATAGACATACTTTTAGATCTTAAAATAAAAGAGATAGACACATAATATGGACCTTTCAATATTTCTACTTGCTCAAATAAATGCTCAATTAATATTAGTTAGGGTCACTTTGTATATCCATCTCTCGCTTTAATCTCTAAGTTCGGGCGGATTTAAATCTATAATTTGGTAGATCTAACTGTTATAAGCGATTCAATAAATCAAGCAATACATTTATCTAATTAATAGAGTATTTTTGTATACGTTCACAAAATTAATACAAAATACTCAACCATTTCCTATTCTTTTTTTGCTCAATTAAAGAAAATAAGGAACTACATATTTATCTTTCTACTTTTCTACCATTCTTATTTAATCCAGTGACAAAAAAAGTTAATAGATATTTAATTTTGTAACAAGAAATAAAAAGAAAAAAACTTAATTATCAAATACAAATTAAATAAATAAATATTGTATTGAATTAATTAGAATTAGCTTAACTCTGTCTTCGTATATAGGCCTATAGAAGCAGTTTGGTTAACTATTCAAAAAATACACTAAGATAAAATGAATTGCGATGAAAGTCGAATAAAATATTATTATAATATTATTTTTTTAATATTATTATTGTCTTAAAATTTTTTAAAAAGTTGAATTGTTTATTATATTTTGTATGAAAATTTAAAAAAATTATAATGATTAAATGAGTTGAGATTAAGTCTGAATCTAAATGGAATCTAAAATTGATTGAATTATTCTAAATTGAAATTTTTCGAATTTTAGATAAATGAAATTCTTTATTTCACAAAAATAAATTTTATAATTTTTTTTATAACGAAATTTATAAATTAATATAATTAGACGTAATACGTTTAAGAACTTTATTTATAGAAAGAAAAGTCACGATGGACACGTGTACTTAAGTTACGAGCAAAGCAGACCACAGATTCCCTCTGAGTAAATCTGAATTAGAAAAAGAAAATAAGAAAAAAAAATAGAGGAAAGAAGGGTAGGGTGGGGTCGGGGGCCTTGGATCCGGTTTTTAAGGGAGGGGGAGAGAGAGTTTTGGATATGGGTGCCGGAGTTCTTTAATCCAGACGAAGAAGCTGAGCCCTTGCGGTTGTGGTGTCGTTCGTCTTCACTGCGGTGATTGAGCCGGCACCGTAGCTTTTGTGGCGGAGGCAACGACTCAACAACGCTCAGGTGGTTGCGATTGCGTGCTACGCCGTGACGGAGCCTCCACCATTTCTCTCTCTCTCTCTCTCTCTGTCTGGATCCGGCATTTTGAGCGGTTTCTCGGTGACCCGCGGTTGTGTCCTCCAAATGACATTTGTGAAAGAAATCAAGGTTCTGGATTTCTGATCCGATCCGATCCGATCCGATCCGATCCGTGTGCTTTGTTGTGAGGTGTCTCTGGACAGGTTGTTTATGATCTTCGATTTTTTTGGATCCACATTTCTTATTGCCCTTGCCCTTGGGATTATGAAGCTTTGTTCATTTCTTTAGCATTGATTTTGCTTTTCTGGTTTTTGAAATCGTATATTTTGCATTGATTTAGTTTCTTCACGTTTTGTAAATCTTATCTTTAGGAGTTTATGGCTTTCACAAATAGTTCTTCCTCTTTTTTTTTTCCCTTTAAAATTCCGTTTGAGATTTTAACGAGTTTGGGGGCTATGATTGGTTTCGGAACAAAAAAGTTTGGTTGTGAAACTTAAATCCAGAAAAATACGGAAATTTTCTGTCTTTTTCCACAGTGATTAACCTAACCTTATTAAATGCTTTGAATTTTAGCGTAGTAAGGTTTAATTGCGTTGAAAGGACTGGGCTTGTATACGTCCTATAGCTCACATTCTGAAACTAAATGAGTAAATTCTGACTTGACTTTATACGCAGAACATTCAAAAGAAAAAAAAAAAAAAGTTAGATTTGCGTACGCAGTAGAAAACAGATAGCATCTACGATTTTTTTCTTCTTTTCAAAAACTTCTGGAATTGGTCTAACTGGTTATTGGTTTTTGCTGCATCTCATACTATTTTCATCGGCTTGCAGTGGAATAGTGAGGGAGAGGGGCAATATATGATATATTAAGATGTCCCTTAGAAGCATTGTTCGTGAGCTGCGGGAGATGAGGGATGGAATTGGAAGCATGTCAAGGAGAAGAGGGGAAAGGAAGATTTGGCATAGAAAGACAAGGTCGCATATTGCTCCTGATCAAGCACCAGCAACCTCGTCCGAATCAATTCAGCAGCAGGGCCGGTGGTCGAATTTACCACCCGAATTGCTCTTGGACATAATCCGGAGGGTAGAAGAGAGCGAGACATCGTGGCCTGCTCGGGCAGTCGTGGTCTGTTGTGCTTCTGTTTGTAAGTCATGGAGGGTAATTACTAGGGAGATTGTCAAAACTCCTGAGCAATGTGGAAGGCTCACCTTTCCTATCTCATTGAAGCAGGTAATTATGCTCCCTTCTTGTTTTCTGCTTTCTGTTGTTTTTTTTTTTTTTTTCCTTTTCTTTTCTTTTCGCTCTGGCGATTGTGTTTTCCCATCATCATTAACTCTTTTTGTGCTTGAATAGCCGGGGCCTCGCGAGTCTCCAATACAGTGCTTTATCAAGAGGGACAGAGCCACTTCTACGTATTGTCTGTACTACGGTCTAGTGCCTTGTGAGTAATTTTATTTTCTCTCATTCTCAATGAATTTGAGCTATTTCTGCGGATAAAAAAAAAATGAATTTGAGTTTTTTTTTAATGAACCTGGACTTATTGCTTGAGAATTTTGTACTCCATTTTTTCTGGTCTTCAAATCATTCATATCTTGATTTTGATATTATTATGCTTGGAGAGTTGTACACACAAAAGATTATTGCTTGTTTCATCGTGAACCCTATTCCTGAATTATTCAGTTGAGGAACTTAAGGTAGCACTACTACTGATTTTCCAAATATGGAAATAGATAAATTTTATATGAATTATTTCTGAGGTTGTGTTTTCTTCGTTAACAATTCTAACATAAAAATATCAGCTCTTTCCTCCATTGGTGGGGAAAAAATACCAGCTCCTTCGTGGTTCTCACTTATGATTTTATTAAATTGACAGCCGAAGATGAGAGTGATAAATTGTTGTTAGCAGCCAAAAAGATCAGAAGGGCAACAAGCACCGACTTTGTTATATCTTTGGTTGCGGATGATTTTTCTAGGGCCAGCAGTACATATGTTGGTAAACTGAGGCAAGTCTTGGCTTTTAAACTTGCTACCTGCTCCTTCGCCCTCTCTTCTTCATTCATTTCCTCTAAAATTCATTGACCAATATTTGTCAGGTCTAATTTCTTGGGTACAAAGTTCACCATATATGACAGCCAACCTCCATGTGAAGCCATGGTTCAACTAAATAGTCGATCCAGTCGAAGATTCCATTCTAAGCAGGTGTCTCCACGAGTTCCAGCGTGTAATTATAGTGTAGGGACAATCTCCTACGAGCTCAATGTTCTTCGCACAAGGGGGCCAAGGAGAATGCATTGTGTCATGAACTCCATACCTGTCTCTTCTATTGAGGAGGGCGGAAACGCTCCAACACCAACATCATTCCCGCACTCCTTTGATGAACTGCTTTCTCCGTTACCAGGTCCGAAAGGAAAGGATTCGATTACAGATTTCAGCTCCACAAGCCTTTCAGAGCCACGGGGATCAATCCCTGGCCTGGGAGAGCCCCTGGTCCTTAAGAACAAGGCTCCTAGATGGCATGAGCAGCTGCAGTGCTGGTGCTTGAATTTCAGGGGGCGTGTTACTGTGGCCTCTGTTAAGAATTTCCAGCTTGTGGCATCCGTGGGTCCATCCCACAATGTTTCAGCTGCAGAGCAAGAAAAGGTAATCTTGCAGTTTGGAAAGATTGGAAAAGACATCTTCACCATGGATTATCGCTACCCACTTTCTGCCTTCCAAGCCTTTGCCGTATGCTTGAGTAGCTTTGACACCAAACCAGCCTGTGAATGAAACCCATGTTGGTTGGAGATAGTGCTCTCCGTTTGCTGAATTTCTTCTCTAATTTTTGGGAATATAAATATGCTCTTCCGCACGCATGGCCGTTCACAGCTGAGAATCATGTGCAGCCTGTAGTTTCTTTTTTCCCACATTTTTTTTTTCCTTTTCCCTTGGGAATTTGACTCGAATGGTGTTCCATCGACCTGGCACTACTGAAATTAAATTAAAAAATAATTTAAAGTTATTTATGTGTACATATTCGACTTAAGACTACTGAAATCTCTCATCTTTAGTTACACTGCCAGTTTATATGGCGAGTTTAAATGGGCAATTCCTTAAATGAAAAAAAAAACTTACTTAAAATACAACCATCAATTAAAAGAAAATGTTAGTTTTTTTCTTTACCCGTGTTCATGCATTTATTATTAAATTCCTTTTTTAGAAATAATATTTATAATCTTAGATGTGTAAGTTTTATGTATTCTTTTAAAAAAATGAATAAATATAAGATTTATCATCTATATATACAAAAATTATATTTTTAATAAGTCATTTTAGTTGATATAATGGTTTGGATGAAGTATTAGGACTTGTTTGGATAAAGAAATGATTTCATCATTATAAATTTTTTAAATTTTCATACAAAACATAATAAATAATTTAATATTTTTAAATCTTAAAATAATAATAATATTAAAAAATAATATTCTAATAATATTTTATTCAACTTATTTAAAATCATCGCATTTCATCTCATTTTATCATATCTTACTATCGAAAGAATCCAATCGATTAAACTAACAAACTACCCATTTTAAAAAAAGAGTAATTAATGGCAAAATAGCAAAAGTATATACCAAAAAAATCCCAACGTATTGAATGAGAGATGTTAGAGACACAAAGGGAAGACAATTGATTGCTTGTTGAGAATTCAGGACTTGCTTAAAAGTGAAGACAATTGTTGATGATTAGAAGTTTTTTGTTTATTAAATTCCGTTCCGAGATTTTGAGAGTAAGTGGAGATCTTGTGTGGACCCTTGGAATGAAAACTAGTATTGCTCTAAAAATATTTATATAGGATTGACAAACAAGTTGTTGCAATTAAGTGAACAATAAAAAATAGATTTTCGATAGTTTGATATAGCGTGCAGAGAGGATGATAATTGGCATTACTTTAAAATAATAATAAAAAAAAAGCAATAATGGGATGAAAATCAAGGTGTTGGAGTATGATATAAGACACGATGAATGAAGTAATCAAATATTATCTTTTATTTGCGTTGAGTAGTAAGTAAGTAAGATATGGCTCCTCTTTGGGTGACACAATCTATGCCATTCCAAAACAACTTCGATTCTTACTTGCAAATAATACCATCTCTCCAAATATAATAATATAATACATATATATATATATATATGGATAATGCTAGAGCTACCGCTGGGGTTGCTGCTCTTAATGTGTCTTTTTTTACATAGATTTTTTTAACACTTTTAAAATATTTTTAAAAAATAAAAAAATTCATAACATTAAAAAACACTTCCTTAATCATGATTGTAAAATTATTTTTAATGTAAAGTAGATATAACGTATCACTTAAATCCGCATTAGTTTGTAAATTTACTTTTGTATAATTTCTTTCTATATATAACAATTCTCTTTTATCATTCGTGGGTATTAACTATCCTTTTATTATTTGTGGGTATTAGCTGATGAAAAAATATTGTGTTTAAGTGATATTTAGAAATAAAATTATGAGAAATTTTGAAAATTCTTTGACTGTCCAAACATGCCAAGTCCAATGTTTAACCGGGACTTAGTTCTACCAATTCTTAAAGAATCAAGTAGAAAAATAATTTAAACCATCGATTCAAGTCTTAGATAAAAAAAACTGCTGAACACAATAATTTCTTGCTCGTGGCTGACTTAATGGGATGCTCAAAGTTTCTGTTATTGCTTTCCCAATGAATTATGGTACAAGCTTTACAAAAATGAAATGGTATTTTCATATTTCAGAAGCAAATAGACTTGTCTCATCATGCCGCACACTGCATCAGGAAGATTTAACAAGTAGTTTGTGAATTAGATCTCAAGTTATTTGCACATACAATCGTCAGGCAGCATTTCCATTTGAGAAATGTTTGGTTCACAGAATTATCTCACAAACTAATGTAACTTGCTATAGTACATCAAATTATAAAGCTCTTCTTTCTGTAAAGTAGATTTAATATATTGCATCTAATCATATCAGTTTATAAGTTATGAGACACCTTTGAAAACCTAGCAGTCCTCTTCCATTTTGTGTGCATATGATATTAGCCACAACTAATGATATCCATATAACTATTTTACAATCAAGCAATATTAAAGTACCTTAATCTCATATTTTACATGACCGCCCTCTACTTAAACAAACAAACAAACAAACAAACAAGAAAAAAACAGAAACAAACAAAGTAGGTACAACTCTCCTCAGATCAAAAGCATGAAACAAGCATTATTTAAGGAATTATTCCAAGATCTTCTAAACAAGCTTTATGAGGCACAATGAACCTGGGAAACATTACCCGTACGGTGTTCTTGCGCTTGGCATAAACCTTGAATGCCAAGTAGCAAAACCAAATTCCCAATGTCTTTTCTGAAGATGCCAGAAACGTCAGGAGGAATTAAGAAATAAAGCAACAGCAGAATCGCCACAAATTCAAGCTACACTAAGCAACCACTTCACAAACTTCACAAATCAAACTACCAAGATTTCTGGCAACAAGGGACCGTACAAAAATTGTATTAATTTTAGAATTGAGAAAATAAAATGTCACAAATATACATAACTAGAGATTTATCCCCATGGTTTTTATAATGATCCGGTCACCGTAAGCAGCATGCTTTCCTCCTACTGAACTCAACAAAGTTCTGCCGTGTCACCTTTCTCATCTCACAGAAGAGTAGGTAATGAACTCCCTCGAAGTAAAGTGAAATGGTTGATGGGGAATAGGGTTCCTGCAATGGAGCATAAAATCTTATCCATTAAAATATTAATGATCAGTAATTGCTGAAAAAAAATAAAAACCATAAGAAGACGCACGGTCGAGGTCCATAAAGTTTGATCTGGCGTAGATGAGTATCCCTCCCATTCAGATGGTTTGACAACACAGCAATTTGCAACATAAAAGTGTTGACAAAAGTTTCCCTGCAGAAAATGTGGATATAAAGTTCATGATACAAAAATCAGTGCAAAAAAATACAAACCACACATTATGGGCTTAGTGTTTTCTCTTGTATACATCCAGTGTACTTGGTTACGCCTATTGATATTAATAAATTTTTACTTGTAAACAAAGAATACAAACCACACATGATTAAAAAATCCCAATCAATTTCCTTAATCTCAGGCATTCTCATGGTTCAATCACATGGTAATCGATTTTCACTTGGAAACTCCACAGCAGCAAAGTTCCAGTGCAAATGCATAACATCAAACCTGATCTCAAAATATAAAAGAGGAATTGCCTTACAATTCTCCCTCTTTTTGGCAATATACCACGCGTTTGTCTATTCTGGCACATTTACAGCAACCCCATCTAAGTGCATGGCAAGTGTAGAGAGGCCATCATCTTTTAGAGAACATATTGATCATATATTCTATCTTGTCTTGAGGACTTATATCAATAATAACCAATAGCTACAGCTTCTTCATAGGAATTTACTGAAGTTCTCAAATGCAAGGCTACATTGGATCATTTCCAGGAAGGAAAGATAATCAATATGCGAGTGGTTGAAAGAACAACAGCAAAACTAGAACGCGTAAAAATGGCTTCAGTCACTTACCTAGGATCATTTCCAGACAAGGATAGATAAACCCAACCAGTTGGCTTGACAAGTTCCATTGTTTTTATCTCCTAAAAATATTTTCAGCGAGCACAAGCAGATTAACCAAATTGACTTGGAGAACAGATTCCACTTAAAAACAAAAGATGTAAATCACTATTGACGTAATCACTCAGGCGTATTATCAATAGTCCGAAGCAGAGAACTTACCTTCAGGTTGTGGAAGCCATCACCGGCACGAATGGATATCTTACTCGGAGTATAGCTCTCATCAAGCTTGAAATCCAAATAAAGAACAACTAACTTCAAAACAAAACAAACCCATTAATTTCTACTAGTTAACAAAAAAGAAAAAAGAAGAATCAAGCAAAATCTAAGCTCAAAATCTGCATATCACATACTTGAAGCTTAACCTTCTTTTGGAATTGAATATTAACCAGATGGGGTTGTGCACCATCTGATCTGAAACCCAAAAATGTAAGAATAAACGCAAAAATGTAAGAAGAAACGCAATGGTTAGGTTTTCAAGATAGAAATAGGAAGAAATCAGAGAGATTGGTTTTGGGGGGTGTGGGTGTAATTAATTACTGCCAATAGGTTTCGAGGTTGTCGTCGCGGAGAGAAGAGACACCATTGCCGGGCTTGCAAGAGCTGACACTCCAGGCCGCCTTCTTCCCCATTTCTCTAAGGTCGTCTTCCACTATCAGCACCGGATTCCCACCTGTAACTTTCCCTTCATCTTCTCCTTCCGACGACTCCGTCGCCATAACCTAACTCCTGCTTTCTTAAAATTTATTTTGTCGAAGCCTAACTTGCTTTGAATCACTCTAATAATCTGTGAACCCTCCTGCAATCAACAGAACCGAAAACAAAGCCCAAAGCGAAAATAATTTCAGAACCCTAATGGGACCGAGCTCAGCATACAAAAACCAAGAAAAAATTCTCTTATTTCTTCAAGTTTGTGAAATAAAATGAGAAATATATAATATCTCATTTTAATTATTTTTAAAACGATTGATGAATTAAAATAAGTACTTAAGAAAAATTTATAAAAAAATTATGTTTTCGCATGTTAATTATTAATTCATTGAAAATTATGAAAATTTGCAAGTAAAATTTATCTTATAAATAAAATTATAAATATAAATATAAATACATGTAAGATTACTCAGTTAATAAATGATAGATATAAGATAGATATAAGAGTAAGAAATGAGGACTTACAATCAATAATAGAAAGAAGATAAAAAAAAATAAAGAACGAGATTTTATTTACAAATGAGAGATATTTGCCGTCAATGATGTATAAATTATGCATACTTCATTTAAAAAAAGTAGATAAATATGAGACTCATATAAAAAATTAATTTTTTTAATAATAGACTCTATTCTTTTTAAAAAATAGTGCGTGAAACTTACATACTTTATGATTGTATCCAACATTACTCAATTCATTACTATCACTCGTGTAGCTATTGGATGTAGAATCACGACACTTGCATGACACTCATATGATATTATGAGTGTGCTTGTGGCTCATGCACTGGTCAAACGATCGCAATTTGTGTCGGGTAACAATATACTTACAACTCTTTTATAACTATTCTACAACTCATTCTAAATCAACCAATATAGTTGTGACACTTAATTAAAAAATAATTTCAATTTTACATAGATACTCTTCATTTTAAGTAGAGAAGTAAAATAGGCGTAGACTAATTATAAGTTTATCATTTTTTCATTTGTGTCTCTCTTGGACTATCTACAGCCTAAGAATGTTTTGTTGTCACTTGGGTACTCAGAGGGAGGAGGTGGATAAGTTGTTGCTGGTGGCCGCCTAAGGTAAATATAGTATTCAAATTTCAAACCAATTGAATTCTTCTGAAGCTAAACTCTAGCTTCAAAAATTTTTGGTGGGAAAAATTAAACGATCAAAAGCAAAAACTTTGTCTAAAATCATGGAAATCTATTTGCCAACCAAAAAAAGATCGTGGGCTGGGATTAAGACTGATAGAAAATATGAATGTAGCCTTGATAGCATGGGAAATGAGCCAACCAAGCAACAATATCTGGCACAAGCTTCTATCCAAGAAATACTCGAAATCAAGCGTCTTCGAATTAGCAACCAAAAAGGTAACTGACTCGAGTCTTTAGAAAGGAATTCTAAAGACAAGACCAATACTGGAAAAATGTACATGTTTCAAAATTGCAAATGGTTTGTCTGTGAGAGCTTGGCTAGATCCCTAGATCCCGACTATGGAAAACTTTATACCTTTTCCCCTCACCCACTCAGCTGATCTCTCGACTACCCTCAAGGTCTCAGACCTGATTAATCAGAATGATAAATCTTGGAATATCCCATTGCTAAATTCCTTGTTCCAACAAGAAAGCATAAAATAAATCCTTAAAATTCCTTTACCCATCTCCAATCTAGCTGATGATTGTGATATTTGGACTAAAACTCAACATGAGATTTTCTCAGTTAAAAGTGCCCACCGTCTTGCATCAAATATCGCAAACTACCCCAGAGAAGCAATTCTGGATATATCATGGGGGAAAATTTGGAAACTCAGGATCCATGACAGGCACAAACTCCTTTTATGGAAGATACTTTGGGATATTTTGCCAACAAGAGAGCGCCTCAAATGGTTCATTCCGAGCATTCATTCCATAAACTGTCCTCTCTTTGATGAAAAAGAAGAGACTCTCCTGTACCTATTCATTGAATGCCCCATAACCAGAATTCCCTGGAGTTGTAGCAGATGACCCTTAAATCTATCTTCCCTGGCGGTAAATTCAATGAAGGATTGGTTCTAGATTATACTATACCCCTGGAAAAAACTCGGTCTTTCATCCCAAGAAGATCACCCGTTCAAAGTTTTTGCTGGTCTGATTCTAGATTTCATCTGGAGGCTCCGAAATGACCAAGTCTATAATTGCAAGGAACTCTTACTTCACAATCTTTCACAATAGTTAAATCTCTCTCTTATCAAAAAAATTTTCATGCATGGAAAGAAAAGCTTGAATCCAAAGTGGAGAAGGAATGGAAAAAATCTCACACGAATCAGATATGTATTTCCTTTGATGTAGCAGTCATAAATTCTTTATCTTTGGCTTCAGCTGTAAGCATAAACTCAACTGGAGAAGTCATCGAAATCTGGACCGAGACAAATTTTTCCATGACCCCGGTAATGGCAGAGGCACTTGCGGCAAAGTTAGCTCTCAAAATGGCGAAACACCTCAACCATCCTTTTATCTCTCTAGTAGGAGACTCTCAGTTGGTGATTTCTTCTATTTATAAAGAAGAACAGATCTGACAAATAGCACATATCTCGGAAGATATTGCAAATTCTTTGAAATCTCACTCAGACTGGAGCTTTCACAAGATTGATCGATTCCAAAATCAATTTGCGCACTCGGTTGAGCAATAGGCAGCTAAAAACTCTTTGTTTGGTAGTATTTCATTATATATTATTCTTTCTACTATTTTGTATATTGTGGAAAGACCATCCTTAATAGTTTGTAATAATTTTATCTATTTATAACACGCAAGCTTGCTTAGAAAAAGAAAAAAAGAAAGTTGAGTTCTTCTGAATAAGATTTTCCTTATTAATATTTTTATTTTAATCTCCACACATTGTGTATCCAATTAAAAATTTAAAACCACAGTTCATCTATTGAGTCCCTCTTTAATTAGTTTCCCCTTCATTTAAAAAGAAGAAATGAGCCCATCAAAAAAGCCCACAACTTTTACTGGCCCAGTTTGAACATAGAAGTGAGATGAAACCATCTCATCTCGTCTGACCTTATCTAATTTTAATTAATAATCTCACTATTACTCACAAACAATCTCATATCATCTTATCTTATCTTATCTCATTATCTAAACAGATCGTCTAGATTGGATTTGAATAGTCCTGCCTAAAAATAAAAATTTAAAAAAAGCCACAAAAGTAGCAATTGCTTACTTGTGCTTAAAAAACTGTATGGAAGAAATAAAGATATGATGATGAGTGATGACTGCCAAACTATGGAAAACTAGTCATTGCTAATTTTTAATGTTGTTCATAACATGAATCAGCTTCAAATTTTCTTCTTTGGACCGATGGGGCTTAAATATTAGCACAATTCTTCTGACCATATGGTAATATCTTAATTCTTCAGAGAAAAAGTTTCTGAAATTTATTTGTTGTTCCAATTCTGTCTACCAATGGGTATGCCCCATTCCAGACATGGACACAGCAAACAAGCACACATGAGATTACCATCCCAACTGCAATACAAACAACTCCCACAGAGCAAATACCGGGATTCACAACTGAGCAGTAGGGCATAAATGAGTTCCAGCGTTGTCTTTATATGATAATATCCCCCATTATAAATCATGTCATAGAATTTGAGTTCTCCAGCCATTTCGACATAGGCAAAGAGCAGTTTGAACTCGAGCCGTGTTTCAACTTGTATTTATACTACGTATCGGTAAGTGACGTATCGTCCTGCAGTTTCACTTGGTCGGATTATCTTCACAACCTGTCCACGCTTCAGCCCATAGTATCTCGCAACAGGATCCGTCACTTGAATACGAGGCAGCTGAATTCAATATAATCATAACATAAGACAGCAAACATCAGAATATTATGATGTGCAACAGATGCAAAACAAGGTATGCATTCAGAAGACTGACGTCCAGCTAGAGATACAGAAGAAATAATTCATGATTCACATTATATGAATAATTAACACCAAAACACAAGGGTTCAAAATATCTCAGGACCATGTAACTGACCGTGAGAATGCCCTTCATTAGAGCAAAACATTTGAATCATTAGAAATCCTTGTTTGCTCGTTATTTAATTTCCTCCTTAAAAGCACAAAGCTGTGAATTACAACAGATATGTAGGCTTGCATGTCCTAACAAATTGAGCTTAAAATGTGGTAACAGAACCCCCTGTGTAGGGTTTAAACTTTAAGCAAACCCAGGAGTAAGAACCTATCACAAAATGGATGCTAATTTGGTAACAGAAATGTTGACTATGTAATATTTACTTCTAATATCGGACTCTCAGGAATTTCTAGATTTGGAGCATGAACCTTCCACAAAATTGATGCTAATGATTTATTTTGCATACCATTAGTCATATTCAAACTAAAATTTTTTTTTAGTGTGCATACCTATGTGGCAGATCATGGCATTTTATAAGTAGGTTATGGCATATTTTGTCCTCTGGTGTGAGCAACTAATCTTTTAGATGCTAAGAAACGTTACTCTTATCATTTCCAAGTATTTGAACTGCAATGTTAAAACATACTGAGTCACTGACCTGTGTCTCTTTCACAGTGTACCTCTCCAGCAAAGTTTTCTTCTCCTCATTTGTAAGCACCTGATGCTCAGGAACAAGTACATGCTCTTTAATGTTTATCAACAACTCCGCCTCCTGTATAAATGAGTTGGTTATTAGTGAAAAGAAGTAGAAACTAAAAAAGAAAAAGAATAATGCATGCCAATAAACTATAGAATTAGTAAAAAAATAATGCACGCCATTAACTATAGATGCAATTTGTCGTTGATAATAAGGTAAGATCCAGATAAGAATCAGGGAAATATCCACACCCAGCAGTAGTTGAATATGTGCCGTAGATAGCAACCAAATGGAATGCCACCAAAAAACAACTCAAATCATATCGGCAACAGTTCATGTGTCAGAAAGATGTCCCAATATAAATTCATCAACTTTAGAATAAATCAGTTCAAAGGAGACTAAATGTGATATCTCATTCAATAAGTGATAATGGTAGATGGCGTATGAGATCCCACATTACTTGGAAGGGAGAAGTTCTTGCTCTTTATAATGGTTCTAATGGGGCTCCAATTGTGTTATTAACTAGTTCTTTTGAAGTATAAGCCATGTCGCTTGGACCTTCTTTTGGAGCGTTGCACTAAATGTAACAGCAAATACAGTATTTCTTCTGGGATATCTTTTAACAAACTTCCTTCAATCATTAAGTTAGAAGAATGGGTGACTTACTGGAGAAACATCCCAAGTGCAACTTCTATTGTAACATACTATATTCCAACTGCCATACCATCAATTGCCCATTAAAAAAACAAAAAGAGAGATGAACCTAGCCAATAAACCATCAGAGCCTCAAAGACCCTTGGGAGACATTTAATTAGGCATTGAATAGCCCTGATGTTTATGGTACTAAGATTCCTTTGCAAGAAACAACAAAAAAGCGAGGTGCTAGATGTAATTCAAAAGCCACAAAATTCTTACAACATCATCAAAGCAATCTCTCACCTGGAAAACCTCCAAGTGGAATTTTGTAGAAATCTCATTTATGGAGCTCCGAGCAAATGGCGTCAAATTTTGTTGAACAACCAAGATTGCTCTAAAGACATTCTCTGATTTCATGCGCTGGGAATAAGTCTTCATTGTCTTAACACCAACCTTTGGTTCCTCGGGGAAGAAGATATAAATCTGGTATACAAGAAACAACGAATAAGAAGACTAACAAAAGAATGCAGTGAAAAATAAATCAGCAGATGGCGACTTACAGTCTAAGAACTCTCATTCGAAAACATGCGTGCACGCTGCACGCATACACACACGCGGACAAATAAGTAAAAGTAAATATGAGGAAATTCTGCACTGAGAAAAATCTAAACCATACCAGAAGCAAGAAAAACTTAAACAGTGCTAGCCAACACGTATATTAAGGATCCACTCCCTTACATTTTTATATCTTTATTACAGATATAATTGTCAGCCACAGGCACTGATATGAACAACAATAAACCCAAACATAACTAACAAAACAAGAACAATCAGAAAGACAAATTCAACCAAGAATACTCTAATAGAGCCACAATCCTAGTATCAAGACAAGGAAACCTCTTTGAGTGAAGAGGAGAAGGGCTTTATATAAAAAGCCTTGTCAGTCCAGACCATGGCACTCTTATGTTTGGAGATCCCTTTATCACTTTCTGCTAGTTCTACAATCTGAAAGTCTATGGAAAGCTAGACAAGGCACCATAAATTTCTGGTTTGATAACTAGACAGGTGATGGTTCTCTAGCCTTTAGGGGCTTATTTGTTTCAAACTCGACATGTCAAATCAAAGCCTTTCCAGTGCTAATGTTTGGCATACATAAAAGCTTGGAGTTTTGGTTTCTTTAGGCCTCATGCGTGATGCTCTTAACACTAATATCAAGTTGAAGATTGGAAATGGTATTAGACTTTGGAAGCACACAAATGATGGGAATTTCACTACAAATCTGCATGGGATTTTTTGAGGTCTCGTTCTCCTCCATTTCCTTTCGCTAAATTCATTTGGAATTCTGTGCTTCCAACCAAGATTTCATTTTTCATCTGCAAATTGTGGAATGGAGGTAATGCTTTAGATCTTAATGGGCAGCAATGTGGCATTCTTTGGGCCTCAATATGCAGTTGTTGCTTACATGATGCAATTGAATCTGACTGCCATGTCTTTAATGGTTGCTCTCTTGCTGAATCTGTTTGGTCTCATTTTGCCCAGCTTTTTGGGGTTTCCAGTTTCCTACCTGGCAGCTCTCGGATGGAAGGATAAATTGACTACATGGTGGTCTTTTTTCGAGCGTTCAAGCCAATTAATACTACTTGCACAATTAACACCTTGCTTAAATCTTTAAGAATTGTGGTTAGCTCGTGACTCAGCAAGATATGAAGGGGCTCAAAAATCTTCTTCTTTCGTCATTTGGAAGGGTTTTAGATGGCTGAGAGAGTGGAACTTGATAATTAAGCCTGGAAAGGCTCTATCAAAGTCAAATGATATTACATCCTTGGGAAATACTGCACGTTCCTATACTGCAGGTAAAAATGAAAAGGCATAAGCTAGTCAAGTGGTTAATCCCATTGGAAAAATGAAACTTAATACTGATCGAGCCCTAAGGGCAATCCAGGTCCACTGGAAGTGGTATAATTCGTGATCATCTTCGGTCAGCTCATTCATGGATTCTTGCTCTTCTAGGGGGTTGGCACAAATGTTCAGGCAAACTGTCTGCATTTAAAGCTGGATTGATATTGTGTTGTCAGCTGGGCATTTATGATCTTTTAAGCAGAAACAGACTCTCTACTTGCAGTAAATTGGTTTCATCAACAGCAAAAACATCCTTGGCAATTTATAGATATTTGGGAGGATATCCTTGAATTGGCAACAATCTTGTCTTGTGAGATGAAATCGAGTAATGGAGTAGCTGATGGACTTGCAAACCTTGGTGCAGCTGATCACAACTTATCTTTTTCCTCATCTTGTCATCTGCCTTATAATCTGTATGGTATTTTGATGGTTGACAAAGCAGGTATCAAATTTTAGATGGAGTTAATTTTTCTGTATCATTCATCGGTTGTATTTGTATAGATATACATTTTGGTCTCTTTTGTTAATAAATTAGCTGATTTGATAGAATAAGGTTTTGAAGTCTTGGTTTGGGATTTCTTTTAAACCCAATGTTTTATTCAGCTGTAAGCGATAGCATATCAATAAAATTGGAGTATCATCTTCTTCCCTTGAAAAAAAAAAACCTTGTCAGTCACATTTACTTTAACCACAAACCACATCAAACTAATAATACGCTACTGCAATAGGAAAAGAAAAATGCTACTGTAATTAAAAAAAACTTACAAAAAACTTATTTCTCTGTGTTAGTTATTGATATGCTGAAAATTATAAAAACTAAAATTTAAAAAAAAATGACAATTTTGTACGTAAAATTGTTAGTATACGTAGCACTACTCATGGGAAAACTCACTTCAAGTATCCACAAGAACCACAAAAGTTCACCAAATACGAAAGGAACATCGATGGAGGTATTGATTGATTAAATACATACCTGATCAGAGCTATTATTTCGCTTGGATTTATTGATAACAAGGTCTTCCCTTTTCATGCTCTCCCCATATTTATTCTTGAACTGCTCTTTGGTCATGTCAATCTCAAAGTCCCCAACAAAATAACCGCGGTCCTTCAGCATTTGCATCACCGTTCTCCGGATCCTGAAAAGCCTAGTGATTTCCTCCTCCGATAGTGTCATTGCTTCACTGATAAGTTTCGGAAGACAGCTTGTTAATTAGGTACCCACAAAAAATCTTATGTTTATTATCATTATTAATCAAGATATAAATCTAACGTTTGCGAACAATTTGGGAATCAATGAAATGCTTTTGAGCAAGATATGACAGAAACTGTATCACAAAACTATTACACCCAACAAAGACTTATGACTGCAATCTCCAAGCCCCAAATCGTTAATCAATGCCAAGTCAAAGTAAATATGTTAAACCAGTTTTTCTCTAACCTAGAACTGAAGCTCTATTTGGTAGCTCCAAGGCTTTTTGCTCCGTTTTGGAACAACAGTCAAAAAACGTTGACGAAGATAAAAACGAATTACAAATAAAACTTGATCTGATTTATTTGCTGAAAATTTTCGGACGGGACAAACGGAGCCCAAGGATTCCTATAACACCAGGCGCACTCCAAATTGAACGGGCATAAAGGGCTTACAGAACTAGAAGTTACGTCCTCAAGCAAACGAATATATTATTATATATATATATATAGAGAGAGAGAGAGAGAGAGAGAGAGAGAGAGACCAAAATATCGAACCTCCCCTCTCGCGCGGGGTGTCTGATGAGGGTTGAGGAAGTGTAGCCTCTCTCCCTCTCTCTCTCTCTCTCTCTCTCCCAAGCTAAAGAGCGGCTAGCGCTAGTTTGGCTCTCGACTTGTATAAATGATTTTCGCTGTGTACTGATCTTTGCATAACATAAGGTTACGAAATGAGTCTTGCGTTATTTATAAGGAATAAATCTTCTTCACACTCTACTGACTGATGCGCAGCACATCCCTATTTATAAGTCTCTCCCCCCGCGCGCCCCCTTTCCTTCTAAACTTGCATTTCATTAATATAAAAAGATTAAGATACACAAAGAGGTGGCGGTGTTTCTCAACAAACACTCGTAACAAATGCACTTCAAAAGAGAAAAATAAATAGGATTTTGGAACAAAAAAATTAATCTATACTTATTCCTCACAAAGAGGGTAGCGCTATCTTAAATGATGGTTTTTACAATTCGTTGTATTAACTGTGGTGCCACCGTTAGAGGCGGTCGTTTGTTGGCCTTAAGATGTTCACAGAAGAGACCGATGTCTTCATCTTTAAAATCTTCAATTAGGAAAAGTAAAAATATAGTAGGATAGACAACATCGATGGGCCTAAACCGCCGGTTGGTAATTTTCTCTGTGCCCGCCTATGATGGTGCATGGCCTCCCTATGATGGTGCATGGAGGCCATGCACTGGTGATAATGGGATGACAAAACTATTTGTACGACGCGTGTAGCTGTTAGAGGTGTTTTGAAATGACAACGTACAATGGTCACGTGCAAGCTAAGCCATGCGTGAGAATAACGTGCCAAGATTTTCACTACAGTTCCGCATTGTATCAATAGACCGGTGGCTGAGAAGATGCATGATGGGATGCGTGTAGACAATCGGTCAAGGGAAAGCTATAGGTCAAGCCTAGACCAAACAAATGGAGAGAAAATGTTCAAAAAAAGTTTAAAGAAAAACTTATAAACAAGTCGGTGTCAAAAATAGAACGGAGAGGAGGAGGAGAGCCAAGGCTATATCCTCCTCTATAGTGGAACAAGAAGACGGAGAGGAGGATATACTCTTTTTCTTTTTAGAGAGAAGCGGGACTTTCTTTCTCTATAGAGAAGCTGGACTTTTTCAGTGAGATTTGGTCCTTAACTCGTGTAGCTCGATTTGAGATTCGTTACATATGTAATTTTCTTTTGTTTTTACTAACACTCGTTGTCATTTTTTCTATTGACTAACAATGTGCTAACATGGGTTGTTATATGTGGATGGAATTAGGCTACTGTAGTGTAAGCGTGGAAGAAGCTATGAAATAAATAATTATTAGGTAATTTCGGAGTACGAACACATGATAATACTTCCTATTTATCACAAATTGCTATGTCATTAAAATTAATGCTTACGCAATTATTTTTAATGTCATGACATGTTATAATAGGTTGGGAATGCCACATTATCTATATTTTGGAACTATTTGATAATTTTTCATTTAGAATACCCAAACTACACCTTTAAAAATCTAAACATCACAGCCCGAGCCCACCAATCTGCCATACCATCTATTTCCTCGTAGAAAAATGTTATTTGTATTTATAATTTTTATTTACATAATAATACGTATTGGCGTGTCTACTAACAATATACAAAAAATTATGAAATTTGAATTAAAAAAATTAATAAACCAAATCTTATACGTAAAATTATAACTAAAACTAGAAGTACATGTAGTATTACTCTTCCTCGTATTCTAAACGCTTTCACAATGTCATTGACCCCTCGAAACGTGTATCTGGTCATTGTTGTTGTTGCCATTGACGGTATTCTTGATAATAAAGAGATGACGAAGAGCCAAATGGGTTTCAAATAAGGGGAAGGCATGGTATGGCACTATGGTGGGCTTGAATTGTGATGTTTATATTTTTAAGGGGCAGTTTGGATATTTTATAGGGTCTTCCACGCATACGCTCCCTTTGATCTAATTTCATCTACACGTAGCAATCCGCGTCAGCATTTTGTCTATGGCAATGCATCCGGATAGGGATTTGGATATCCCGAAATATCCGAATCCGTACTCGGATTTTTAAAACCGGGCAGGTATATTGGATACTTGGATTGTAACCGACATTAGGTTTTAACTCTATTTTTTTTTAACCGCAGGGATTCACCTGAATTTGTGGGTTTCAGACCGGACCGGAAACAAATCCTGTCGTTGTACACCCCTAATTTCGTTGACATATCCGATCCAAAGTAACAAATAACAACCAACTATTATTTATAAAAAATAAGATTGCCTAACGAATGAATTTCAAATCGGTCAAAGCAAAGGGGGTTAGTAACCAAAGCTTCCTTACTTTTATATGGTATTGATATTAACTTTACAATGACAAGATTTAAGTATTTAAAAAGATAAGAGAATACGGATTTATTACACCCTATAAGATTTCATATTTCAGTAATAGAGTTTATTACAACAAAAAATATAATAGTATTTTGCTTAAAAAATCAATGATCAATCGTAAAAATAGAGTGTAACTCACAATTAAGTTTAGAATAACTCTATTTTAAAGCTTTTACATCACACATCATCTTATAATTTGAATCTTATAAATCAAATTATATTATATAGATGATGTGTAATGTAGAGACTTTCAAATAATATTGTTAAGGCAGTTTTTATAGCCACCAGCTTCGAACACCGTCAAGCATTTACAAAAGATAAAGAGAGTTAGGAGTTTTCTGATAGTGATTAATCTTTTTTACTTTTCAACGTTCTCTTATTTATACCCCTATCTCTGGAGAGTTCTCTGACTTTCCTGCCTCTAAAATGATCACCCACTATTCCTCAACCTCTAGTGTGGGCCATTCGACTTCACATTTAATGCGGCTGATCATGTCAAGGACAGGATCTCGACCAACCTTTCTCTCATTAATGTGTCGCGTCTAAGAGTACGTTCCTTACTCCTCTCTTCCTAGGCTAGTTGAGCCTCATTCCTTTCACTTCCTGGCTCTCCAAGTCACAAGCTTCTAGTTCTAATTGCGATGAAGTGGGACGAGCCTAGCTAGTTACAAAAGCCCATTTCCAGTTATCCCACTAATTTTTGCCACATGGGCGTGGCGGGAATTTTGTCGCCTTAGCACGTTTCCACTCACCCTCTTAAATTCAATTGTTGCTACATATTCCCACGTCTCGGGAATGGATGCAACGGTCACGTCTACACGTCCTGTCAACTTCCTATTAGGGCTTCTCAATCGATGCCTTCCCCCTGTTTAAATCCTCATCTTATTCTCTGAACGACCCTTACCTTGTTTCTAGTTTATGAGTTTCTCAATCGACACCCTCTTTTTCGACCTAGATCTTTTCCTCTTCTTCGCTCCTTAGATCTACTTTCAAATTCTTCTTCTTGTCGGACTAAAGATGAGAGTTTCCAATCAACAAAGCTGCCGCCTAAACGACAGGAAGAACACGGTGGACCATTATGAGCGAGAGCTAGCTCGCATACATTTGGTATATTCTTGGGTCCAGAAGCACCAAGAAGAGGTTTGGACTGACGCCCTCTTGACCAGGGCCAACATCAACCGTTCTTGGTGGCATTGAATCGGTCTCATGTGGTGAGCCACCATTTCTTGAGGGATCCCCTCTCTTATAGGCTTGAAAAGGCCTTCTAATGCCTCGTCGGGGGGAGGGGTAGAGAAAAAGTCTCCCTGAGGAATGTGGAGGTGCCCCCAATCGAGAGGATCTCAACGCTGGCCTAGACATCCATTCCACCCTACGAGGCTATCGGGGGATGGCAGCTAGTCCCAACCAAGACATTGCGGAGTTAGAGGCGGCGTTCCTTGAGGCCCTGTAGCACTCGACACCTAGTGTGCCCAAGGAGCCTGCTGTTGTGGAGCACTTTGAGGAGACCAATGGTGCATTCGTCGCCTCTAAGGGGCTCGTCACTCGTTGACTTTTGAGGATCTTTCCTGCCAGACGAAGGGGATCGTCCGGAGTAGCGCTAATGACAACCTCGTTCTTCAGGCTCTAGCCTTGCTACAACCTTTGATGGTGAGGAGCCTCTCACCCCCAACGACTTTTCTTGTGAAGACTCCGTGATACTAGTGAGGATGAGTCTTTAGCCTCCTCCTCTCGCCCAATGGGTTTTCCAAGCAGGATGCCGCCCTCAAGGAGGTTTCCCTGTGGGTTGATTTTGTACGTTAGTCCTTTCTTGCAACCGGGGAGTGGGGAAGTTAACGACCCCAAGTTTGAGGGGCCCTCGACATCACAAACGTTCAGCACCCCCAACCCTTTTCCCTTGGGCCACTGAGTGGCTTGGCACCTTGAGGTCAAGAGGGCCGTTCCACATCTCGCTCGGGCCACGACCATATGAGAGGTGGCCGATCAACTCAGGAGCATCATTTCTCTGGTAGGGCTTTTTGTTTCCTCTTTGATCTATAGTAGCAGTTCTTTTTTTCTTCTGTCTAAACAGTTTCATTTGGCAGGGGCTTGATTTCCTGGCTTAGGTTATGGATGGTTGGGCTAAGGCGAAGAACGAGGCCCACGCTTGGTATAGTCTCGGCGAACGGGCCTTCCATAAAATTTTCAGGCTTCAGACTACGATGGAGCATGTCAAGAAGGCCTTTGCCGAAGTTGAGGCCCGTAAAGCGTCCTTGCTAGAGATCATTAGTCACCTTCGTAGGAAAGCATCTAATCTCTGAAATGGCATGGAGGAGTTGAGGCAGGAAGCGTCTCACTACCAGTCAAAAGTAAGGCACTTCGTTTTGAGGAGTTGAAGGAGGCCCAAGAGCACTTTTTGGGCTATGTTGCCTCATGGGCAGAAGCCGGGGAAGCCTGCTGAGACTTGGAGAAGTGTATCGGCGAGCTTCAGTTTGAGAAGGAAGCGCTTGCAATGAAGAACGTTGCACTCCACAGGAACAAGGAAAAAGCAGAGGACTTGTATGTGGAGCTGGGCGAGTCCCACTAGCGACTCAAGAAGGAGTTGAGGTCCTATGAGGAACGAGCGAGGGAACTATTTCTCGTTCCTGGTACATTTGGCCTTTCGGGCTTTTGCTTGGTTGGTCTTTGGCTGAGCTTTGGATGACTTTAGATAAGAAAGTTGGTTTCTTGCCCCTCAGCTACTCCGTCATGTGGTCGTTGCACTTCTTACCCTTTAATTCTTGCACTTAACATTCCCTCGCCACCACATGTTTGTCGTGTATCACCCCTAAGCCTGCCTTCGTTAGAAACTTCATCTTTAAATGATATGTCAAGTTCACCACCTTTAAGCTATTTAGCGTTGGCCGCCCGATTATGGCATTGTAGTAGGAATGAGCCTTGACCATAAGGAAGTCCGCCATGGTTGTTGCTGTGAGTCTTCCCGTCCTGACTGTCAACAGTAGGGTTGTGGAACCTAGCGGATGTACTGCCTCACCGGAGAATCCACTCAACGATGTGGGGGATGGCTGCAGTAGATCTTGGTTGATCCCCATTTTGATGAAGGCCTCCCAGAATAGGATTTTCGGCCAAGCTGCTATTGTCTATTAATATCCTCCTAGTAGTAAAATTGGCCACTAGCATCATTACTACCAGAACGTCATCATGTAGGTAGATCACCCCTTTGCAGTCAACATCATCAAAGGAAACAACTGAGGTCTTTTGGGTTTAGGCTTACTTGAGCGGCCTCCCGACGCTGAAGATTCCTCATATCTAGCCTTTTTGGCTTATGTTGGCTATTGGATGCAGATGTGCCGCTACTGGTGAGTCCCTCGGCTATGGTATGGATCTCTCCTAATGGCAAGTTATTATAGTTCCATCGCAGAGGACTTTGCTCATTTCTTCTCCTTCTCGAGCTCTTCGACGATCTTCCCATCCTGGTTCTTGTCTTTCTCCCATTACTCGTCGGGGAAGTGATAAGCAGCGGGCGCCCTAATGTCCGAGCATCTCTTCTCAGACCTCTTCTCGGATCTCTTTCATCTTCTTCCTTAGGTGATGACAATCTTCGGTTCGGTGGTCCTCCACATTGTGAAAGGTGCAGTACCTACAAGCTATCTACCATGGTCGTAGCCTTCCTGCAAGCGCCCCTTGTCCCACGTTTGCATGTTCATGTTTAAGTGCACTTTCTGTGGGGCAATGCCGCCGTAGCTCCTTCTCTCGTGTTGCCCCTTCCTTGCTTTAGGTTCCTTCTCGTGGGTTTTCATGTTGGCACCCCGCTTGGGTTCGCTCAGGGCAATCAAGACTTTGAGGGTATCTTCAGTGTTGACAAAGTCGTCAGCCGGTCCATGAAATGCCACAAGGTGGTCAGGGTTCTTTGTGCTATTCCTGCCATGAAGGGGTTTTGGGGCCAGATGTCGCCCAAGAGCATCGCCAGTGTGATCTTCTCTTCTTGCTCATCCGTTGTCATGAGCTCTTTATTGAATCGGCATAGATACGCCTTTGGACTCTCATCCTCCTACAATTTGATAATGAAATAGGTGGTTGGTCTCCTACTCTTCTTGCTGGCCATGAACTATGTTAAGAATTTCCGACCTAGCTCCTCAAAGATGCTGATGATACCCAGCTGCAAGGCTCCGAATCATGCCTAGGCGGAGCCTTTCAGTGTCAGAGGGAACGTTCAATTTTTTGGGAAAATCGTGCAACGTCATGTGGGTCTTGAATGTTTCCAGATGTTCGATGGGGTCCTTGGACTTGTCGTACATCTCAACTTGGGGAGCCCTGAACTTAGGCGGAAGTGGGACGATCATCACTTAAGCACTGTAAGAAAGGTTCGTGTTGCTGAGCAGTTGGTCAACAAAGGATGATCCCTCTATTCTCTTCACCATTTCCTTGTATTTTCCCATAAGGCTGCGTAGCTCGTTGCTCAGCCTCTTCCATTCCTCATCTTTGGGTGGTACCCCGCTAGCATTTTGTGACTCCCCCTCTAGCCATTCAATTCGACTGGGTTGGGCGCCTTCTCTAAACTTAGCATTTCACTGTTTTAGTGTCTCGTTCTCCCGTTAGAGGGCCTCCATATCTAAGGTCATTTACTTCATGCGTTCTTCCATTTATGCAAATCTTCCCTCCATGTCTGTCGATGTAACTTTCTGCTCAAGGGTTACTCGGGAACGCGTCGTGGCTGCCATACGAAAGGCACGCTGATGCTATTGGACCAAAACAACTATCAAATCCATAGATGACACCAACTATTAAGGCGTGTTTTGTAGCCACCAATTTTGAACACCGTCAAGTGACTACAAAAGAATAAAAAGAGAGTGGTTGAGTGTGTCCATGACACCTTCAATACCAGAGTCAGAAAATAATCTTCAAGGAAGAAAATATAAATGTTTTGTTTACGAGCCGCATGCTTATAGAACTCCATGCTTATAGTGCATGCTTCATAAATGCTTGGGGTTCCTAAGGTTAATTCGGCTTTTATGTGTATTTTATGAATTAGTTCGCACGTCATGATGACCCCAGTATAGAACGCGTCGTGGCTGCCATAAAAAAATATATTTTATTCAACTTTCAATTTTTATCTCAACTCATCTGATCTGATCTGATCTGCAAAAACAAGCGAGGTCACTATCTAACAATTGAACTAAAACAAACATGAAATTTATTAAATTACAACATAGAACAGCACAAAAATGTACATGTTTGTCAAGTTAATATCCTAAAAATGGCAGCAAAAACATCATGAATCAATACTAGAAGCATTCAGTAATAGATCCCAAAAATCCATCCACCCCACCTACCATACAATATACATGGCTAATTCATTCCTCCATTCCATATAAACAGAATTACAGTTTAGGAGAAAAAGAGAATCACACCAAGAAAATTCTATTTCATTTAACACAGCATATTGCTACAATATTTCAAGTCACCACTGGGTTAAAATAAGCTGAAGGCACCAGTTTCATTTCTTCTTTCTTGTGTGAAGAGAAGTGGGCTTGAACATTCCGAAAAACCGAGATGTCTTTGATGGTTTCCTTTCTTCAGAGAGATTTGGAGACTCACTCGGGAAATCAATATCAGATCTGATGCATGCTTGATCATCAACATACTCGACATCTCTTAAGCACCGGAGCAATTCCAATGCACTTGCCCTGCCCATGTCATTTCCGTTGACAGATATATCAACAAGATCTGGTATGACACCCTCACGGGCCTCATCCATGACCAACTGACAATACTGAACACGTTGAGAGCACAATGAAAGGAGAACAGCTACTGCATTTTCTTGATACTCGCGACTGTCAGACCCAAGTAGTTTAGCAACAGAGGCAATGCATCCATTAGTTTCAGCAACAGATACCCTAGCCTCATCAGTATTGCATAAATTCCTCAATAGAAGTACACAACTTCCTCCAATACTGCTATCTAACAAAGGAACCAACTTTGGGATGCATTCCAATGATACAATGAGGGAACAAATGTCAATATTTGAGGAAAAATTGCACAAAATTTTGATAGCCCGTTCCTGGAAATCTCTGTTACAGGAGTCGAGCATCTTTAGGATAGAAGTTAAAGCACCAGATGCTTCGATTTTATCTCTACAGTACTGGTGGCCAGACAACACTTCCAATATGGTTAGACTTTCTTCTGTTGCTTCTGAACCAAGAACAGTGGCCAAGACACTAAATGCTTCTTCACGTAAGTACGAGATCCCACTTCTGAATGAAGCAACACAAAGTAGCGTTATACATGAGCTCATGCATAAAGGAAACATGATAGTTAAAAGTCAGAGAAATCAAGGAAAGACATGCACAAGAAACAATTATATATTTTGAACTGTCAATTGTTATGAAATTCCATTTTATGAAAAAAAAAAACATCAGTGCAGGCAATAAGATGGAGTTCTAAACCAACACAAGGTCTTGGATTAAATCATGCTGTATCAGCAGGCTAAACCTTTAATACCAACTGTTCCCAACATAATCAAAATCTCATAATTCTCAATTCATAAGGGCACCGAATGGGATATTGAACTTGCCATACCCGTTGAATACATGTTAACACAGTAAGGATAACCTTGACCTAACAGATATCAGTTGCCTTGGAACACAATCCATTGCATGTTCATCAACAGAGTAACTGACCTGCTTCTGCTCACATATGCCAGCAGCAATTGAGATCCAGCTTTTTGAGCTCTCAAGTCATGCCGGCCATTTGCATCCTTCAAAAATCTAACAAGCGGTTCAACAAAATTGTCAGATGACATAAATTGACAAGCTTCTTCGCTGTTATTCAGATGCTCTTTGATATCTTCAATGGCTTCACATTGGGATTCCCATTCAAGTTCAGCTAGTCTCGATAGAGATTCCAAATCTGTCTCATGTATACGTGCATAAGATTGACATTTGTGCTCATCTTTTTTCTGTACAGGATTCGAGTTTAAACCATCTGCCGTCTTAGTGTTTGATGAATCCGAATTGTAACTGGTATCTAAAGATCCAAGTGACATGTTGCTGAGATCCATCGGAAGACGTAGATCATGCATAGAACTTCCAAAGCTAGCAATGGAAGCAGAAGAAGCTTCCCAAGAGTGAAGGAATTCTGGTAGCATAGTTGGATCAGGAATGGTGACTCCATGCCTCATGCTCCACTTTGATATTAGATCCTTCATGGCCATGTTGGGAGTCAATGAGAGTTGGGCCAGTCTCATTTTAGTCTTTGGACATATATCATTTCCCTCATCAAACCACTTCTGTATGTAAATCCTCTCAAACGTTTGTCCAGAAGCAATGACAACAGGATCATACATCAATCTTGACGATATAGAACACTTAAATTCCTCAGGAGGTGTAGCTCTGCTTGAGAAGTCAATTTGGTCCTTGTGATGCCGTGATCCTATGAGCGAATCCACTTCAACAGACTGGCTAAATCCAGAATTATGTCTGCATTTCTGAAATGCAAATGCTCCTTCATGCTGAACATGGCCATTCATCGATTGCTCTTGCAGGATTAAGTTCTCATACTTCTTCAATAGATACAAAAGACATTTTAAGATCTTCTTTTTAATTGGGTCACTATCACTGACTTTATCATGCAGCTTCTTGATAGATCGTTTCTCTATCAAGATAGCCTTTGGGGATGTAATATGAAGTGTTGAAGCTGCCAATTGTAGAGCTTTTACTTCATATTCCACTGAGTCTGTTGCAGAAGCATCCTTATGGAGCAATCCTCGCACAGCCTTGCCGGCCTCTTCTTCAGATGATTCCAGGGTAAATGTCGCATGCCTAAGATCATCCATGATGTGAGAGATCTGTAAATGAGATTTCATCATTAGCTGCACCTAGCAAATTAGGTTATTACCCACAAAGCTTCTAGACCCAGAAGTTGCTCTGCCAGACTTTTTTTTTTTTTGGGGGTTTTGTATATGTGAAGAGCAGGGAGTGGGGCGAATAACTAGAAACTAGACTGAAAGCAGGAAAATCAGGAAATGGGACCACATTTTCTTTAAACAGGTTCCCAATTTGGTTATATGCATCAGAATCCAGAGAATTGCTTTATGGCATCAGTTACACTTTCAAAATACAGTGAAGTGGTTGGCTTAATCTACAACCATATTACTAGCACACTCCATAGCTAAGGGAACAAGAATACCGTAAATTTTGAAACAAAATATAACTAAGGAACTGCTCGGATATAATAACGATTTCTTCTCATATCAATACAAATGCATCCACTAACCATCTTTTTTTCTCCTCTTTTTTTTTTTTTTTGGCTGGGGGGATTGAAAATGAAAAAAAAAAAAGAAGAAGAAGAAGAAGAGAGAGCTCAAAAGGGCATGTAATGACGAACCTCTTCACCTAACTCAAGTGGAAGCATAGTTCGAAGTTGACCTAAACATTTCACCAACAAGTCCCTTGATCTTTTACATCTTGCGGCTATTTTATCCCCTGTAAATGCCTGAGTCAATTGCAAGCCTTATCAGCTATGAATTGACATTTAACTATAAAAAAATTTTGGAACAACTACACAGTTTATAAATGAAGAAAACTATTTGTTAATCCATCAGCTTTGACAGAGCTACTAGATGTAACAACAGAAGAGCAAGTAGTCTAACACATTCATATGCACACACTTTGTTAAATTTTTTTTAAGAAAAAAATATATAGGAGCAAGCTTATTAAAATGCTCATCAACAACAAGAGCATTCCAGAACATGTTTTACTCCAGTAAAATTCCAAGTGGAAATGATAGACCATAATCCGTCATACAAACATAATTTCCACCATGGATTGTAGTTGTAGGGCTTAAATCAAACCACTAATGACACGATCAATCAGCATATGTAATTTACCCCAAAATATAAAATAGCATGTGCAGGTTATGTTCTTTAACAGCAATATTTTTTTTTAAAATTCTCCTTCTCTTCTCGAGTTTACCAGCATAGAAAAAATTCTTTTATTTGTTTATTTGTACATATTTATATACTTTTGCAATGCACAGACAAATTAGAAATTACTATCCTCAAGGTCAAATGGCATGATTCTGTTTCTGTCAAGTTCCTTTTGGCTTGTTTATGGTCATTCTCACTTTGGTGAAATGCAGCAGAAAGTGTTCACATTACTCTACTTTGTTTATCGTATCGAAGAAATCACAAACCAGATAAAGTTTACTAGACTCGCTACAGTACTGAAGAAGTTGCTTGGCTTTCTCAATTGCATCGTTTAATGAGCATAGTTCCTGTATTCCTGATGAGCATCGAGGGCGAGCCTCTTCTATTGCTGGAAATATTCTTGATATTCTAGTAACCAAGTTCTGAAGTTTGGTGCACATTACACAATGCACCTGCAATCATGAATAAAAGCATAATGAGATACTTCGATGTGATATAACAGAAAACTTGAGTAGAAGTACAGAGACTATTCAAAGACTTAAATGAGGTCAGACTTAAAACTTCATTTCATAAGAATCACAAGGAAGCCACAGTGCTTGTCATTCTTGAGAAATAATACCCTCCGCCATCTGGAAAAAAAGTATACGCACTCTCAATTTGATTAGATCAATACCTTAGGATAAACAGTATTTTGTGAGTTTACTATCTTGATCAAATTATATTAAAAGCACACAATATTCTTGTTTCAAAAGAATTAAAGACTAGGTGTCCTTGTACATATAATCTTGCCCATGTGTTAAAGGTATCAGATTTTACCCAGTGTTTTGAATTTCATATTGTACCGGCCGGTACGGCCAGTATTTAGTGTACCGGTACAAGAAATGTATGTGTTTCGTACCAGGTCAAATACTGGCCGGTTTTTTGTGTATAGGCCAAAATTATTGTTTTTTTGTAATTAATGTAAAAATTCTAAATTTTTCATAATTTTCACTCCAATTCTCACATCTGAAAACTATTTTCTTAACTTTTTTTAATCCATTTTTCTCGAGAACTTAAAATCAAGTCCCTACTTCCCTTTTCGTGGATGACTAATTATTTTTTTAAATAGTTGGATTGAGAACTTAGAAGTATTATTGAGTTTTATAAATATGTGTTTTAACTTTTTAAAGGTTGCATCGATGTTATTTTGAAATATAAGTTATACATATATAATTAATTTATTATATATAGACTATCCCGAAACAGTACCGGTACCGAAATATTTCATTTCAGTGCCTTAACCGAAACGGCCACCGAAACGGTATTCAAAACATTGATTTTACCAACAAACAAAAACTAAGGTTTATACCAAAACCAAGAAACAAAAGTGATTATATCAATTACTGCTGATATATCTAAAACTCACGAATGCATGGGTCATGCCATTATGACCCATATACACTGCAAATACGAAAGTACTCCAATTCAAATCAGAGCATTCCACCTAAAGAGGAATAAATCTTTGGCTTATATCTAGTATTTGTTCACTGGATGTATCTTGTTAAAAAATGGAATGACCGGATCATGAGATTTCTACTCATTTTTTTTACTGTAATCGATTGCGTTCATCCATTTTTTCACAAGTTATATGCAGCAAAAAATCAATGGTTGTAAGCCAAATCTGAGGGAAAAAAGACCATGGTAATGGTACCTTGAAGGAACAAGGAGCAGATTGTTTGTCCTCTACCTCAGCAACATCAGACCCCATTAGGAAGGGGGATTATGTTAGATCTGCAGGTTCAGTAACAATTGAAAGCATCAGTCATGCTGTGTTCTCAAAAGAATCTATTCATAGCGTCTAACAGAATGTATCAAATGAAGATGCTATATGCATAACATTCCACAAGCAAGGTGACATCTGACTAATAGAATAATATCCAAAATAAAAAACACCAGAACTTCACGCTCTGAACATAATTACTAAGTTTGCAAATGCAAAATAAAGCATTTCCATATGCAGCACCATATATGCCATGGTATACCAAAGTTCTTCATTAAACTCACAAACACAATACGATTGTCGACAAATGGCAAAATGATGCCAGAAAACTAGCAAAAGCATTAACTTCCCCATCCAATTTTTCTTTTTTTAGAGTTCATTTCCAGTGATCATATACAAGTTTCACCAGAAAGATAAATTCATATTACAGAATTTGGGGTTGATATGCACAAGGATTTCATATAGATGTAATCCTGCTCAGCCCATCTTTCTTTCTACATCGACACTCTCTTTATTATTTTCCTACTATATATACCGAGTAGCTCTCTTCAAATTTTGACTCCATGGTCATCGTTACTTCATCATCCACGGGTGGGAACCCTAGATTAATTGGCTTGAAGGATGAAGTTGTAGGCCATGAAAAAATTAGGCTCTCCTCAGAAGAAAAAATAATTTGAAACCAGAAAGTTGAGTTGGAGCTTAAGGAACAACAGGAACGAAGCCTTACCCGGTGGAGAGGAAACCAGAACGATGATCAGAAAGCTGTGTTCCCTGTTTACTAAGAAGCAACTAGACTTCGTGGCCTTTTTTTTCAGCTAAACATAGACCTTGAAGCACAAGAAACACTTCTACAATCAAAACGAGCGCAACCCAATTCTTAAACCGCAGCTTCCCCCCACAAATTCCCCCTTCAGAAAAGAAAAAATTAACTCTGCAAGTTACGTTCAAACCACCAGAGGCTCTTAACCATTGAAAAATCACCACAACCTAGCTCTTAAACCGCAGCAGTTTCTTCAAATTCACCCGTATTCCGAGCAGACTTTTAACTTTTCAGAGTACCTTCAGCACAGCTCTCCCATGCATGAGAACGAATATCTCTGTCAGTGAACAGTACAGAGAGCACACGATCTTCTTACTCGTGAGAACTCCACAATCCTCAAGACTGGCGTTCCTTCATTGATAAGAACCCAGAGAAAAGAAAACAAAACTATACCACACAAATCAAAACAGCATCGGATTGCCAGAAAAATTTCAGAAGGTAAAATAAAAGCCAATCACTGCAAAGTGAGCTAATACTTCAGATTTTGCTGGACACCAAAACGTTTTTTTTTTTTTCTGCCCAACAAAAAGGGTAATAGAGTGAGAGAGAATTGAATGGGAAAATGTATGTAATTCGTTGGAACTTGGACCGAAGGAGGGACGCAACGCGTCAAAGAGCTGAATTTGGTGTGAAATTCACCGTCGCTACAGCATCAGCCATCAGGTCCTTGACGACGGCAGAAAAAGAGAGACAGAGACATAGACAGAGACAGTCGGAGTCAGTTGACGGAAGAAAGGCCACACCTGCTTCTCCAAGCCAACCAATAAACAGTTACCGGAAGCTCCACGACAGGACTGTCATAGCTGTAGCCTTTTTCTGGCTTTTCCCCTCTCTCATATAAGGAAAGCTGTAACTGTGCGGCGGTCCCAATAGTAAATCAAAGCGTGGCTTTAGTGGACCGTCATACTGTATTCTACAGTCCCTTGTGACCCCAGGGCATTTTGGACATCTCAATACAAGGGCTCCACCGCTCTACGGAAGGTTATGGGAAAGTTATAAAGTGGCAAAGAGCACTATCATTATCCATAGTCTTCTGTCATGTCACCTTCCCTTGCATAGGTTGATATCAATTAAAATATTAGGTGATTTAAATTAATAAAATATTTAAGATATTTTTTTAACAATAAATTTTTTTTTTAAATAAGAGAAAATAAGATGAATATTAAAAATTGAATAAAATATTATTAAAATTTGTATTAAAGGCGTAAAGAGACGACGGATTTCGTATTCAAGTTTTCTATTTAAAATTTTATTAATTTATTAAGAGATAAATACATTTTATACTTTTAAATTATTAAACATTCTACATTTTACCGATATATTTTACTACCCAACCATCACAAACTCCATTAAGATATAATTATCAAGGTCGTATCATGTCATCTATTTTTCATTTATCTTAATGGTTATAATTAAATTAGAGTGCAAAATGTCAATTGTTTTAATAATTTGAAGATGCAATGTGTAGGTTTTGATTATTTAGGATGTAAAGCATAAATTCCTAATAGTTTGGTGAGAAGGCTGTGATGTCCCTCTAATTATTCTCAATTTTTATTTTTATTTTTTTATTTTTTACTTATTTTCAATATGCACAACAAATATATTGCACAATTAGGTGTTTAACAATCAACACACAAACTTCTAAGGGTGGATACTAAATTAGAATATAATTAAGAATTTTTATTATTTATAAATTATCGTATAAATACACTATTTATTATGAAATTCGTTATAATTATGAATATTTTAATAAGAGTTTTGCTATACATCAGTTACTATTTATCTATATATTATTTATAAGATGTAGAATGTGAAATAATAAATAGTAACGTATGAGTTCTTCTGACAAACATACTTATACATAGAATTTCTTTTTTCTTTCTATTTTCACAAAAAAGGTGTATAAATCTGAAAGTTTTGTATTTGGGAAAGAAGATAAGGCGTTTGGTAGGTGAAAGGGACTTTCTTTTGGAGGGTAGAGTCCTTAATCCTTGTGGGGACTCTTTCAAAGTTACTCATTTATTATTATTATTATTTTTTTCCGTCTGTGACTCTGTTGGCAGTATTCTTCTTTAATTTCTTCATGCGAAAACTTAAAAAATAGAACACCGGAATAAAGGGTAAAGAATCTGATATGACAGAAGCAGGTAAGGCCGAAACATCTAAAGCCCACTTTGGCCCCCAGCGGAAAAATGAATAGTATTTATACAATATAAAATATGAGATATTTTAATTATTTTTTATTTTTATTATAATATAAATATTTGAATTATATATTTTTAATATTAGATGAATATTATCTATTTTACTCCAAAGTTTGAAGAATCTTTATTTTAATGGGAGGCAAAGATCATGTCCATGATTATCAATATATTTTTACAATATAGAGATTACATAGTATATACTCTCATTTTGAAATTGTTAATTTTAATTAATATAACATATTATAATTAAATGAAAATACTATTTATTTATATTTTGAGATTATCTCACAATTAAATGTGGTGCATTTAATTTTTCGTGTGGTGCGTATTCGGAAAAGGAAATCACTTAAAATATACCTAGAACATGAGAAGCATTAATTGAGGGGGTCAGAAGAAAACACTCGTGTTCTTGCTGCCAATTTGTAAGGTAAGAAGTTAAAAGAGATGGGATTCAATGCACTATTTGGACCAGCATTGAATGTAGATGGAAACACTTGAGTGGTTGCATTCATTTTATTATTGTGGTCAACTTGCAATTTTATCAAAGAGTATTGATATTCACGTAATATATTTTATAATAAAAAATTTTATTTATCAGTTATTATTTATTTTTATATTTTATATTTATAATTTTTTTTAGAATTATGTTATATATAAGCCTTGCACATCATTTAAAAAATATATAATTTTATTTTTTTGTCATCATATTTTATATTTCATGAAACACGAAAATAAAATAATAAATTTATATATTTTTAAGTAGTGTACAGAAATGTGAGGTTTATGTATAGAATTTTTCTTTTTTTTTTTTATAAGGTTTGAGATAGTGAATAGCAGCTAATGAGAAGAATTATTCATTTCATAACACATATTTTAAAGCGAGTGTATTTTTATAAAATATTTTATTAAATTATGATTTATTTTAAAATATAATTATATAATGTGTTATGAAAAATAATGTGTGTTTATTAAATTTTTTTTTTTTTTGTTTGACAAAATAAAATGAGTGAGATCGAAGTGGGTTGGTTGGATTGATGGATGGATGAAAGTTGGGAGCTTTTCTTGACGCCGCCAATGGGTACACATTGACCTAGTTTGACGGCACCGGACTCATGTCTTTCAACCAATTATAGTGGTACCCACCATCACTAATTGATGGCAAACACGTTTTTTTAAACTTTTTATATGAATTTAATGACTTCAATTGATACAAAGATAGGCATGATTTAGGTGAGTTTTAAAGTACTTATCATTGTCCCTATAAACTAGAGCTAGAGACGCATCATTCTTCTCGAACATAAGGAGAGCTTCTCATAAGATGTTTAGATTCGAAAATGACTTGAGATGACTTGAAATGAGTTGAGATGGATTGTGAATAGTAATGAGATGAGTTGTGAATAGTAGTGAGATTTATGAGTTAAAGTTGCTGAATAGTAATGAATAGTAGTGAGATGAGTTGAGATGAGCTGAGATGACTTGCGAATCCAAACAAGCCTCCAAAGTTTTTTTCCACTCCAACCCTCTCCTCTCCTCTCTCTCTCTCTCTCTCTTATTTGATTATATATTGACTAATTTCTAATTAATTTGTGATGGTTTGGCTCTAAAAATTTAGGAATATGTTGTAACACCAGGGCCAAGCCTAAGCCCGTGAAATATTAATTTATTGATATTAATATTTATAGGAAGCTCATTTGAGATTTAATGAGTAATTTTAAATAAGAGATGGATCTAAAATTTGTTATGAAGGAATATGAATTTTTTTATTTATTGGGCTTGATAATTTGGTTAAATCCAGATAATTTTTTTTATGGACCAAGTGGAATCTATTTATTTGATAGTTGCCTCAAAAAAATTATGGAACGAGTTGGGCTATTTTAGAATTTGAGTCGAGGCCCATTAGTGTTTATTATATACTCGACCCATGAAAAAAAAAATATGAACAAGTCAAAGAAATTATTTGGACTGCTTTAACGGGCCAAACCCATTTATTAAGTTCATACACCATCAAAATGTAGACCCAAATCTTTCGAAATTGACCCAAAGCCCACAAGCTAAGCCCAAAAGCACAGCCTTAGACACGTGCATAACTCCATGCACACTAATCTCTCCTTTCTCTTCATTAGGGTCTCCAATAGCATGTATATATAGATAACCATTCACTTGGATCACTCTTCACGTACAACGGTTTCTCCCACATGAAGACCCACGATCTCACGACTTTGCACACACAGTCTTCCTTCAGTCCCCTATAGCATGAAACAACATATCACTCCAAGCAGACCCACGCCACTGCACCATGAGACAACCAACTACTCTAAGACACTTATAGGAAAGTGCACCGCGGAAGGCCCATGTCCAACCGAGAACCACATAGAGTAGCCCAGCCACACGTGCACCATGAGCCAATTGCTGCCGACGTGTAACCCGGTAGAGAGACCAAGAATTCAACTGAGCACTATTTCCCCGCCAGCCACGAAACCAAACCCCACAAAACACCAGTCACATTATTCCTCGCTGGAAGAACACGGCCTCATGCTCCTCCATGCTAAACCAAGCCAAATCCACCATGAATAGAACGAAAACGCCCTTGTTTGAAGCACCCAAAAATAGAGCACTTTTGGAAACCATCGTGCACTGGTAAGCACAGAAACTGCCAACTAGACATTCATGTGACTCCAGTTCCTCTGCCACAGCACCGCCGTTACCTTTAGCCCACTGCAGCAAGACTAGCATCCCATCCAGTCGTGACCCCTAGTCACCTAGAGCCACGATGTGACAGCCACAACAGCCACTCAGTCGCTACACCCATTGTGAGACACTACTCCCCGTCTATAATGTAGTCCATGCACCACCAGGATAATGCCTCCTCTCTGTCTCTCGGTGAGCTCTCTCTCTCTTCCTCACGCCACTCTCTCTCTCTCTCTCTCATCACTTTCTTTCCCCTCTATCAATGACATGCTGTTTTGTTGACCACCTTCAACTGCCACCCAAACATTGCTCCGTCGCACACCTCTTCCTCTCTCGATATGGGACTTTCCACTCTATGGCACCGGTTGATCTGGAGTTTGTAGTTTCAAAAGTTTTATTTTTAGATTGCAGCCCTTCCCAAAGAGCCCTTACTAAGGGTGTAACCGGTCCGGTCCGGTTTTGTACAAAATTTAGGATCGAACCAGTATGTACCAGTTTTGTATTTTTTAAAACTGATTACGCATCAGTTAACCTCTTAAACCAGTATCTCCGATTTTACCAGTTTCCGGTCCGGTCCGGTCCAGTTTTCTGGTTTTTTACTAAAAAAAATCCATATACACAAACTATCAAACACACATATAAAACACACAATCTGTTTTACAATACAATCTATATACACAAACTATCAAATACACACTATCAAACACATACACACACATAGAGACACATACACTTACATACACAAACACATAAATTCAAATGTTCAGTTATTTTCGGAAGTTTCAAATATCTTCGAAAGTTTCAAATATTCCAATACCCTAACACACACACACACACACATACATATAAACAAACACACACAGACACACACAAAAACACATATAAATTTAAAAAAGTTAATCCATATACACAAACATAGACTTCTAGCCATTGACAACTTGCGGACTCAAGTTCACGCATATGGAAAGGGTGGGTGGGAATTACAGAAGCTTCCCATCAACAATAAACTGTACTTTCAGGTAATTTCACAATTACAAAATCCTAATAACACAAACACAATCACAAAACCCGAATGATTCATATAATTTGAATTAATTTCAAATAACTTAAATAAGTGAAATGAAAAAAAATAATGGAGAAAAATAACCATGAGGAATCGAAGACAGAGAGACGTGAAGAGAGGTTCGACGACGACAATTATGCCGTGAGCTCATGGTATGTGTGACGACCGGTGAGGGGAGGTAGAGAGATGAAAAGTGAGGTAGAGAGATAGAGACAAGAGGGCAGAGGAGAGGTAGAGACTAGATAGGCAGAGATGAGAGACAAGAGTGAGGAGAGGCCGTAAGTTCGTGAGGGGAGGTTCAACGACGACAGTGATGCCATGAGCTCAAGGTATGTGCGACGGCCGGTGAGGCTGAGGGACGAGAGAGTGAGGCTGAGAGACGAGCTCGTGAGAGAGTGAGGCAGAGAGTCTGAGAGTGAGAGACATGGGCCCGACTTTAGGGTTTATTCGAGAAATGAGAATCGAGAAAAGAGAGGAAACGTCGCCGTTTCCTTTTTATTATAACTATATAATATATTAGACTATATAATAGTATTAATATTAGGTATTAGCAATTAAGCATAACTAATTAGCTGTATATTGGTATCAGTTATAGTGATTTAGACTATATATTAGTATTTGTTAATTGTTATAGTGAATTTAATTTATTATAACTATATTATTGATAGTACTATAGTGATAGTATTAGTATAGTAATTTATTATTTAGTATAGTGATTTATATACTAATTTATACATAGACTTAAAGTAGATTACTAATAGTAATATAGTATTAGACTCTAATATTATTATAAATATTAGTATTAGACTATTAGTTATAGTGATTAGAATAACTATATATTAGTATTTATTAATTGTTATAGTGAGTTTAATTTATTATAAATATATTATTGATAATATTATAGTAATAGTAATAGTATAGTAATTTATTATAGTGATAGTATTAGTATAGTAATTTAGTATTAGTATTACTATATCATTATTTTATATGTGATTATTTAGTATAGTGATTTATATACTAATTTATACATAGATTTAAAGTATATTACTAATAGTAATATAGTATTAGACTCTAGTATTAGTTATAAACTTATAGTGATTTAGTATAACTATATTAGTATAAGTATCACTATAGTCTATATTATATATTAGTATTAGTTATAAATTTATAGTGATTTAGCATAGCTATATAATATATTAGACTATATAATAGTATTAATATTATACTATTAGTATAGTTATATATTAGTATTAGTTATAAACTTAAATATTAGTATAACTATATAATATATTAGACTATATATAATATAATTTAATATATATTTTTATGTTTAAAGCATATGATCAATTAAATTTTCATCTTTAAGATTAAACTTTTATTTTATAAATTATATAACATTATCTTATATATAATTATATTAATAACATATGATCAAACAAATTACAAATGTTCATATTTAAGATTAACATTTTATGTTATAACTTATAATTTATAAATTATAATATGAAATTATTTCATATATGATATCTAATTATATATATTATATATACAACTTTCGCATATAATTATATATTATATATAAAACTTATATATAAAAAATATTTTGTATAATATTAATTTTGTATAAAATTTATATATAAAATATTAATATATATATTTCCCCAACCGGTCTGGTCTGGTCTGAAAAATCGTAAAACCGGAACCAGTCCTAATACATGAACCGGTCCCGGACCGGACCTGATCAAAACCGAGAAAACCGCTCTGGTCTAGTGTAAATTTACACCCCTAATATCTTGTTATGAAAAGAAATTTGAAACAATCTTAGTGATTTGTTTGCATTACTCATGAAATCTGTATAAAATATAAAAGTATTTTTGTCATGATTGATATAGACATGAGCTTATTTTTGGCATTTTGTTTCAAAACTGTGCAAAAAGATCGAATATGAAAATTTGTGCTTGATTATATGAAAATTATCTGAATATGTTATGTTCTGTACTCTGTTTTGATAAGATATGGCTTCGGAAAACTTTTGACATGACATTCTGATTCTGTATCTAGCTCTGCTTTGACCTTACTACGGGTGTAAAACTTTGGCCTTTGTTTGGGTTGGTACCAACTTTTCTATCTCTGAGTGCATCCACTTTAGAAACAAAGTGATTTTTACGTGGTCTTTCTTGTGTGCACACTCAAGACTCCAAGAATAATAAGGAAAATATTCACTTCTGTCTCTACCCTGTTTAGCCACCGGGGATAGCACAACCCTACCACAGAGGTTAAACATTCTCTGTTCTGATGCGATGCTCTGATGTGATATGGTGACGATACTCACTTATGCTATACCAAAGGACTTTGGAACATAAATATTTTGAACTATCTGTCTGATAATTTTGATAACACGTTTTGTTCTGTATACTGAAATTGAAAATGCTTTGTTTTGCATTTTGTACTCTGTAAATGCTCTTATTTGCATGCTAATATATGTTCTTTACTTACTAAGTTGTTAATAACTCACTCCTTTATCTCCACAATATTTTCAGATATTTTGGATATTTCAGTTGAAGTTCAAGAATATGAAGTGTGAGTAAGGTTATATGATCATAGTGTATTAAGTACAAATAGGGTACTTATATTATTGGAAAATTTTATTTAGTAATTTTGTTTTGCTCTGTTGACTTGGTATTTTGGAAATCTGACATTTATTTTGAGACTTTGTGGTGTTCTTATTTAATTATTTTGGAGTAGTTGGTTTAAAACAATGTGATCTATGAGTAATTGAGAAATTTAAGTCTATATCTGTATTGTAAGATACGATTTTAAGTGATAAGAAGTAACTTTATGACCTATTTGGGACTAAGTCGTCACATATGTGGTTGAATTTTGCTGTATTATAGGCTTTACGCTTGCATTTCTCCCGCAAGAGGAAATTGAAAAATGAATGATTTTTTTAGATTATTATGATATAGATTTTTTCAAATTATTTTTTTTAACAGATTTTTCGAGATTATTATGATATAGATTTTTCATATTTACATTGAGTTTTATTGGACATGATGAACGTGTATGAATTGCTATTAGAAACACTCACAAGAATTATAGGTGTGGTATGTGTTAGATAATTAGGTTGAAAAAAAAATAGTTGGGAAACAATAAGTTAATTACAAGTTAAATTATTAATTAATATATAGTTAGTATAATTGTAAAATATGAAAAAAAATAAAAATATATTATTATTAAAAATAATATTATATTATTATTTTGGCTAATCCAATGTGAGGTTATATCTTGAATAATTTTGATTTTATGCAAAACATATACTTTTAGCTAAGTTTTGGAGATGGCTTTGGCTAGACCGATACCAATGCTCATGCTTTTAGAATCTTTTTGTAGGAGTGTCAATTGATGTTTGTGGGTCGTGTTCGCGTTCGTGTTGTGTCAAGTCATGAACATTTGACTATATAGGTTAGCCCAAATTTGACCCGTTAAGTTAAATGTATTAAACTTTCAAATCCAACTCATTTAAATAACAGGTTATGTCGTGTTACTTGTTTGATCTTTTAATAACTAATTAGAAATAAGTCAATGCGACACGACTCATTTCAACCATTTTCATGTAAATGAGTTGAATTCCCAATTTGACTTAATTAACATAATGTCACATAAAAGTTAAACTCTATATTTATTAATAGCTACAATATCTATAAAAAATAATAAGGCCACCTACTAACAAAAAATATAAATATTCTTCAAATTTTAACCTATACTAAAACTAATATTACATACCCTACAATAACAAATATGAGCACGAGTCTAGAATTACAATCTCAACAATAAAAACACAAGTGTATTGAGAAATACCGATATTACAACTCAACAATAATAAAATTTAAACAAGTTATTGCGGGTTAATTTCGGGTTAAACAAGTTGATCTGTTATTGCCATTTTATTAAATGTGTCTTAACAGGTTAATCCGTTTTTATCCAAATTCATTTATATCAAATCTAAATCTTTTAATTTCGTATCGTTTTTGTATTGAGTTCACGGATCGTATCACATATTGTCATCCCTATCTTTACGTGGTGTGCTACATTTCCTATTCTTTTATACTCTCTTCTTTTTACTACCCTGTTAAGAGGTGTCTTGAATCTATTTGAAATAGTGTCTTTGGTGTATGTTCGCTCGAGCAGAGGTTCATTCAGCTCGAGTGAAATGCAAGTCCTAGAGTTTGCTTGATATCGCTCGACATTCAACTCGAGCGAAATGCAAGTTCGAGAGTTCGCTCGACATTTAGCTTGAGCGAAATGCAAGTCCGAGACTTCGTTTGATACCGCTCTTCTGTTTGCTTGAGCGAAATGTCAAAACCCTACGTTCGCTCGACACCCGCTCGAGAGTTCACTCGAGCCAATGTTCTCAGAAGTGAATATGCATTATTTTCTATAAATATCAAATGGCGCCTCTTGTTTTTTCTTCTTAAGTCACTTTTGTTTTATAAGAGTGATTTCTAGAGTGAGTTGAGAGCAAGAGAGATAACGTCTTTGTGAAAGAAGTTTTGTATTATTCTTCTATACACCATCATTGTTTATTGTGCAATCTCTGATACCGACCCCACCAGTGAACGTAGGCTCACTTTGAGCTGAACCACTTAAATCTTGGCCTTTTTTGTGTGTGATTGTCAGTATTTTCTTTTGCTTATTTCCGCTGCTATACTTCAAGTTAGGCTACGTTTGGGTAGCAAAGTCTTCTCAACACTCTTCAAGTATTCTCGTACTTATGAAAATACTTCACATACCAAACAAATTAAAATACTCTCAATGGGACCCACAAATCTACTTCAATCTTTACTTATAACTATTTACAAATATTCTATAATATTTATCACTATTATATATAAATAAAAAATAAAAAATAAAATCACTATAATATTTATCCCTATTAAATATAAATAAAAAATAAAATACTATAATATTTATCACTATTATATATAAATAAAAAATAATTTCACTATAATATTTATTTATATTATATATAAATAAAAAAATAAAATCACTATAATATTTATCCCTATTAAATATAAATAAATAATAAAATCACTATAATATTTATCACTATTATATATAACTAAAAAATAAAATCACTATAATATTTATTTATATTATATATAAATAAAAAATAAAATCACTATAGCATTTATCCCTATTAAATATAAATAAATAATAAAATCACTATAATATTTATCACTATTATATATTAATAAAAAATAATTTCACTATAATATTTATTTATATTATATATAAATAAAAATAAAATCACTATAATATTTATCCCTATTAAATATAAATAAAAAATAAAATCACTATAATATTTATCACTATTATATATAAAAAAAATATTTAGACAATATAATATTTATCACTGTTATATATAAAATAAAATAAAATCACTATAATATTTATCACTATTATATATAAATAAAATCATCATTAAAAAAAATCAATCATTGATAGGACCCACATATTTTTCAATTATCTATCTAAAAGTCAACAACTCAACATATTTCTTACATCTAAACAACTCAAAATACTCTTAATGGGACCCACAAACCCACTTCAATCTCTGCTCATAACTATTCACAAATATTCTCAATACTTCTCAAGTATTCTTACTACCCAAACATAACCTAATCTTCGATATACAATTAGCAAACATACCCAATTGTCTAACGAAGCTTTAATAGGCCAAACACTTCGACCTAACATAAGTGAGCAAAGACAAGATGGCAAGATGAGGAGCGGCGCCCCTGGTAAGAAAGAAGAGCAGAAGGTTTTGGACTTTTTACTCTGCCCCTTCATCACGAGGATTACAAAAAATACTAAGACCTAGACCAACTGATAAATAATTATTTTATTTTATTATTAGAATACTGAATGCGCGTGGAAAAAATATGAGGTCTTATATATGGAAAAAATTAAATAATAAAACATTTTATAAGATTATATAATGCTTTTGTCTCTTTGAATTATTGGAAAGGTTTGGAATAAAAAGAGTAAAACTACTCTTATCGCTCCCGATTCCATTTCTGGTCCCGTAATATATAATTTTTAAAATTTTTTAATATTGTTTTTACTTAATGATTAAGTAAGTATTTTTTAATGATATTATAATTTTTTTATTTTTTTAAAAAATATTTTCCAATATTAAAAAAATATATGTATAAAAAAATAAAATAAAAAAATATAATATTTTACACATAACGATAGCTTTCAACGGGACCGAGGACTGTGACCGTAGAGCCACCAAAATAAAAAATATGGTGAGATTCCGAGAACCTTTTTCCCATCCAAAAAGAAAGCAAAAGTTTATTAAAGTAGTTGGCATAACACGCCATGTTGACGGTAACTTTTGTGGTTCAAATGGACAACCATGACTCGAAGAAAATGCAATGCAAACCAATCTGGTCTTCTTTCCACGTGTTTGGAAAATTTGGGACTTTCTCTCTCTTTCCGCTTGAAGCACTTGGATTTTGTAATGGATAGAGATATAAAATACATTGTGAATATTGATTTCTCTAAAAAGATTTAGGTTATATTTGATGGTTGGAGTGACTATAACTCATAACAAATTTATCATTGATGAGGTCTATTATTTTTTTAACTTTTTATAAAAAATTAAACTCATCTTAACCTATTTATACATTCAAATACATTTTAATGAGATCCATAAAATATTACTATTTATAGATCAACTAAGATCATCTGAGATCATCTCAGCATTTAAACACAATTTAAGGATTTGTTTGGAAAGTGAGATAATCTTATCTTATCTCAAAACATCTCATAATTTCTTTCCCAAACATCGATTAAATACAAATACTTTTCAATTTCAAATTTTTAAAATTTTCATCTAATCATTACAACTTTTCCAAACTATCAAAGAATATATAGAAAAATAATATAAAATTTTCAAATTTTAAAACTAAAATAATATTAAAAAATAAATGTTAATGTGGCAATATCCTTCAAGTTAAATGTAAAATAAATGTTGGAATTTAGAAAATTTACAATTCAAATTAGAGAAAATATTTACAGTTTTAGGGTGTGTAAGCCCCACACACAATCTTTGAAAAAAAATTAGTAAATCTTGGACTCACATAAAAAATTACTTTTTAAAGAGAAATGATATTTGTAGTTCTACGTTGGCAAGCCTTATGCAACCCTTTTGAAAAAAATTTGTAAATCTAGGACCCACGTGAAAAATTATGTTAGGTGAATCTTTGAAGTGTTCTGTAGTGCTGGGAATTGATCGAGTGAGCAATGATTTCTAACTAACAGAAGGTGAAACAGTGGGTTAAGACTAAGTGAAGTTGTGCATTTTGTGTGCAATGACTATTAACAAAAGTAGGTCGAAACGGTGTGTAGTGGAAAGAGGTGTGTTTAAAGACAAAGGCTTAATACGCGAGAAGGAAGCTCTTGACGCTACGTTTAATCTTTAGATGTAATAAAACGTAGTCTTTGTAATAGAGAAGAGTATAAAACTGGAAACTTGTAGGAGAATGTTCGTTTAGACTTGTTGATGTTAATATTCAATTGGAGGTTGGAAGTCCCTTAAAGTCTTCTTCTTCCAAGAATCAAGATTGAGATTCTTGGGTTTCTTTCATTTTCTAGTTTTGAATTATGTGTTGTTGTTCTTGTTTGTGTTGTGCTCTTGTTGAGTAGAAGAAGGCACGTGACAATTGGTATTAGAGAGGTCGATCCTCTCATGGCAGAAGGAACTCGAGGAACTCTGAAGATGCATCAAGAAGGATGTAGAAGCAGCAAGAGGCTCTGCAAATACAGTTGGATGACCATCATCATGCAATCCATGACATTACTGACAGGTTAGACCAACTTACCGATATGATTAAAACACTAAGGAATTCAGTGACTTGGTAGAAAAGACAGTCAATGAGGAGGAAAGTTTAGAGATTTCTATCCATGCTATTTTGGGTTGTCTTAGCAACAATGCTATGAGATTGTTGGGAAGGATAGAGTCTTGCTTAGTAGAAATCTTAATAGATTTGGGAAGTAGTCACAACTTCCTGAATCCACTTGTGGTGCAGACAACCAAGTTGAGAATCCATGGTGATTCTAGTCTATAGGTGCGAGGAAGTAGTCAAGATTCAAGGCCCTAAATTCATAGTTCCTTTTCATGTATTAACCTTGGGGGATCTAACATTGTGTTGGGAGTTAAGTGGTTGAAGACTTTGGGGCCAATTAATTGGAATTTTACAAGAATTTCCATGAGCTTCATGTTGGGATAGTCGAGGGGGTAACCTTACAGGGTATGAACATTGAGAATTTATCTGTGCTGACTAGGGAGAATTGCCTTAAGTCCTCTCTAATTAGGAAACAAGCTTGGTTTCTGCAGTTGGTGGCAGTGGAACAACGTCAAAAACCGGAAGTCAAGTTCAGGTGTTGGCAGAGGTTATTAATGAGTTAAAAGAAGTTTTTGGGGAGCCGGTGGGGCTACCTCCAAGGAGGTCTTTTGACCATCATATTCTCTTGAAAAAGGGAACTGCACCCATCTCAATTAGGCCTTATAGATATCCTTACTACCAAAAAATTGAAATCGAAAACATTGTGTAGGATTTGTTGAAATCTGAAGTAGTGAGGCCAAGTCAAAGTCATTTTTACATTTTATAAGTGAAGAAAGCAGATGGTAGTTAGAGAAGGTGCATTGACTACCGTGTTATACCTATACCGTACATTTACATTTGATGAGTTGTTTGGGGTCAAGGTTTTTTCCAAACTAGACCTAAGATCAGGTTATCATCAGATTAGAGCTAAAGATGAAGACATTGAGAAGACAACTTTTAGAACTCATCAAGGCCATTATGAGTTTTTAGTAATGTCTTTTGGTCTTACTAGTCCATGCTACTTTTCAAGGATTGATGAATGATATATTTAGGACTTTCTTGAGAAGATTTGTATTGGTTTTCTTGGATGATATTATGATTTACAACAACAATTTGGTGGAGCATGTGGGGCATCTTAGATCAGTGTTGGAGGCGTTGAAGCATCACACTTTGTATGCAAAAATGTCTAAGTGCAAGCTTGGAATGGAAGAGATTGATTATTTAAGTCATGTGATATCGGGCAGTAGAGCTAAAGTTGACCCCTTAAAGATTGTTTCAATGTTGGAGTGACCCATTCAATGTTGGAGGGTTTCTAGTCCTTACTAGCTGCTATAGAAAGTTCATAAGGTGGTACTATAGTAGCACCATTAACTGAATTGTTGAAAAAGAATTCCTTTGCTTGGAAGGAGGGCAACTCCGGCACTTTCACAATTGAAGAAAGCTGCCATTGAACCTCTTGTTTTAAGTTCCACAATCGAGTGTAATGCTTTTGGTGTTGGCTTAGGGGTTGTCCTCATGCAAGAGGGCTAGCCTATTGCTACAACAAGATTTTGAAGGGTAAAGTCTTGTTGTTATCAACCTATGAGAGGAAACTACTAGCACTTGTATATGTAGTCAGTAAGTGGAGACCATATTTGTTGGGAAGGGCTTTCAAGATCAAAGAGTGATCAATAGGATTTAAAGTACTTGTTAGAACAGAGGGTGGGGACTAAAGCTCAACATAAGTGGTTGTCCAAGTTGATGGGATATGACTTTATTATTAATTATAAGAGGGGAAAGGATAATAAAGTTACAGATGCCCTTTTGGGGAAATCAAAAGAGGATACATCTACTTTTGCGAGGATACAACTACTCTTGCTTTGATTACATTTCTAACTCTTGTTTGGATTGAAGAATTGAAGCAAAGCAACCAACTCTCCCTAACAATCAATGATATATACTTGAGACTTCAACAAGGGCAGGAGGGCCCACACCATTACACAATTCAGTAGGGCTTGTTGTTAAAAAAAGGCAAGTTAGTAGTGGTTCAGGTTCCCCGTTCAATATCAAAGTACTGCACCATATATATCATAACCCACAAGTTGGACATGTGGGTCATCACAAGTCATTACACAGGGCTAAGCAAGATTTGTTTCTAGGAAGGCATGTGTAAGGACACTAGAAAGATTGTGAAGGAGTGTTGTGTTTGTAAGACTACGAAACATGAGAATGTCCATCCAACTGGACTATTACCTAATCGTACTTTTCCATGGTTAGATATTTTCATGGATTTCATTGAAGGATTGTTTTATGATATTGAAAATTAAAAGTTTAACTAAATTAATATCCAATAGTCTTAGAGCTTTTGAATCAATGATTGGGTATTAAATAATTGGTATTAGAGTAGGAACCACGTTACAACTTTAAGTCACGGAGGGGGCGACCTATAGGTTGGACTAAAATGTAATGGTATTATGTATTGGTATAATGTTAAGTCATTGAATACTGATAGATGAATAAAGCTGTCAAAAGGGAAAGGACTACTACCGGATCAGTGTCGATAGAGTGGGCTGCTGGTGATGTCGGATTTGAAAGTGTGGTGGAATGTTATGATCTTGAGGGTTAAAGGTTTAACAAACTTAATATCCAATTGTCCTAAGACTTTTAGATCAATGGCTGGGTCTTTGATAAATTACTTTTTAAGAAATGGTATTCGCAGTTCTACAATATGCAAGCCTGCACACTTGCTTTGAAAAAAGTGGGTGAATGTAGGACTCACATGAAAAAACTATTTTTTTAATAGTGGACCACATTTTTTTTCAAAGGGAGTACGCGGGTCTTGTGCATCCTAGAATTATATCTAGCATTATCATTTTTTAAAGGTAGCTTCTACTTTTTTTCAAAAGGAGTGTGCTGAACTTACTCACCTTAGGACTGTATTTAGCATTACTCTTGAGATTATTCTAGGAAAACTAAAGAATAATCCGAAGTGAATTACAATAGGTGAAAATAGATGTTTCACGGTGATGTCAAATGTCATAATATATATATATATATATTTATATATATATTATTTTTTCAAAATAAATGATTTTTTCAAATAAGATTTTGATAATTGGTCTGATTTTAGTGAAGACTTGGCAGCTACTATCTTCAATTAATTGGGGGTGGCAAATTGTGTTAAAGAGTCGTGTTCGTGTTGTGTCTATTATACGATGTGGGTCTACTTGAACATGACCCATCCGTTAAGTTAACATGTCAGATTTCCAAATCTTAACATGACCCATTAAAATAACGGGTTGACACGATACGACACGACCCGTTTTGACTATTTTCAATCTGTTTATGTAAATGGGTTGAATTGACCCAAACAATTCATTTGACATAATTAATATAATGTCACATAAAAGTTAAAATCACAATATTTCTCAAAAATATAAAACTAATGATATAAGTCCAAAATTACAATTCAAATAATAAAAACACCAAAATTACAATCTAGAGGAAGTGTGGGAGACGGTCGTGACGGGTCTGAGAGAGAGTTAGGAAATACGAAATAATTAGGATATTTTTATTTTTTATGTTAAAAATGATATAATTGTAATTTTGAGTAAAACAATTTAACGGCTCACTAACGGGTTAAGAGGGTTGACCCGTTTAGTGACCTGTTAATGAATCATGTCTTAACGGGTCAACACTTTTTGACCCGAATCCATTAATATAAAACTCAACCCGTGTTCGTGTTTTATTAATAGATTGTGTCACATATTACCTCTACTACAATTAATGCCGTGGAATGTGTGTGGTAGTTAAGTTTAAATTCAAGCCGAATTCCCCAGACAAAATCATCAACTCGAATTCAGCAATCCTATGTTTCAACATGTTGGGAATAAGGGCTGCCACAAAGGAATGACGGCCCAATTCATAAGAAAGCCCAATTATCGGGTGAGAAAACCTGCTCTCCTTTTTGACAGTGGCTTGGCATTATATGCGATGTGAAACAAGAGGTGGATTATTAAATAAAAATAATGCTAGTGACAAGGCCAAAATGAAAAAGCTTGCAAGCCTTTTTTTTTTTCCTTAAAATAAAAAAATGGATTTTACTAAAAAAAATAAAAATAAATTTCTTACGCTTTTTTATAGAGAAATTATTTTTTTATAAAAGGTATGCTCGAGATTTATATATTTTGAATTTATATATATTATTATTCATTGAATAGACAAGACAACAACAAGAGAGACGTATTAATAAATAAATAAAATCATGTGTGGTGACAAAATGTAACTAATACTGGTCCTAAGAAGCTACAAGAGGGGGAAAAAAATTGGAATCCATAGGCTTTGTTCCAAAGAAGTGGATGGATCATATGAAGGTGATAAGGATTCCAAATATCAGGAAGATTATATACAGCAAGGTCCACTACCAGTACAGATTCCCAGTCCTTTTTTTCAGAAGTCCCTCTCAACCAATGATATGAGCTCCCAACCCCTCATATTCTTCCAATCAAGCAAACTAAAGCCACTCAAGAGAATAGGTTATTGCATGTTGCAGTTTGAGCATCTAGCAACAGCTCTAAGCAATATACTGAAAATTTGTGTATGATATAATACCTTGCACTTGGAATGCTGTGAATGAATATTTTTAGTGAAATGCTTTAGCCACGAAGGAATTTCACAAAAATAAATCCACAAACTGACGTAGCTTGATGTGGTATGCTAGATTATAAATTTTTTACTTTTATTATATAGTAGATTAAACATATCACATAAAGACACGTCAGTTTGAGAGTTTATTTTTGTGAAATCTCTCTGTGACTGTAGCATTTATTATATTTTTTACTTTGGGTAATACTTGCTTGCTTACAATTGTTTAGAGCCAAAATCCATAAAACATATGACAGTTGACACCCATATGAAAGAGTTGAAATTTCCTTTTCCATGCCTGCTTTTTTCCTTTACTGCAGAAAGAAGTTTCTGGATTCTAGAAGCATTCTTAACACTGATATGAAAAACCCCACTTACAAAAGGTCAGCCCATGGAGCCAACTAATTGCTAGGTATGTAAATGAGGTTCTGGGTATCTTCCTGGATATTATCTCAAGTTGGGAAATATACCTAATATTCCAAGCAGCTATATACTCTTCTCTAGTAAGAACTTTTGGTCCATACCTTGGTTGGAATAATAGCAAGTGGAAGAATCAAAAGAGCCACAATACGTGTACCAAACAATGTCTTAGTGAAGAAAGAAAGAGCCATAATAAGAAGAATCAACTAGGAGATCTTTAATATTTAGAAGGGAGCGGTCCAGTTGGATCAATAGTACTAACTTGAGTTCTTTTGCCAGTAAGAGTGGGAGTGATTGCCTTCAATTCACCATGACTGACTCCATTCCCCTAGTATTTGGAGTTCCACAGAGCTTTTGGGTTTGAAGTGGTATCCAATAAAAACACTATACAAGTCTCCAAAACCCCCCCAACAAGAAGATAAAAATGTAGAAAATAATAAAACATAAAAGTTGACAATTTCTCTCTTCCTTGTACCAAAATTGTATACTGATGAACAAGAAAGCATACTTACAATTGAACAAGTTGATATCAAAATCAAGAGTAGAACCCCCAAAAATGGAGGGGAGAGAGAGAGCGAGAGAGAGATTTGTTATGAGATTTGTTAATTGTGCTGATTGTCCAACCAGAGAAAGTTTTATAAGCCGCAGCATTACACTGAGGCCGCTAGGAACCATGATGTTATGCAGACAAGGCCTATATTTTAATCCTTTAGTCCTTTACAGGTTCAGAAATAGGATGCAAGATCCACAAAGCTTATATGGAAAAGGAAAATCTGTCCAATTGATAGGTGAGAGACAATAAGGGCAAACTCTGTTGCCAGATAAAAATTCCTTTTGATTGGTCTGAGTTGCCTTAAGATGAATGAGTAAATTTTAATTTGTGAGTTGATGCAATTTGCAGTGCAGTAAACATGGTTAGCATGGTACATCTCATTTTGGTTAGAAGATCAGGGATTACACGTCTTCTCCAGCCCCCAGATCTTAGCATGGTACATCTGATCCTTTTATCCACCGACTTATAACTAATAAAGGAAGTTCAACTTGCTAGTGTAATCCAAGAATATTGTCTGGTCAAAAATTTATAAAGGACTCATCCTTTTATCTCTGATTCTCCTCTTTCACTCGCTCTTCTTTGTCCTGCTCCATCTGTGGTTCCTGAGGGGGCGGGTTACTTTATTTTCTGCCCTTTTCTTGAGATATATTCGCCCAAGTGGCTGAACCCCACTATCCCTTTTCCTCCTGCTTATAAGGAGCTCCCTCGGTCATCTCTTTCCCATACCACACTTGACTTGGAGTCCCCTTCTTTTATTGAAACAACGATTCTATTCTCTTTCTTCCCTTTTGTGCTATTCACTCTAGACAACACTCTATCATCCACATTCAGTTTCCAACCTATTTCCAGACACATCATCCTCCAGAGCCTATCAAAATACCCCTGTACATTTAGTATTTCACTCTTTCTTGTTGTACATTAAAACATCCTCCAATGGCATCCAACTCTCTCGCTTTTTCAAAGGGCTGTAACTCCTCTTGGACCCCTCAGGAGAACAAGAAATTCGAGAGTGCCCTCGCTGTTCATGACAAGGACACTCCTGATCGCTGGCAGAAGGTTGCCAAAGCTGTGGGTGGAAAATCTGTAGAGGAGGTGAAGAGGCACTATGAAATCCTCATAGCGGATGTCAAGGAAATTGAATCTGATAGAATCCCATTTCCCAATTACAGGTGAAATGGAAAGTAAAGGTCAAGGCATTGAGTATGAGCGACAGAGGTAATACACTAGTAGCTAGTTTCTACCCAGTACTCAGTTTCCAAAACCCCTTTTCACTTTTTCAAAGTAATCCATAAAGTGTATAGCCATGTTGAATTATGATCAATGAAAACAAAATTAATGCCAGAATTCTAGGTCCTTATTCAAAATGGGATATCCCCACTTCATTTTTTAACTACTTCCAGGCCCTTGTAACGATAGGAAACACCTGTTATTCTGTTTCCTCATCGCCTTGTCCTTGGATACAATTCCAGTGGTAGGGCCAGGCAATAATCCTGGAAAGTGAAGGTTGTGAACCCTGAAGTGCTAGTTCTACGTACCATTAATTTCTCCAACTGATAATAAGTCCATCATCCTATACACCTAACTGTTTATTTTCAATTTTATTTAATGAAAAAGGCCAATTCCTGACCATACTCATGCAACTTCTTATCCTGTCGCCAAGCCAAAGAAAATCCACATGAGATCTAATCCTACCATTTCTGGATAACATCTAAATGGTTCTATGCTTACTAGTTCAAACACTTGCCATGTGAGATACAAAGCTTTGGCCTCTCTTTTCTGATTTCGATGATGATTCTCCTGCAGATCTAACTCAATATTTTATTGCTCATTGAAAAAATAAATATTTTCTCTTTTCATTCCTCAGGAACCTTTAGTTGTTTTCCCCACCAATTTGTCTTCATTCACAACCATATCTTTCAGAATCCATCTGAAACTTTTGGCTGCATTACTGCTCTACTTGATAGCTTTTCTATGGTTTGGATGTATTCTTCTTTGCCATACTGTTCATAACCTTTTCAGATAACAATTGTTCTTCTTCAGACTAAAAAACACTTGTCCTACTTTCTGATTGGCATGCAGGTCTTGAAGTATCTAAGGTTTCAAAGTTCCAATGAAGTTTAAGGAGATCTTAACGTATATCATATCATAAGCAGATCGTACACAATACCATATTTGCAAAGAAGTATCGAATTATATCACCTTCTCCTGTGGTTGTGTTGTTTACCCCTTCTATATACGTTTGCTCTTCTGTCTATGTCATGTTCAATTCCTCTGCAACTCTTTTAGTTCTGTTTCCCTGTATGAAGCAATCAATTATTAAGCAGAGGAGATTTCCACTTTTCTAGACCTGTTATGTTATGATTGGTAATGCAGAAAGATAACTCGACACTAAATAAAACCACCCCAGTGAAACATTCTCGCAGTGTTCTACAAGATATTGGAGAATTTCTTCACCTTAATGCTTGTAAAATTACTAAAATTAGAGCAACAAGAGAAGAATGACTAGTAAAAATCTTAATGTAATCTAAAAAGGTGGAGTGGAGTGGGGCTCTATTTGCTGGCCATACACACCTTCTAGATTCTCTAAAATCATTTGATAATGATGGGCCAAGGCATTGGGGGGATGTATTTTAAACACTTTTTCATATATCTACAAATTAAGTAAAACATCACTTAAAATATTACATATCAACATGTACGATTGAGAATGAGAAAATATACAGCGAAGAACAACATTTTTTACAGGAAGAAAGGCCTCAATGTGTTGGATATTCCAATTCTGTTTTAGTGCCAAAAAAACAGTGTTTTGCTTGTATGTCTAAAATGAAGTTGGTTTTTATCTATGAATAATGCTTCTTTGCCCTCTCATTTTGATATTTCATTTTGACCGCTCATGTATTTAATTTTTATTTATTTATTGATTAAGGAAGTGACTATTAGTGTATTGATATATTTTTTTATTTTTTAAAAATATTTAAAGACGTTAAAAAACTGTAAAAAACAAATTAAAAAAAATAAAATATATGAATTTTGCCTAGGCGGCACGCCCCGCCATCATTGTTGGGCTACAACCTAGCATTACTCTTTTACCTATATATAAAAACGCACCTTCAATGATTGAAAGATAGAATATATGGATATCACTTTTGTTATAGACAATAACTGTTATGTATGTGCTTAGAGAATGAAAAAATCTATACAGCTTCTTACTATTCACATAACCTTCACACATCACACTTTTTTTAATTTTTATTATTTTTTTCTTTTATAAATATTTAATATATGAATAATGAATAGAAAAATTAAATTAATTTAAAAAGAATAAACTCAAAAAAAATATTAAAAAATTTAAAAATTTAAAAAAATGTGGTGTGTGGAGGTTGAGGAGGTTGTCTAGCATTGTTCTCTCTCTCTCTCTCTCTCTTTTTTTTTTTTTTTTTTAATGAACACATTGGAAGATGTCATAATTGTGCATGTAACAGGCCGGCTTGTGCTCCAAACTATTTAACAGATAGAAGGTCGAGTAGATTAGGATTAATAGAACAATAATTATGATAATAATAACAACAAGAAGAAGTCTTATTAGTTAGTAGTGATCGATGAAAATGGTCACAAACCACATTTAAAATGCTTTGTATTAGTACGATAGCTATCTTGTTCATGTTATAATATATATAGTACTAGTCATGATAAACTTGCGCGATACATAAGAATAACTAAATTAATTAAATGAAAAATATTTTGTGTAACTAAATTAAGTTAGCATGTCTCGATGAAAAATAAATAAATAAAAGTTTATAAAAGTTTCAAGGTTACCACTTTGATCTCCAAATTAACTTTTGTTGAGCAACTTGGTCTTCAAATTTCACAAGCTTTGTTTGAGGGGAGAAAGAGACTGAAAACTATTTATAAAATGTGTCCCAATAAGCTTTGTTTGAGTGGAGAAAGAGCATATGTTGAGAAAACAAACAAGAAAGCATTAGGAAAACTAAAAAACAAAACACTAAAAGACTTATAATTTTAAATTAAAATTAGTAATTTTATTAAATATTCAATTGATAATTTTAATTTTAAATAAGATTATAAATCCAACTGGAAATATTAGTTTTTTATTCTATAATTTAACTTAATGATTTATAATGAAAAATCTATTGACATTGCTTCCTATCATACGAGAAAAAGTCTAAATTTAAAAATTATATAATATATGATTTTGAATAAAATTAATAATTTAATAGGATACTTTGTTTTTCTAAATCTTTTAATTTTTTAAATTTATTTTAATATATATAATAAAATATTGACAAGAATGGGGAGTGCATGAGCACTAATTTTTATTCGATAATAATATATTAAGATAATTGATGATATATAAGGCTTTACGAGAGTAAAACTCTGTATTTTTAAAATCATATAAATTATTATATTAACTGTTGTAAATATATGAATGTAGTAAAATACATTTCATGTATTTGATGGATAACCATTAGAATTCTTATACATTCATGTATTCCTATTTCTTATATTCATGTATCCCCTTGATTCATATATTGTCATTTCCTAAGTTCATATATTCATTTAACATCATGTATCCTCTCATGCCTATAAAAGAGAGTTTTAAGGAGCATTTGTTGTAGACACACAACAAGGCAGTTGAGAGAAATAATACTGAGTTTCCGAAAAATTAGTTTCATATATTGTGGTCTTTCAATTCTATTGTTACTTATCTTTAATTTTATAACATGTTATTAGCACGAGACGCTAGCCAATTGCGTGTTCCTTTGATCTTTGACGTTGAAAGCTATCTGTGAGATTTTCTCTTATCAATATAAGTCTTTCTATAATTTTATAACGTCACTTTCTAATCATCATGTTAGCATGATGTGTTTAGAAATATTGATATCTATTGTGAATCATGTTATAACATATGTTCTATGTAATTATATTTGAAGTAAAATATTATAGTATCAATGCAATTCATATGAGTTTTGTATATTCTTTTCTTAATTTCATAAAATCTAGGGGTGGGCAGTGGGGCCCCGTTCCCCGCTGACCCGCCCCATTCGCCCTGCCCCCGCCCATGCGGGGTGGGGGCTCCGGCCCGCTTAAGCAGGGTGCGGGGGGCCCCGCCCGCACCCCAGAGATGATGCGGAGGCGGAGGGCGGATAGGGCGAAGCCCCGGCCCGCTTAAGTTATATATATATATATATAATATAATTAAAATTATATATATATATATATATATATATAAAACAAATAAGTAGAGTGAAACAACGCTGTTTTGTAATAGACAAAACGGTGCCATTTCACTTAGGACTGGTAAGTGCAGCCGCCCCTCAACTAATAGTGAAACGGCGCCGTTTCACTTTTAGTTAAGATTCCCCCCCCTCCCCCTTCCCCGCGTCTGCTTCCCACTTCCCAGTTCACTCATTTCTCTTTCTCGAACTCTCCTCTCTCACTCTCTCAGTCTCTGAGTCTCTCGCCGATCTCTCACACTCACTCTCTTTGAGTCAGTCTCACACTCGCATCCACAAGCCTCTCTCTCTCTCATTCAAATCTCCGTCTCGCACGAGCAGCACCACCGCTGCCACTTCTCCGTCTCCGTCTCTCACTGGGAGTTCGCCGCCACTCAAAGGTAAAAAATCCGAAACCCATTTTTTTTTTTTTTTTGTTTTGGATTGGAGATTGGAGGAAGGTTGGGTTGAATCGGAGATGGAGGATGGGAAATTTGTAAATTTGTGTGCTGTGGAGAATTTTGTGCTTGTGTTTGATTCGTCTGTTTCTTTGTACTTGTTTGTTTGTTTTTGTTTGTAGATTGGAACCCTAAATCAATTTAGGGTTTCAATCCGAAATTTGTGCTTGAAATTTAGGGGTTTCAATTGAAACCCCTAACTCAATTTAGGGGTTTCAATTGAAACCCCCTCAATTTAGGGATTTAGGGGTTTCAATTGAAACCCCCTCAATTTAGGGGATTTCAGTTAGGGGTTTCAATTGAAACCCCTAACTCAATTTAGAGGTTTCAATTGAAACCCCCTCAATTTTAGGGGTTCCGGATTGAACCCCTAAAATTGAAGGGGTTTCAATCCGAAACCCCAATTTAGGGGTTTCAATTAAAACCCTAACTATTGGGGTTTCGGATTGAAACCCTAACTCAATTTACGGGTTTCAATTGAAACCCCCTCAAGTTTAGGGGTTTCGGATTGAACCTCTAAAATTGAGGGGGTTTCAATCCGAAATCCCAATTTCAGTTAGGGGTTTCAATTGAAACCCCCTCAAGTTTAGGGGTTTTGGATTGAACCCCTAAAATTGAGGGTGTTTCAATCCGAAACTCCAATTTCAGTTAGGGGAATTGAAACCCCTAACTCAATTTAGGGGTTTCAATTGAAACCCCCTCAATTTAGGGGTTTCAAGAAGATGATGATTTTGACATTTTAGGATGGTGGAAGGTAGCATCAAAGAAATATCCCATCATTTCTGAGATTGCCCGTTGTATATTGGCCATCCCTATTAGCACCGTTGCCTCGGAGTCTGCCTTTAGTACCGGAGGGCGCATATTAGATCCTTTCCGTAGTTCATTGTCTCCTACAACTGTGGAGGCATTGATATACATACAGAGTTGGACGATGAGAAATGATATTTATGTTCCGGATGTGTTAGATTTTAAAGAGACTGACGAAGAGGGTGGTGATCAGTCTGGATCTGGACCATCTGGTAATTATTATTTTTATTTTATTATTTTGATTTATTTATATTCATTTCAATTTCATCAATATTAATTTTAGTATTGATTGTTGTACCAACACATGAGACGACTCAGACGATGTCTATCTCCACTGCTATATGAACATGTGCTCAAGGCTCAAGCCTCAAGACTACCCATCCGGCCGCCCCAAATGTCATAGTCAAAGATCCAAACCGCTCGCATATTTTTTTAGATTATTAATTTCGTAGATTTTTGAATTTTGAATCAGTCTATCAGATGTATGTATTATATATTTTATTTGTAATTTTGTAATATTGATACAATGTCCCTTGGACACTTTTATTTGTAATTTTGTAATTGTTTAGACTTTCCATTTTATTTTTGTAATAGCTTAGTTATTATTATTATTTATTAGTTTATTAGGTAATAAACTTGTAATCTATACTCTATAGTAGTATTTCATTAGTCTTAATTATATAAAATTGTGTATGTATATATTATTTTCATTCATTCATGAATTTTTTTTTTAACTCCTTTTTTTTTTAAAAAACGCAAAATTATATTTTTATGTTTCTGGGCCATTTTAGGCCCAGAAACCACTTCTGGGCCTTTGGCCTAGTAGCGGTGCGGGGGTGCGGACGGAGGACCCCCTCCACCCACACCCCGTCAACCGAGACGGGGTCCCCCGCCCCCGCACTCCGGGGGCGGGGGGCGGATGGTTAATGTGGCCCCCCGCCCATGCGGGGGCGGGGTGGGGGCTACCCCTAATAAAATCTACTTGTTCAATTTTTAATATATTTATTATAGATAATGTCAAATCTTACAAAATTAAAATTTGTTACTCTTGATGTTTTGGGCAACAATTACTTATCTTGGATCTTAGATGCTGAGATCCATTTTGATGCAATGAACCTTGAAAATACTATTCAAGAAGAGAATGAAAGGTCCTGCATGATTGTGCCAAAACAATGATGTTTTTGTCTCCATCATTTACATGAAGAATTGAAAACCGAGTATCTCATTACAAAAGATCCATTGATTCTATGGAATAGTCTAAGAGAGAGATACGAGCACCAGAAGACTGTAATCCACCCAAAGGCTTGCTATGATTAGATGTACTTCAGGTTGCAAGATTTTAAAATAGTTTCTGAATACAATTCTGAACTTTTCAAAATAAGCTCACAGTTAAAATTATGTGGAGAGAAAGTCACTGATGAGGATATGTTAAAAAGACATGTACCACATTTCATGCTTCGAATGTGCTCATGCAACAGTAATATCGAGAGCGCAAATTCACAAAATATTTTTAAATAATATTTTGTCTGTTAGTGGTTGAACAAAACAATGAACCTTTAATGAAAAATCACCAGTCTTGTCCAACTGGTTCAACTCCATTCTCTGAAGCGAACATCATTCTATAATCATAAAGGAAATAGTGGACATGGCCGTGAACATGGACGTGGGAGGAAAAACTATAAAAATCAAGGAGACCGTACTCAAAATTACTCAGAGAGAAACTCAGTATACCACCAGAAGTGCAACCACACTAAGACAATAAATGATGAAAATAAAGGCTCATAGAATAAGCCTGCGAAGAACTATAAAGATAAATGTTATAGGTGTGGTATGAATGGATATTGGTCACATATTTGTCGTATACCAAAACATTTGGCGAACCTATATTTGACCTAGTAAAGGAAAAGGAGGTCAAAATTAATTGTGTTGATCACAATAATCCAATAGATCCAACTTATACCCCAAATGGAATGGATCTCACCCACCTGAATATTTTTTTTTTATTTCTTTGTGAACCCTAACGAAAATACAGATTTTTTTTTTTTTTATTGGTGATGATTATGGTTACAACAATAAATTTTCCTTCTTTTTCTTGTAATCACATTATATTTCAGTTATTATCCTTAAACACATTTTGTAATTTTCCTTTAAATTAATTAAGTTTTATATAAGTTTTGCTTTTATAAGGAAGCTTGGATTTTATTGATGAATTGATCAATTTGAAGAAAATTAATGGAGATGTATGTCTGGCAGACAGTTGTACTACACATACAATTCTTAAAGATAAGAAATATTTTCAGTATTTAACATTGAATAGAGCTATTGTATATACTATATCCGGTTCTTGAAACCAAATTGAAGGCTTCGAAAGAGCAAATATAATGTTACCGAAAAGAACAAAATTTTATATTGATGATACTTTGTATTCTTTAAAATCTAGAAGAAATTTATTAAGTTTTAAAAATATTCATCGTAATGGTTATCATATTGAAACTATCAATGAAAGCAGTAACAAATATCTTTAAAGCACTTCTATGATTTTGAGCCATAAACTCGTATCAGAAAAATTGTCAGCTTTCTTTTCAGGGTTATATTATACAACTATGAGTACAATTGAATTAAATATTGTAATGCATTGGAAGTTAAGGGCCTGCACCCCTCTACCCAGCCCCCGTCCGTCCTGCCCCTGCATGGGCGGTGTTGGCAACCCCGTTCGCCCATGCGGGGGAGGGTTGAGCACAGCGGGGCCCCGCCCCGCCCCCCGCTCAGCTACATATAAAAATAAATAAATTCTAAATATTTATATAAATATATTATATATAAATATATACATTTTGTTGTAGACTTGAAGTTGTATTCAAGTTATTGGATTTCCTTGGCCTCCTAAGTCCCATATTGCTTAAGTATGAATATTGTATTGTTTTGACCTTCTATATAAAGGTTGGTCTAAGAGACCAACCTTTATATAGAAGGTCAAAACAATACAATATTCATAACTTGAAGTTGTATTCAAGTTATTGGATTTCCTTGGCCTCCTAAGTCCCATATTGCTTAAGTATGAATATTGTATTGTTTTGACCTTCTATATAAAGGTTGGTCTAAGAGACCAAAACAATTTAAAATACAACTCTAATGAATTTAAAAATTATGTTACTAGTTTTTAATTTTTATTTATTTATATATTTTAATTTGAATTAAAATTATGGATTGAATTCCCATGGGTCATGGGTAGTATTGACCTGAGTGGAGGGCGGGGCCGATGAGGTTTTCGACCCAGGCCCTCCTCCAGAGGGTGGATCCTTCTCCGCACCCCGCCCCGCACCATGCGGGTATCACCTCTACTGGAAGTGCTATGATCTAAAGATTTTTATGATTTGACATGATCACCTTGAACATCCGGGATTAATTATGATGCGTCAAATAATTGAGAACTCACATTGACATCCTCTAAAAAATCATAAGATTCTTTTACCAAGTGATTATCCATGTGCATCATGTTGTCAAGGTAAACTAATTATCATACCATCCCCTTCTAAGATAGTAATTGAATCCCCATCATTTCTAGAAAGAATTCATGGGAACATATATGGGCCAATACATTCACCATGTGGACTATTTAGATATTTCATGGTTTTAATAGATGTATCAACTAGATGATCATATTATCTACTCTTTACTCGTTATTACGGCTAAGCTCCGACTCCGACTTCGACAGGAGTCAGAGGAAAATTTTTTCTCTGATTCCGATTAGAGGTTGGAGCTTCGAACAGAGGTTGGGACTTCGAACAGAGGTTGGAGCTCCGACCATTTATTGGGCTAAATAAATGCCCTTTTTTGACTTTTGGGCTCACCAAAGCCCAAGTTCTAACCTGTAAAAAAAATATTGAAAAAAAAAACCTTAAATACAATAGTTTAAAAACTAAATAACATGTATGATATAGCCATAAGTTATAACAGTCCTATTTATAACAACATTGACTTAGCCTTCAAAGATAAATACATAAATATTAAACACAAATTTCACTCAAATCTCAATGGTCCATTGGTCATGCCAGAAATGAAGACAGAAAGTTGCAATCGATAAATGAAAAAAATTGATAATAAAAAATTGAACACGGTAAAAGTAGAATTTGATTCTTACCAAAAAAAGAGGTTCTCCACAGTCCATAGTCTCACAACTCCATCTTAACTCTCAAGGGGTGTCCGTCTTAGACTCCCAATCATCGAAAATTATGTTAGAGTTCACAATTAGGTCTATAAAATCATAAAAAGTAGAAGTTAGAAATATTAAAAATAATTAAATAATCATTTAAAAGCATATAAAGTTACCCGATTCAAACCTATAGCTCTCGGTATCAACGCCAATAGTATTTAGTCCAATGGGCGTTTCACTTATCTAATTCTGTGTGCAAATGAGAGCCCCCGTGGTTGACGGTGACAATGAACTCCGATAAGCATCCAACACGCGACCTCCAGTGCTAAACGATGACTCTGAGGCAACCGTATTGACAAGAATGACTAGCACATTTCGGGCTATACGAGAAAGGACTGGATACTTGCTGGAATTAACCTTCCACCAAGTTAATAACTGAAGTACACCATTAGATGCCTCAAAAATTTCCATAAAATATCTTTCAACCTCAGATGTACACTGCATAATATTCCTCGTTGCAATGAGTTGATGATATTACTGCATAATACGATAGCCTGTAACCCCTACGGATGGGTTAGTGTTACCTAAGGAAGTTGTTGACCCCGTCGGCCTCGAATGTTAGGAGCTACTGGCTGCGGATAAAGGTTGACAACTATTACTGTAGTGACTATATAGGTCATCAATATCATTTTTTAGCACCTTAATAAACTCTGCAGCCTTCACTACCCTAAGGACGAAATTTACCCAAAATTCTAGAACGACCAACTTATATCGGGGGTTAAGGATCACAGCCACAAATAGTAATCCATTTATCTTCTCAATATTCCCATAATATTTATCATATTTGGTCTTCATCCTCGTAGCCATAGCAGATAACAATCATCTAAAGTCAGCACAACTATTTTGCAAGTAAAAGTGAAGCTCCGAGAGCTCGCTGAAGTACAAGTTCATAGTCGTATATTTAGATCCAGATATCCGCATGGTTAGGTCATAAAAAATTTTCAAAAATTGAACAAAGTACCTCATACTAGTCCAATCATGTGCGTCCGGCGCATTGAACCCCTATCTTGCTGGCTCGAACAAAGCATACCTCCGGCCTCCATCCTCGACCTCCATCTGCTCGAACGCCATTTGGTATTTCTGTGCCACATCCAACATCATGTATGTAGAGTTCCATCGAGTCGTAACGTCCAAGCGCAACATACTAGAACATCCAATCTGAAGATCTTCTGCTATTGCATTAAACTTGGCAAACCTTTAGGAGGAACCCCTCACATATCGCATAATGTTGCGGACTCGGGTAATGGAATCATTAACCTCTTTTAACCCTTCAACAACTATGAGGTTGATGATATGAGCACAACATCGAACATAAATAAACTCGTGGACCCGAATGATATCATCTTTCACCGTCATATTCCGCTTAAACCAATCAATTGCTGTTTTATTGGCACTAGCATTGTCAACTCTAATACATAACACTTTTCGAATTCCCCAGTCCTTTATACAATCATCCATTTTTGCCCCAATGGACGTCTATGTGTCAGTCGTAAATGACACACTCTGGCCAGTGGTAATAAACATCTTTCTCATCTCTGCTTTGTCTTTCGCATGTCTTTTCATATAATCTCGCATCACTGTATACCGTGATGGAATGAGAAATCGTGGCTCAACAAAGTTTAGAAACTTTTGGAAGCCTCTTTTGTCGATTGTGGTAAAGGACATCTCATTAGTAATTATCATCTCTGCAAGCATGTCCCTTAACATCTTCTCATTGTATTGAGGGATAACCAATTTCTTAGCTTGTATATCATCAGTGGCCATAGAAGTTTCGTAGCTGAGGTTAGTCTGATCAGTGGCCGCCAATCCCTTCATGATCTTATATCGTTGCCAACCATTTAGATGTGCTATTAACACACTAGTACATTGCTTCTTCGAATGACATCCACAAAATTGCCCACAGTGGTGGCATCTTACTAGCGGGTTCGCAATATCACCAAGAATTTTGGTGAAATGCTCTCGTGTCTACGACATTTTTTTAGAAGGTCGTGGTGGTTGATCGTGCTCAATGGGCATCTCCTCCTCTTCGTCGAACATATCTTCATCCTCTATATCTACTAGGAGTGGGAGTCGACTACTAGCACAAGATGTAACTGCTCTAGATGTAGGGGTGGAAGTACCCACCGGTTTAGGAGTTGTAGCATTGGCATTCGCCACATTCCCTTGTGGACGATTGTCTCCACTAGCTCTAGGATCCAAATCACAATCAAAGAAGCTGAAAAAATAAATTAGAAGCAAAAAATTAGTTTAAAAAATAACTAGGCTATATTAAAAGGCATCAACTCATTTAAGATGGAGAAAAATAAATTAGAAGCTAAACATAAACAAACATACATGAAAAGAGACATCAATTCATTAAAAGGCATCAACCCATTTAAGATGGAGTGTCTTGTGACCACTGAAATGAATAATAACTCACGTTCGCTGCCTAGTATGCATGATATTTTCCTTCATATATTATTACTTCCTGATCACCCCTCACATGACCGCTTAAGGACATTTACTAGCACTCAATAATTTATATACGAAAATGAGTCGAAGATGCATGCATGGACTTTTTATTTTATCCCATTTTTTTTAAGCAAATGTTTGAATGCCTAAGATCTCAGGAATCTGGATTTTGGTTTGCTAAGTCCATAGTCCTTTTTTTTTATCCCTCTCTTTCAAAAGAATGGCAATTTTTTGGAGAAAATGTTATGGAAAACCAGTCTTGTAAAATAGAAAAATTAATTGTGAAAGAACAAATCAAGTCTCGATTTATTCCTTTCAATAACTTCATATTGAAATGCTAATATCTTGCTGGACTTGGTTTTTATTTCTTCTAAATTTATTGGGGTCAAAAGAATGTATAAGCAGCATACGAAATTAAAATTCACATCTTAGACAACATAAGCATCCGTATACTCAGGGTGGAACTAAACTTAATCTTACAAAAAAAAAAAAAAAAGACTCATAGGATGTAGACCATTTAATCTGTAGTACACATATCTTGCATTTATTAAAGACATGTTAATCATTCTAAAAGCATTGTCCAATTTTTCCAAGGGTGATTTGAGATAGAAGAATTCTGCAACAACTATGTCTTCCCTTTCCATAACTACCCTATAAGTTTTGCTTAGAAGACTACTGAAGGATGGTTACTTTGACCTGCTCCTTTGCTTTTCTTCTAGATGAACCAACATATAGCTTCGATTTTAGGTTGAGTTATGAGAAACGCTAGTTGAGGAGAACCATTTACTTCAATGAAAAACACTTTTTATTTTACTCTTGTCTGGTTTTGCCTTTGCAGTTGATCTATTTTTTAGCATTTTTAATTTGGATAGAAAAATAATCTCAGAAATATTGTGTGTTTGTAAAAGCACACATAGGCTTTTCTTGACCATCACTTGGATAATTAAATTTAAGTAAATAAAATATATATTAAGAATTTTAATTATATTATTTTATTAGTTTACTATTCTACAATTTATATTACTAACTTTGTTCTGTTGGGTCATGTGGTTTTGATTTTTGAAGCAGGAGCATCTCTTACACTTTTATCAAACACATTGCATGCATACTGGTTTGCACAATCCGTTGCCATCAACCATATTCAATTTTTGCTACATTTCCTTACTATAACACAACTTCACAAGAATCACAATAATTAATCCCAAAACAACTAATTCTAGGCAATCCAACAACATGGAAAAAAAAGAAAACATAGAATTAAATTTCCTTGATTTTATGTTAGGGCTCAGAATCAGATAACTTACCAGAGGCTACGGAGGCTGGCTTGAGAAGTGAAGGGGAACAGAGTGTTGCGCACTATGGAGGCGTAAAGAGGAACGACGGCAGCAGAGAGGGAACGAGGCGGCGAGATGCAGAGATCCGAGAGGTTCAGAGAAAAAGGAGAAGGAAGAAGGAAGAAGGGAAGGGGGTGTTGGGGTTTGGACCTCCCGTGTGATTTAAGTGGAACGATGTAGTTTAATATATATTTTTAAATCCAGATGTAAAATGACGTTGTTTTACATCTGGATTTTTTTTTTATATAAATCAGAGTTGGAGTTTGGAGCTCCTTGGAGCTTCGAACTCCGACTCCGACTCTGACTCCAACTACTTATTCGGAACTACTCCAATTCCAACTCCAATTTCAGACCATTCTGACTCTGTTGCAGTTGAAATCGGAGTGGAAGTTGGACATAGTCGAAATTTTCAGAAGTTTACACAGCCCTACTCGTTATGTTGCATTTCCTAGATTTCTTGCACAAATAATTAGATTACAAACTCAATTTTTTGGTTATCCTATTAAGTCTATCAGATTGGATAATACAGAAGAATTTACATCCCAAGCTTTTGATGATTATTGCATGTCAATAGAAATTCATGTTGAATATTTAGAAGCCCATGTATATACATAGAATGGTTTGACCGAATCGTTTATTAAACGGCTACAATTAATTACTAGGCATTAGCTTATGAGAGCAAAATTACTTGTTTTTGCTTGGGGACATGCAATTTTACATGCTGTATCATTAGTTTGGACCAATTGCCCATAACAAATACTTTCCATTGCAACTTGCTTTTGGTCAACGACCAAATATTTTTTGTTATGCTGTCTATGTTCCGATTGTACCTCCCAAGTGCACTAAGATGGGCCCTCAATGAAGACTTGGAATTTATATTGATTTTGATTCTCATTCTATTGTTCGATACCTTGAACCTTTAACTGGTGATATTTTTAACGTACGTTTTGAAGATTTTTATTTTGATGAAACAATTTTTCCACCATTAGGAAAAGAAAATGTGCCTGAAATACAAACAGAAATAACATAGAATGCTTCGACATTATCTAATCTTGATTCTCATACAAATCAATGTGAACTGGAAGTTCAGAGGATTATTCATTTGTAATGTATTTCAAATTAATTATCGCATGCATTTACTAATAGTAAGAAAATAAAAAAATCTTATATTCCAACTACTAATATCCCTGTGAGGGTTGAAGTTCTTGTATGACAATCAAGAAATCTAGAAATAAATGAATTTAAGACATACTTAAAGCGTGGAAGACCTATTGTGCAAAAGATAATATTTCCCAAAAGAGAAGAGTAAAAGAAAAAGAATTTGGTGTTCCTGAAGCAACCATAACCACAAAATAGGCAACAAAATCAATTGATCCATCTAAACTTTCAATACCAAATTCTCTTGAAGAAGAATCCTTTGAAGAAGAATCTTCTGAAGAGGAACATGTACCTGAAAATAACGAGATCTCGATATATTATGTAAGTACATAAGAATTATGGGATAGAAGTAAAATTGTTGTCGACAACATATTTTCATTTAAAGTTTCCCTAGACATTACAAGAAGTAATAATGAAATTAAACCACAAACCGTAATGGAATTGCCGACATAGAAATGATTGACCAAAATGAAAAAATGCAATTCATGCAAAACTGAATTCACTTGGAAAATGTGAAGTATTTGGACCTGTAGTCTAAACACCTAAAAGTGTGACGCATGTTGGATATAAGTGGGTATTTATATGTAAACGTAATGAGAAACATGAAATCGTGAGATATAAATCACGACTTGTTGCACAAGTTTTCTTGCAGAAACCTTATATTGATTAGATTTTTTATTAGGTTGGTAGTCATAGAAAGTTTGGATATGCGTTTAATGTATGTAGTTATCGCATATTTATATGGATCACTAGATAATGATATATACATGAAAATCCCTGAAGGATATAAAATGCCCAATAATTTAATTTGTCTATGTGTTTTTTATTAACTAGTCAGAGTTTGGATTCACGATTATTGCAATTTATGTAGATGACTTAAATCTCGTTGGGACTCTAGAAGAGTTCATAAAAACTGTAGCTTATTTGAAAAATGAGTTTGAAATGAAAGATTTTGGAAAAACCAAATTTTGTCTTGGTCTAGAAATTGAACAATTTTCATTTTTCAAATGAAAATTTGAACACTCTATAAAGGTTTTTCGATCACTTGATATAGAGAAATATCATTTTTTACCTCAAAGTGAAGATGAAGAAATTCTTGGTCCTAAAGTACCATACCTTAGTGCAATTGGTGCTTTAATATATCTTGCAAATTGTACAAAACTTGATATTGCATTTTCAATCAACTTACTAGCAAGATATAGTTCCACACTAACTCAAAGGCTTTAGAATGTGGTCAAACATGTTCTACATTACCCTTGTGGTACAATCGACATGGGACTATTTTATCCAAAAGAACCAAGCTTACAATTAATTGGATATGTAGATGCTGATTATCTATCTAATCCATGTAAAGGACGTTCTAAAAAATTATACTTATTTACATATGGAGGTACAACTATTTCATAGAAATCTGTCAAACAAACAATAGTTGCTACTTCTTCCAATCACTCAGTAATTATTGCAATTTATGAAGTAAGTCGTGAATGTATTTGGTTAAGATTAATAATTCAACATATTCTAAAAAATTATGGTTTACTTATAATCAAAGGTAGCCCAACAATATTATATGAAAATGATGTGACATATATTATGCAAATAAGATGAGGCTACATCAAATGTGATAGGATCAAACATATTTCACTAAAATTCTTTTATACACACAAGCTTTAAAACGGTGGCGACATTGATGTTAAGAAAATACAATCGAGTGATAATTTGGCAGACTTATTCACTAAAACTTTACCAATTGCAATATTCACAAAGTTGGTACATAATGTTGGAATGCGACGGCTCAATGATCTTTCATCATGAACAATTGAAGCTCTGCATACTTATGAGGGAGAGTAAATTATTATCCGGATTGTACTTTTTTTCCTTCACTGAGGCTTTTTCCATAGGATTTTCTTTTGCAAGGTTTTAATGAGGCAATCGTAAGGCATTTAAAGACACACTAGAATATTGTTCTCTTTTTCTTTCATCACAAGTTTTTCCCATTAGGTTTTCTTTGGCAAAGTTTTATCGATGCATATTCTTTCTATATGGTCATCTAAGGGGGAGTGTTGTAAATACATAAATGTAGTAAAATACATGGAGATGACTATTAGAATTCTTACACATTCATGTATTCCTATTTCTCATGTTCATGTATCCCCTAAATTTTGTATTGTCATTCCCTAAGTTCATATATTCATTTAATATCATGTATCATTTCAAACCTATAAAAGGGAGTCTTGAGGAGTATTTGTTGACACAAAACTGTTGAAAATATTTTCAAAATAATTAATTATATATTATATTTATTAATAATATTTTTGGATTTTGGAAGTTATGAATTATTTTGGAAAGAGAGAAGTTATGGAAAGTTTATGAGAGTTATACTATTTTGTGTTTGCTTGCATGTCAGAAGACTTTAATTGGTTTAGTGGTATTGAGGTTTCCCATCTAAACTCATAGACTGGGTTCGGTCCACACCTCTTCCAAAGGAAGGATTTTTGTTGATTTATGAAGAGGCCTCCAAGAGGCATGCGGCCAGCACCAAGGCGTGCATGCGTGAAGCACTGCAACACATGGGCTCAAGGCGCGACGCACTGCATGCGCTCGCGTGCACAAAGAGTAGCAACACATTAGGAGGGGCTCCATGCGCGAGGCGCTGCTACGCATAGTAAAACCACATTTAATTTCCCAAACGTGTAGGTGGTGGTTTGAACTTGTGCCATTCAATTGGAGAAGAAACAAGGCAACCACCATTGGACTAAGTCCAATCATATGGTAATAGTCACAATATTTATATACCTATTTCAAACAATTTTCAGAAATACTAAAAGTCATTACTTTTCATTCACAACTTTTGGTCATTTATAAATAGACCCATTGGCCTGCCATTTGAGTATCCCAGAATTCCATTTCTAATTCTCTCTCTCTCCCAAAATTTTCACTTCTTCAAAACTTGTTAGAACTTGTTAGAATCTGTTTGTTCTCGAGAGAACAAATTTCTAATTTCTTGGTTAAATAGTAAAATCTGAGGGTATTCGGGATCTAATTTTGTGTGTGCATAACGCAGTTAGATAAACAGACTTGTTCTAGGTTTCATTGTATCTAAGATGTAAATTCGCTTGTAACCTGTGTGCATACCGTTATTGGTTGGGGCGAATATTGTCTTCAGGAAAGCGACATTATAACGCGCATTGAAGCAAACTTTTCTCTCACTATTTATTGTTTTGCAGCCCCTTTGCACCAACAATCTTAAGACAATATTTTATTACTAATGACACATAGTTTGAGAGATTTTGTTGTGAGCTTTGTTAAACTCGAACATTTTGATGGAGCCAATTTTCGACGCTGGCAAAAGAATATGCACTTTCTCCTAGCCAGTCTTAAAGTGGTGTATGTTCTAACCACTCCTAAGCCGCCTACAAATGAGGATGAGACAATTGCTCAAAGTCGGGTGAGAATCAAGTGGAAACAAGACGACTACATCTGCAAGGGTCACATTTGCAATGCAATGTCTAACACATTGTTTGACTCTTACCAGAACAAAGCAACCGCCAAGGATCTGTGGGACGCACTTGAGGTTAATTATCTCTTAGAAGATGCTACAAGTAAGCGTCAAACAATGTGTCAGACATTGAGTTGTTGGAACAAGGCACCAAAGCTCTTTGGGAAATCAACTGCTCCCCCATGCTAAACAGGTTTGTATCTGTGATTTGTTTGGTTGCTACGAAAATATGTGAAAGAGAACAAAATGAATTTTTAAGCAGTGCAGATTGAGTCTTAAGGACGTGGTATATGCGTAGTAAAGGTTGCATAGAGAGATTGATCTTTCCTTTCTCTCTCTTTTTGTTTTTGTGATTTTTTAGAATTTGGGACCCTAGGTAAATGAGGCTGCTTTATAAAACCTAGTAGTCGATTAACGGAAATAGTCAATGAGAATTTTTATTCCCAATATCGGGCTCAGTTCTATAGTATTGCAATTTTAGAGTTTGGAAACAAATATTACATAAAACATAACATTGTATTATTCTCATTTTGATACTTTAACACCAAATGTGGACTAGAGGTTTTCTTATATGGCATGGTGGCTGGTGCTATTTTGTCAAGTTTTTCAAGTAATGAGAAAGCAAGAGGATTCTCAACTTTCAAAGTTGTCCATCAAGAAAGCTCATTTTGAAGGAACTTAAGTTGAAGCTGCAATTGTGAGTGATTATGCATATCATTCAAAAATTGATGTAGTTTTGCTACATATTGTCGATCAATCTTGTATGAATCAGATCAAGTGACATTGTTTATTTATGCTTAAATTAGACCAAATGTCATTGTTTATATATGCTTTCCTCCAATAGACCCTGCCCAATTCTGTTTGTACGAGTAGATAGTGGCTCTTTTTGATAATAGGAGTGGTTGTTATTATCATTACAGGTTACATTTTGCTTCCATTCTAAGTATATTGTATATGTGGAAGAAAATAATCTTTTTTTGATAGGTAATCAAGAAGTGTTATTCATAGAAGTAGGCAAAACCCATGTATATAGGGAGTATATATGAGAATAACCTAATTAGATTTTATAATCGAAAGTAGAAGATTATGGACATTAGCCCATTACAAACAATAGACCCCGCCCATTGTTCTCTCAAAACTTATATCATTTCTCTCCTACCAAATGCACCAACACATACATATAGGAACCATTTTCTGCATCGTTGCCACTTGTTGGTTGCCTGGAGGCCTTTCCAGCTTGCAAGGAACTCCACCAATCTAAGTGGCATGACCCACAACAATCCAATTCTAGCGAAAAAAATAATCCCACATGATCCTAGCCACCTCACAGTGTAAAAATAAATGATCTACTGATTTACCATTCTTTTTACACATACAACACAGTCCAATACCATTACTTGAAGTTGCCTTAAATTATCTGTGGTGGGAATCTTGTCTAGAGATGTTGTCCATACAAAAAAGGTTATTTTTGAAGGACCTTTCGTCTTCCATATACTCTCCATGAAAACATGGTCATTCGAGGGCTCATTAGAACTTGTTAAAATGATCTGACCGTGAATTTACCTTTCTTGGAGGGGTCCTAGCTCATCTTATCTATTCTACCCTCTGTCATGTTTACGAAATACAATGTCTCATAAAACTCTGTGATAGTCTCCATCTCCCAGTCTTGGGCCGCCCTAATGAATTCTACATTCCATTGAGGGAAACCACTAAAAAAGACCAAAAGATTAGCTATCGTTGCATTATTTTCTCATGCGATCTCAAAAATAACAGGGAAGGTGTCTTGAGGCTAATTTCACCCCACCATTTGTCATACCAAAAATTGACACTAGAGTTGTCACCCACCACAATATGTTCATGTCTTCGGAAGATCTCCCAATGTCTCCTAATGTATTTCCACAAACCCCCCTATATGTGCCACATACCTCATTCGAGTACCATCCTCCCTAAGCCTCCCCAAACTGTGAATCTATAAGGAACTTTCATAGGCCCCCCTTTCATTTTGGTACCTTTACAACCATTTACCCAACATGGCTTGGTTGAATTTCATCAAGTTACAAATCCCCAGACCACCCCCAGAAATTGGGGTACATATAAGTGATCAATTAATCAATTGAAATTTGAACTATTCTCCCAATCCACTCCATAAGAAGTCCCATTGTAGCTTCTCTATACGGTTGGCAACCTTTGTAGGGAGGGGGAGCAAGGATAGAAAATAAGTGGGTAATTTATAAAGAATGTTTCTAATCAAAATGAACCTACCACCTTTAGAGAAATACAACCTCTTTTAAGAAGCAAATTTGCGCTCCACCTTTTCAACCATGCCATTCCAAATCCTCTTTGCTTTAAAGGGATCACCCAATGGTAAGCCAAGATATTTTAGGGGTAAAGATGATACCTTACATCCCAATAGAGGCTAAATTCTCTGCGTCAGGGACTGCCCCCACCAGCACCAGTTCAGACTTTGAAAGATTAACTCTTAAGTCCGAGACAACTTCAAAACTAAGAAGTAGAGCCCTCAAAGATTGGATATGCCCAAAATTTTCTCCATAGAAGATAAGAGTATCGTTAGCAAAAAACAGCTGAGAGATATTCATGGAACCATAATGACCATTCCCTATCGAAAAACCATAGAGAAAGCCACCTTCCACAAGACCCACAATCATTTTACTAAGAACTTCGATGACAAATAAAAAAAAGTAAAGGAGAGAGTGGTCTCCCTGTCTCAAACCATAGGAGGAGTCAAAGAAACTCACTAGAGAGCCATTCTTCAAGATTGAGAATCAAACTGTAGAGATGCAAAACTCTATCCATTTCTGCCAGTTCTCCCCAAAGCCACATCTTGTGAGAAAATAAAGTAGGAACTTCTAGTTGACATGATCATAGGCTTTCTCCTTGTCTAATTTCCAAAGTAACCCAGGTTCTCTAGATTTGAATCGTCTATCCAAGACTTCATTTGCAATTAAGACTGAATCTAGAATCTGTCTATCTTTGACAAAGGCGTTTTGCGGCTTCGAAATTACCTTTTCCATCACTTTACTCAATCGATTAGCTAACACTATAGAAATGATCTTGTAAACCACATTCATAAGGCTAATGGGGCAATAGTCTCTAACATCTACAACCCCATCTTTTGTGAATGGGTGCTAGGAAAGTAGCATTAAAACTTTTTCAAAGCTGGCATTAATATGAAAATCTTGAAAAACCCTCATAAGGTCTCCCTTGATCACTTCCCAACAAGCTTGGAAGAAACCCATGTTAAAACCGTCAGGGTTTGGAGCCTTGTCACTAGCCATGCCAAGGATTATTTGACCCACTTCATCCTCCTCAAAAGGCCTCTCTAGCCACCCTGCACACTGCTGATCTAATGTTGAAAAAGTCAAACCATCCACTTTTGGTGGCCAAGTGTGCTGTTCAGATAGGAGGTATTAGTAATACTGCGCGATGTGATTCTTGATGACTAATTGATTCGAGGATACTGCACCATCTACCATCAACATATCAATAGTGTTATTCCTCCTATGAGAATTAGCCACCCTGTGAAAGAATTTCATGCCCTTATGTCTCTCCTTAAGCAAGAGCACCCTTGATTTGTCACCAAGAGATCTCCTCCAACAATGTTACTTTTTCAAGTTCTGTGAGTACCTGGCTCTTGCGGGTTCTCTTAGATTCAGAGAGAGTTCTTGCCTCTTCCTCCCCCTCCAGACCTTGTAGCTCCTCCAAAAGAAAGTGCCTCTGTTGCATAACATTGCCAAAAACTTGTTCATTCCTTTAGATCTTATTTCAATATTTTTTACTTTCTTGCCATTATAAAGCTTGGAGAGCCTTGGAAATTGTAAAAAGACCACCATTGTCTAACCCTGTCAACAAAACCACTAGATTTAAGCCACATATTCTTAAATTTAAAATGCCTTTTACCCCCTTAGATGCCTCCACAGTCTAGGATGATGCGTAAGTGATCAGAGCATAGCCTAGGTAATCTGCTTTGAGTTACATTTGCATAATGTAACTCCTAGTCAGGAGTTAACAAAAACCTATCAATCCTCAACTAATATGGGAATTCTCATTTGTTGGACCAAGTAAATGTACTTCCAGTTAATGGAATATCCATAAGCTCATGTTCCAAAATGAAATTAGAAAACTCCCTCATGGCGGGAGTGATGTGGGACACATCTAATCTTTCACTCGGGAAGCAAGTTGCATTGAAGTCACACCCTATGCAGCTTGGTAACTCACACCAGCTAACAAGTCCAGCAAATTCTTTCCACAATGACTTTATCTCTGAATCAACATTAGGGCCATAAATTTCAGTGAATGTCCACTAGAAATCGTTTTCTACATTCATAAAAAAGTAAGCCACAGTGAACTCACTCACACATTCCTCCACCCTTTCCAAGACCCCTTTGTCAAACATAATTAGGAGACCATCGGATGCGCCTTTTGATGGCATGTACGACCACCCTACATGTTGACTTCTCCATAAACTTCGAACTAATTCCCTTGTGATGAATTCCAATTTGTTCTCCTATAAGCAAATAATATCACCATTCCATTGATGAAGTAATTTTTTGATTTGGAGTCATTTATTATACTCATTAAACCCCCTTATATTCCATGATATTATTTTTGGCATCATAATGCAACCATCTTACCCTTCCCCTTGAGACACCCTTGGTATGAGCTCTTCTCCACACCTTCATCTTTTATGGCCCGCGTATGTCGCTTGAGTTCTCTTTCTCTTTCTTAAGTAGAGTTGAGGGATTGATCAAATTTAGATTGTTCATATCCAGCCTCAATAGCTGTGAGTTATGCCATAAATTCATCTTCAAAGTCCTCACATGTAATCCCTACACAATGCTTAATCTTCATAGCTTTTTTAATGACCCAATCTAATACACTAGGGTGAAACGAGTTTAAAGGAATAGGTTCTTCCCCCTCAACAGAAGTTCTGCCTCTCCCTAGGCTCAAATAAAACCAAAGTTCCATCTGTTTCATCCTCCCCCACTAAATCTGCCCTCCTAGATTCGTTAGACCACAAAATGATGTAGAGTTTTTAATAAAATATTTAATTAGTTATTAAGAAAAACCACTACTTCAGTGCAACCTTCCATGATGACATTTGTTGTACCGCTAGCATTCTGTCATGGGGCTCATAAAGTGTCTTGCCACCCATTTGATGTAATATATGATAAGCCTGCAATGAAGGCCTTGTTAGACTTCTACCGGCAGAGAATTCTTATTCATGAGACAACTCAATTGATGTTTTAAATCTGAGTCATGATGGTTACTCTTTTAGTTTGATGAGCCGTCTGAATCTCTTCAATGATTTTCAATGTGTCTGCAGAGAAGGAGCCAGAGTCTTATGGGGATATGCTAATCGGATTCTGGTTGGGGCAGTAGGAAGTAAAAATGGTATTGGAAATATCATTCTCCATCCTTCATTGGAATGGAGAATCCAGCAACTTGCTCGAGCTACAACAAACAGACTCCTCAGGCACCTTTTCGAAATATGTTGTTTTATGGGCCTCCTGCAGGCACTGGTAAAACTTTGGTTGCAAGGCAGAAAGCTCAGAAATCAGTATGCTCTCAAACTTATGACTCTATTTCACTTCTTTTTTATTACCTCTGCGTGACTTGTGTGACTATAGCTTGTTGGATATTTGTTTTCTTGGTGCTATCATTAACCCTGGAGTCTTCTCATACAGGGTTTGGATTATGCCAATGCCATGATGACAGGAAGAGATGTTGTGCCACTAGGTTCATCGGCTGTTACCAAATTTCATTAGATATATGATTGGGCTAATAATGCCACTACAAAAAATATGTCCTTTTGCAGTAATTTCGCCGCAAAAAGCATAATTTTTGCTGCAAAAGACCAAACCCGACTGAAATTCATTTGTGGCAAATTGGCCGAGAATAAAATGTCTGGGTTGATCAATTACGGTGACCTCTAGATTTGGTCAGAGAGAATTTTTTTTCCGCGAAAACATTTCATCGGAAATAATAATTTTCACGCGAGGTAGAAACATTTTTGCCGCTAGATTAGTTCTCTGAAAATAATTATTTTCGGCAAGTAGTATTCGCCGCAAATAAGGACAAACATTTAAAAACATAAATTTGCGGCGAATCCTAATTCTCTACAAAGAACAATTATCCAAAAAAAAAATTATAAAAGCATAAAGCCGTATTCATTAAAATCAAGCCATACACTAATTTTATATTTCAAGGAAAATCAATAAAAATCCAAGCAGAATAAAAAATTAACCAAATAAATAAAAATAAATGTCCTCTAATAGGTAAACATCATATAAAAGTTGAAGATGTAAACATGACACATGGATTTCACCCGTATCATTGACAAAACATCCTTTGTAATATGTTTGCAATAGATTCACCAAATGCAATCTTGGATATTGTGCACATGCGTTTCACATTTAGCCACGGCAACTTAAAATATGTAAACATTTTAGCAGCCAAAAAATGCATTTGAAAATTGTATATTAACCAAAAAGAAAACATCATAGTTCTTATATATACTAACCTCCAGTATATTTCTTTCTTATGTGGCACCAAGTAATTGTCTTTTCAGATGTTGAACCTCTTGTCTATGATTCTTGGATGAACAAATCTGAGAGAATGTACCGAGTCTAACCAAAACAAACATAAAACTTTAGGCTCCAACATAAAAACTGAATGATACAAACATTAAAAAAAACCAACTTATTCTGCTATATATTACATACTACAGAGCCTAAACCAGAGTTCTCAAGATCATCAAAATTCTACAAGAATTACAAAAGAAAACAAAGGTGAAATGAAAGTCTCAAGATAGCAAACCAGAAAAATCAGATTGAGAGACCAAATCAAGTTCGGTGCAACTGAAGGCAACAGAATTTCCAAACTCCAGCAGATGATCACCTTGAGCTCTAATATTAAACTGAAAGCAACAGAAGTTGACCAACCATCACCGAAAACGAGACTTTAATATACTGAGAGTCAGTAAGAACTTCTTCAGCATTACTCAGCTTGCATCTTTTGAAATTGTGTGGCGCAGCAATGGCCTCTAAGGCTTTCTTTAGCCATTTAACCCCATCAATCAATGAACTACACAAGGGACCCGAGGTACATTTATGGGGAAGTTGCACTGCAACCTTCATCAAGCTCTCGACATCCTCAAAAGCAGGAGCACCAGAGCAGAAAGAAAGCACCCTCTTGCACCATTGCAGGGTAGAATGTGCACCTTGAAGTTCAGGAATCTCACAAAATTCAAAATGAAGAGATGATCCACTTTTTATGACAGATTCAATTTTAGAAACTAGAGATTCTATTTTCAAAATAAGGCATTTGCCCATTCCATCGCCTATATCACTCAAATTGAATATGAACATGCAGAACAGAACATGCATCGCCTATATCACTCAGAAGCTTTGACTGAGAAACCAACTCCTTCAAGGCCTCAACTTCAAACAAAGAACTTGAGGCAGGAGCAGCAGACATAGCAACCATTAAAAAAGGCTCCGACTTCTTTAACCAGGACTTGGCTATTAATACTGCATCTTTGACATCATTAAGAGAAGGCTTTTTCTTGTTGCATGCAAATAAAGGCTTGCTGCTTTTTTTGAGAAGCAACTCTCAAAATACGGTGTGCATTATCTGGTCAGTTTTCTTGTAACTCTCTATAACAGCGCCTGCATATATATATATATCCTCAGCGCCTTTTATGTGATCTCATGCGTGAGAAGGTTTTAGCCCTGTGATTACTGCATTTCTCTTATGTAGAATCCATTAAAACTCAAGTATATTAATTAAAAATTGAAGTTTATCCTAGTTATGTTATCCAAGAAATATCTTTTATTGGCTTCTATTTGCATGATATTTGTCTTAAATAATGATTTGATTCTCCTGTAAGAATAGTATAAATGGTTTGCTGTTAAAACTCTATATATGTCCATTCGACTATCCACATTGTACTACTGAAAGTCTGAAACCAAAACTGCCACTGCCTTTATTTGTATTAATATTTGTTGGGAATAAGTTATAACGTGCTTTAGTCTGGAAAAATTTACAAGCTCATGGATAAACACCGCTGGTCACGATTCTTCTGCTTTGGTGGATTGGGGTTATGAGTTTCTTCTGGCTGCCAGTTTAGTACGTAGTTATGCTTTTTGATCCATTGCAGGCGCAACAGTGCACATGATATCAGTGAAGCTCAACGAAGTGCTCTAAATGCATTGCTAATGCAGGACACAACACCAGCCAAAGTGGCAACCAATTGAAGCCTTTTTCTAGAAGAATTTGAGGAATTAGATTTTCGAATAAACGCTAATAAGGCAGCAGAATAACCACTAACAAGGCAGTAGATTTTCCCATTTATATGCTTAATTACTTTTCTTTGCTAGTAATTTCTTTCTTGTTTTATTTACTTTCCATTTGAGAAGTTAATGTTTCCTTAGAAGTCTACAAGTCTCTAGCATTATAAAAAAAGACCAACACTGTAATGGAAGGGACATATGTCGTAATTCATAATAAAGAAAGAAAGGAGGTGGTGTTGGACTTGAAGTTGAAGAAATCCTCTAATTTTTTTTAATTGCTTCCGCTACATCATTTTGGTATCAGAGCCAAGTTGTACCTGGCGTGATGTCGAGAGATGAGAACGAGAGCAGTCACTCCCACGGCGAAGAACGTGGAGTGCAAGCACTTTGGGCGGTTGATCAGCTTTTAATTTCGACTTCCAAGCGTAGAAGCTGTCAAAGTAATACAAGGGTAAATCCCAAGATCGAATTCACAGGGACAATGAGAATTTAGCAAACATTTCATTTTCGCAAGACCACGTATTACCGTTTGAAGTGACACGAAAATTTAAAATAATAAGCAAAGAGAAATAAATTCCTAAACTTAACCACTAACAATATTTACACCTAAATGTGGATATTTACTAAGGGAGTGTAGAATGAATTATGAGTGAAATTGTCGGGACGTTCAAGCATAAGTAAAACTGAAAATAAAAGAGAATCTATTTTTCTAAAATTGCTAAGATTAAAGGGAATTAAAGAAATCGTATGGAAGTTGACTTAAACCTGAAAGAAACAATTAAACAAACACTTGGGATGCAATTTTCACCCACTAATTTGGTGATGGATTTACTTCTCTTTTTATTTTCTCTCAACCGTTCTCTCATTCCTAGAAATCATAGTCGGATAATATAGCAATGAACTACAATTTTATTTTAATAAAGCTACTTGACAAATTATATAACAATCATAGAAAGTGAAAGAAAAACATTAAAGTCATGTTACTTGTTCAAGTATCAATTGTGCCTTTACGTCTACAATTGATCTAAACCAAGAACAAAGAACTCTAATATTTTCTAGATGCACATTGAGATATAATCCATCAAGTTAATCATCAAAAGCACTAAATATTGAAGTAAATCCAATCCCAAATAATCACGGGTTACTCATTGAATCCCAAGCTAAAAATCTAGCCTATCATCTCTAGATTAACAAAATGCTCAATAAAATTAAAATCTAACATCATCATCTACTGTTTCAAATTAAAGTTACTAAATAAAAATATACTGTATTCCACAAATGTGCTGAAATCCAAAACTCAAAAGCATACAAACTTGCAGAAAAATAAAATGAACTGGAAAAATAAATTGAAGAGGAAGACGAAGCTGTGCGAAAATAAAATGCGGAAAAAGAGAGATATGTGCGGAAGAAAAACTTGCGGAAAAAAAACTAAAATGAAAACTGCCGGCGCACGAATAAAAATTTCGTTTTGATATGTCCTCGTTTGCGCACGCCTCAGCTATGCTTTTCATCTCCCTCACCATGCCGTTTCGCATTTATCTTCTTGCGTTTTGACGTGCCCCTGCGTGCGTGCTTCCGCGTTTCGCATCCGCGTGAGTCTGCCTTCCAGCTCCTGCGTTTCGTGCCTCCCTCTCCTGCATTTTGGTCCAGTGCAGCCCAGCGCGTTTTGAGTTCAGCTCGCCTGTGTTTCATGCGTCCCTGTTTCGCGTTCCACTTCGTCCGCATCTCCTGCAGCTGTGCGTTTTGATCTGCCCATGCTTGAGTGCGTGAAGTCTTCGTGCGAGCTGCTTGCAGTGAGGCAGTTGCTGCTCGTCCTGCAGTGAGGCCCTGCATTACAACTCTTTTTAAGTGTAAAATATCATAACTTTACATAGAGTCAAGTAATAAAAATCAATACATAATTAAGTGCTTAATTCATTTTTTTGTTAAATAATTCATTCACTTAAGCAGCTTTATCATGTAACTTTTATCACTTTATCAGCGGTCATACACTCACATAATTAACAAAACTAGCAACGGTTAGAAGGTCTAGAACGAATGCTTCGTGAGATACAATGGACCATAACTAACATCCATGTTGACGGAAACAGAAATCAAGATGTGGGCGAGATTGATCGTGGTCGTGGGTACGTACTGCGACAAAGAAATCAAGCACATGATTAATTGTCTAGTGATGAAGAAATTGGTGGTATTGCTGGGGGTGATCAAGGGAATAGAAGGGGCCCAGATAACGCCAACAACTATCGGATCAAAATTGATTTGCCATGTTTCAATGGCCACCTACACATCGAGAGTTTTCTCGATTGGTTGTTGGAAGTAGAAAACTTTTTCCACTACATGCAGATTCCAGAAGTACAACAAGTGAAGCTTCTGGCCTATAAACTAAAGGGAGGAGCATCAGCATGGTGGGAACAAATGCAAAGCAGTCTAAGGAGCTAGGAAAGGCAAACAACCAGTGCGTGCATGGTCAAACATAAAGCGACTGATAAGCGAAAGGTTTCTTCCACCTGATTATGAACAGATTCTATACCAACAATATAAAAATTGCTGGCAGGGCACAAGGTCGATCAACGAATATACGGAGGAATTTGACCGCTTGAATTCTCAGAACAACCTTTCAGAGACGGAAGGGCAGAAGTTGCGAGATACATTGGATTGCAAATTGCCATACAAGACCAGGTCACTCTTCACATCGTATGGACCCTTTTAGAAGCTGTAAGTCTAGCCATGAAGATTGAAGTGCAGTTAGACCGACCACCACCACAAGCATCCATACCATTCGCCAAAAGAACCGAACACCCCACAAAACAAAACCATCAGCAATTACCCTCTACCAGTCGTTTCCAAAGAAACACTACCAATAACCAATCCGTTAACCCCATGGCCATTTCAGCTTAAGGAAAAGGGAGTACTGGCTATAATCCCATGGCCATTTCAACTCAAGGAAAAAGGAGTACTAGCAATAACCCCTACACCAAACCCATGACAGGAAAAGGGAGCGCTGGCCATTCCTACTCGTCGATCCGTCAATATTATAGAAGGAGAGGAAAGCAACCCGCAAGAAGAAGATAGCGAGATTGAGCAAGAAGGAGAACTAGTCAAAGGGGATGAGGGTAAGTTTGTTAACTGTGTGGTTTAGCGACTACTTCTTGCACCCAAAAAAGAGGATAACACAGAGGCATGCAATATTCAAAACACGTTACACCATTAACTAGAAGGTTTGCAACTTAATAATCGATTGTGGTAGCTGCGAAAATATTGTATCGAAGGCCCTGGTCACCACCTTGCAGCTGAAGACAGAAAAACACCCAAACCTATACAAGATCGGTTGGATAAAAAAAGGGGCGGAGACAAGAGTATCTACCCTTTGTCGCATACCTTTCTCCATTGGAAAATTCTACAAGGATGAGGTGACTTGTGATGTGGTTGAGATGGATGCTTGTCACCTATTACTTGGCAGGCCTTGGCAATATGATGTGAACACGACTTACAAGGGACGTGAGAATGTTTATACATTCTGGTGGCATGATCGCAAGATTGTGTTATTACCCATTGGAGACAAAGGCTCAAATCCTATGCCTACTGAAGACTTTTCTCACAATCCCCAAAGACCAATTCATAAAAGATACACGAGAGGCTGACGAGGTATTCACTTTGATTCTGAAGGGGGAAGTTGTTGTTGAATCCTCTGTAATACCTCAACAAGCGCAGTAATTACTGACTGATTTTGAGGACCTCACCCCACTAGACTTACCCAGCGGGCTCCTACCAATGCGAGACATCCATCACCATATAGATTTGGTCCCTGGAGCAAGCCTTCTGAACCTTCCACACTATCCATGAGCCTTGAAGAGCATCATATTTTGCAGGGACAGGTCGAGGAACTCATCCGCAAGGGGTTAGTCAGGAAAAGTATGAGCCCAAGCGCGGTACCCGCTTTACTAATGCCAAAGAAAGACAGGAGCTTAAGAATGTGCGTGGACAGTCATGCCATCAACAAGATCACGGTAAAATATAGATTTCTCATTCCAAGATTAAATGACATGTTGGATAGGATATGCTTGCAAGATCTAAAAATTTTTCAAAGATTGATTTGTAGAGTGGGTATCATCAAATTAGAATCTGAACCGATGACGAGTGGGAAACGGCATTCAAAACCAAGGAAGGGCTATACGAATGGTTAGTGATGTCATTTGTTGGCCTCTCTAACGTGCCAAGCACCTTCATGCGCGCCATGCACCAAGTTCTCAAACCCGTCATTAGAAAGTTCGTGGTTGTTTATTTTGATGACATTCTCTTCTACAATCAAGATGAACAAGATCAACACCTGCAGCAGTTGAAGGAAGTGTTATCAACATTGCATGCGAGTAAGTTGTACATTAATTTGAAGAAGTTCACCTTTCTAACCAGCAGTTTGCTATTTCTTGGTTTTATGGTGAGTGCTGAAGGAATTCATGTGGATGAATATAAGGTCCTAGCCATTCGAGAGTGGCCACGACCCGCAACCATAAACCAGGTCTGAAGTTTCCATGGGCTAGCTACCTTTTACCATCAGTTCATCTAGAATTTTAGTGTCCTTGTTGAACCTCTCATGGGATGCATGACAAAAGGGGCATTTTGTTGGGAGATGACCAAGATGCAAGCTTCGCAATAATCATAGAGAATCTATCCACGACACCCATACTGGCACTACCTAGCTTTGAGAAGCTTTTCGAAATTGAATGCAATGCCTTAATAATTGGCATAGGTGTTGTTCTCTCACAAAAAGGTAGACCCATGGAATTTTTCAGCGAGAAACTGAATGAAGCTTGACAAAAGTGGACTACCTATGAATTGGAATTCTATGACGTTATCTGATTTTTGCAACACTAGGAGCATTACTTAATTCAGTGTGACTTTGTGCTTTACACTGATCATCATGCTCTGAAGATCATAAATACCCAGGGACGCCTAAACTGAATGCGCGCACAATGGATCTCCTTCATGAAAAAGTTTACTTTAGTGCTCAAGCATAAATTGGGTTCGCAAAATAAAGTGACGAATGCTCTTAGTCGTCGTGTGGCCCTACTGGTGACTTTGCAAACTGAAGTTGTTGGTTTTGAACAACTTAAGGATCTGTATGTAGATGATGAAGATTTTGCCGAGGTGTGGAATAGGTGCCTTGCCAAGCAGCCAACATGAGATTTCCTTATTCAAGGGGGTTATCTCTTTCGTGGTTACCAACTTTGTGTCCCTCAAACCTCCTTTCATGAACAAGTTCTGTGAGACCTGCATGGTGGGGGACTCAATGGCCATGTGGGGGTGAGATAAGACTATATCTCTCGTAGTTGAACGTTATTATTGGCCCCAGCTAAAGTGTGATGTGGGAAAATTCGTTAAAAGGTGTCCCATGTGTGAAGTGAGCAAGGGCCAAGCACAAAACATAAGGCTATACATTCCATTACCAGTGCCTGAAAATATTTGAGAGGACTTGAGCATGGATTTCGTACTAGGACTACCTCGTACTCAATGGGGTGCAGTCTCTGTATTTGTTGTGGTTGATCGATTCTCTAAAATGGCACACTTTATCCCTTGTCGAAAGACTTCAGATGTGTCAAATGTAGCCCATCTTTTTTTTAGAAAGGTTGTTCGGCTTCATGGGGTCCCTAGGACAATCACTATCGATCGTGGTGTCAAGTTTCTTAGCCATTTGTGGATAACTCTATGGAAGAAGTTCGACACATCCCTCAAGTACAGTAGCACTTGCCATCCCCAGATCGATGGCCAAACAGAGGAACCACACCTGGGTAACTTGATTTGATGTATTTCAGGGGATAAGCCGAAGAATGGGATGTCAACCTGTCGCAAGTGGAATTTGCTTTCAATAGCATGTGCAATCGTTCTACATGTAAAACACCATTTGAAATCATTTACACTAGGGCACCGAAGCACGCTTTAGATTTGGTTTCCCTTCCCAAGCTCCCTGGCCTTAGTGTCGCAATAGAGAACATGGCCAAAAGGATCCAACAAATCCACTCTCAAGTTTTTCAAAATTTAGAAACCACTAACACCAAGTATAAGGCTGCTGTAGACAAGCATCAAAGAGTTAAAATATTCAAGGAAGGAGACTTGGTGATGATCTATCTGCATAAAATCCATTTCCCTTCAGGCACTTACAGTAAGTTGAAGAATAAGAAGTATGGTCATTTCTGGGTTGTCAAAAAAATTAACGATAACGCTTACATGGTCGACCTACCAAAAGACTTGGCCATTTCTTCCACTTTCAACATAGTAGGCCTTTTTGAATACCATCCACCTGATGAACCCTTGTACGATGATCATAACTCAAGGATGAGTTAAACTTTAAGTTTGGGAGGGGGGCGGGGGGAGAGAGAGAGAGAGAGAGAGAGAGAGAGAGAGAGAGAGAGAGAGAACTGATGCAGGACACAACACCAGCCAACATGGCAACCAATTAAAGCCTTTCTCTGGAAGAATTTGAGGAAATAGATTTTCAAATAAACGCTAATAAGGCAGCATAATAGCCACTAATAAGGCAGTAGGTTTTCCCATTTATATTCTTACTTTTCTTTGCCAATAATTTATTTCTTGTTTTATTTACTTTCCATTTAAGAAGTTGTTTCATTAGAAGTCTAGAAGTCTCTAGCATTATAAAAAAAGACCAACATTGTAATGGAAATGACATATGTCGTAATTCATAATAAAGAAAGAAATGAGGTGGTGTTGGACTTGAAGTCAAATGAATCCTCTGTTTTTGTAATTGCTTCCACTATGTCAGTTGCTCTTCCGAACCGGAGATCAATCTAGAGATATCGTGCTTGTTCTTGCCACAAATAGACCAAGTGATCTTGACTGTGATGTTACTGATCGCATTGATGAAGTGATAGAGTTTCCATTTCCAGGGGAGGAGGAACGTTTCAAACTATTGAAGCTTTACTTGTACAAGTACCTTTGTGGTGAAGCTGACAGCATATCCATTTTTTCAAAACAAATTTACTAAATATAACCCTAGAAGATGTATCAGATGATGTGATCAGAGATGCGGCTGGGGAAACATAAGGGTTCTCCAGCCATGAGATAGCAAAACTAATGGCAAGTGTCCAAGCAGTTGTTTATGGGCGGTGAGACTACATGTTGGATACCACTGTTTATTGACATTTTTTATTACAAGGTTGTAGAGAATCACCAGCGAATTAAACTAGCAGTTGAAGGTGGTCCTCCAGCTTAGCTTAGGAACATACATCTCTAAACGTCAATTGCAGAGTAGAGAAACAAGGCATATTTCAAAGGTATTATACTTCAAAAACTTAGGCAACACCATTCCAAAGTTAAAATTAAAAAATAACTCAAACCAATTTTATTACATTCACATGAAGTTTCTAATATTATTGTAGGGAAAGTTGTAAGTTTAGCATTTTTCATTTTTTCAAAGCCACCTTGGAAAAAGATTTTGCTATGATTTTCATATGATAGTTTACATTCTTTCTAGGGTTAAATATTGAATTAGCCCATGTGGTTTAATTGAAATTAAATTACTTCATGTGCTTTTAAATTGAATTGTTTACGCTTTGAAGGAAAAAAGGCTACTGGTTGGTCCTTGGGTCCTACCTAAGTGCTAGGCTTAATTTTCTACCCGTATGGTACTATAGTTCTATTTGCATATACTTGAATGATAAGGGTACGAAGTGTAGGATCTCATATTGCTTGAGAATGAGAAATTCTTACTCTCTATAATGGTTCTAATGTGACTCTAATCATATCATTAACTAGTCATTTTTTCGATTATAGGCTCGTATATGGCTTAAGTCTATCTTGTGGCGTTACAAATGGTATCAAAGTTATCCTAGCCATAAATGTGAGACTTGAGATATGTTACCTACGACGGACGGGCCTGACTAAGACATTGGAAATTTAAGTGTGAGAGATTGTGATGCCCCATACTAAGTGATTAGGGTAGGTGGTATATGGATCCTACATTCATTGAGAATGATAAGTTTTTGCTCTTTATAATGGTTCTAATGGGACTCCAATTGTATAATTGATTAGCCATTTTGGAGGATAGGCTTAGATGTGGCTTGGGTCTCCTTTAAGACGTTACACATGGTATCAGATATAGGTTTTATATTATGTAGACTTTATATATATATATATATATATATATATTTATGAGTTAATCAAATATGAGGTTTTAGATTATGCAAGACTTGAAGAAATGATTTTAATGAGATTTAAGATTTTGGATTTTGCAAACATTAGGTTAAAGTACAATTATAGGTAGGAACGAGTAGAATTGGGATTTGAAGTTTTTATAGTTATTTTTATACTTACATTTACACCAGTGCTTCCTATATGAGTATTTTGTTGAAATGTTTAATTGAGTCTATGTTTTCAGGATGTTGTCACGTCGTCGTGTTTGTAACCTTCTAGAATTGAATGGTTCTAAGAATGATGGGGAAGCCAATTCTAATGCTTCCAAAGTAACCCAAGCAATGACACAAGAAGTGATGAAAGACATTGCGGAGAAACCCCCCCCCCCCAGCGATGGCAATCACAACAATAATGATGAGGGTTGTACAGTTGAGCAGCTCAGTCGGAGGAGCCCATCCTCATTTGTTGGAAGAGGCGACTCAATTATGGCTGAGGACTAGATCTAGTATCTTGAGTAGATACTTCGAGTCTTGAAGTGCATAGATGAATAGAAGATAGTGTACTTTACCTTCAAGCTTACTGGTGAAGTTAAGCATTGGTGGATCGTAGAGAGAACTATCGGGGGAGCTAATGTGGGAGGTGGGAGAAGTCACTATTAGCTGGCCCCACTTAAGCACATTTTCTTAACACTTCTGCCTAAAATCTGTTAGAGATGCTAGAGTTAAGGAAATTGCAGTTCAGGGAACCATGATTGTGCATTAGTATGCTACCAGGTTTGTAGAGTTGTCGTACTTTGCTAAGTTTTTGATACCAAACTAAGAAAAGAAGGCCAAGAAATTTGATGAGGGCTTGAATCATAGGATATACAAGCAAGTTGTGAACTTTCAGACTTATAATTTCTTAGAGCTGGCTGAAAAGTCAACCGTGTTTGAGTAGAGCTTCAGGAGGAGTGTAGAACTCTAGGATCAGAGAAAGAGGTCTACATTGCATGGGTCCCACTCTAGCAAGGAATTGTATGGAAGAAGAGGAACGAAGGGAACAACTCATGCTAGAGGCTATGCCAGGGCAATCATAAGAATTATCTCTACAAGTCATGCAATCGAGTAAACTCAACTAGTAAATCAAGTCACTATATCAGAGATTCCCCATTACAACTCAATATTAGCATAAACACCAACCCACCTCAAATGGCTAATCTGACAACACAGGGCAATAATCAGCATAATACAGTGCCAACTCGAGTTTATGCACTGACACCTGGAGAGGTTGTGGACAACAACGACGTTATCACAAGTACCCTTCCTCAGTTCTCCAAGAAAGGTACAACTTTGCTTGACTCTGGGGCTACTCATTCTTTAATTTCAACTGATTATACTACGTTTTGTACCATAGAAGCTGAAATGTTGGGTAACAGCTTGCTAGTATCAACCCCAACAGGATACTCAGTGGTATGTAGTAATATTTTTTATGGGTGTCCAATATCTATCGATGGGAATTAAGTTGATACAAATATATATGATGATCAGATAAGAGCTCAAATAAATCAAATTGGACTAATATGTATAATTATTTGGATTGGATTACGAAAAACCATTTATGATCTGAACCCATCAATCTACATGATGGCGAACTCAATTAGGGGTGGGCAACGGGGCCTTGCCCCCCACTGCACTGCTCCATTCGCCCCGCCCCCAACCCAGCCCAAGAGGTGCAGGGGATCCGCATTGCAGATACGGGGGGCAGGTGGCCCTGCCCACATCTACGGCCCGCAGCATAGGCGGGGGACGGATGGGGCCCAACCTATACATATATATGTATTAAAAAAAACCCCATAGACAAAACGACACCGTCTATGGGGTTTTTTTAAAACACCCTAGAAGAAACAACGTTGTTTTGTCGTTATAGACAAAACGACGCCGTTTGGTCTGGGTTAATTTATCCCCCCTCCCCTTCTTGAAATTGAATCACTCTCTCTCAGTTCTTTCTTCGTCGCTCGTCTTTTCACTGTGTCCATCATCCGCTCATCTACGTCGCTCTCTGTGTCCATCATCGTCGCTCTCTGTGTCCGTCGCATCATCGTTGCCAAAGGTAAGCCCCAAATCTGAACCTCTTAGTTTTAGTATTTTATGCTTTTTTTTTTTTTTTAGTTATGGAGATTGGAGGAAAGTTGGGATTAAATGGAGATGGAGGATGGGATGTGTGCTGTGGAGAATATTGATTGTGCATGTGATTTGTGAATGTGAACTGTTGTGATTCATGAATCTGTGATTTTATGCATGAGTTTCGGATTGGAACCCTAAATTAGTTTTGGGTTCCAATTCGAAAAAGATTGAAACCCCTAAATTAATTTAGGGTTCCAATCTTTTAGGGTTTCGGATTGGAACCCTAAACTAATTTAAGGTTCTAATCTTTTAGGACTTGGCTGAACATGGGCTAAGTAATTCTTCACTAACTTAGGCAACTTACAAAAGATGGACCTCATCCCATCAAGAGCAAAGACCAAAACAAGCTCACCTTAGAGCTTTCTCTCTTCATTTGTAAAGAAGAAGACTTTTCCATAAATTGACATAAACATAGTTCATTAAAGACATTTAAGAAGACTTGAATTGATTTGATCAACTTGTTAGACCTTGTGAATATATGTTCCTGCAAGTGTATGTGAAACCAAGTTAACAGATAAATTATGTTTGAAGAACTCAAAAGATAAAGCAGACTAGGACTTCAGACATTCATGACTTGAGTCATTTTATAATGTAGCAAAATCTTATTGTTTACTGATATGCAATATTGGAAAAGTCTATTTTATTTTAGATCATTATTAAACAAAAATATTAATATTAAGTTTTCAAAAGTAACAAAAAACAAAATATATTAAACAAAAATATAAATAACAGAAGACAAACTTAATCCAAAGCAAACAAAGAAGAATGCAGTAAACTTGAAAAACATTTTTACGAACAAGAAATGTTATTAGTTTAATCTTTACAATAATGATGCACATGGGTCAGTGGGCCAGTGTACATCTCATGTTTCTGTCACCCTTCCACTTTGTTTATAAAAAGTTTTTTTTTCCCGAATGATACCTAGGTATCTAGTTTAGTATATGTACTCCAAATTGTTTTTGGCCTAAATTTCATCTTGTTCTCAAATGGTGCCACTTTCTTAGCTTACCACTTGTCAAATAAACTTCCTCCTTTCACTATGTCTCATACAATAGTAATGCAAAACATTTGAAATTTAGAGTATGGATGACCTTATAGCCCACCTTATGATATTGTCCATTCTTACATGTTCACAATGAGCACACCAAAAGGCGTACTTTACAACAAGGAACAAGTAAACTAGTTCTTGCAGCTGATGGAAAATTCTACAAACAAACTTCCCCTACTTTCATCCCACTATGATGAAGTGGCATATAATACCAGTAAAAAAAATTTTTTTCTTTTGTTGGATATGTAATACCCGTAAAACAGCATGCACATATTCAACTTTATATGTTATTTTGAAGGCCTTTTGCATTTATAAGCAAGCATTAATCTAGTTAATTCACTAGATGCATAAATAATCAATTAGTAATTACCAACGAGTTTAATAATATAATGTCTGTTTTGAATCTTTGATTGTGCATGCTTATTTTATAAAACAAATTATAATAATGAAAAGATTAGTGGAATGTTTTGATTGTTGATCCCTATGTGTTGATTGTTGATGTTAGTGTTATGTTTTTGTTTTAATTTCATATTTGTTTCTTGTTTTGGAAAATGTCTTCCTCTACTCTCTCAGATTTTAGTGATAGTTGTCCTACCCTTACCGAGCCTACCCCAACACCTAACCCTACACCCAGCACTAACCCTATGGACCCTAGTCTTAACCCCACGAAACCTTTCCCTGCCCCAAAGCCCACACAAAGCAAGAAATCTGTTTCTATAGTTTGGTCTCACTTTATCAAACTAAAGGGTGATGACCCCAATAATCCCTAAGCAAAGTGTAACTACCATGTTAAATTCTATGGATGTCACTATAGGAAACATGGTACATTATAGTTAAATGTGCACTTAGAAGAACAATACAAGAAGAGTTCAATATTGAGATCCTTACAAGAGAATAGTCAATCTAAACTAGAGATTGAACTTAAAAAATGGCAGATGAGAGTAATGGGGGTTCTACGTTCAAGGGGGATACTAAGTATGACCCCGATAAGTGTAGAAGAAAGTTAGCTCGTATGGTTATTATGGACGAGCTACATTTTTAGTTTATGGAGGGGAGTGGGTTTTAAGAATATTTCAGTTGCTTGGAACCTAGGTTTAATATTCTTTCTCGTCACACTGTGGCAAATGATATTAGAAAACATTACCAAAAGGAGAAGGATTTGTTGAGGGGCCAATTGGCAGGTCAAGGTGTTTGTCTCATTACCGATACTTGGACATCCGTCCCAAATTTTAATTACATGTCGTTGACTATGCATTTCATTGATTGTGATTGGACACTAAATAAGAAAATTGTGAAGTTTTGTTTAATTTCCAATCACAAGGGTGAGACAATTGGAAAGGCCTTAGAGGCTGCAATAAAGGAGTTGGGTTTGACACGGGTTTCGACGGTTATAGTTGATAATGTCTTGTCTAACGATGTCGCATTGAGATATCTTAAGACATATCTTAAAGAGGCAAATAAGATAATCTTGGGTGGTGATTGTTTGCATGTTAGATGTATTGTACGTATTTTGAATTTAATTGTGTCTAACGGCTTGAAAGATATTGATGACTCGGTTGCATGAGTCAGAATGATTGTGAGATTTGTGAGATATTATCTTGCTAGATTGGAGAAATTCAAAATTGTTGCAAGGAGTGCGGACATAATATACAAGAAGGGCCTTTGTATTGATATTCCCACAAGATGGAACCCAACATTCTTGATGTTAGAGGTGGCCCAAGAATATAAGGTAGCTTTTGAATTATTGGATGATAAAGACATCGATATGTCAGATATTTTGATGAGCACGAGGTATTAAGAAAGCCTATTGATGATGATTGGGAGGTAGTTGCTATCTTTGTAGATTTTTTAAAGCTTTTCTATCAGGTGACATTGAAAATATCTAGTTTTTTTTACCCTACATCCAATGAGTTTACTCAAAAAATATGTAAGGTGAAAGAAAAATTGGATGAGATATGTATGAGTGACCATACTAGGATGCGGGAGATGACATTGATAATGAGGGTCAAATATGACAAGCATTTGGGTGATTTGAGTAGGCAAAATATTTTGTTATATTTGACTGTTGTTCTTGAACCCCAACTCAAGATTGATGGCATGGTATATGGTTTGAGACTTGTGCACGGGGTTGCATGGGCTGAGCTTATTGGTGGCATGGTTAGAGACACCATCGGTAGATTGTTTGATGAGTTTACCATAATTAGGGGTAGTAGCGCACCTACACCTACCCCAGCGTCTCCTCCAGAAGTCGAGGAGGGAAAAAAACATAGGTCAATGTGGGCCCAAAGCCTCTCACAGAACCCTAACTAGTTCGTCAATCTACAGAGGCGAAGTCAGAGGTAGACCGATATTTGGCAGGAGATCTTCTCCCATATACAGAAGAGTTTGATATATTAGTTTGGTGGAAGATCAATGTCGTGAAGTATCCCATTCTTGGAGAGATAGCCTATAGTATTCTGGTCATCCCTATTAACACTATAGCCTCAGAGTTGGCCTTTAGTACTGGAAGGCACATATTAGTGTAGCAGCAAAGAACATGGCCTAAAGGATCCAACAAATCCACTCTCAAGTTCATCAAAATTTGGAAACCACTAACACCAAATAAGGCTGCTGCAAACATGCGTCAAAGAGTTAAAATATTCAAGGAAGCAGACTTGGTGATGATCCATTTGCGTAAAAGTCATTTTCCTTCAGACACTTACAGTAACTTTAAGAATAAGAAGTATGGTCCTTTTTTGATTGTCAAAGAAATTAACGACAATGCTTAGTGGTCGACCTACCAGAAGACTTGGCGATTTCTTCCACTTTCAACATAGCAGACCTCATTGAATACCATCCACTTGATGAACCCCTGTATGTTGATCATAACTCGAGGACGTGTTCCTCTTTAAGTGGGGGAGAACTGATGCAGGACACAACACTAGCCAGCATGGCAACCAATTGAAGCCTTTCTATGGAAAAATTTGAGGAAGTAGATTTTCGAATAACACTAATAAGGTAGCAGAATAACCACTAATAAGGCAGTAGATTTTCCGATTTATATGCTTACTTTTCTTTGCCAGTCATTTCTTTCTTGTTTTATTTACTTTCCACTTGAGAAGTTGGTTCCTTAGAAGTTTAAAAGTCTCCAGCATTATAAAGAAAGACCAACACTGTAATGGAAAGGACATATGTTGTAATTCATAATAAAGAAAGAAAGGAGGTGGTGTTGGACTTAAAGTCGAAGGAATCCTCTATTTTTTTTAATTGCTTTCGCTATGTCAATTGCTCGAAAAGATCAGTCTGGAGACATCGTGCTTGTTTTTGTCACAAACAGACCAAGTGATCTTGACAGTGTTGTTACTGATCGCATTGATGAAGTGATAGAGTTTCCACTTCCAAGGGAGGAGGAACGTTTCAAAATTTTGAAACTCCACTTGTACAAGTACCTTTGTGGTGAAGCTAACAGCATATCTAAGTGGGGTCTTTTTTCAAGGCAAATTTACTAAAAATAACCATAAAAGATGTATCAGATGATATGATCAGGGATGCGGCTGGGAAAACAGAAGGGTTCTCCAACCGTAAAATAGCAAAACTAATGGCCAGTGTCCAAGCAATTGTTTATGGGCGGTGTGGGACTACATGTTGGATAACCCGTTGTTTATGGACATTGTTGATTACAAGGTTGTAGAGCATCACTGGCGAATTAAACTAGCAGTTGAAGGTGGTCTTCCAGCTTAGCTTGAGAACATACATCTCTAGACATCAATTGTAGAGTAGAGAAACAAGGCATATTTTTCAGGAGTAATGTTAGAGGTAGCATACTTCAAAAACTTAGGAAACACCATTCCAAAGTTAAAACTAAATAATAAGTCAAACCAATTTTATTACATTCTTTCTAGGGTTAAATATTGAATTAGCCCATGTGGTTTAATTGAAATTAAATTACTTCATGTGCTTTTAAATTGGACTGTTTAAGCTTTTAAGGAAAAAAGGGTACTGGTTGGTCCTTGGGCCCTACCTAAGTGCTGGGCTTAATTTTCTACACGTAAAGAACTATAGTTCTTTATGCGTATGTACTATTGGGGTGGCACCTTATACTTAAATGATAAGGGTAGGTAGTGTATGAAATCTCATATTTCTTGAGAATGAGAAGTTCCTACTCTTTATTGGTTCTAATGAGGCTCTAATCATATCATTAACTAGTTATTTTTTTGGATTATAGGCTTGTATGTGGCTTAAGTCTCCTTTGTAGTGTTACAAATGGTATTAGGGATATTCCAGCCATAAATGTGGGACTTAAGTCATGTTACTTACGACGGACAGACCTGACGAAGACATTGAAAATTTCAGGGTGAAAGATTGTGATATCCTATCTAAGTGATTAGGGTAGGTGGTGTATAGATCCTAAATTCATTGAAAATAAGAAGTTTTTGCTCTTTATAATGGTTCTAATAAGACTCTTTGTATCATTGATTAACCCTTTTGGAGAATAGGCCTAGATGTGGCTTGGGGTCTCTTTTGGGACATTACACATGGTATTAGAGATATGTTTTATAGTTTTATATTTTTTTACTTTAATATATGAGTTAATCAAATAGGAGGATTTAGATTATGCAAGACTAGTTTTTATAGTTATTTTTACATTTACATTTACATCAGTGCTTCCTATAGAAGTATTTTGTTGAAATGTTTAATTGAGTCTAAGTTTTTAGGATATCGTCGCATCACCGTGTTTGTAACCTTCCGGAACTGAATAGATCTAATAATGATGGGGAATCCAATTCTAATGCTTGCAAAGTAACCCCAGCGATGGCACAACAAGTGATGAAATATATTACGAAGAACCCTCCAGGTGGCAATCACAACAATAATGAGGAGGGTTGTACAGTCGAGCAGCTCAGTCAGATGTTGCCCATCCTCATTTGATGGAAGAGGCGACTCAACTGTGTCTGAGGACTAGATCCAGTATATTGAGGAGATACTTCAAGTCTTCAAGTGCATAGATGAATAGAAGATAGTGTACTTTACCTTCTAGCTGATTGGTGAAGTTAAGCATTGATGGATTGTAGAGAAAACTATCGGGGGAGCTAATGAGGGAGAAGTCTCTACTAGCTGGCCGCACTTTAAGCACATTTTTTTAACACTTCTGCCTAAAATCTATTAAAGATGCTAGAGTTAAGGAAATTTCCAACTTGGTTCAGGGAACCATGACTATGCATCAGTATGCTGCCAAGTTTGTAGAGTTGTTGAGCTTTGCTAAGTATTTGATACCAAACTAAGAAAATAAGGCTAAGAAGTTTGATGAGGGCTTGACTCACATGATATACGAGCAAGTTGTGAACTTTCACACTCATAATTTCTTAGAGCTAGTTGAAAAGTCAACCTTGTTTGAGCAGAGCTTCAGAAGAAGTGCAAAACTCCTAGGATCAGAGAAAGAGGTCTACATTGCAGGGGTCCCACTCTAATAAGGACTAGTATGGAAGAAGAGGAACGAAGGGAACAGCTCATGCCAGAGGCTAGCCTAGGGCAATCAACAAAATTACCTCTACAAGTCATGCAATCGAGTACACTCGACTGATAAATCAGGTCACTATATCAGAAATTGCCCATTACAACTCAATGGTAGCAAAAACACCTAAGGGTGGGCAGCGGGGCCCCGCACCCTGCTGCCCCGCCCCCATCCTCCAGATGCGGGGGGTGGGTGGCCTCGCTCACATCTAACGCCCCCAACGGGGCAGGCTGCCTAACCCTGGCCGGCCCCTGCATCACACACACACACACACACACATATATATAAAAGAGACAAAACAACGTCTTTTTGATAAGTGATGTTAACCAAACCCCACACCCTTAGTTCTCTTCAATCTTTACTCATCTGTCTCCCTCTCATCTTTGTGAAACCCTAGCCGCTCTCTCTCTCTCTCTCTCTCTCACTCCGTCCATCGTACGCCTTAGGCCCGTCACCATTGCCGTCTATCTCCATCTCCGTCACACGCCTAGTCCGTAGCCGAAGGTATGATTTCATCGCATGCCTAGTCCATTGTTTACTTTTATATTTTTTTTTTCTCTTTTTGTTGAGTTATGGAGGATGAGATTAAATTGAGGAGTTAGAAGATGAAATTGTGAATTATGAGTTGTAAAGTATGGACATTGTGCATGTGTGTTGATTGTTGTTTGTTTAAAAAAAAAAAAATTGTGCATGTGAAATTGCGACTTTATGATTTCGAATTGAAACCCTAAATTAGTTTAGGGTATCAATCTGAAATCCTTAATTATGGTAGGGGTATCAATCTCCTAAATTAGAGTTTCGGATTGACATTTTTAAATTAATTTAAGGTTTCAATCTGAAACTCCATTCTGTTTTAGAGTTTCGATGTAAAACCCCATTCGGTTTTGGGGTTTCGATATCGAAACTTTGTTTTGTTTTGGGTGATTTTTGCATGGTTTTAATTGTTACTGTGATCTTTGCTTCATTTTAGACTTTTCTGAGTTTTGGGGAATGGATACTCCGTCAAATTTTTGTGATTTTAGTGTTAGCTCTCCTACCCCTATCCTAAAACCTAACCCTACCCCTCAACCTACCACTAACCCTATGGACTCTACCTTTATACCTGCCACTAACCCTACGGACCCTACCCCTACACCTGCCACTAACCCTATGGACCCTACTACTACCCCTTTGCCCCCACAAAGCAACAAAGTAATTTCAATAGTTTAGTCTCAGTTCACAAACTATCGGGTGGTGACTGACCCCAATAACCTCCAATCTATGTGTAACTATTGTGGTAAAGTGTATGGATGTCACTATAGGAGAGATGATACATCCCAATTAAACGTCCACTTAGAAGAACAATGCAAAAAGAGTCCAATATTAAAATCTTTACAATAGAAGAGTCAATCTAGACTAGAGATTGGGCTTAAAAAAATGATGGATAAAAGTAGTGGGGGTGCAACGTTAAAGAGGTATACTAAGTATGATCCATATGAGTGTAGGAGACATCTAGCTCGTATGGTTATTATGGGTGAGCTACTATTTCAGTTTATGGAGGGAAATAGTTCCAAGCATATTCTATATACTTGAAACCTAGGTTTAACATTCCTTCTCATCACATGGTGGCAAAAGATATAAAAAAAAAATATTACAGAACAGGAAAAGATTTGTCGAGGGGCCAATTGGTGGGTCAAAAAGTTCGTCTCACCACCGATACATGGGCATCCGTCCAAAATTATAATTATATGTCTTTGACTGTGCATTTTATTGATTATGTGATTGGAAATTAAATAAGAAAACTTTAAAGTTTTATCAAATTTTCGATCACAAGAGTGAGACAGTTGAGAAAATCACAATAAAGGAGTGGGGGGGGTTGGCACGAGTTTTAACAGTTACAGTTGACATTGTTTCGTCTAACGATGTCGCATTAGGGCATCTTAAGACCTATCTTAGAGAGGCAAATAAAACAATCTTGGGTGTTAAGTGTTTGCATGTAAGATATATTGTACATATTCTAAATTTAATTGTGAGATTTGTACTGGTTAGAACTGTTGTGAGATTTGTGAGATCTTTACCGGCGATATTGGAGAAATTCAAGGTTATTGTGAATGATGCGTATATAACATCCAAGAATGGCATTTGTCAAGATATTCTTACAAGATGGAACTCAACCTTCTTGATGTTAGAGGTGACCCAAGAATATAAGTCGGTCTTTACATTATTGGGTGATGAAGACATTCAATATTTCAAATGTTTTGATGACCACAAGGGATTTGGCCAACTTACTGATGATGATTGGGAGGTTGTTGCTACTTTTGTAGACTTTTTTAGATTTTTCTACGAGGTCACATTAAGGTTATCCGATTCTTTGTACCCTACATCTAATTATTTCTTTTAGCAAATATGTAAGGTGAAAGAAGAATTTGATGACATGTGCACAAATGACCATATTAGGATGCATGAGATGTCATTGATGATGAGGATTAAGTATGACAAATATTGAATATTTTGTTATATGTGGCTGTTGCTCTTGACCCCCAGTACAAGATTAATGGCATGGTATATGGTTTGGGATTGGCGCACGGGAACGCATGGGCAGAGCATATTGCGGCAAGGGTTAGATTGTTTGATGAGTTTACAATGTTCAGGGGTGGTAATATTCCTGCACCTACAGCTACCCCCGGGCGCCTCCTCCAGAAGGTTAGGTTGGGAAAAGGCGTAGGTTGGAGTAGGGTGAGATGTTGGAGCAAAACCCCCTAGTCTATCATCCTGCAAAAGCTCAATCAGAGGTAGATAGATACTTGGCAACGGATCTTCACCCATTTACACGAGACATTGATATATTATCTTGGTAGAAGACCAATGCCGTGAAGTATCCCGTCTTTGGAGAGATAGCTAGCAATATTTTGGCCATCCCTATTAGCACAGTAGCCTCAGAGTCGGCTTTTAGCACCGGATGGAGCATATTAGATCTATTCCAGAGTTCATTGTCTATTACCACTGTGGAGGCATTGATTTGCAAGCAGAATTGGATCAATGAGACCTTCCTTCATGTTCTGGATATTCTTGACTTGGAGGAAGCCGACAAGGAGGAGGGATGTGATGAGGTTGGATTTGATAATCGTGGATTTCATTTTGTTATTTTAATTTATTTATATACATTTAACTGGTATTAATTTCAAATTTAATTGTTGTAGCGATACATGAGACGTCTACCTCCACTACAATATGACATTGTGTCTATTGGACACACCATTACCATTTGCCATTTATTTGTATAATTTGTCCCTTCATTATTTTTTGTATTTATATAAGTTTCAGTAATTCTAATTGTTTTCTTGTATTTTTTAGCTAGTCTCATTGTCATATGCCCAATTCTAATCCCAAGGGCCCAATGATCTCATTGTCATCTTCATCTCAATCTCATATTGGTTAGTACTTTTAATGTTTGTAATTTTTACATTTCTAATATATGTTTGTATTTTTTATTTTTGTTTCTTATTTGTAATTCTAATCTATTTTCCTACTAATGTTTCAGGTTTTATGATCTCACAGTCTCACAGTACAGCTCATTGACTTTTCCACCACTATGACTAGTACCCCAAATTCCAATGTCAAAGTCAATTCGAAAATTAAATGATATTCTTGCGTTAATTGTAATCTTGCTACAATTTGTTCCTTAATAATTAATTGTGTTATCATTATTTATTTAAATTATATGACAACTTATAATATTTTTTAGATGAGTTTGTGATTTTGTAACAGTTTTAGCTTAATTTGTATTTGTTGTAATAGCTTAATTATAATTATTAGTTACAACTTAGTAGTATTTAGTTGTAAATTATTATTCTTTATTTGTATTTTTTACTCCAAGTAGTTTAAGTTAATTTCTAGGTCCAAAATGGCCCAAAAACAGGTCATGGGCCAATTTTGGCCCGTTACAAATGTTTCTAGGCCATTTTGGGCCCAAAACATGTTTTGGCCCCAATGGGCTGAGGGCCCATTTGCGCAGGGGCGAACGGATGGGGTGTCCACCCTCGCACCCTGTTTGTAGGGGTGGGTGCCTGGGGAAAAATCTCACCCCCTACCCATGCGGGGGCGAGGGGTTTAGAAGGGAGCTTCCTCACCCCATAACATGACCAACCCACCTCAAGGGTCTAATCTGACAACACAAGGCAACAATCAGCATAATATAGTGCCAACTCAAGTTTATACACTGATCACACCGAAAGAGGTTGTGGACAACAACGATATTATCACAAGTACCCTTCCTTTATTCTCCAAGAAAGCTAGGTACAAGTTTACTTGACTCTAGGCTACTCATTCTTTCATTCTAACTGATTATGCTACGTTTTGTACCATGGAAGCTGAAATGTTGGATAACATACAGCTTGTTAGTATCAACCCCAACGGGGTACTCGGTGGTATGTTACTATGTAGTAAAAATCTTTATGGGTGTCCAATCTGATCTCTCGAAGGGAAGTCGATATAAATATATATATATATATATATATATGTGTGTGTGTGTGTGTGTGTGTATGTGATGATCGGATAAGAACTCAAATAAATCAAATTGGACTAATCCGTATAATTATTTGGATTGGATTACTATAAATCATTTATGATCTGAACCCATCGATCCACATGACGATGAACTCAGACAACGCGAAAGGAGTACGTTTATAGACTTCCATCCATCAAAGAAATCAAAGGTAGGTTAGTAAAAAGAATATTTACCATTAATGCACTTGGATTTTTAAAATTTGTTTTAGCAACTGAGATCTTAATTTAAATAGCTAGCTTTACCTCAGAATGTGCATTTATTAAGTCCTTTAATTAAGTTCCTGCCCGTTTATGCCATAAACTCCACGTACGGGTACTTGTAAGCTGACTCTAGTCGTCTCAATTCACATATCATCGAATTAAGTAACCGATAATTAAACTAATATTGTATCCGCAACGGCCCACTTTATCACTGCAAGTTCTTATTGCTAATTTTCTTTTAGCAGCTTCATTCGTTTATAGTATTTAATGGTTTGACATGCATTATACACATACATAGTGTCAAGACATTTTAATCCAGGTCATAAGTCAGTCTACTCCTTTTATGACTCAAATTTATGACCCGATCCCTAGCTAACTTGATACCATGCAATTGTTACAAATCTAACTATTGATCTCTAAAATTGTTAGATAATATTAATTTGGTTAAATTTTTAACCCTTATGATCATAATATCCACGCAACTAGCACGTGGTCTTAAATTTATGATTTTCTCTAATAAATCATCCCCCTTTATTGGTTCAAGTGTTTTCATACGAAAGACACGAGTTTGGAGTACCCTTTCCAATTGATCTGTAGTACCATTAATTATGTGTATGCATGCCATGAGTATATATATAGGATGTAAATAAGTCAGAGTTCAAATGAGCAGTGTGATTAATAAGCTTTGCTCGATCGTTTAATTTTAATTGAGTCAAGTTCATGTGGAGTTTATCAGTACTATATATAAGTTACATTAATTCTCCGGTCATGTGGGCGGCTCGGTCAACAAAAACTGATGGCCGTACGTATGAACCTTCTCTGATAATTGGCCGCAGAGATAGATCAAAACCATAGGTGATGATCTTTCTGTCTCCACGTGCAACAACAGCTAGCGACCTTGACAAACAAACTTTATCTTTTACTGTTGACACTGAACCTTAATCAGGCCACAAGGTCATGTTGGACATTGATCATGTTGATCATCATCATCTCAACACAAAGGCCGGTACTGAAGGAGAAGACTCCTGGAATTTGTCTGTTTAATTTTTATATTTATCAGTACTGGCCAAATATCACGATCGAGATCATCAGCACCCCTTCAGTAATGTTTGATTCCAGAGAAAAATAAAAAGACAACAGTATCGTAGGGTTTCATGGAAGCAAATTAGCTTTCATAAGTGATCAAGGGTTCAAAAAGGAAATGCAATTGTAAGAAACAATGATCTGGAACTTCACAGTGATCAAAATTTATAAACATCAGGAGCATAAACTGATCTTCATGTTCATCATCAACAACAAAAGCGGTACTATTTTTTCTTTTTCTTAACCCTAATTTATTTTCCCCAGTGAGCAGTTGAGCTAGCTGGTTTTGGAAAAGAGAAGAGGCCAGAGAGACTGAGATTTATTATGACTACCCAGAATCACCATTAATTAAAGAAGGTTACAGATTATTAATTAAGATTTATAGCATCAATGAGATATATATACACCAAAGAGCTAGAAAAAAAAAATTTAATAATAAAGTGAGTGGGTAATCAATCTATTATCCTACATCCTGTATATATAATTGCGCACATGAATATATATAGGGAGAGGCATTAATTTTCCTCAGATTTGCTTTTCTTCATGGCTTGTTTATTGTTGTGCATCCATACCTTGAAAACTTGCCTCTTTACACCTACTTCTGAACAGAACTGCTGGACTTGTTGCTCATCATGCTTCTGGATTTTCCACTCCAACTTCTCAGCAAATTCCGTCATCTTGTCTTTCTGTTCCTGAGTAAATTTCGTCCGAAACCTCTTCTTGGATTGCTGCGCTTGTGCTGAAGTTCGCAAACCAACAATATTATTAGACCGAAACATATTGAGATCTTCGCTTGAAGACTCGGCCGGCACTCTACCACCGCCTCCAAAGGCCATCATCATCGGCAAAGTAGCTCCGACCATCGGATTCGTAGATGGAAGTACATGTGGGAATTTGTGGTACTGATGCTGATGATGATAAACATGAGGCAACGAGGGAGGAAGCTGAGGATGATGTTGAGGCGGCCGTACTATTTCTGATCTTTTGCCATTGTTTATGTTGGGGTTCGTGTAGTAAGTACTATTAGAAACATATTGAGAATCACCCTCGACTTCTTTCCGGTGAAAATTCCGGTGGCATTCACAAGCTGCACACTTTAAAGCCTCCGGCGTGCCTTCCTCTCCGGCGCTTGACATGAATTCTCCGCAGCCATCCACAACGTGCCCGCCCGTGCTGGCCGCATGATTCTTCAAACACTCACTATATCGAACCTTCAGTGAATTAGGTGAAGCCCTAATGGCAGTGGAGGTACTGGTTCGTGGGGATTTTATTTGTCCTGAGGATGCAAGAGCTGGAACTGGATCTAGATTTGGGTCTGGATCTCTTCTGGGTTTGTGTGTATCTTGTTCATGTGGATGTGGATCGGGCTGTTGATCAAGATAAAGCCGAGGATGTTCTAGGGTTTGAGGCGGGTTGACGATTGCGTTGCCATGAACTGGAGGATCCCTTCTTCTTTCTCCCTCAGCTGAAGCTAAAATTGGAGAAGACAGCTTGGTTGACTCTGTGTGGGAGGGATTATAGCTCAAAGTGCTTGGCATCCTTCCATCCTCATCTAGGCCACCTCTGATCAGTTCCATTAAATCTGGTTTTTGGAATAATTCCTCGATCTATGCCTGGATAATTCGGTACTCTCGATCCCTTTCTGTTTTAAGAATAACGAATGAATCTCAAAACATCTTGGCTTCCTTAATGATTTCTGTTAGTTATGAATCTTCCTGTGTTTTTGTCGACCCTAATTCTTCCCCATCCAATCCGTAGGTATAGAACAATAGTACTAATTAATCAAACGGATCATCACTGCCAAAACCAAGATTATTCCTTTTCTTTCTTACTCTGATCACGACATTTTGGGTGCTAAACCCACTATCTTAACACTAATTTCAACCCTATTAATTTCCAAAGACGTAAGCAAGTGATTGAGCAGTAAATTGACCGATGGAATAGATGGGCTTTAAGAAAAAGAGAATCAAGGAGAAATTAACCAAGAAACGAAGTGAAAAATAGAGGAAGAAAATCTATTGAGATGAAACCCAGATGGGCCCCCTAGCAACAAGAGCTAGAATAGAACTTACCCTGAAAAAGTTAAGACTGTAGATCAATAAGAGAAAACACACTGTAGTTGCATCAGATAGCTAGCAGTAGTATATACCCAGGAAGAAAATATAAGATCAAAGCTGTCTCAGACATTTTGATTAAGAAAGATCAGATCTTCAATATTCTTAATCTTAAATTAACACAAAATGTAAAAAGCGTGAGACATTTGTGTTTCAAGCAAAAAACAAAGAAAAAAGAAAGAAAGAAAGAAAAGGCCAGAGGCGGAGAAGAAGATTTGTGTTTCCTACCACCCATCCAATATATTAAAGGGTCATGCAGGAAACTCTGCACTCAAACTGAGTTATGACTACACCCAGACCGTACTATTCTTGCAGAACAACCGACAAGGTCATGTTAGTCCCTCTCCCACACAGCCTGCACCCTCATCCAGCTCCTAATAATTCCCATTTCCCTTCCCTTCTCTTCTGTGGGGCTCTCTCTGAAACCCTTAAACAACCCCAAATGAATATTTGTTTTATGCGGAAGAGTACAGCTAGCAATAGAGAGGGAAGAGAGAGAGAGAGAGAGGTGTCTGTTACTGGACGTACGTAGTCCTGCAGATTGCTTTGCCTGGAATCTTCCTGCAACCTGATCGAAAGCCTACATTAAACGGCTTCTTTTAGAAAACAAAAACCCAATTAGAGAGCCACTCAAAGAAGAGCGTAAGCATGAAGAATAATCAGGGAGGGAGAGGGATTCTTGTGTATAATGTGCTTGACACGGTGAGATCGGGGAAGACTTCTTTGTTGCTGTCTTAAAATCTTTCGGCAACTGAGGGCCTCAGGCATCTAAAGTGATAGCGAATGCTGGTCCACTGTACAGCACTGGTCCAGTCTAGTGTATGTCAGATTCTCTCTCTCTCTCTCTCTATCGGAGTGTTTCTTTCTCTCTCTTCAAGGGTTTATGCACGACCTGCAATTTCTGCATCTCCCACTATTTTCCTAGTGCTATTCTGAATGGTTGACGTACAAGCGCCCGGGCCCACGAGGTCCAACATTAGCCCATCTAATTTTAGAGTCAGCACATAAGGGTAGATGGACTGTAGGCCCAGCCCATTAGGCCCAATCAAGTGCCCCCAAAAGCACGGAGGGTGCATCGGGAGTTGTTTTATTTACAAGCGTGAATATTGAATAATAATCTGTCCGTTGGAATGATAGGAGCTGACTTGCATCTGACTTTATTCTCGCTGCCGACACTCACAGAAATTGATTTCTTTTCCTGCAATATTACATTAGAACTATGGAAAATAAAAAACAAAAAAACAAGATAGATAAAATAATAGATTGCGTAAATATTTCGCACTTTTTTTATTAAAAAATTAATTTTTTTCATATTAAATTAACCCAAAAAAATCAATAAAAAAACCAAAAATACAATAGTTAATTAAAATAATATTTAATTGAATAAATAAATATTTGAAAATAAAAATACTTTCATGTTTTGAACTTATTGATCTATTTGTTTTCCTGAAATATTAGTATTTTCTCTTCTTGGATATTATTGGAATTCTTTACGTTTTTTACTTTTGTTGGATTTTTCTAGTTTTCTTTTATTTAATCTAGGCTATTATGTCAATTTGTTTTATGAATTAACTAGATTACAATTTTTTATAGCTTGAGGGGATGATTTTCAACATTGATAGGGTGGCCGTAGCCTGAGATAAGAGTGGGTATTTCTCCTTTTTTTTTTTTTTTTAAATATTCATTGTTATTTAAAAAATATACTAATACTCTTAAATTACCGTTATTTTTATAATAAATAATATTATATATAGTCGTGGAGTGTAAATATTATACTATCATTTTGAAAAAGAATAATATTTATTATTAAAAAATTAATTTTTCTATATGAGTCTGTATTTACTTTTTTTTTAAAATAATTGTATAATATTTATATATTTCACTATTGTAAATATTATTATTTTTATTATAATTATCATTTTAAAAAAAATGGAGCTTTAAAATATCAACGGATATTTTGACAAGGTCTGAAAAAATTAATGTTTCTATATAAATAATTAATAGGAAAGAAAAATTATATTTTTAAACTTCATACACTACGAATTATTTTTTTGTGATTTTTTTATTTTTTATTTTTTATTAAGTAAATATTATATGAATGATGAATAAAAGAATTCAAATATTTTAAAAAAAATAAGATTAAAATTTTTTTTAAAAAAAATATAAAAAAAATAAAAAAAATAAAAAAAATTGTAATATACGATGTGTGTGAGAATTATAAATAACAATACTTAATGAAAAATGATAAGATTAAAAATAAGAAAGAATAGTTAAAAATATTAATAAAATATATGATTTGTCGTATTATGTGGGGGTTATCACGAGACTGGAAAAGTCTTCAGAATCAGGAAAACTTTTTAGCTGTTGGGTTATTTTGGACATCATCACTTTGAGCACAGCAACCTTTGATTCCTTTGTTCTATATGCGCGATTGCGCGGTCCACAAGTGATTACAAAGGAATCCATGAAACTTTTTCACTGATGCTTTAATTTAATATTAAAGTGAGATGAAATGAAATGAGATAGAACGTGATAGTTTTAGATATATGATTTTCTTTTGAATATTGAGATGAGATAAGATAGTTTTAGATAAAAGTTAAAAGTTGAATAAAATATTAATATAATATTATTTTTTAATAATATTATTATTTTGAGATTTAAAAAAATTGAATTGTTTATTATATTTTTTGTAAAAATTTAAAAAAATTATAATAATTAGATGATATGAGATAAAATCATTTCTGTATCCAAACGAGACAACAATTCATATTCGAGGGAACCCACTTGACCTTAAAAAAAGGAGATTAATATATATGTATTATCATATTCGATGGAACCCACTTGATCTTGAGTTCCTAGCTATTACCGGATTAGGGTTTTTTATAATTTATACAGAAATAGATATAATATCTCTTTATATATATAAAAAGTGGCTATCTAATATAAATTCTTATTTTAACAGTTTTTCTTATTTTTTTGTTAATTTTTCGTATATTCTGTTAACTTCCGTTAATTTCGTTTGTATGATAAAATTAAAAGCAGTGGAATGCCTGTTGAATATACCACAGATATATTGACCCTTCGACTTCATCGATGATCTGCAACATTGGAAGACCAAACGTCTCCTCCACCAACGGTGCGAAGTGGCCAAGGAATGAAAGCAATCGGAGGCGTTTCTTTGGTTTTTGACAAGGAATGAAATTAATTTCGTTTTCCAGGCAGTTTTGTTTTGACAGGGTTGATAGAGGCAACGGCTATACCATATCTAGGACTTCGCAATTCTTGGATTCTCTAAAATTTATTGTCTGTCTTTGAAGCCCAAGAGCATCGTGAGAGAGACGAAGAGTAAGAGAAAGAGAACCGTTGGTAGCAGAGGTGCAACGGTTGACTCTGTTTTTGGCCTCCTAAAACATAGGCTCACCAGCTTGTGCTTTGTTTTTTGTTGCTTGGGAGGATGTCATTTACAAGCAAAGTTACATAGCAGAACTTCCCTTTCTTTTGCATTTCTTTTTGTTCTGTCAACAATTAATTCTTCCCTCCCATATATCTCACTTCCTAGCGCTGCAGATAGAGAACTGCAATCCATCATGATGTGCCTCCCCTGTTATAATTGTATGATTTTGCAAAATATAGGAAGGCGGTCAGTTCTATTACACTAAGTCCACAAAGTAGACAATAAAAGTAATCCAAATGTGCCCGATTAAGATTATTGGCGAACCAACTATCTTGACCATCCCCACTAGTTGCTGACACAATGACAGAGACAAGGAAGCTGCTTAGAAAGCTACCCACGCCAAAGATACTCAGGTACAGAGCAAGACCCACAATCCTAAATTCACTTGGGACCTGATCATAAAAGAACTCTTGTAGACCAACCATGGTGAAAACATCGGCAATCCCAAACAAGACATATTGAGGAGCCAACCACCATATGCTCATTGGGACTGTCACCCCTGGCAAATCAACCAACCCATTTTCTTAAGCAGTTTTGAGCCTTACCATCTCAACTACAGCTACAATTGCCATGGAAATTACAAATATAAGGATTGAGATTTGAGATTTGCTGTGCAGGGAAGTCAGGGCTGCTGCTATCAACAGTGAATACCTTAGAAACATTAGGCCTTGAGATTCAACAATGTGTCATTAGCTGTTTCAATGACTTTGCAATGCAAGGTTCTTGCACAGAGGTACCAAATTTAATTATCTGGCAATTTTCCTATGGTGGAAGTTTTTGATTTTTTTTTAATCAATTTGTTGAACAAGTGATCTTATTTATTGTCTTCACTCCTAAAATTATAGGATATGGACTAGGGAACCGTACTAAGTTCTGAAGACATAAAACAAACATTGTCCAAAAATGCAGGATATGAGGAAAGATGTCTTTAAGGATCAAAGACAGGAAGAGAAAAAGAAACTGGGGTTCAATTTTTTTAGAGATTGGTTTTCCAATCCCTGTATTTTCGATGAGGTTTGCCAAGTGAGATGTTCAAGTTTTCATCTTTTTTAAAAAAAATAAATAAAAATCTGATCAACGTTTGAATAGAGATTTCTATTCCTTGAGAGCTATCATAATCAATCATTTTTATAAAATATATATTATTTTTTAGAAATAAACATTTCATAAAACTAGGTAAACGTGCTTTGCACGTTGCTCCCACCTAGTATATATATATATATATATATATATATATAAATAGATCCAACAGTATTTAATATTTTAGACTATGCTACGTACCGTCATTAATATTAAATAGGAAAATGCTAAGGAGACCGATGGTTTTGTACCGAAAATCGGTGCAACAATTCAGCTGCTGTAGAATGATCCTATTAAATAATCATTCATTTTGCCCCAGTCTTAAAGGAGTATTCATCATCTGAATATGCGGTGCAATGCCTATTATTATTATTATTATTATAATTTTGGGCCAATACTTGTTAAATAATATTAATGTATGAACTAAGTGTGCACCTTACTAAGCATGAGTATTAACATTGAAACTTGCACTACAAGAAAAAGAAGTTTTTGCCGCGACACTAAATTGTCGAAAACAATTAAAAATTGCCGCAAATAAGTATTTTTGGGAAAATTTTTTGTCTCACAAGGTGGCTGCCGTTAAAGTTTCCAAAAAAAAATTTTTGCTGAGATTTTTAGTTGTTTTAAAAAATAATTTCTTATTTGCAGTGATATTTGTCACGGGACTATGTGCTAAATAAAGTCGAAAAAAGTGTGCCAAACCATGGTAAAAATAGTGGAACAAGTTCCGGCAAGTTATTTGTGCGGGAAGAGATTATTACCAGCACTTATTTTTGTGGAAAACAGATATTTGCGACGGAGATAAGTCGCCGAAAAAAGTCATTTAAAAATTTTAAAAAAAATTATAAGAGACAATATGTAAAGCTATCTCATTAATCCGAACACAACCCCCAAACCACAAAATCAGTTGTATGCACTTGTACTTGTGCATTTAGAACATAGATACCTATAAACATGCACTAGTGCTAAACATGCAATGAGTTATATGCACTTGTAGTTGGCAAATACACATGCAACTAATTCAGCTAACATGTTCATCAATACAAGTATATAAATTACTATAAATTTCTATCTAAGGTGAGATCAACTAAAGTGAGTTAAATACAGTACTAGTGTATGCAAGAATGGGACTGGTTGGCAGCCAACAAAAGTTCAAAAAGTTCTCAAATATATCAGGTTGACAATTTGCAGATATATCAGACGCCTCAAGTGTTTCTGATGTTTTAGACTCACCCTTTGTTGAAAGTGAAACTAAAGATATGAGAAAACATGTATAGGATTACGAAATAAACACAACAGTTAAATAATGACTAGTCCATAGGGTGTTTTAGACATCCCTTGCATGTATTGATGGTGATGGGGATGGGTCAACATGCCAGAACTAGTTATATAGAGCAAAAACTAGTTTTAGAGACCTTGACTACTCAAGAGGTAACTATTTTTCTCTTGCATATTATTTAGGAAGTAACATTCCTAAAGCATAAAAGACTAACACTAGTAAGTCTATCATGGAAAAGCAGAAAAAGACAAGATAGTACAGGTTTTTTTAGGAATTAAATACATTTCACATCTTACTAGACTCGGTTAAACTAAAACAAATGACAAAATCAATTTTAACGACCAAATACAAGAACCATAGATATCAGTTTTTCCAATGATTTTACTACCTAAAGCAGTCAAATTTTCTAGAATGAACAAATAATTGTTCTCAAGCATCAATCAATCAAGGTTAATGGCCCACTAACTTGGTCTCACAAGCATTGCAATTGCTCAATTTCTGAAAAGTTTTGAATTGACCTTTAGAGTGAATAAGCCAAACATATTAGATCTGTATGGAAGTTTTTCCTTCAATGGTGATTTGGCAGTGTCAAGATTGCTGAAAAATGGCTCATAAAGACCCATTCAAAAAACCAGCATCACAATTCCCAAAAGATAGACATCTACAAGTGCAATGTAGTAGTAATTTGTGACTTGAGTAAACTAATAGAGAACAAGGGCAAATGGCCTATCATGAGGGGATTTATGGAGATCAAGTCCCCATACCCCAGACCGTGCTTGTCAACAAGTTCCAATCCAATAATTTTACAAGTTCTATCTATTTAACACTATAAGCTTCTCTTTCACGAAACCAACAAAGAAATCACAAAGTTACAAGATGTAACAAGCTTCTCCTCATGTCAAACTACAGTTAAGAAAGTTCAGAAAAAACACAACTTGACAAAAACCTTTCTTTATTCTACAATTGTAATAAAGATTAAATATCTTCTGAAAACATGCATAATTAATTTTTTTTTTTTTTTAAAAACAACATGCATAATTAGCTTTTCACTAGGGGTGTAAACTCAAACCGGAAAACCGGTCAGGACCGGACTGAATCGGACTTGTTTTATCGGTTTTGAACCGGTCCTGTCCGGAACCGGTTTTTAAAATGTAAAAATCGGTTCTTTTCAACGAACAAACAAGTGGTCATGAAAGAAATAAAATTAGGAAAAAAAAACTAAAAACAAAAATCCAGACAGATTCATGAACTAAACAAGTGGTCATGATCGAAATAAAATTAAAAAAAATAAACTTAGAGAAGTGAAACTCTTCAAACCAAACAGAAACCCAAGTTCAACGGACTAAATAGAAAACCAGATTCAAAAACTCTTCAGACCAATCTTGCAAGAAAATCTAAAATAGAGAAGTGAAACTTAGAGAGAGAAATACATAGGATAATTTCAATCGAGCGGGAGGGGAAGGAGTTAGATCTGTGCAAAGGGGAAGGAGTTAGATCAGTGAAGTTCTTCTTTTTTTTAATATTTTATACAGGCCATTAAAAAAATAACATGTGGCATCGGTCAGATTTCGGTTGAATCTCTCGGTCCTTTTAGCATTTTCCAAAACTTTTTGTAGGTACAATGAACAAGGTCTTCTAAAAATTCCGTAAATTTTATCTTTAGAATGTGAACCCGTCATCACACTATCAAAAATATATATGAATTATATCCCCAGACTGATTCACACTAAAGAAAACCAACAATCAAGCATAACACAATACTAAACTTTGGGGATTAGGGCTTTCCTTCTTTTTTGTTTTTAATTGTGATCATTTCGCCACGATCACGATTTAATGTTGCCGCAAATAGTTAAATAATCGTCGCAAATAGCTAAATATCATCTAATATAATTACAAGCAAAATAATATCGCCATAAGAGACACCAAAGGTGTCGTAATTGATTTCTTCCATCTATGTTAATTGCAATGATATAATTTTAGCCTTAAAAAATCTTGTGACAAATTCCTAATCGTTGCAAAGAAACAATGCACAAATGAGAAAAAATACTTTATGCGACCAAAATTTCTTCCGCCACAAATGACTTTTAGCCTTGACTTTTTGTTCGCCAGAAATAAAGGAACATAAATGTTAAAACTTGAGTTTTTGTGGCAAAATTAGAATCACCGCAAATAAAATTAGTTGCAAAATGTCTTTTTTGCAGTGATTGTATTTGCAGTACGGAATTTATGACGGGAAAAGTAAGGTTTTTGCGACGATTCAACCACTCACCGGAAATAAGGCCTTGCAATAGTAATAATTTTGGCCGCAAAAAGCCTAATTTCTTGTAATGTTGAAAGTATTTTATAAAATATAATACTTTTATTTGAAAGCATTTACATCACAAACCATCCATGTGACATAATTTGATATTACAGGTTTGTTTTATGCCTAATAAGGAAACCATGTCTATAATTGCATGCAATGTCTATTTTCTATACTCTCTCTCTCTATATATATATATATATAAATAAAAATAAAAAATAAAAAGAGCTACCCTATAAATAATAGTAATTTCTTATCATGTTAAGGACACAATTTCGTCCCTAAGATTATTTTTATTTTTGCCAGTGAAATATTGCAAATTCTTAATTCAACAATATAGATAGAGCCAACCTGATTTTCAAGGGTACCTATCAATTTTGCATCATAAGGGTCAAAGTTTTTTTTTTTTATCCGTCTTCTTTTTTTTCGAATTTTTTTTTAAAAACAAGATTAATAATTGGTCAACTTCATGCTCAAACAACTCTAAAATCTACTCCCACGGTATTTTTGAGGTTATATTTCAGAATTTTTATCATTTTTCTTATTTTTGAGGTTCTCTCCATTAGTAATTACTTAATTGAAAAACAACTAATGTATGGATTTGACTAAAAGAAGAGAACTGCCACCATGTATGCCGCCCTTGTTATACCGCTCACTTTATCCCATTGACGTGGTGCCACGGCCACTTAATGCTACGTGATTTATTAAAAATATATATATATATATATATATATATATATATATATATAGTCAAAACAAAATGGCGACCGAAAAAAGAAGACTGAAACTCTAAATTTCCTCTACCACTTGGTGCTAGACACATTAATGGGTGCAAAGTGAATAATGTAACTGAAGCGACATAATAGCATTCCTCCTAAAAGAATTTATATGTATATTGATTACATGGGTTTTGGTCCTTTGGAGAATGTATGTGTATCCATTAAATTATAGGAACAAAGGTCGATATTGATTGAACTATTGGAGAATGCCAACTTCTCTACAGATAATTACAGGGGTTTTGGAGACATGCACGTCGAGTTGATTTTCACTTGTTTTTTTCATGATTTTTCGATCCTAATCTTTTGTAGACATTAATGACTATACATAAGATCATTTGCATGCACAGAGGAGTCAATGGTTTCATCATGAGCCGACGTCCCATGCATGAATACTATGTATTTCAAGTGAAATAAAGAGTAATGCATTTTGTTTTGACGTTGGAGCCTAAGCTTTCATTTGGGCTAAGAATTAAAGATGGTAAAAACCTCTAATTCATGTTATATCAGAGTTGGTTGATAACTTGTAATTATATCATAGATTGTTAAATTAGCTTTCATTTTGTTAGCTAAAGGACAATTTAGCAAACCACCATTGGGAAGCAGACTTAAAGCATAGATCAGGGACTTATGCAATTTTCAAACTTTATGCTCCTACTTAGCAAAATGATGAGGAATAATTATATAAAACTCGTCAGATAACTCACTGTATAAGAATGCATTATTTACATCTAATTGATCAAACAAATATCATTGCTGCATAATTGCAGCAATAGCTAACGAAACCCAAACAATTGTGAGTGTAACAAGCGAGAAAGTTTACAACTAATTACGCTTTTCTCTCTTGCATATAATTAGTTTATAACCCTTAACTACTAATCTAATCTTGTACCTTTCTAAGGATCTTATGAGTTATTCTTTTTGAATTTATAGACTAAAAAAATCAAAGTTATAAGTGACAAACTCTCTGAAAATGTATATATAAGAGAATTACAACTAATCAACTAACTCTAATATGTTATTATATCAACGGTGTTAATAGCTGGAAATCATGTAGACAATGGCCCTTTTTTTAAAAAACAAAAACAAAAAAGGGTTAGCATATCATGTACAAGGCATGCAAACATAAAAGTCGAAGTAGTGATCTCACTTGAGTGGACCGCATATTTAAATCTTCATTTAGAAGCTTTTTCTTCAACTTTTTGGTAATATACTTTTATTTTTCGTTGTTGACAGAAGACTTTTCCTTTGATTGAGTAAACAAAGCGCACACACAGAGAGAGAGAGAGAGAGAGAGAGATTTGAAAATAATTCATAATTAGGAGTAATTAATTATCAGGTAATTGTTTGAAATAGAAATGGGTTATTTTTAATGAAAATATATAATTAAAATTATTTGGTAATTACACTAAAAATCGATGGTTTTATTTTTTATTTTTTATTTTTTTAAAAAAAAATCTAAGATTAAAAAGAATCTGAGCATAAAAATCGATGGGCCTGACTTAGCACTTCTTTAGAGGTAGCATCCAGACTCCATAGTGCATAGTGCGGAATCCACCAAATACATGTACAAATTAGTCAGGCACACGCGTGCAGTCTATGATGGGAAGGATGACTGATAAGGAGAGATCAGATCAGATCGAGAGGGCGAGCCCAGTAATCAAACTCTATAGATTTGCTTGTCTTCACTCTTGATTCTTTTTCTGCATAGTGTAGGATTTCTCTTTCACTTTTATATATATATATATATATGCTCAAATTGTTCCGTATGATCAGTACTGTGGCATGTTTTGGCTTTAGTGGCATGGCTTCCAGCATCGAGGTCGTACGCCTGTGTAGGGTATGGTAGGGACCCAGATGATCATGATGACACGCCCCAATCACCAATTAATCGGCTAATCCAGACCATCAACAATATTATGTTATCAAATTTCATGGAATATTGGCTTTTTCAACTTCTTTTTCAGCTTTTTGCATGTATAACTTTTCCAAAGATTTCATCCATGCATTATACCATGTTTGAAATATACTTTTGCATGTCAAGCTGTTTTGTATTACAAGATGTTAGCGCTCATTGTTATTATATACGATGAATGATTCGTGCGTGTGATATATATATATATATATATATATGAGGAATTCTACTCAACATTCACTATTTAATCTCGCATTCTATATTTACAATTTTTTTCATAGAGTATGAAGGTGTTTTTCATTGAATATGAGGTGTGAAGTAGTGAATAGTGACTGATAAGAATAATTATATATATATATATATAAATGGTCCATACATAAAGAAATCAGTAAATTCACAAAGTTATGTGAATTTATATGAATAGTTAGATCTATTTTACAATAAAAATAATTTTATAATCTGATATAACACATCAAATCACATCATTTTATACATTTACTGTTATGTAATATTTTTATAGTTAAAATATTTTTATATATAAATATATCAATAAATTTACATTTTAGACTTTAACCTTATTTAAATATGTCAAGATTTCAAATTTGATATATATCGTATTATTAGGGAGATCAGGCACGAAACTAATATATAAGATGGTTTTATTTTGTTGTCTATTGAAATTTATCGCCATTTTATAGTATTTTTGTAGCAACCAAACTGGCATAGAACTCGACACTTGTTGACCTGGTGGCTGCCAGCGCATTTTGATGACCCCAAAATTTGTGTTGCCCCAAGACCTGATCTGAAAAGCCGAAGGAGGATAATAGTACTCATCAAAGAGACAGTATGATTTTAGCCAAAAGCATATGGCTTGAATAACACCCAAACTTTTAAAATATAGGTTTTGAATTCTACTCCTCTCTGACTTAAAAAAAAAAAGAAGAAACAGTATGATTTGGGAATGAGATTAGAGTCGTGATACACCCACATATATAGGTGCAGCCTAGCAATTTCTACTAAGAAGGTTAAGGCCCGTTTCTAATTTGGACCGAACTGAAATATTTAATTCGATCTAATTTTAAGATGAGTTTAATGTTTAAATATTTAACTCTCAAATCATTAAACTCATCTCAATACAAAATCTCTTTATACGTAGAATCTATAACCTTTTTCAACTTCTGATCATAAATACATCTAAATTCATACTAACATCCAAACACATCTAAACTCATTTTAGATGGGTCTCACAAAACTCACATCATTATCCCAACTCATTATTATTTATAAAAAATTTAACTCATCTCAACTTAAGTCAACATTTAAACGAGACTTAAGTTATTTTTTTAATATATATTTTTTATATTCTTAAGTATTTTAAAAGAAAAATTTATATTATTAAAAAATATTTACTTAATTATCAAATAAATAAATAAAAGTGTCGGTGGACACTCTCGAGATCCCAAGCATTTCTCATGAGATTATATATGGTTGATGTTAAACAAGGTCAATCGGTGCAAGGGAAATAAGAGGAAAGTAATGTGATTAGGGTTAATATACTTTGAGAAATGATATGTACAAATTTCAAATAGACAAGCCTAACTCATACAAGTCATTGTAAAAAAGTGGATCACATTTTAAAAAGTGTAAAAAAAAAAAACTACTTTTTATTAATTAAACTCACTTTTTTACAAAGAATTTATATGAAACTTATCTATTTGAGATTTGTACCTATAATATTTACTCATATACTTTTATCTGATGTTTGCCGTCGGTATGGATCGATCTCTCTCGTCTTTTTTAATTTCCTTCACTCTCTCTCTCTCTATAAGTTTACAAGTCTGTCTTCGATCCATCTCTTTGCCCAACATGCTTCCCTTTTATATGGTGGCGAGTTAATGGTGAAAGACTCATGAGGAGATTATGACCTAATGCTCATATCTTCCCAACACACATACACACGCGCGGGGTTTTTAGGTAACAGTGGTCGTCTCTCCTTCTGTCCTGCGCTAGCTATATATAACCTTAAAAGTCTGGTCTTCAATTGGTTGCACATAAGTCGATCGCTCTAAAGAGCTAGCTTAATTTGTTCCACCATGCGAGCTGCAAGTTGATGCATGGCATGCAGTACTGGGATGTCCGATCTCTGTACATATATATGCTACTGCTATATATATGTGTGTGTTGTCGGCTTGAGGAAGAAGAGTATTCCTACATGCATGCATCATTTATTACTTAATAAGGTTAATTTGCTGGGTCGATCATCGAGTCCTCTCGGCATTTCATTGATGGCCCATGCATATGACCGCTTCGGGAACAAAGACATTGCCGTTTCTTGAGGCCGGATTAGGAGCTTATAATCTGCATGTATTCTTTTTTTCATGGTACACACTATATATATGTATATATATATATATATATTATAATCTTAATTAGAGAATACTATTTTCATATTAATTTTTTGTTGTCAGATTTCGCTTGCTTATAAATTCTTATCTATATTTTTGTTAACTGTAAACCTAAAAACATAATTAAAGGCATTTAATTATCATTCAAGTCATTAATTAATAATCAGGCAATCTATATATTTTTTAAGATCCAACCGTTCTAATTAAGATTTTTTCTTTCTTTCTTTCTTAAATTTAAATCCCATCGATCTTTTTCAAACAACCTGGGTTCTTTAAGATATATCATTAATTCCAAGCTCCTTAATTATGGATAAAATCATAAAACCATGTTCTTCATGAAAATCGTACTAGAGTTTGTAGGCGAAGCTTCTCTATAAGTTAAAAGAAATAAGTAATTCTATATATATATGGATTGCACATACAAAATCATGACGAACTTAGTTTGAATTTAATTAATCTTATTTGTTGAGGATTAACAATAGACATGTAATTAATTAATTACAATTTGTGTTTTGTTCGCTCACATAATTTAATGGTTCCTCAAATATATTAGGTCGTTTAAAATATTATCATATTAATATGAATAATTTTTTTTATCAATCATTATTTACTATATATCTTATATTTTATTTTATATGAAAAAAATAATAATAATAATAAATTATCAAATATGTGAGAATGAATAATGACTTATGTAACAAAACCCTATTAATATATATGACTAAGATGATAAAATAAGAAATAATATTGGTAAAAATTAGATCGAAGATAATGGCAAGAGAAGGCAGGCATCACGTACGTGATGATTAACGATATTGTCTGGAGTCTGAAATCTATTAATTCTTTATTGTAATGATTTATAAGTACCTTAAAGACATACGTACATGAGTTTCTTACCAAGTAATAATTTATTGCTGTCTAGTACTTGTCATGTCTACTGTCGTTTGTCCTTTCCCTAGCTACCTGGGAATAAATCATAGCACGTTTTCTTTGTAGCAAGATAAAGATATGGAAAATGCTAGAGCTGGGAGCCCCCAGCGGGAGCTCTAGTGTATTTATTTATGTATATTTTTTAATTCTTTTTTTTATGTAGATGTTTTTAATGATTTTAAATATTTTTAAAAAATAAAAAAATTTATAATATTATTAAATAATACTTGCTTAATCACGAAGTAAAATATAAAATATTTTTATATAATTTTTTATTTTACTTCGTGATTAAGAAAGTATTTTTTAATAATTTTTTTTTACTTCTTGATTAAGAAAGTATTTTTAATAATGTTCTAAATTTATTTTATTTTTTAAAAAATATTAAAAAATATTAAAAAAAATTATATAAAAAATAACTTTAAAAAAAACACATACAAAAATACACTACAGCCCCAGCGGGAGCTCCCAGCGGGAGCCCCCAGCGGGGGCTGTAACACTATCCAAAGATATTCATCTATATATTACGTATAGAATTAGAGTGTTCAAATTCTACGTATTTTTAAAATAAATAAGGTCTACTTTTAAAAAGATTATATGGATATCAGATTTATTCAGATTTTTTTTTTTAAAAAAAAATCTATAAAATTTACATATCCGAAGACTGTAATATTTATTCTTTCTATTTTTAGCTTCTCTGGTTTAAACGAAGGATACAAATGAAATCAACCCTTTCCTTTTTTGAAGTACTAATGAATCCTCTTTAATTTGCGTGCGTGTGCGGCATTTGTAATGCAGGCTTCTCTCCCCTATTGATCAGCTAAACGTGAAGAATAGAAACTAATACGTACGTGTATTGGAACTGGAAGTACCCTTTTTAACTTTGGGTCTCTCTCTATGTCTATCTCTGTATCCATGTTAAGCATGAGAGGAAAAGTCTTCAAACCTAGCCTTATATTGGGCAACCTGGGCCGACTTAGCCCATATAGCAGTCTTGACTAAAGTATATTCGGAATCATGTGGATGCATGGCTAGGACCAAAACGTATACCGACTACCACCCGGCCATTAGCCTATCTAAGGAAAGCCAGAGCCCCAAAGAGTGGTTTGGCCCCATTTTTTTTTTTTGTAAATATGTTATGATGTTGAGAGGAATTGAATTGAGTTGCGAATAGTAATATTTTATAAATTTTATTAAAATTGATTTAATTTTTTTATGAGAAGTTAAAAAAACAGTAGATCCCATCAATAATTATTTCTATATGAGTTGAGTTTGATTCAACGATGAAATACAATCTGACTGCAGCTGCAGAAAATGACACATGAATACGCTCTAATACCAAAAAAAAAAAAAAAAAAACAGAGTAGGTAAAACAGTAGCTGGTCATGTACACTTTACAGGAGATTTATAAAAGATCTTGAATTTGTATACATCTTCAGCTGCTGTACATGTTGAGTGTTTCGCTGAGCCTTACCCTTATCTGTTGGTTTCTGTTTGACATGTTACCCTTAGCTCGAGATGATGATTACTTGTCCGAATTAAGCTGCTTTTCGATCGTGAGTCTTCGAGTGTCGGTATATGGCAGTAGTACTGAGTAGTGGAAGTGGAAAATCTGGTCTGCATGGTTAAACAAAACAGATGCACATGATCTGACGAATTTGCTAGCTCCATGTTGGGATTATTACATGCATGCAACGGGTTCCAAAAATGTGTCCTTAATGTGTGTTTTATTTGTAATAACATTTCACCGTTCGCCTGGTGTCTTTGTACGTACTCCATTGTCTTTCGGGCGCTGTAGTACCAGAACCAGATTGAGATGATTAGGCGCATGCACATTTCTAGAGCCCCATTTGAATTTACTTCTTTACCAAATATGGTTTCCAACATTAATGTTTCATTGGGCTTGATATTTTTAGCACCAATCGAGGAACAAATTAAATGTATGTACGTTCAGAGAGTCGGCGGAGGCTGCATGCACAATCCAAGGAAGATCAGGTCTTATCTACTCCAGCTGGTGAGTCATATATATATATATATATATATACTAGCAGTGGGTTGCCCAATTTTTTTTTTTTTTTTACCTAGTGATTAAAGAAATATTTTTTAATGATATTGTAAATTTTTTATTTTTTTAAAAAATATTTATGATGATTAAAAATATAGATGAAAAAAAAAATTAAAAAAAGTGAAATATACATTCAGGACATATTTTCGGATTATAAACTAAATTTGATAGTTTATGTATCATATGCTATTTAATATCTGAAAAATATTTAATAATGACTTAAAATATTTATCTAAGGACTTAAAAGGAGGGGTTGAGATTAATTTCTTAAAAATATTTAATAAAATTTGATTATTTATTTAATGATGAAATATTAGTATTTTATAAATTAAATTTGATAGTTTATATATGATTTGTTATTTATATTTTAATTATTTTAATTTTAAATTAGTTTAAATCAGTGTTTTAATAAGAGGAATTATTTATATATAAATTTTAACAAGAGAAATTATTTATTATAGTAATAAATATTACAATTTTATAATTATATCTCTAAATTTTAATAGAAATTATTTATATAATTTTAAAGTGTATAAAATCTACACAATTTAAACAAATTTTAGATCACAAACGTTGTATTTTACGATAAAACCCTACCCCTCTCTCTTCCTCCCTCACTTTTCTCCCCCCGATCTCTCTCTTTCTCCTCCCTCTCCTTCAGCGTACGCGGTACGCTCTCCCCATGCCGAATTCCTCCACTGCCCAGCCCGGAGCCGCCGTGCGCCGGTGAGTCTCACCGCCCCTTCCACCGGCACCACCTCACTCCGGCGAGTCCCTCCACACCGGTCTCCCTCTCTCACGCTCTCTCTTCCTCTCTCTCGGTAGTGCACAGCCCGAATGGGCTTAATGTTGCTGCGCCGCCGTGCGCCGTCCTCCGATGCCACCACCTCCACGGTAGCCTCCCCTGCCACCGGCCATCCTCCTCCAGCGAGCTCGGCCTCCGTCTCCCTGCCGTTTGCCCCCAGGAAGTCCACCTCTCTCTTGCACGGGTTCTCCACACCCACGGCCGAGCTCCACCTCCTCTGGCCACCGCACCACCACCGGGACCTCCTTTGGCCACCGACCACCTCTCGTAGCCATCCCCACGTCCAGCCGAGCCACCATGCATCCTCACGTCTCTCACGCTCTCTCCCTCTCACACACGGCCGACGCGGTCTTGCCTTGATTTTGCCGTAGTTTTGGTTTTGCCGTGGTTTTGTGATCACTTGTGGTATTTTTGTGATGAAGTTGCTGTGATTTTGTGGGGATGTGGGGATTTTGCCGTGGTTTGCTTTGAGGATGCAGAGAGAGGGACGCGGTCTTGCCTTGATTTTGCCGTGGTTTTGGTTTTGCCGTGGTTTTGTGATCATTTTGTGGTATTTTTGTGATGAATTTGTTGTGATTTTGAGGGAATTTTACTGTGATTTTGCTTTGAGGATGCAGAGAGAGGGACGCGGTCTTGCTTGATGTTGGACGGTACTATTCACTACTGTTCATCTTATATACACTTTTAAGTATTAGGAAGATATATATATATATATATATATATATATATATCGATGAATGAAGACTAGCTTTCTTCAATTAATTATTGCTTCATAAATTTGTGAAGAATTAAGTGTATCGTTTGACTCGTTTGCAAATCCTTTTGACTTTGTTTTATGTTCAGTTATGGGGTAGATCATCAGATCGGTGGCATATATATATATATATAATGGCTAGCTTGAGTTGTTTTGTTGTAGATTATTTTGGAAAATGTATGATTTTGTTTGTTGTTTTTGGTTGCATATTGTGTAATACCCCATTTGATAAGTGATAAAATTAGGTAGTATATGAGATTTTATAATATTATTTAAAAATAAAAAGTTCTTAATCTTTATAATATTTAAATAAAACGTCCTGATCAATTATATTATTGACTAACTAGACATTTTAGAATATAAATCATGCGGATCGAGTCTTTTATTGAAACGTTACAAATGGTATATTATTCCAATTAAAAATGTGAAATTTTAGACGTGCCATCTATGACAAATGTGAAATGTGAAACTAGGATAATTTTATCTAATCGGTTTAAATTAATTTGTGTTTAAATTGGAAGGATCGATGAAGACGTTGTTAAGTACATGCAGACTTTATACCTGGGGAAATTAGTAAAGTCACATGTGCTCATGAATGGCATTGATTTTTATAATTTCTATATATGATTATAAGGTCGAGAGTATGTGACAGAATTAAACAATCTGTACATGTGCTAGAGAGGAAGAGGCCGTGTTAATGTTAGAGCACTCCCAATGATTTCTCATTTTTTTTCTTTTTTAACTAATGATTTTTATAATATATCATGCATCAATTTATTTATTTTTTCTTCATATCATTTAAATAGTATTTTTTTAAAAAAATATTTCATCTAACTATCAATAAATTTACAAAATCCTTAATTATATATTTTGATATTTGCAATATATTTTTGTATACAATGTGATATAATTATGTCCTATAGATACAAAACAAAAATATATAAGCTAAAAAATTAAAAATAAAATCAAAATATGAAAAAATGAGGGTCATATTAGGAAAATATTTCCAAGATATTTTGTTTAAGAGAATGAAAGAAATACTAGAGGTGTTTTAGATGATGACCAATAAAAGGAATTTGTTTAGATTGTAAAAATCAAAATAAAAAGAAATGGAGGAGTAAATGAAATCTTAATAATAAAAAATTATTTACTGGATGAACTATACCCACTACATGTAGCTGATAATTAGTGGCCGGGCGCAACATTATGCCTGTGCAATGAAGTGGACATTGATGGCTGGACTTAATGCCCATAGAGGGAGAGTTATATGATTTTGGCTTTGTTGCTCTTTGTACAAAACTTGTAACGCCCCGTACCCGAGGGTCCGGAGAGTTAACTCATGTCACTAACAAACCTGTCTCTCCAAGCACTTAAAACTCCAAGGACTTCATGATTAGCACACAATTCATATTTTTCCAAATAACCATAATAAAACTCCATAAGTTATCATTACAAAACATAAACCAAAAGGGGTCCACAATCTCCCAATAACCTCAAAAATATAACAATACATCTTTAGGTCTCAATAGGTCCAAACAACGTAAAATACTTCAAATACTCAAGTTAAATCCATCTACTAACAATGGTACTCTAAAGTACCCAATCCTTCCATCCATATCTAGCCAGCTTCAATTATATTCCTGACCCCCAGCTGGGAAATCAATATCATCTGAAAATATATGAAGATAAGGGGGGTGAGTTATCAACAACTCAGTAAGCAGAGAACATATACTAGCATGTAAACATGAGCCTTTTCAAAAAGTTCAATATGCAGAAACAAAACATTTTATTTTTATATGCAGATCTCAGAAAACGTGTTATCAGAAAATCAGAGCGACTTTTCAAACATTTCATACTCAAGTCAACAATTCATATTTGAGGATCCATTTCATATTCACAAACGATTTGGCATAACATAACTGAACATATTCATCTTGTCATATCATATCATATACCATGTTTAACCCCCGTGGTAGGGTTGTGCTATCCCCGGTGGCCAAACCAGGCAGTATCATGTGGTGAACTTCCCATTTTTCAATCTCGGAGCCCCGAGTGTGCACACAGGAAAGAACACGTAAAAAGACCACTTTGTTTCCAAAGTGGGTGCACTCATATCATATCATGGTGGTACCAACCATATCACGTGAACAGTATCATCATATCATAACCATATTCAGAACAGATAAGTATGCCAAAGTTTTATCATATCCATATCATATCAAAACACGTGCGAAACATATTCATATCATTTCTATTTGATAAAAAAAACAGATCCAAATCATTTCATATCACATGCATAAAAATTTCAATGATATCATATTCGCTCTTTTGCTTAATTCAGAAACATGTCAAATATTGCTCATGTCTACACATTTCATGTCAAAAACATTTCTTTTCTCTTTCATACGTATCTCATGAGGGAATGCAAAACATATACTGAGGTTGTTTTTCACTTTTTCTTTTTTAAACAACATGCACATTTTTACAAACCAACCTCAGTTCATTTCTTTTTATGCAAATCCAGCATAGGAACCCGCTTACCTAGACTTTTTAGCTTCTCAAAAATTTTTCTCAAAAGTGCCGAACAAACATATTAATCCTCACCTATAAAATCACGTAATTTTCGTAAAATTTCAGTCGATCACATACTTCAATACATAAGCCAAAAATGTTAGAATACCCTATTTTAAATTCCTCAAACTTAAAGTCCTCATACCCTCAAAATAGCATCATTTCCCTAAACCATCGATATTCACTAAATCGAATTCGTATTGAACAATAATTTAATCGAATAAGTATTATAATAATTACGGGACTCAATGAATAGTAATATTAAAATATCTAAAATACCAAAAACGTATTACAAATTGATAGGATACTTTAACTACTAAAAACAAATCTTATAAAATACGTCATGAAAACTCCTTTTAAAAAAATAGGTTTACTTTCTTTAGTTAACAATATTATTAAAATATCATCTACAACAAAAATACAATATTCTATGAGACTTAAAACAAAACCCAGATGACATAAACTCAAATAGATCCATCATTCGAAAATATGAATCGGGAACATACACTAAGGGTAAACCAGTAATAATATTCAACTATTAGGTTAATAATAATATATATATATATATCATAAGAACCAAAACTAGAGGATCACAACACCCGGACATGCGATGGCAGGGGCTTACTCCCAGGAGACCGAGGCGAGCATGGAGGAGTACGGCGCGATGGCTGGCTGGCGGGACAGTGGTGGCGCGACTAAAGAGCAGGAATGCAGTGGGGAGGCCGTCGAGCTGGGCTGAGCACGAGAGAAAAAGAGAGAGTAAGGTGAGCGAGCAAGAGGCGGAGAGAAAGAAGTGTGCAGACCGAAAGAGGTGCTCACCGTGGGAGGTGGTTACGACCGAGGTGGCCTGTGGGCGTCCAGCGCCCTCTTTCCGAGCGAGAGGCGACGGCTTGGATTGAATGGTGCAGTACAATGGTTTGGTGTTAGAACCTCTGTTTCGGGTGGCTAAGACAGGGGATTTTCGGGCTGGGATGGTGCTCTGTTTTCGGAGGTACAACCGAGATGGTGTTTACACGGAGAGGGTGGTGGCGCCCGGCTTGAGAGGTGGACTTTGTGTGGTTGTCGTTCCGTGCGCGTGGACAGCGTTCGGCGGAGAAAAACGCCTTGGCATGGCTGTGCAGGTGGCTGGGCTGCTGAATGAGGCTTGCGGTTTGGAGCCTTGAGGGTAGGAACGAGTGCAATGGCCACGGTTCTAATGTGCTGAGGCGTGAAATGAGGGCTGCAGCACATGAACTAGGGTTGAGAAGACTTAAACTTATACATAACTATAAGTAGAAAGTAGAACAAACCTAATTAAAAAGAAAAGGATGGACGTGCATGAAATAGAACTAGCTGGACGCCGTGCGATGACGTCTGGACCCGCGCGATCTCACGGCTAGGCTCTGAACGAGATTAATGTATTACTTTTATCTAAAGCTTCGGGTCTCTAATCAACTAAAAGAAAATAAAATAAATAAAATAAAATATACTGCCAAAGCATTTTAGGCTCAAAGTAACGCACCAGTTCAAAGGGGTCTGGCAATGCTGGGTCTTACAAAACTTTTAGGCTGTGGATTATTTGAGTGTTATTCCAGCTCTTGCTAAATAGGAACTATTGTTGAGATTGCATTTGAAGTATTTTCGAAGTATATATATTTGTTAGATGAGTATATAATATTTGTGATATCTAACAAATATTATACTTCAAGACAATGACAAATTAAACTACATATTTTGGATTTAACATTTCAAGAAAATTATTCTGAGAAGAGTTGCAAGAAAATTCTACCAATTGTTAGATGGAAGACTGAAAATTCTTGCTCGGAAATCAAGGATTATAAGAAGTTTTTAAGAGCGAATTTAGCAATATTTTAATTTTATCCCACACCGTGTTGATATGATATTGTCGATGAACCTTTAAATCAATTTTTTAAAAACAATAAATGCAAAAATTAATGAGCAATATCAAAGTGAAAGTAGAAGAAGAGTGAAAATTAGATCACTGATGGTGGCACTACAAGAAAACTGTTTATTTGTAACCAGTTAATTCTAGCGAAATGATTATTTGTGGTTAAAATTGATTGTAAAAAATCTTTTAGTTGCAATAAATTGATCACAAAAAACTATTTTTCTTGTAATGTGGTGGCTTAGTAATCCACGAGCTTAACAGTGGGTATTAAGTCTTGGGGTCGAATCCTATAACGAGAAGAGTTTAGAATTATTGGTGAGTCATTAATTCATAAACCATTAATGCCCTCGTGGGACTTGGGTCATGGCTCAAGTCCAACTTATAGGGAGTGTCTACAGTTCTTGCCATCTAAACCCCTTCTGTCTGGCTCTGGCTCTCAAACTAATTAAATATTTCTATGATCAGATTCTAATAATAGGAAAGTCATCTCTCATACTCCTTCTAAATCTTTTCGTTGAAAAAAAAAAAAAGTTGAAAAGGTTGACTAATCATTCTAGTGAGGGCCTGAAGTTTGTTTCTCCGAAAAGTAAAATCGGTGGGCTTTGACTCGGGTTAAACTGCTGGGGGGCCATGTTTTCGTGTCCGCACTGACAACTGTCCTCTAAACTGCTTTAGACCGGAGTCGGGACAAATCAAACAAATACAAAATATTAAAATGTCCTTATACTTTATAACCAACCTCGTGAATTATATTATAATTCCTCCAACTGTTGGTACTAATTCTGCGGTAATTTTTATTTTTATTTGAGAAATTTTATTTACAGTCTTCAAGTGGAGATTACATATACAGACATATTATTAAATAAGAGAAAACATCATTTTAGAAGAGATAATTTTGTAATTTTAAAAAATTTTAAAATTAAAATAACCTAAGCTTGCATTGCAGTCCCTATTTAAAAACTGTACCTAGTATTGTTCTTTTTATTTTTCTGTATAAACCCATTCATCTTATAATAATATAATTAAAAATAATAGAATATTATAAATGTAGTATTGTTGGGCATCATGCATGCATGTTAAGATGATATTTATAATTTTATAGTACGCAAACGTCACCTATTCTTTTAAAAAAAAATAAATAAATATATAATTTATATAAAAAATTAAATTTTTAATAATAGATCTCATTCTTTTTCAAAATGAGTGTTTAGCACTTTTATAACTCATTATTAAATTTAGCATTACTCTTAATAATGATCTCGTTTCTTTCATCTCTCCCGGATCCCTCCGCTCCTAATGATTTTACCCACAGTACTACACATCTCATTATATTTTTCCTTTATATTGTAACTTTACGTGTAACAATAGACAGTACTAGAGAAGCAAATTACATTCGAGAAATATATTTATAATTTTAAAATGTGTAAGTTTTATGCATTTCTTTTAAATAATGTGGATAAATCTGAAACTCATAAAAAATTATTATTTTAATAATAAATCATACTTTTTTTTAAAGAAAGCACGCATTCCCTAAAACTATATCTATCATTAGTGCATTACTCGATATATTAATCAGTTGTTTCATGCTAATATATAGAAAATCCGGCCCGAGTGCCTTCAGGTAATTTCCTGTATACAGCTAGTTGGAAATGGATTAATGTTTGATTCTTCCTTCACAGAAAAGCAAGCATATATATGACTCTATTGGCTGTGAGAGAAATTCTTGCTTTACAACCAAACAAATCAAGGAAATTAATTAGATGTCGATCGTGGAGGTAAGATATCTTGACATCTGTACTCACGTAATATCACTATATACACTACAAGAAAAACCGTATTTACCGGCGATTTTAGTGACGCTGGAAATTAAATCGCTGGGATTGATTATTATTTGCAGCGATTTTATAATCGCCGCAGGTTTTAATCACCGCATCCCGCTAAATGTTCATGACTTAACTTATGTCTTTTTTTGCAGCGATTTATTATGTATATAGCAGCGAATTTTTTCGCGGGTGGTTAGCCAGCGATTATAAAATCGCCGCAGAAAATATCGGCACCATTTAATATCAATATCGTCGAATACAAACTCGCCGCAATTGAAGCGCATGGGCGCCAAATGCACGAAGTGCCTTTTATTTTCCCCCCAAGTTTATTTCTCCACATGTCTGCCCACTTCGACGCGCGAGAACTCTTCTGCACTAAGACCCATTGCACCAAAGACTCCATTTTCAAACCCAAAAGCTCCGACATCTCCAGTGTTCTATCATGGCATCAACTCCCCCGTCGTGAGCTTTTGACCCATTATTCGAGTCTCATTTCCCCACACTGGCCTTCTCCCTTCCGTTCTAGGTTTGAAGAGATCACAAACTTCAAATCCCACAATCGACTACCCTAGTGTTCTCCATTGCTCCTATTCTCTCTCTTTAGGAAGCTAGGTCCTACGTTTGTGGCTCCCCTTTCAAATTTCAAATCCGTGCCTCGTGGAGACATAGAAGTTCATATTTGGGGGTTTTCAAGAATAATCGAGTGGTGGTTCCAGGTATCTCTTGCTGCCATTGCATTTATCTTCCCCCCTCCACATTTAATCGTAGGTTGCATTACGATTTGGGCTTGTCGTCTTTAGATCTTTTCATGTTGTTTCCTTCTGTGAAACTGATGTGCATGCTCCTCTGTTTATTTTGTTGTTTAATGTTGTGTATGATCTGCCTCGTGTGTTTGAGCTGCTGTATCAGTTGTGGGCATTAGATAATTTTAATTCACCAATTTTTTTTTTTTTGGCTTATCAGAAGCTTTTCTTGTAGAATTTATGGCTCGGTTTTTGGCTTATCAGAATGTTTTTCTGCTAGAATTTATGGCCCAGTTTTTGTTACCGTATTTAGTGTAAGTTAGTGATATCTTATAATGCTTGAAGAAAGTGCTGCCATTTTTCCTATAGTATATGAATTTCTGAAGTTGTTGCACAATGTAGGGGATTTCTACACGCTACCATAGCTCATTTCACTAGAAAAGGTCTGCTTATATAACTTACTAATGACAAGGATTAAAAAAAAGACAGTATTTGGTGAATTAAATACTGCTACCTTATGAAAAGGTCTACTTATGAAGATGTGCTAAAAGTCCTAATATATAATTATAGGACACATTTCTGCCAAATCTATATCATTTTTTTATTTTTCATTTCAGAATTAGACTTATATATATATATATATATCAAGCCATTTAGAGAATATATATGGTCTTAGCTAGTTATTTCATTTAGAGAAGCAGATCAACAGTGGGGTCATTTCTCACTCGAGTTCTTTACCAGCTTTAGGAGCTTACTGTCTGCCTTTTCTGATTTCATAGCTGTCATTTACGTCTGCTTGAGGAAACATCTCGTAACGTTCTTGTTTTCTCAAGATATATGTCCTGACGGAGTGATTGACTCTGTTGAGCGTTTGATTTTGCATTTATGAGATGGTTATGTGATATTGACGTTGCTAATTTATTATGCTTAGGTTTGGTGGGTATTGTTTCTGTGAATGTGATTGGTTTGATTTATTAGTATTTTGACTCACTAGTTAACTGTGATGGCGTAAAAGTTACAATATCTGCGCAAGTTTGTTTTGCCGGATTTGATCCCTAGAGTCGGAGAGTGAGACACGTTGGAGGAACCATTTCGACTGATAGGTGGCGCTAAAAGTCATGTTAGGTTTAGGATCAATGTGATGTTTGATGGGCTGGCATAAATTTTCATGTTGAGCCTACAAACATTCCGAATGGCTCTCTCCTGAAAGCATGTCTGTGCATTCTTTCCGTGTAAATCTAAGCAAGGAAAATAGAATGACATGCAGCTAAGGAAAATATGATTTCCACACATTTTATTATTCACCAATTTTTTGGGGTTAAGACTCCCTAGGCAGCCAAGGAAGGAATGGATCTGTAACAACTTTGAGTCATTAGTAGTAGATCCTATGTAAATTCCATGGTAATATTTTTGCAGATGTAATGTGTACCAAAAAATTAGGAAGGATTCACTTCATCAGCTTTAAGGTTACCAATGTTTGCCACAGTATTGATCGTGTATTATCATAGAGTTTGGTGCCCAGGTTGGCAATCAACGGAACTTATGTTGGTACTCAAGTTAGTAACCAATGGAACTTACCCTTGTCTAGAATATATACCCATATATGTAATCATTGAAAAACTAACATGAATAAACTAGTAAGGATACCTCACTTGCCAGTGGATTTATAATATTCCACTTAAAAGTTTCAATATTCTAACTTGTACGGCGTGTTTAGCAATGCATGCAATCATTTTTCACTATCCAATCCGGCTTTCTTTAATTTTTCAAATGCTTGTATAGCCTCTGCATCAAAACCACCTGCAAACTGAAGATTCTGGTGGTTAATAAGATAGATATTGATGGGTGCCATTCATTTTTTGGAGTCCGTTGTACCTGGTGTACTCGATATGCATATCGAACTCCTTGAAGCTTAAGATTCTCTTCACATGAGCATTCATCAGCCTGCAGTTCGTTAGCTATCATTTTCCCTTCCCTTTTATATATATATATATATATATATATATATATGATAATTCACTTCCATTCATTAAGAATGATTACGAGATTTGACCCATATATATTACTTATTCACATGAGTAGATCAGAGGGAGAGCTAGGGATGTTGGTTCTGTTCAATTAGCATTTATGAATCCAACCTTTTTTTTGGTATTATTATATAGATCATATGTATGCATACAACCACCCGGTCGCATGCATGAGGCACTTCGTAGGTTCAGTCGATCCGTTCAATCACTTTTGGAACCATTGTATATATTAGCTTTCTGATATTGCTGTCTGCCTAGCTACCGGCTTGCAGCAATCGTTTTGGGAAGTATTAATTTTTTAATTTGGCAGATTATATATGTTTATATTTTGTGTATAATAAGCTTAATTAATTAAGTTGAAATTGAAATTAAATCATAGATCGATAAAGTTTGAGAACCATCAAGATATTAACATTAAGCATGCTGCATGGTGCTCTGAGGTTCTGATCAGCACCAGAATTACTTTGTAATAATTTATAAATTTTCTTAATTTGCTGCTTAATTATTTATTGATCAATTGATGAATTATTTATTGATCAGTTGATGAATTAAAAGACACTACAAGAAAAAGGCCTTTTCCCAGGGATTTTATATATGCTGCAAAAGAAATCGCCGCAATAAGATATTATTGCCAGCGATTAAGAATTCGTCGTACGTTTTAAATTCCAATCCTCATAAAAAAACCGGGCCGGTCCCAAATTAAGTTGGCAGAGGTTTGTGCCCAGTTTTTGTACTTTATATATATATATATATTATAATTGCATTAGTCTAAACAGTACTAATATATGAAAAACAGACATCCACGTCTATAAATGTTAGAATGATAACTGCATGCACGATTTCAGTACCACAACTACAAATAGAAAGCTGGAAGATTTACACGAACATAGATATATATATATATATATACATACATATTATATATATTAGTTTCTTCTCTAAAGTTCTGCTTGATATATATATTCTCAACCAAGGCATTAACTAAACATCTTGCCTTAGTATATACTGACCAAGACATTAATAATCAGGCCCATAATTATTTTGCTTTTTTCTGATGCTCTCAACTTTGTATATAGACATTAGATCGATCTGGGCATGCAGCATTGTAGACTTTGTTCAAGGAGTTTGGTCCCTTTTAGTATCCTTCCTTATACTAAAAGGTTTGTGTATGGTTCCCTGGTGATTATGCCCCATGTGGTTTCAGGATTTAAAGGATTAAAAATTTTAGTGGATCATGCAAGCATGAACATGCAGCTAACATATATAGGCATCTTAGCCAGAATTATCAATATATTGGTTGATGGCAGCTTAAGTATAATGAACTACTCCTCTAGCTAGCTAGCTAGGCTCCATATGGTTATACTCCATATATATATCCTCCATTTAAAGAACAAATAATGTATGTACACAACCTGCAGGCACGTATTTAATGCAGTTTATTGTTAGAGGTAATTAATGAGGAATCTGATCCCTAGCTATTGGACTAGGGCTTCTCAAAACAGTGTCATCTTTTACTCATGATATAGCATTAAATGTAGGCTTATTGAATGTGCAGAAGTTTATTTCTACCCTTTTTAATATTGAGAAGATCTTCTGTTTTAAATATTGAGTTTGAATCATTTTTTGACTATGTTTAACCCTTTATGACTATGTGTTAAACTAGTGGAGATGAGAATGTATTATTTTTAACACTTTTCTTCAAGATATAATGCCTATGTAAGCAACCGATGATTTTGTTCAAACTAGTAGGTTCGATTAGAATTTTCTGGTTTGTCAAGAGCTACTCTTGTATTTAATGTTCTATGCTTTCACACAAAAATGATGTGAATTCTCTCGTTTTCTTCGAATCTAGTATGCTTGGGTTGTGTACTTGAGATTGTGGTTAAATGAGGGATGTTTAAGAGCATGAATGTACTAAAGCTGCTAGCTGTCCATGGTAGTGTAGAAAATTCTGCACTGCACTCTGTTTTGCTTGCATGCTGTCCATTTCATTCCCATTTTTCATTTGCATCTTTTGCTCAACCAAAGTTATTTCTTTGTATGAAAAACTGTTAAAAACAAGGGACAAAAACCAGCCATCTTGTAATCTTTAAGCTTTAACTTTTCTGTACTAAATATTGAGGCAAATATTATTTCCCTTGGGATGAAGGAGATGAAGTTCTTTTTGCATATAGAGATTAATTTATCTTACAATTTAAAAAGTAATGTAAGAGCCATATAATGCGTAATCTCTGTATGAAGTTCAAATAAAAATTCATGTCCAGCTATGCTTCTCATAAATCCCCAACTCGAGTTGAACCCTAAAATGCCTTACGTTCATTAATGCAAATGAATAGATACCATGCCCCAATACCTACAACAATTAGCTTCCCCTTGCATATATATGCTATTAATGTTTCTAATACCAACAAAGTGTATATCGCATACTAAATTGAAAGCAGTTTGTTGCAATTTCAGGGTTACTTTTAGTGTCATGTAGTTGAGATTTGCTAAAAGTAATTTTATTAATTGGAGTGATTTAGTTCGAACTCAAGTATTGATTGATGTTTTTGTACTTATTTGAATATTTTATTCATTAAGCATTGAATGGATTGTTTAGCCCTTGGTATTAATATGTACGTTGTCTGAGCCGATCTCAAGCTTATAACTAGCTTTCCTACTTTGTGCACCAGTATACGGGACATCCTATTTCAAATTGTTATTTTTTAAAAAATGAAACTACACTTACATAAATATTGAAAATACAATACTATTGAACTATTGAACTTATAGGAACTCAACCCAATTGGTTGCTTCCATCCATTTATCTTTCATGTACAAAACCCGACAGCCTTTATTGGACAGCAAACATGCAATTTGAATGTATGCTCTAGTTATTTATTTAGGATGCTTGGAATTAGGACTTTTAAAGTTTGGCTTAGTGCTAAGTATGGATAGAAGTTAAATGGTTTGATGTCGTGCTTGTTAGTTGATTTTCCCTAAGTTGACAGGATGTAAGGAACGTGCTTTCTAGTTGAAATTATATAGTTGGAAGATGCAGTTAATGCCTTAGATTAAAATCATTACTCTTATAAGAAGGTTGCTTTTATTTGTATATTTTCCTTTTGTTTATTGATTTCGTTTGTGTTAGGCTCTTCTATATATTAAGATTTAATCTGACACTTTATGTTACATTTTTGGGTGCAGATTGTAGGACGGATGTGCTGTCATTTTGATTGAAAAGCACTTGGTTGAGCCCGACGGCCTTATTGGTGAGCCATTTCACCTAGGGGTGAGCTGAAACAATTTGGATTGGGGATTGAAGGTAACGAATACCCATACACGTCCGTAATTCCTTCTTCCTTTCATTTCATGAATTCTCAAAACATAGATGGATGTTTTGTTTTTAGTGTTATTATATATGCTAGACATAGCTTTGATTGGTTAATATATATGGTTTATTATTAGATAATCCATCTAATAATAATTCTATTCTACCTAACTGCATTTCACATGCTGTTTGTTCTTTGTTTTGGGTGATGTTGTTTGCCGGTAATATTGTATTTTTCCTTGTGTTGCTAATTAATTAATTTGAATTTGAGTTAGAGTCGTCAGTGCTATGATTTAATTTCCTTTACTTAATAACACAGTTCATAGATATAAAATAACAACAAAGTACTCAAGGATCCTTAAGCAAGACCATGCAAAAGATGTCAACTAAAAGTAATTCTGCATGCAAACCAAAAAACAATTATTACTATAATTGAATATAATCATTTAAGTACTGCTTAAATGCATCTATGTGTTTAGCCTTGGATTAAACAATTATTTTCTTAGATTATATATATCGGACAAGTATTATAAGGAATTGCCTAAAACAGTATGGAGTATGTAAGGTAGATACGCAGTTTCTTCCGACCAAACAAGAAAAAGTGGTCAGTGTTATGGCATCACAAACGAACTCAAATTCCCAACTGAGATGATATCAAGAAAACCTCATTACTTCTTGAATCTTCTATCTTTTCTTATCTTCTATATATAATCTTCAACTATAATGTCGGACCAATTGTAGTTGTTTGCTTACTTTTGTTAGGAAAATTGCTTTAACAATATTACATCATCTATCTACGGTGAATTGTAATTTCCATAGATGAAAACATAAATCCGAACTCACCCACCTCAAAGAATGAAATGGAAATTTTAGACAACATAATAAAGCAATGCTTCTGATTCAAGAAGTGTGTTTTAATATTAATAATACAAGTAAATAGGCATTGCCCAAGTACATATGAGGTACTATACAAACATCATATCTTGAATTCATTAATTTGTTACATGATTCCAGTCCAGGGAAAGCAAACACCACAGCTTAGACCACCTTCCTATATCTTAAGAAAGAAACTTATTTGTAAGTTGTAGGCACGAGTAAGCAACACAGTTCATTGCCTTGAAAAAATGAACTGTTACACACATTTGCTCTTTAAATAAACTATATTACACTAACCTTTGGTATTCAATAACTGAACAGTGCCACACATATATGCTCTTTAAATAAGCTGGCAACCTCTATAACATCCTTCACATTCTTGATTAGAGTTTCCTGAATTCCACGTAAAGGTTACTCCCATTGGCGCCACGCTCTACTAGCCTAGTGTCTCAACCACCTTCTAATATGCTTTTTATGAATAGAACTAGGTGCCTCCAATTTTCTTCTTCAAACAACTTCTTATTCGTTCTTCTAAACGTCAATGCGCACTATGGTGAGTTTTTCATCGATCTTAGTTGTTTACGGTCCATGCTTAACTAATTTAGATGCCCTCCTATATCGTGCTTCAGATGGACAAAAGTTGGATGAATGATCCCGATAGGCTTGTATCACCTGCATACGCCGAAGGCGTTAAATATTTCCTCGCACAAGCACGAATGCATGCAAGTGGAAGGGATCACATCCGGTGTCCATGTCGTGCATGCCTTAACAATCTGTGGCTGCCTATATATGAGGTGGAAACTCATTTGTTCATGAAAGGGATCAACCCAAATTACACGCAGTGGATATTTCATGGGGAGGAGGATACAACATTGAACATGAGTGATGAAGATATTGATGATGATATCAACCAAGAAGACGATTACATAGATGACATGCAGGATATGTTGGATGACATCCGGGCAGGCACCTTCGATGATGCGCCCCAAGCTAGCACTCCTGCGGCAAACAGGCCAAGAGAGACGGTAGATTCACCATCTTTCGAGCAGCTACTAGAGGATGCCCGACGTCCGTTATTCGATGGGTGTACAAAATTTTCAAAACTGTCATTCGTTGTGAAGTTGTTACACATCAAATCAATCGGTGGGTGGTCAATTAAGTCATTTGACATGCTACTTGATTTGTTGAGGTCTGCCTTTCCTGATGCCCTATTGCCACAATCATATGAGGAGTCAAGGTCGTTGGAGCGCGGTTTGGGCTTCAAATACCACAAAATCCATGCATGCCCCAACGACTGCATATTATTTTGGAAGGAAAATGCAGCTCTTAATGAATGCCCTGTATGTAAGGCTTCGAGGTGGATACCAAATACACGCGGACATCGTGCGGTACCTCAAAAAGTGTTGCGTCACTTTCCATTGAAACCGAGATTGCAGCGTCTCTTCATGTCTGCAAAGATAGCAGGTGATATGCGATGGCACAAAGAGCAACAGACGAAGGAAGATACTTGTATGAGACATCCGGCCGACTCTGAGTGCTGGAAGAAATTTGATGAAGATCATGGCTGGTTCGCTTTGGATCCTCGCAATGTTAGGCTCGGTCTGGCAAGTGATGGCTTTACTCCATTCAACAACTTGGCTAAACCTCATAGCATTTGGCCAGTGATCCTTGTCCCCTATAACTTGCCGCCATGGTCATGCATGAAAGACCAATTCTTCATGACATCTCTGATTATTCCTGGTCCAAGGTCACCAGGGAATGATATTGATGTATACTTGCAGCCGTTGATCGATGAACTGCTTGAATTTTGGGAAGATGGGGTACCTACATATGATGCCTCAACTAAGGAGATGTTTATGTTGCATGCTGCCTTATTGTGGACAATCAATGATTTTCCTGCCTACGGGAATCTGTCTGGCTGGTCAACAAAGGGAAAATTGGCTTGTCCGTCTTGCAATGCAGACACAGACTCTAATTGGTTGAAATATGGCCGAAAACATTGTTACATGGGATATCGTCGTTTCTTACCCCCAGATCACATATGGAGAAGGAGGAAATGGTTGTTCAACGGTAGAGAAGATCATCGCATGCCACCAAGGGAATTTGGTCCTGAAGATATTCAAAATCAATTGCAGATGATTGGGGATGTTCAGTTTGGCAAATCTCATAGGAAGAAAAAACGCACTGCTGAAGAGCTGAACTGGACAAAGTGTAGCATATTCTTCGTGTTACCTTATTGGTCAACAGTTCGACTTCGGCATAATTTAGATGTTATGCATATTGAGAAGAATATTGCCGACAACATCTTGTTCACTTTAATGAACAGTCCAGGGAAAAGTAAGGATAACATCAATTCAAGGCGTGACTTAGAGCTTTTGGGCAATAGAAAAGAATTACACTTGATATGGCATGGTGATCGTGTAACAATGCCACATGCACAGTACACATTAAACGTCGAGCAAAGGAATAAATTTTGTGAGTGGTTGTCTGATATCAAATTTCCAGATGGGTTCGCTTCCAATATCTCGAACTGTGTATCTCGACGTGACTGCAAAATCTCAGGGTTGAAAAGCCATGACTGTCACGTTTTCCTTCAAAGACTACTCCCTATTGCAGCTGGGGGGTATTTAAGAAGTGACATTGGCTTGGCTTTGGCTGAATTTGGTACTTTCTTCAAAGAGTTGTGCGCTCGAACACTCGATGTCAACCGCCTGGCCCAACTCCAAACTGATGTTGTCACCATTCTATGCAAACTGGAGATGATATTCCCTCCTTCCTTTTTCGATGTTATGGTCCACCTAGCTGTCCATTTACCCCATGAGGCCAGACTTGGGGGTCCAGTACAATATAGGTGGATGTACCCATTTGAGAGGTATCTCGGCAAATTCAAGCGGTATGTTAAGAATAAAGCCCGCCCAGAAGGTTCAATAGCCGAGGCTTACATTCACACCGAATGCTTGACATTCTGCTCCATGTATCTCAAAGATATTGAGACGAGGTTTTGTCGATCGGACCGCAACATTGATGCTGACGAAGCGGAAACGTTAGATGGGTTCAAAATTTTCAACCAGAAAGTTCGTCCCTTGGGCATGCCTTCGAACGTGCAATTAGAAGATAAACTATTTAGGGCAGCCATCTGGTACGTGCTCAATAATTGTGCGGAGATTGGACCTTATATAGAGTAAGCATTAACGAGTCTACTTAAAAATCAGCTTTCATTCTATACAATTTGTTATGAGCCCAATACCATCTAACTTCAATATGTTGCTTCGCCTCGATGCACCAAATGCAGGGAACACTACGAGAAATGTAAGGTGCAACACCCAGATTGCATCGAGCGCACGCACCAAACTGAGTTCCCAACTTGGTTTAAGCAACGTGTAAGTTCTTATCCATTCCTATCTAAGATGTGCTGCTATAGCTTTCATTTTATATCATTTGGATCTAATCATCCTTATAAACGTTATGACAATTTGCTTTTTTAAATATATAGATCCAGGAACATCGTACCTCGCAGACACTTGATGTGTCCGCTGATCTGTACGCGCTAGCTTGCGGGCCTGACCGTTGGGTTGCAACATATGCTGCTTGCATAATAAATGGAAAAATGTTTCATACGAAACAGCGTGAACTTCGCCGTCGTACACAAAATTCTGGAGTGGTGGTAACTGGTGATGAGGCCACAAATAATTTGGACTTCTATGGAGTTGTTAATAATATTGTAGAGTTACGCTATATGGAGTGGCGTCGGGTGTACCTGTTTGAATGTGATTGGTTTGACGTTGGTGATCGAAACCGAGGGGTGCGGGTGGATGACCATATGATTAGTGTCAACATGAACAGGACTTGGTATAAGGATGAACCATTCGTGTTGGCGAGTCAGGCTGATCAATGTTTCTACATAAGAGATTTAAGGGCGAAAGGGAATTGGGGTGTTGTGCAGAACTATGCAAATAGGAATGTATACAACATTCCCCATCAAGTACTACCGAGAGTTCTTGAAGTACTTGATGGGGAATCAAGTACTCCCGATGCCGATCAAGAAGATGAGCCATCATATTATTATGAACCAGTGCAGTGTGATAACACAGATCAAGTGGCAACTCAACTGAATAGGCCTGATATACTACCTAGCCATGTAGATGCACGAGAAATCATGGATCCGGTTGGTCAATGCATAGATTCAACAGGCTTTATTAATGATGACATGATCACTTCTGAGTCTGGAAATGCGGCCAGTGAGGGGGAATATTCAGATGAAGAGGACCTATCAACAAATGAGGGGGAACATTCAGATGAGGATGGGCACACAACATCTGATGAGTCTGGCGACCTGTAAATATAACCCAGGAACTTCGTTCATTTAAGGTTGAGATATTAGAATTCTTGTTCGAAATTTTTCATGTCTATATAGACATCTGACAATATGAGAACAATATTGAACTTGGTATGTGTATATAGACAGTTCAATATGAGTTTGGGTGAAATATATGTTTTGATTTATTTTCTTACTACCATGAAGAAAATCATTTTACCTGGCCCGAACTACTTATTATGCAAACTCATATTTTGATTTTATGCAAGTAGCAAACAATCTTGAGAGTAGTATTCAAGTTTTACAACATCTATACCTAAATTAAATAGTACCTAACACGTGATTTAATTTGCTTCAGGTTACGTTCAATATCGGGAGGCTGTGTGAACTGGGATGCACTATGCATTATCAAGGTATATATACGGCCGGTTAGGCAGTTATTCGTTTGTCTATTTAAAGTCTCATAGTGTAAGGGTTAGTCTACCTAAAAGTAACTGAAAATGGTAGATAAATTTGCTTGTTTACGGACCTGTCTGTGCATATTGAGATTATTTTGTATCAATTAGGCATCAATTTTATCCCACTATGTTATTAACTTGTACTCGTGCACGTAATCAGCCGAGACCCAGTTCAAGAGGTGGAGGAAGACTTCGAGGTCTTCGAGGTGGAAGGCGTTATATCCCATACTCAGGTCGGCACATCCGACCACGCGGTGCGAAATTATCTTCATATCATAGCACGGAGGAGTGTAATCAATCCTCCTCGGATGACTCAACACAGCCCCCAAGTCCCCCACCATGCGTTGTGCCAACTCACGCGCCAGAACCTATTCAAGAACCCCAACCAAATACTGCTGGGGAGCCTGCACCTACTGGAGAACAATCTGGTGCATGTTTTTCCAATACTTTAATTTTGAAAGCATTAGTTTGTTTGAATATTCATTAAGTGTGAATATTCCACATTACACTTTAAAATACTAATATATTGTACCTTAAAATACAGCTGCAGATGCCCCAATGGAGACCGAAGGAACGCAAGAACAGAGGAGACGAACTCGTGGGCCATCTAGATGCATTTTCTTTGACAAGCTAAGGAAGAACGGGAAAGTGCAGTTGAAGATAAACGATGGTGAGATAGCCCCATGTTGTGAACACGCTCCTATGTTCACAACACGAGTACCGTGGATTGTGAAACAATACTGTGACATGAGTTACAAGCGTTGGTCGGATGTCCCACCAGCGATTAAAGAGGAGCTCATTGACCGTGTTCGGATAAGTCAAAAATTTAATTGTCCTTGTTTGGGGTGTTGTTTATGTAGTATAATCATCGCCTAAATAACGAGATAACTGGTGATTGTTTGCATGCTGCGTTATGTAGAGTGACTTTGTGTTGGACTGGGATCGCGAAAACCACCGATTGACGGTGACAAAGGCCTTACGTAAGCGCTTCAACTCCTTCCACCACGACTTGCACAAGATTTATGAATCCTATGGAAGCCACGCAGAAGCGTTGGCTAATGGAACTAGTCTGGTGGACCCCATTGTATGGGTGAAGTTGTGTGAAAGGTGGGGCAGCGATGCCTTTAAGGTACAGATAGTCTTTCTCACATACAATCATATAATAGCTATATATTTAATATGTCTAAATATTGTGGTGGAAAATCTGTTTGTCTATTATAAGTAATTGTTCCCTATTGTGTATGACAGAAAATTTCAGCTCAAAATCGGGAGAACCGAAAGAAGCAGGCCATTAATCACACGTCAGGACGTAAATCATTCGTCCGATTACTTGAGCAAAAGGTATGTCTAAGGGAAAACAATCTTTTCATTTCAATAGAATAGTGAAAATGCACTTTACTTGGAGATGTTAGTGACAATATTGCTTTACTATCACTAAAGGTGGTTACTCATAGCTTTTGTTGTTCAAATGTCACATGGTTCATACACATGACAGCGCAATGAGAATGGGAATTTGGTCGACTTCTACAAAGAGACGCGTTGGTCGAAGAAAAAGAATGCATTTGTCACAGATGCTACAGAAAATACTTATGTGAGTAGTGCATAAACAGCCGCTGGGATCTATGTTGAATTTCTAAAGTAATGTAAAATCATTAATATAGCACTTGCTGATTATTTGTTAATAATCGTTGCTTTCTCAATGTGCAGAAGGAGATGCAAGGTAGGTTGGATGGCCTAGGACCAGAGCAACGTAGTGATGAGGCAGCAGCGACTGTCTTTAGGGAGGTTCTTGGCCATCGACTTGGATATGCACGGGGACTTGGGGAAATGGTCATCCCCGAGTCAAGTAGACAACGTGACAAAGTTCAAATGCAACAATACATGTCTGAGGTTGAAAAGCACAAGAAAGATGCTGAACAATATAAGAAGGATGCTGAGCAATATAAGAAGGATGCTGAAGCTTACAAGAGTCAGCTGGATGAAATGAGGACAGAGATGCGGGAGCTGAGGGAGCATCAGCTACAAAATGACAAAGTGATGCAATCTTTCTTTAGGGCTTTCCCGTCGTTCACTGAGTCAGTTCGACAGACTCAGTGCAACGATTCCCCCGGCCCATAAGGGGCTTCTCATAAAAGGGCACATTTTTTGGGTTTATTTTTGTGACACCGGGGAGGCATGAGTCAAGGGTGTCATTGTGTTTAGCCTTTGGGTGGTTTTTGTACTTACTCTATACGACACTGGGCTATATATATAAATATATATATGGTATTATATATATTTATATAAATCTTGGATCTATGTCTACACCGGGGATCTCTTGGATCTCTCATGGTCTGCAAAATGAGGTTAGTATCATTTTGAGTTATCCACCATAAAATGTACTTGTACAAGTGAAGTGTTAAATATATTTCTAGCAACTTGGTTTCCCAAACCCGATGAATAATTCATTGATGGTTTTATACATAATTCCTTTTTTTTTTTTTTATGGTAATCATCACAGAAGGCTGACTCTCTGAGAAGCTTCCTTGAGATGAAGGAGAAGGAATTACTTCTGTTGGAAGAGAAGCTTAAGGCTAGAGAGAGAGTAAGTTCCGACACATTTTTCCCTGCTCTGTAAAAGTTTACTTACAACTTGTGTTTTATTTTTTTCCCGTGTAAAATGACATTGATCCTCTACAGTTATGTATGTAGTTTAACTAGCTTTGTCGCTTTGGAAATTCTAGTAAATATGTTTTCATTGCCACAGCTTGAGCTGCAGATGATGTATATTTTTGCAATCACGCATGCCTCCCATTACATTCTTAAGCCATAATGGAGTCCCTGAATTCACCTCCCAAATTATTGTATGTAGTACTTCTGATCTCTTGATCCACTTCAATATTTGGTCGACTTGAACATGCATGTCTATAATATGGTCTTTTCTATATCCATATACACTCACATAGTACTTAATATATAAGTGTGTGTGTGTATGTGTGAGGCTACGTACGTAATAATAGGAAGGGATACAATGTTTTCCAAATATTCATTTCATTGAATGCAATGATTACATAATGCCTTAGAAATCTGCTATAGGCATATGATATAGCAGGTAATGACTAAATTCTGGTACTGTCGAGAGGTTAGATTTATTTTTGCAATGCATATTTCATTTATATTTATTCCCTTATATTTAATAGCCACTACGTTTTTTGTTTTCTTTAACATAAATTCCACTACTGTCGAAAACTTAGATTTGTTGAAAATCATGGGAAAAAAGCTTTATTCCAAAGCAAATCTATAGTACTCTTTGCTTCCCTATTCTGTTCACGGCATCCGGTCGCTTGAATTCTGTCGATTAACGCTTGTCTTTCTCTTTTGATACATCAAAACTCAATCCTTCACTCAGTTCTTAGTAAGAAGTTTCCTGCAAGTGTATTTCAGATAATTAAAGAGAGATGCCCCAGTCTTTAAGCTAATGTCATTTTATAATTGGTTGAATAAAGTGTCCCAACTCATAGTGATTGACTCTTGGCTTCTATATCAACCATGAGATGAGGAGCCTTGATAGGTTTTGTAGGTCGGGCCTTTGAGAAGGAGCCTTTAATACATTAAGTTTCTTGCAGAGCAGTTTAGGGATGAATTGACTGACCTCTTGATGTGCTGCACTATCAAATATTCTCTGAAACTTTAAAGCACCACATCTTTTTAATGTCACTTGGTTGCAGTACTTTGTCTCATTGCCTTAATTTTGTCATGGAACCAGCTGCAAAAGTTCTCTGGCTGCACTTGCCCCTCTTCAAGCAGTACTATTTGATCGCTGGATGGAACTTAATGTGATTCAGATCCACTCCATTACCATGCCTTCCGGGAGATGCAAGAGGTGGAATTTCTTTCACTACCTACCTTATCAGCAAAAATATAAAATAAAATACCCATAAACTCAGATTTCTGATTCATAATTCTATTAATTCATGTCTCTACATTTCTTTAGATCACGTTCTTCCACACCCAGAAATAAGCCTTCCCTTGGCTAATGAATTATGACAAACATTTTGATCTTTAACTTAAAATATGTGAGGAAAAAGCAATCAAATCCACCATGATGAAATGGATTTATGGCAGCTTACTTGTTGCTTAGCCAAGGGAAGCTCATAATTATGTATGAATTTAATATATATATATATATATATATATGAACAATAGTTATGTAGGATTGACAGAAATTGTGGTGGCGTACAGATTGGTTTTAATGGAGGAGTTCCAAAGTACTGAGGAAGTCTACGTGCAGAATATTTCACACATATATAATGATGATATTGCTGTGTTACACTTCCCATTCGTTGTCAAAGGGGCTTGAAGTCCACAAACTATTTGAGGTATGTTTTCATCTTAGGTCATATACATTTCAGAGGTATTTATAGTATTAGAGTAATATAATAGGAAGGGATACAATGTACCCTAAATATTCATTTCATTGAATGCAACGATTACATAATGCCTTAGAAATCTTCTATAGGCATATGATATAGCAGGTAATGACTAAAAAGGAATAAAAGTTTGTTATAACAAGTTTCTTTTACAAGTAGTGTATATATATATATATATATATATATATATTATATTGCATCCTCTATCTAATATAAGCCTCCTCGATCGTCATTCTTATGTCTTTGGATTTTTGTTGTCCTAATTCCTTCTATATATCTCCAGTATACATGCATGAATAAGTCGCATTTCGCATGTGATTAATTAAATGTTATAATGGTTTTTGTGATCATTTGACTTCTGAAGAGGGAAACAAATCTTAATTAGAAGCCATGAGTACTACTAATTAAGATCATTGAAATGCAGCAATTAATTAAGCTGCTGATCAATGTTGCAAATTAAAATTAGGCTGTTGCATTGTTGCATTTTCAGATTTCTTGATGGATTTTATATATATATATATATATATATATATAAGAGTCGTGCTAACACCACCGACAAATTCTATCGAGAAGGTTAAATGCTTTTAATTTTTTTTTTCATATATTTTTTTATATCTTTAAATATTTTTTTTAAAAAAATCAAGAGTATCATTAAAAAAAATTTACTTAATCACTAAATAAAAAAATTAAAGTATGGAGACAGTTGCTTTGCATGAAATTGGGCACCTTCTTGGACTCGGGCATAGCTCAGTTCAAGGAGCAATCATGGAACCCAGTATCTCTCAAGGAGTGACTAAAGGCTTGCATGCAGATGATATTGCAGGAATTAAAGCCTTATATAATGTTTGAGAAATGTCTAAGAATTTAATGGGAGTAGATTATTATAGAATAAAGCATTTGTTGCTTATAAAATAAACTGTGACGATGATGGAAGTAGGCCATATTGTTTTGGCAAGAAGAGGGATATGGTTTAATAAATTAGCTGTTAAGATTTACGTCTTAAAGCATTAGATTGAATTTTCACTTTATTAATAAAGTCGAATTTAGATAATCGTGAATATCTTATTAATTTGGACAATTGTAACTCCTGAGATGAATTGATGTGCTCAGTTATAATGTATACTAATAATTAGGTGCATGCAGCTAACGATCCACAAAGAAACCCTGCACAAGCATCAAAGAGCTTTAGGAATGGAGTTAGCTCCAGCTTAAATACGTCATCCAGTGCTTCATCTGAAGTAACTTCAGCAACTCAAAAGAAGACTAAGGGAACTAATCCTTTTGATCAAGTGTAATTCTTCCTGCTGACAATGATTTGGTACTAATCATTTGGATGATTGTGATGCTTATTTATTATTAAGGATAAAAGCTCAGTTTGTATATGAGAATACATTAATACACCACCCCATTGTAATACATATGAGTTTGGATTTTGTTGATGGGCTTGGATGGAACTTTATGTATTTATTTTGCATGTTATATTGATTAGCAACTTGAATGAATGAGTTTGGATTATGAATGGTGCATTTAGAAACAACTAAAAACCAGGCAGAGAAAGAAAATAACGCCCAGGCAATTTAAACACGAATTAATTTCAGAGGCGAATTAAGAGCTTTTGGCGGCGATTTTTATATTGCCGCCATAAAATGACACTAAAATTCTCCTAACCCAGCGATGTAGAAATCGCTATTAATATCCAATTCCGGCGATTAAATATTCGCCAAATATATTTATAAAGCAGAATGTACATTACGGCGATAATGTATATTTGAAAACCAATTAGCAGCGAGTCAAACCTCGCGGCATATTTATATTTAGCAGCGATATAAAATTCGCCGTTATATAGAAAGAAGCATATGGCAGCGATAATTTATCGCCGCTTATTAATAAAAAGCAGCGATAAATTATCGCTGCCATATGTAACCATACGGCGATTTTTTTATGACGGCGATTTTTTGGAGTGGCTGGCAAATATATTTGGCAGCGATATTTTTATTTTTCGCAGCGAGGCAAACCTCGCGGCATATTTATATTTAGCAGCGACATAAAATTCGCCGCTATTTAGAAAGAGGCATATAGCGGCGATAATTTATCGCCGCTTATTAATAAAAAGCAGCGATAAATTATCGCTGCCATATGTAACTATACGGCGATTTTTTTATGACGGCGATTTTATGGAGTGGCTGGCAAATATATTTGGCAGCGATATTTTTTTTTTAGCGGCGAAAATAAAACGCTGCTAATAATCTGTCGCAGCGGTTAAGGACAGAATCCTATATGGAATTAGCGGCGATTAGTTTTGTATCCGCGGCGGAAAATAATTCGCCGGTATATTTTTATATAGCGGCGATATTTGGTTTCCGTGGCAGTAGATGTAAAGTGGGGCGTTAATACCGGCGATATTGCAGCGAGATAAAAATCGCTGGGGTATATATTTGCCAACGATTTGTTGTGTATAGCCAGCGATACGAGATCGCTGGTAAAAGTGTTGAACCTTGTAGTGATAACACATTATTAATAGGACTAGGTTTAGTTTACGAATACATATAATATACAGCTGATCTCTCTCATGCATGCATATGTGTGCATAATAGCGACAGTTTCTTTTAACCATGATATGCTGAATCCTTGAATTAGTTTGAGATTTTCATCATGAAATAAGTCAGACCGTACCACAAGAGCAAACTAAATAAAGATTGATGTAAAAACTTGGTGAAGTATATATATTGAGATTTAATCAAATACCATATATATATATATATATATATTTTAGAAAGTTTTGCTGCTGCAGTACTCTTCAACATATTATATAATTGGCTAGCTAGTAACTGATCATGCCTGCATTGCCCAAGACATCAAGGATATTTATATATGACTCGATCGGGTCTAGCACACTACAACAGAGTGGACTTCTTGCTACGAAATATTTTGTATGATTAGCTTAAAATGCATGCTATCTTGCCCAACTTCATCATCTGCGCTTCAAATATTTGGGTACTCAATTTCAATGTATATGTCTGCCAGATATTCAATATCATCATCAAGTTCTCCCCATCTCTGGCTACTTCTGATCTATAACGTTAGTACTGAGGCTTTGTAAATAGTAGTGAGAATGGTATGTAGTGAAATAATAGTAAATAATAGTAAAATAGTATGAGAATATATGAAAATAATTGTGTTCCCAAACAAACCCTCAGCATAGAATAACTTAGCTGGACCGCTTCATCCACCTCGTCCAATTTTATATCAGACAGTGATCAATCATGATCTCCCATCTCCGGTTGACAATCAAAATGGCCATTTTCAATTACAACAAAGAAACTTGGATGGGGTGCAGCTTCAATTACGCAGCCCGCTATATATATATATATGTCGGGAAACCTCTCCAAGTAGGACCCTTCGGACCCACCCCTGCAGAGTAAACACCAGTTCCGTGTACAGCACCCTCGAAAGTTTTCCTACACATAACTGATTGCTGGCTTTTTACCAGGAGGCGTGGTCTCAAATGATTATTTGCACCCATAAAGTGTTGAACCTTGGTCGACCTTGAAGAGAGTGATACCTCAAGATCAAAGCCTTCACCACTTGGGCCAACCCCTTGGGGTTCACGCCACCCACTATATAAAAGTAATCGTCGTTCATCTAATGTTGACAACCAAAAGTGCTGCCCTTTTTAGGGACTTCAAGCAATTGATTATTATTCTCTCCAATGTCCATATAAGTCGCCACAAAGGAAATTGGTTAAATTGGTTATATGATTCGGAGCACTTTCCATTTATGTCCCAATATTATTTCATTCCAAGCTGGCATTCAAATAACTTAGTTCTCCCAATTCCATGCAATGATTAGCAAGAGTTTGATCGTTGACTAATCTCAAGAAATCTGCCAAAGATTTCCATTGTACAAGTTCATAAAATGCGTATTGGGGTAGATACTCATTGAGATAATTGGCAGAAGAATATTGTTGTTGTAAAAGTTGCTGATCATAACACGCGTGCAAATTGGCTACCAACTAAACTGTTGTATGAGGTAGATGTAGAAGCCCTAGAATAATTGGCCACATGATTATGGTATTGTAGAGACTAACACTTGATTATGGTATTGTAGAGACTATATAAAATGCATCGTGATGGTGATCAAGCTTTAAATTGTTTAGTAGTGTAGAAGTTAGGGTCCCATGTTGATTCCAAGCACAATATCCAACAATGAATTGGGTGCATTAATATTATTGTATGAAGAATTAAGTACTTCATATTCGGATGTGCCACGATGATCTGCAATTGGCTCTACTTCATCTTCATCATTATTAGAAGTTACGTAAAGTTTCTACATGACCCTCCTTATTATTCCTCTCCCTATGATTACTCTTTACTTTATTAGTCGTACACAAAACCACGTCATCCAATTGTCAAAAAATATAATTGAACAAAATTAAAAAGAAAAAATTTGCAGAAAAACATGAAGCAAAATTAACTAACTAATCCATACCTTCTTCTCCCCTTTATTATTTGGAGGAGCAAATTCTCTTATGTGTATTCATGCATCTCCAAATTTTTTTTCTCCCCTTTTGGATGCTTCCCTCTATAGTAATCAAGTGACTTTTTTCTTGCTCTAACACCATGAGTTTCACATATTTTATCTTTGTTGGTTGGTTTCCAGCATCCATTGGCAGCATCTCGATTTGGCCAAAATCTGTATGGGTACTTACGATCCCTTGAGATGTAAAAGAACCACTTGTCCTCTCTAGGTAAGGTGTGCTCCCTAGCATATATACATATAGATGATATATTCAATCATATGTAAAAAGAAGAAGAAGAAGAAGAAGAAGTAGTAGAAAAGGAAAGAACAAGAAAAAGAAAAAGTAATAGATAATGACAACAGTAGAGAAGTAATCCTTACGGCCAAGGATGAGGTCCTCAGGATGGTATCGATAAAGATTAATCATGCATATGCAATGAGAATGTGCGCTCTAGCTAAAGGTCTTTGTCACCAAGTAGTATAGAATCAGCTTTTCATCACTTAGGCAAAAAGGCCAACCTACCAGAAAAGATTGCTTAAGAGTGGCAGAAGAAATATGCGAATCATAGTAGTTGGGAGTTACAACTTGAGGTTGGAAGCAAAGCGTTCCTAAAAGTTGCACCGATGAAGGGAATAATGAGATTTGGAAAGAAATACAAGTTAAGTCCAAGATATTTAGGCCCTTTCAATGTGCCGGAGAGGGTTAGAGCGGTAGAATACTGGTCAGCTCTTCAGCAACAATTGTCAATCATGATGTTTTCTATATCTTTATACTTCAGAAGTATGTATTGGACCTTACGCATGTATTAGAGTACGAGCCCCTCCAAGTTCACAAAGACCTCACCTACAAGGAAAGGATTCTCGCACAAAAGGGTTAGGGCACTTCGCAATAAGACCATTCTGTTGGTCAAGGTGTTATGGAGCACGGAGAATGAGGGCCCCTGAGATCAAGAGGAAGACATGAGGACAGAGTACCCATACTTGTTTGATTGAGGTACGTTTCATCTTGAGGACGAGATTTCTTTAAAGGAAGGAGATTTGCAACTCGTGGGTCCTAAATTAGGAATTTAGAATTATAATTAGCATTATTATTATTATAAATCTATTTTTAAGAATATGATTTTATTGAATTGGAACTTTCAGTTTCCGCTCTCCATGCTCTGTATCTTATATTTCCAAATTTGGAAACTTGCCTAATTTATAGCCGACGGGATTTACACACATCAAAACCCTCACTTATATATATATATATATAAATATATATATAAATATATATATATAAATATATATATAAATATATATTCCCCACAATATTCCTCCCTCATGCCAATAAAATCCTTGCGGCGAGACCCCCAATGTGAAATCGACTTCAATTAGTCGAAAACAGCCAGTTGACATCTAGAAGACGCCGATCAGCAAGTCCTTATCTCTCTCCTACATTGGTTACTCACGCTCTCCCTCGACTCCGTTGTTTCTTAACCATTCTATAGAAAAAGTATGACTGAATCTATGAAGGGAATCAATTCCAAAATTATTTAGAGATGATAAAATACCATTGATAATTAGAGAATAATAAACAAGAGTTTGCACCAATAAAGAACAATCACATGAATCAAAAATAAATTGAAAATACCTATGGTGTGGCTGTTGGAATAATTAATTTTAGTTGCTAAACGCTAGTAATCCTTATTTCTATCCTTGTAATTTTAGTTGTTAAATCGCATTTAAAACTAGTTCTTTCTTCTTGATAATTAAACATTTTCCTTTAGTTCTTTTGTTCTTTTTGTGTTTCTTTAATCTGTTTTCCTGAGAAATCGACATTTCTTTTTCCACGACCACGCATGGAGGAGGTTGTATAGCATTGTTGTAGCCTCGGTTCAACCACCCACCATTGCATTGCTCTTCTCTCGGTAAGCCCACGCTGACCTCATTATGTCTTTTCTCCACAGTTTTCTCAGCCTAACAAAGTCAAACTGTTTTCCTGCTCCATCTCGAAGCTTTTGCCACCTCCACTCTTGGCCAACCATCAGCCCCGTCGCACAGTTTCCTTCTCTCAGTTAGTCCCAAACCCTCTATCACTCAATTAGTTTTTCTTTCATAGATGAAGTTCCCTATTATATAAAATGCTTTGAGGGTTTAATTATCTTGTTGCCCTTAGTATGTAGCCCATGACAGAAAATGTTTTGGACTTGGGGCTAGGTTTAATGTTTACATTGGACATGTGTTTTGAGTGGGTTTATGTTCGGTGCATATTAAGTTAGACATGTATTTTACGTTGGATTTGGCTAATCTACATGGGCACAGCTTTACTTGGGCAAATATTAGCTCATAAACATTATTTTTACAGGAAGTAATTACAGGTCTAAATTATATTACCAAGTTTTAAACTATGATTAGATTATAATAATAGTTTACGAGGATTTGAATTTTAAGTAAGCAAGTTTACTTATCAAAACAAATTTATGTTATTTAGTTTGCCAGATTTTGATAAAAAGACAATTACTCTATTATAGTTCTAGTTAGAAAATAAACAAATATGTTATGAATAATTAGATAATATTAGTATTTATTAATTTTAGTATATAATAGTATTTCCTAATTTTCTAGAAACATTAGTGACGATTAATATTTCGTATAGGTAACAAATTGCGAAGTGAGATTTTAGAAGTAACGTTACAAGGTAAGTAACATGATCATAACCTTCATGTGTACTGTAACTATTCTATATTGCATGGAAAATGCGTTGTTTACCTATGTTATCTACAACCAATTCAAGGTTAGCCTCTCTTTATGAACCCTAAATGAACTATAACAATGTACTTGTGGATGCACTTGTGTATGCTATGCTGAATTGTATGTATGTTATGTAATGTTTATGTTATATTATGTAATGCTTATGTCATGTTATGTTATGTTATGTAATGTTTATGTTATGTTATGTAATGTAATACTCATATTAATATACCATGCATATGAGTATGACACGCCAAAAAAATTTATGAATTCAACATGTTCACATGCATTATGATAAAATAAGATAAGATAAGAAAGAAGTCATGTGAATGATAAGTAAGCTTTAAAGATTGGCCTTATGTTATGGGTGGATGTGCAACCACAGACCTAAGTGTGGTCTACCACATGTTATGCTAGGATGTATGTAGTGATACAAACCTAATTGTGCTTCACCATATGCTATGCTATGATATATGTATGTGGAGATACGGACCTAAGCATGATCCACCATACATTATGTTATGATATATGTGGTGCTACGGACCTAAGCATGATACACCATATGTTATGCTACGATTTATACGATCAACGTCAATTGTACCGATGCACATATGTTATGATGGCCACTAAGTAAGTGAAAGACAAGATGAATAAGTCATGCATGAATCATATGAAATGCATGAAGTCAATCACTCATTCATCCATGTCACATGTATTGCCATGATGATTTCTTGAATTCCTCCTAAGTTATTGATGAATGATCTATATGCTATATGTATGTATGACTATGCATGAAAGTTTTCAAAGTCAAGTCTAATGTCAAGCTAATTAGTACGTTACAGTATGATGTGCAACTATTGAGTTTTCGACTCATTTATTTGTTATTTTTATGTTTTAATGTTCCAAATGATGATGATGTGGGCACAAAGCAGAAGTGCTAGATTATTCTTCCAAAGACTTAGACCTTGAATTAGTGTTATTGCCACGTAGGTTTAGTTATACTTAGACATTTGAATAAGTATTAATGTCACATAGACTAGTTTATGTTACTTTATTATGTTTTAGCTTTAATATTATAAAACATGTTATGCTAAGTAAGTTTTATGATTCAATAAATGGGGTATTTTTTTATGATGTCGAATCTTTTTACTGGGCATAATGCTTCGAATGCACCTAGCCAGAAGGCCAGGTGTTACACTAAGCTAATATGATAATTATCATATTTACACTAAGCTAATATGATAATTAAATAAACACGCGCCGCTATATGTATATATAAATACATGCTTATAGCCTTATACATACCCTCTTTTGCTAATTAAAATGCAGCCATTCATGAATCATGCATGTGCTTGATTATATAGTTGGTTTTCCTTTTTCAATATTAAAATGTCGCTCGTTAGATGCATTTATTATATGCTTATAATTGTATTCTAATTATCATTAAATCGCAATCTTTATTTAATCAACGATCGCAAAAAACGCCATGGTACGTACGTAGTAGCTAGATAACATATATATGGCGGTACTGTTTTACTTTTAATAAACTACTGCATGCAGCTATATAAATATATATATATATATATATATCATGAAGGTTAGCTACTATATATATTTTCTCTCCTTAATTTTAGTGGTGGGAATTTCCATACACAACAATATAATTTATAGCCAATGGAGGGTCAGTACTATAAATATCTCACATATAAAAACACAATTAATTTAGGAATTTACACCCATATATATAACAAATATGCGCTTAATATAATTGGAAAATTAGATCATTCAGAACGATTCTTGAAGGCAACAGGAATATAAATTGATCTAATTATTAGTTTTATTTTGATTTTCATACAAAATAATATCATATAGTATCATATCAATTTAAAATTCCAGACATGAATTAAATATTTGGATGGTTGATCTCTCCAGCTTGATGCATACGAAAATTAGTTAAGAACATAGACTATTAGAACAGCAAGTAGAATTATAATTTCCACACACAAAACATATGTCCATGTAAATTATATATAGTCAATGCATGTCTGAATTACGAGAATACTAAAAGGTCACCAACATAATGTACGTACGTACAATGATTCAATTGGTGGGTTAGCTTTGACGCTACAGTAGTAACCTAAAAGGACAAGTTGGTTTCATTGATCTGGACCACACACATGCAGTGTCCGCTTCGGAAAATGCGCAGAGTGTTCGAACATGGGCACTGGACCATCATTTTTGCAACCCAGAATTAAATGTAAACCCCACAATCGCCATCTTGGTCAGTTGTGAAATCGAGGAAAAATGTAAAAAGATTGATGCAGAGACAGACATGCTGTAGTACCCATATATGATCTATAGCTTCAGATTCAGATCATTTCTGGCCGAAATAAGCTGATCATCTTTCAGTTCCACAATATTTCATGATTGGAGTACTACCCAAAGGTTGTGTGTTATTATCAAACAACGAAATGGTCGGACAGTAGTCCACATGCATATGATCATTGTAATCTCAGGTTGGTCAAAGAACAAGAAAAGCAAACCAACAAAAGTAGCCAGCAGTTAGGTTTGTTACTGAGAGAAAAAAAAAAAGATAAAGAAGGAAACTCGAAAGAAAAGCAAACAAAGAAAGAAATGTAGAATTATCCTGTTCTCGCTCCATCTATGTTAGACGGAGAAAAGGAAGAAGCAACAACGACAAATGAAAAAAAAAGGGGAAAAACAAAAGAATTTGACGAGTCTGTAAATTAACCATCGCCATCATCATCAATATCTTCAACATCATCGTCGTGAAAAGTTATGGTAATAAAAGATCTTGACCGTCTGTGTTTTTTTTTTTTTTTTTTTCTTTTTCATCTCGTGAAGTCATGAACAAGACTTGGCCTGTCTGTGACGTTGAGACGCCAAGAAAGGAAGGGAGGAATGCCTGTATCGGAATCTCGGTCGTTGTCTTCGATGAACCGGAACTCGTTGCCAATGGCAGGAGCGAAGCAAGGCATTTTCTGGGTCTGTGAGTGAGCATACCACGAATTGTTGTGGTGGCTGAACATGTGTTCCGGCTCCATAGGTCCTCCCGAGGAACCGCCATTGTTAGTGGCGGTTGATGCCGCAGATGTGGCTCTCCTCTCTTCCTTCTTGAATCGAATCCCACAAGCATTGCATAGGGACTGCATTTCATAAACAAATATTCTTCAGAAAACCTATTAATTAATGCGGAAAATTGGAAACGGCTCAGAACCAGTAGACAATAAAGCGAAGTCAATGATCACTAGCACGAAGAAATAGTTGTTTGCTACAAGCAAGAAATTACAAAGTGATGTATATATAGCGAGAGGCACCTTTGGGCCTCTTGGACCGTTCCTCCAAAGGGGTGTGGAAGTTGTGTCACAGTTGGCACAGCGACGAGCGAGGAGAGGGTCATTGGCAGAGTTGTGGTTGCTGCCATTATTGCCTCCACGGCTAGTCTTGTGTGTTTGCGGCGCCGATGGTGTATGCTTTGTCTGCAACATGTCCCAGCAAAAGTTGGACACTGAGGAAGAAGAGCGCCGTCGCTTTTCGTGATCATCTTCGGTGAGACGAGTGGATGGGGTTCCTAAAGAGAGGGTGCAATCCACAGAAGGAGAAGACGATGAAGTGAAGGAATACATTTCGGATTCATCATATGGCCTGTATTGGTTGGGGTTGGAGAAGAGCATGGAGAAGGAATTACTTTGGCTGTGAAACAGACCACACGAACACTGTCCCCCCATGTTTCCCCCCTGAGAGCTGCAGCAGTGATGCATGATCACTAACTTATTTTCTCTCTATGATCTCTATCTGTTAACTTGATCAAAATCCCTCAAATCCAAAACTATATATTTAAGGAAAGCTCAAATGGGTTTCTTTGAACGCAAGCAAAGGTATTATAAGATGAGCAACAAAGACAGAAGCTAGCTAGTATTAGGGGAGGAGGGAGGGGGGGATCGATGGCAATGATCATGCACTATGGGAATACCGAGTTTATAGCTGAAGGGGTTTGCGCAAGAAGTACAAACCAAATAGTATAGTGATGCGAGCGATCCAGGTGTAATAATAATGTGTTTGAAAAAACTTTGATGCGAAAGCTTGAATGGTACGAGAGAGGGGCTGGGAAGTGAGGAAGGGTCGTTGTCTGGTAGCTTTATAAGCCTATTAATAAAATGGCGAAATGCCAGTCAGCACTCTGCAGTCCACCGTTGTCGTGAAATGCAAATAGAGGGGTATACTTAAGTATAGAGTACAGTGAGAGAGAGAAAGTGGGGAAGGGAGGGTTATAAAGAAGAGAGACAGAGAGGGACCCAATCTGCATGTTGTGGAGAGAGAAAGTGTTTTAGATAGAGAAAGCGAAAGAATGAATCATCTGGTCAGTGGAGAGATCAGTCAGTGTGAATTTGTGTTAAGCTCTCATATCTCTCTCTCTCTCTCTCTCTCTCTCTCTGTGGAATTCTTTCTATAGCGCAGAGAAAGGTAAGGAAGAAGGGGGCCAGTGGGGGATGTGGGCGCTCGTAACAAAGTGGGGTTTGAGACACAAAAGGGGTTTGGGGGGGGGAGTAGTCAAAAGAGCCCACGTGACTAGCGGGAACAGTCTTCCATGGATCTGCCTTCTCCGATCACGAGGCCTAATGAGAGAGTCTCAACCCCCAATACATCAAAAACCTCTGTCCGTATCCGTATCTCTGCCTGACCCCTCTGTTCTGTCGCTGCATGCCACCCTCCCAAGGAAAATGGAATAGTCCTCTCCTCTCCCCTCCTCCACGCGCCCACTACTTCTCAAACGCGTCTCACGCACTCTCTGATCCCAATGTCACGTATACTCCTGTCCTCTCTCTGTGTATTACTTTATCTCTAGTTTATTTTTATAGATAAGAGGAGCTGAAATAAAAAATAAAATATTATTAAAATATATATTTTTAATAATAATTTTATTTTAAAATTTTAAAAAATTAAATTATTTATTTTATTTTATATAAAAATTTAAAAAAATTATAATAATTAATTAGATAAGATAAGATGAGAATAATTGTGAAAATAAACGACACACTAATATTTCATAGCCCCAATAAGGGGAATACATGTAATTTTTTTAATAAAATATGCCTACGCAAACAGTTTAGTTTTCAAGACAAGTAATACTAATATTAAAAATAAAAGGAATAAACATACTTATATAGATTGTATCCATATCGCTCTCTTTTATTGTTTTAAAAATAGACATTATAAGTGATATCTGAGCAAGAGGTTGTGAGTTTGAGTTGTAATATTAATGTATGATCATGAGATAGAGAGATTAATTGTTGATTAGGTGTATCCATAATCTCCATGCATCTTTATCATGACTACTACTCCAAAAAAATGCATGTGTGGATCGATCTTTGTACGTAGGTTGATCGAAATCAGTAAACTTAATGCTTGGGCTAAGCTCAATATTCCCATGCATGCATGCAGGCAGCCATATGTACTGAATGGGAAGAGTAAAGTGGGAATGAAAGTAAAAGAAATGGGAGATGAGTAAAGTAGTCATCTTGACGCGCTAGCTTTTGGAGGGTAGGTAGTCATGTAATGGCAATGATTTCATGTGTGACGCTCAAGTATTTTCTCACAACAGAACAATGACCAGTGCTGATATGTTATAGAGAGCACATCCCCCCAACTCCGTAAGTTGTTATAGGGAGTCCAATCGGTCAAAATCTCGAAGGAACAACAACAAGAACAACAGCCAGTTTTGAGATTATTTCCAGCAGTATCCGTACCGTGGGAATCACGTGAACCGAACAAAGCCAATTTGGTCATGATAATCACCTCAAGTCCCGAATCCGATAGCCATCACAACATTTCTACCTTTTGGTGGGTAGTAGCAGTACTGGGAATAGTAGAAGATCCGGAGATTTTGATCAGAGAGAAAATGAAAAAAAAAAGCTAAAGAGAGTGAGAGAGAGATATTAAAGTATCCCAAATGTGATACTCTGCAATCATCAAAGCAACATCTGTTTCTTCTTCTTGGCTTAGCGTGAGAGAGGAAGATCTCTTGGGTCAAAGATACAAACTCTCAAAAGAAAAAGGGTCTAAGAATTTAGAAAAATAAGAAAAAAATAAACTAGAAACAGTACAAAATAAATAAAAGAATAGAAAATAAAAGGATGACCCACATCCATCATGGCCAAGTCCGAACAAACTCCTCTGGACTATCGACCCCATTCGATCAAAAGATTCAAAAAAACATATAGGGAGAGAGAGAGAGAGAGAGAGAGAGAGAGAGAATCCGATCGTCTAGAGATTGGTGAGCCACACAGTTCGACAACCGGGACGACCACCGCTTTCCAAAAGATGCTCTCTATTCGTTTTGTAAACTACGAGATAGAGCTTAGCAAACTACGATTAGCCCAAGACAACACTAGCGTTTACGTTGTCATTTACACATGCACTTGCTTCGCGTGCATAGATCCCTACGCGACCACATTCCACGTGAGTCTTACCCTCCCCATGATACACGTACTAGTACCGATCGCTAGCTTAATTCTGGCCTCACTCATGGGTACGTTGTTTGAGGAGATAGCATGCATGGTATTGGTGCAGGTTTTTAAGTCGTTGTAGTACTCCTCTCGATCTCTCATGCTCTAATGCCAATAAATTCAGTACTTAATGAGGATCTGTTTATACTCTTTTTAATGAAACTCTGGGATTTGCTTAATCCTCCTCCAAACCAACGAAAATAATTAGACGCTCCGGCCTTAATCATGATGTTATGTGGCTCGTTGGATTTGGTGGGACCCGGCCAGTTGGTTTTTTGGTTCACACTTTTCCAAGGCTTAAGCAGAATATCGATCGTATCTGCTGCTGCATAGCTAAAACCGATGGGATTAAATAAATGCACAACATGCAATTATTATATTATCGTTAATCTAAGTGCCACGTGGGCTTCGTGGGGTGAAGATTTTCCTTTGCATGCATGCATGCATGCAAATGTGTTTATAAACAAGCCCTAGACGGACGGGCATAAGAATTTATTAATGAGCTTTGGTAGACAAAACAATTACTACATTCCTCAAAAGCAACGAGATACAACTGGAATGTTTGTCTATGTCTGTTTCTTTCTCAATTACATATTTTCTTTCTCTTTTTTATATTTGGCTAGCTGATCTGGGATTGGTCTAGTGATTTTGTTGTTGACCGAGATTTGTCTAAAGTTGCAGTATTTAAGTGCTGTAGAGATAAAGAAAAAGCGAAATCAGAGATCACTTCATGTGGACCAGCGTTTTGGAAAAGGGGTTGTAGGACTAGAAGCCTCTACTAAGCCGTATTTTGAAAGTTCAAGTTTTTTTTTGTCAGTGTGATGACCTAAGGGACACTGTACACCCCCTAATTGTCTCCTCTAAGGAGGTCTAAGTGTCTTACTACTTTAGGCCAAGTAATTAAACTCTCTCTCTCTCTCTCTCTCTCTCTCTCTCTCTCTCTCTCTCTCTCTCTCTCTCTCTCTCTCTCTCTCTCTCTCTCTCTCATTTCTGAATTCTAACGTTGTTATGAAATAGTCATCATTCTAAACAAATTTGGTTCTGTTTCCTTGTTAATTATGTTCAAGATAAATGGCATCCTTTCGATGTGATTATATCTCTCAATATATATATGAAAAATGTTAAATATATTTACAAAAATTTTATAAAAACTTACATTTTCACGTGTCAGTTAATTTCCACGTGTCAGTTATTACTAGGTTAAAAATTATAAAATTTGGTATTCAAAATTTGAATTTAAAAAAAAATTAACAAAATGAATCTTACAAATAAAAATATAAATAAAACTATAATTACATATAACTGTTATATAAGCAATATATATATATATATAGACAATTACTTGATCAGCATGCGCCAAAAAGTACGTACGTAGCTAGGTACCATGCACCTTGCATGAACTCTATGTATATATCGTACCAGCTTGTATTCTGCATGAGAGCATTTATGAAGCGATAAAGGCTAATTACGGTCCTTGATCAGCCTCCAGATGATATATAGGCCGTAAATATAGCTATGCAGTACAGTGATCAGGAATTAACCAGTTAGCTAGCTTGGGTTCAGCTACGTACGTATGTACCGGCCTTTAGCCACCATTTCAATCCATCATGTGCAACTCCTAAAAAGCTACGTGCATGCATATGAGATATTCTATCCAACGTACGTACGCTAGCTTTGTATAACTATATAACATCTCGAGCTAGCTTTCATTAATTTTCCTTGGTAGTACTTTTTGGTCTCCTCTGATAAAGAATGCATGTGTGTACGTATTTTCCTTTTTCTTTAACAAGTTATAAAACACATCCTAGATAGCTGATAATTTCATTAAAGATGATCAAGAAGTAGTAGTAAAGTTAACTCACCGACATGCAGGTTTGCCCTAAAGTGGGGATAAGTAGTGTCGTACAATCTCTCAATCATTGTCTCGGATCTATGATCTCTCCTTTTCTTAATTTCCTGTACCTTCGAATCTAGATCTTTAGCCATGCATGACGCATCCAAGATCATTGATTAATAAGGGGTAGACTAATATCTGCGAGCAATACCTTCACCATTGATCATGAAAATAAGTAAAAATAAAATTTGAAAGAGACTTCTATATTTCTGAATGGATGTTATATATGTATAGTAAGATGACCTATTTATATGAAAAGATGCCAAATAATGAAATAGGAAAGTAAATAAATATAAGATCTGCTAATCAAGATAGTATTTTAGTCGAAGTAGTATTCATCAACATCCTCCCTCAAATGGTGAAACCAACTTGAATTTGGAAACAAAATCATCTCGAAGTCAACCATGTGGATGAGATTTCGTGAAAATGTTAGCAAGCTGGTGTTTAGAGGAGATGAAGCAAAGAAGCAAGATGCCTTGCTTAAGAAGATGCCTAATGAAGTGACAAATCTGGATATGTTTAGTACATTCATGAAAAACGTCATTATGAGCATTTGTATGGCGCTTTGATTTTCACAACAAATGGGAGAACAAATTGTTTAAGGACACTCATATCTGCCACAAGCCAATGTAACCATGCATACAAGCTCAGATGTAGTGTCAGCAATAACATGATACTCAGATTATGTACTAGAGCGAGCAACAACAAGTTGTTTCTTACTACATCAAAAAATTAGAGAAGTCCCTAGTAATTAGAAGTAATAACCGATGGTAGATCGACGATCAGTAGGATCTTCAGCCCAATTAGCATCAGAATAAGCTCGAAGCTCAAGAGATGAGTGTAAAGAAAAATGAAGTCCAAGAAACAAAGTTCCCTTGATGTAATGCAAGATAAGAAGAATGACAACATAGTGGGTAGTTCAAGGAATACTCATAAATTGGTTAGCCAAATGTACCGCATAGAAAATATATGGTTGTGTGACGGTGAGATAAATAAGATTACCCCAACTGCCTATAAGGAGTCGCATTAGAAAGAGGAATGCCATCGGTGGCAAGAAGCTTGACATTGGTCTCGATGATTGTTGACAGTCTTGCTGTCAGTCAAACCAGTCTGGGAAAGCAAATCAAAAAAATATTTAGATTGAGAGATGTAACAATCATCTATGCCAGAAGTAACCTCAATTCCAAGAAAGTAGTTGAGTTTGCTCAAGTCCTTTATCTTGAAATTTTGACTTATAAAGGTTTGAAGACTTTGTTTCCCATAAATGTCATATCCGGTGATCATCATGTCGTCAACATATAGAATGATGATAATAATATATACATCAATTGTCCATAGAAACTATGTAAAGTCATATAAGCGGGAAACAAACCCTTGCTGGGTGACCATATAACTGAATTTGGCAAACCACGCACGAGGAGCTTGCTTGATACCATAAAGTGCACAACAAAGGCGGCAGACTTTGTGAGGAGGATGCTCATAGCCAGTGGAGGTTGCGTATATATACTTCTTCAACTAGATCATCAGTCAAAAACTCATTCTTGATATCTAATTGAAATCATTGTGATCGATGAACTACACTAACTACAAGCAAAGACATAACAAAAGTAAGTCTTGCAACAGCTTCAAAATCTTCCTCCTAGTCAATATTGGATTCTACGGAAAAATCATTGGCAATGAGGTGAGCCTTGTATCGCTCCATTGGTCCATCTGCACGAGCCTTAATTTTATATACCTACTTGCACCCAACTGCAAATTTTTCAAGAGGCAAATCAATTAGGTCCTGAGTAGGGCTAAAAATCGACATTATCGATGTGGTTTTGATTTTGAATCGCACCGATAGTTTTTTAAAGAGGAGGCGCCAACCAAAACCAGCCAATTAAGGGGGAGAAAATCGGCGACGTCAATCTCGGTGTGATTCCGGTCGATTCACCGGTTTCCAATCGATTATGCAAACACACACAAAGTTACAAACCCAGAAAATGATCAAGGTCCAAAACTCAATCACGATCCCCAATTGTAACGGAAGCAACACATAGGGAAATTTTCAAAAACATACTAGATATTCAATTATTTATATTGTAAAATTTCATAATAAACAAACTCAAAAAATCAAAATCATACCGATATAGACATACGGACTTTGGAGTCACAAACGTTAGACATAGAGATTCACCAAGAGAGAGCAAGAGAGACTGAGAGAGAGAGATCATACATGAGCTTTGGAGATGACATCGAGGCGAGGTCGATCTCACCGACGGCATGAAAGAGGAGAGATGATGTGTGGATGCCGGCTTGTGAGAGATGAGAGAGTGAGTTTGAAAGAGAAATTGAGAAAGAAAGAATCAGCAGGAGGAGGAGGAGGAAGGGAAGGGGTAATAAACCCTAAATCCAAATGACGTTTTTGGTATATTAAACCAAAAAGCGTCGTTTCGTATTATTATTCTTCTAAACCTTAGGTGTAAAACGACGACGTTTAACTCATTTAAGTTAAACAATGTCGTTTTAAGCAAGATATATATAAAAATATATATATTTGCTATCGGCTGTTTCGGTAGTTTGACATTGGTTCAAATCGAGACTAAACCAATCGATGTTAATTTTACCAAATTCCTATTGTCGGCCAATCAGTTCTCCACCGGTTCTGACCAGTTCCTGACTCCGGTGGCCAATTCCCATCAGTGATGACCGGCTCGATCAATTCTTGTACACCCCTAGTCCCAAGTATGAGTTTTGGTAAGTACAACTAATTCATCTGACATGGCTTTTTGCCAAAGTGGATCATAACTAGCTTCACAATAAGTGCAAGGTTCATGAAAAGCAACAAGAGTATAAAAATAGTGATAATCTTGGAGATGTGCATGAGTTGCTCTTACTTGACTAGAGTAATGAAATTCAAATACTTGGGAGGGCTCTAAGACATGTGATGCAGTTGGAGGATCACCAGCCTCGTCAAGTGTATCAGGAAGGGCCATAGAGAGACTATATGAGGAGCGGGACGTCTCTACAATGAAGTTAGGGATTAAATCAATGGAAATGTTAGTGAAAATAAGAAAGTACTACGAAAGTGAAGAAGAGAAACGAGAAAAACTTATAAACGTTTGATGTTCCAAGAACATTATGTGGCGAGAAACATGATGAGGTCTAGTGATGGGATCATAACAACGATAGCCTTTTTGTGAAATCTCATAACCAAGAAAAAAATATAATCAAGAACGTGGTTCAAGTTTGGTGCATTCGTGTAGAGGCAAAGTGATAAAATAGGCACACTAAAAAACATGAAGCAAAGAATATTAAGGGATTTTACCGTAGAGAAGCTCAAAAGTTATGTCGTTGTGAATAATTTGTAAAGAAACCCGATTAATAGTGTATACTACTGTGAAAGAAACTTCATCCCAAAATAGATCAAGATCATATGTAGAGACAAGAGGAGTATGTATAGTGTCTAAGATGTGTATGTGTGTTTCTTTCGACACGTCCATTCTGTTGAGAAGTGTAGGGACAAGATCTTTAGGAAATGGTCCCATGTTGGGATAAATAGTTAAGAAAATAATTTTCATTATACTCCATGGCATTATCTGAACGAAATATATTGATGAAACAAGATAATTGAGTTTGGATCATTTTGTGAAATACTTGATAAATATTTCTACATTAGACTTATTTATAATGTCTAATTATATATTATTATACGTTAGTAAATTGGTATTATGTGTTATTAACTTATCATACTAGACTTATTAGTTATTTCTATACTTTAGTAATTTATTTCTATACAAGACTTATACTATAGTGTCTAATTACATGTTATTATACTAATGTCTAACTTATTTCTAACCTAATTATATACTAGACTTTCTAATGTCTAATTATATGTTATTATATTTTAATAAATTAGGATATGTGTTATTAACTTATTATATTAGACTTATTTTAATACTAGTGTCTAATTTATTTATATACTTGATTATGTATGGTACTAATATTATGACGTTTACATATACAAAACTATCATTATAGTCTATTCATATTATAATATAAGTATATTATTTTGTAATAATTAGCTCATACTAGTATATTATTTAATTTAACTATATAAAATCTAGTTATATAATTATATAACTATACTAGTATATATGATAAATATATAGATAAATACATATTTTTATAACATATTATAATATTGAAGTCAGATTTAGAGTCAAGTTGGAGTCGGAGGGCAAAGTCGAAACATAAAAATATGTTCGACTAAAAAATTACACTATGATTCAGAGTCGATCTAGCGACTCCAACTCTGAGTCGAAAGAGTCAGATTGGATCAGAGTTAGAGTCGGTCTAGCGACACCTTCGACTTCGACTGAAAAATTAAAAAAGAAATCCGACTCTGACCTCGTTTTGTCAGAGTCGGAGTGGAGGCGAAGCGGAGTTAGATTTTTGGACTTTTGCTTAGCCCTAATTTGCAGCACAAATGGCAGGATTAGGAGAAATCGTAGTTTTGTGGGAAAACAAGATAGGGTCATAACAATATGGGAAAACATGCAAATTCGATGAACCATAAAGACTTTCCTAAAGTGACAAACGACACAATAGAAGATTGAGACAAAACCTAGTGAATTAATGCCTCACATTAGCTACATTGAGAGCAGAAGTGTGAGATGGAGTCTCAGCAGTAGACTCAGTTGTAGATAGAGCAGATGGAGCAACCACGACAACCTATTGAGCGAAAGCCCCTTTTATTTTTTTGGTATTGTAGCTTGTGACATTTATTGATGGAGAGTCTAGTCTTTTTGCAGTACTTGGATAAAGCTGACTTGGAGAGCAACTATGCAAGTGAGCGGCTAGATGAAGGCTAGGGGAGCATATGGAGAATCACTTGCCACAACCATATCCATATATTGGATTTTCAGGATGGAACGATGGTTTTCTTCAAGGATGAGCTCAGAAATAGCAACCTCTAGATTTATGATAGGTGTGCAATGCAAAAGAAAAGTCCAAGTTGGATCAAAATCTTTATGTTGTGCCATCATGAAATGCACAGATTTTCAACGATCATGATATGTCGAAAATAATTCCATCTCTTAAGGGCAATTAGTTGAGGGTCTGTAGCAAATAATAGTTCCCGAATTTGCATACTTAAGAATAAAAATAAGAAATAGGCTGACTTGATTCTTAACGCGTTTGGTAAAATTTAGCCTGATCTAGTTAAAACTATAGGTCCAAGGAAGCATCATGAATGTAGTTGTATCGACGTGCTAGAAACTTTTAAGCAACGTTTCCATTCTCAAGTTTTGGAAACAGGCTATGAATAAAAAGAACTAAAGTATTGATAAACTAGAAAAATATCTTAAAGTGTATATTATCCCAATTCTCAAGACGTGAAGCAAAATCATCTTCTGTCTCGCCATCTTTACGCTTAGGTGGAGAGATTTTGCCAGATACATAACCCCACAATTGACGTCCTCATAGGAACCTTCATATGTTAAGCCCACATATTGTAGTTGGGTTCATTCAAAATAGGATTGATCGAATGAACAATATTGTCTAAATTATAAGAACTTTGAGGCATTGAGAGAAGTTCAATGCAAAAACAAACAGAAAATATGAAGCTAGTGCAAAATATTGAGTAGAGACCACCTGGTCAAAGTCAACAGTCAATGACTAACGTGGCACATTGGGATGGTGACACGTGTCTTGCATCTTAGTCCTGCACATGGAGAAATTTGACTTCCAGCACATGGACAGTGGCCAAATTCTTTGACTGGAGCGTACGAGATCCTCTGGTGTAGATTTTGGTCTTGTTGAACTTGCCAACACTTTTCTATCAGGACATGTTATTAAAACTGTGAAGAGGAATATACTTGTGGTTGATCATGGTGTTGAGGGCCAAACATTTTGGTTGGCCATTGCAGTGCATGTGACGACGGATGGGATCGGGTCTTTCACAAATCAGATGATTTGTACCTTGCAAGAAAAAAAAAATGCCAAGTGATAAAAATAAATAAAAATAGACTTTGAAATACATGTTTATATTTTTGAATGAATGTTATGTACAATAATATGGTCTATTTATAGGGACAGAGGCCAAGTGAAATAAGAAAGTAAATAAATACATGATCTCCTAATCAAGGTATTATTCTATATATACATATATACACATATCGTACATGTGAATTTTCTTACCTCATATATATATATATATATATATATATATATATAAATATATATATCCATGTATATATTGACCATATTTGCTGCATATATGTTTGGAGCACACTAAATCATGATCATTATATACGCAACTCTAGATTGTACAGGAAATATCTATGCCTTCTCGTTTCCATTTTTATTGTTGCTAATTCTATCAAAAGCTCTTGGGGGCACAAGTGAGATCGATGCAAGACACAACGAATGTAGCCATGCATGCATGGCTAATAGCTCATATAAATGGTTTGGATATTACCATTACAAGTAGTTTAATCATCATTTACCTAAAAACCCAAACTGATAGGAAGTGGTAGAATTTATTACTCGGGAGTTCGAACTTAGGATATCTGCTTTGATAGCATATGAAATTACAATTTATAAAAAAAGCTTAAACTAATGGAAAGTGGTAGATTTAGTTATTTGTATTATATTCTTGGTATAGCTCAACGATTCATCTATGTCACATTTGGAAACTCATTGGATTTTTTTTTGGTGATCTAAATTATGACATAGACCATTCATCCATTATTTTTATGAATTATAGTTCAATGTATGGGGTGATTTATTGTTAAAATTAATAATTGAGGTAACTATTTTGAAAATGATTCAGCCCTTGTATGCAATGAACTTAATAACTGATGATTCAGGCCAAATTATATGAACCCAATTGTTAAATGTATACACTCGGTGTGGATTGATGGCAAAGGTAAACCTTTATAGTTGAAATTCTTATATTCAATGTATATCGAGGAATTGGATGTACCGATTTTGGTCATTTCCAAAGGTTTGTTATTTGTAAATCTAGTGTGTTGAGCATGTTAAAAAAAAAAAAAAAGGTACCAAATAATTCTTTTAATAATTTTATGTCATTGTTTCCAAAGTGAATCATCAGTTATTCTTATTGTAATTATTTTTATTTTCAATTCGACATAAATCATATAGGGAGGAAGGTGGAACTTGAATTGTAATTGCTTTTGGGTTTTAATCTTAATCCTAACCGAAAACTTATATTATTAGGTATGACTCGGTCATATAGGGAGGAACATGGAACTTGTATTGTAAATATTTCCAGGCTTTTAGCCCCATCGAGAACTTATATTAATAACCAATTGTTGTGCGAAATAATTTTGGGCCTTGTACTTTTTGGCAGAACTCCATCTCCCACCTCGTTTTTTTGTTAAAACCTTAATTCTTTCCAAAACCTTTTTTTCGCTTCTCACTCCCAAAACCGTTGCTACATAGCAAAAATAAGTGATCATAAAGAAGTCTTGTACATTATGTTGCACACCAGAGCTATAAGGAAAAGACCTAGATAAGCTCATTTCGAGTAGAGCACCTTTGTAGAGAAGAAGCGAGAAAAATAGGAATGAGAAATTCTATTACTTTCCACATGCCTTTACAATATTCCCCAATAGTAATATATTGTCAGAGTCCCTTTACTATATCCCTATTTCTATGGCCATAGGCTAATATAAGCAAATAAGTAAAAAGGTCATGGGCCGACTCTAGTAACAGAGCAAATAAACAACAAGTCCAACTTTATAAGACCGGTCACTAACTAACAACCTTCCCGGCCCACTATGACAATCGACTTAATAAGTAACATAAAGACACATTAAGACAAGTTTATTGAATAAGTAAACATAAAGTAACTAGTTAACATAAGTTAACTAACTCAATAAAGAACAAAAACCACGAGAACTAAGGTCTTCTCCTACTTTCCTTCATCTCGAACCACTTCACACAAGCTTCTCCATTGCCCAAAATACCTTACTCGCAAGGTAGGGAAAAGCTTCTTTTAACTATAAGTTTCCCACGTTGTGTTGTCAACTCCTTACCCATGTTAGTGAATCAACAACTCTACCATCACTCTGTTCCCTACTTTGGTCATTTAGCACCGCAAGACTTCCTCTAGTTCAGGGTTAAGGACCCATTGGTCATTGTTACACCCTCTTCTATAAGATTTGGGATGTCACGTGTTTTCATAAAATATGCAAAACATTTCATAATTTAATAAAACGATTCCAGTAATATTAAAAAAAACTTCAATAACTAAATAAAATGTCTTTCACCAAAATAATTTATTCTAAAAAGTCTGAAACTAAATCAACTACTTCATCTAAACCTGACCTACTTGCTCATACTCATCATCCTCACCTAGGTGGTTAAAAAATATAAAATAAACTAAAATGAGTTGAAAGCTCAGTAAAAAACCCATCACACATAAACATAATAAACATAAGGATTTCATAAATTTTTTCATACATAAGAGAATTAAAATTCATGATTGCTTTTACTAATGTTTATGTTATGTATAACTTGTCTTGAATTATTTGATTTATCTGACTGGTCAACACACTTATCCTTGTGTGCAAGATTGTGCACTGGCCCCACATCATGTGGCCACAAGGGGAGCCGCTGATAGAATTATAATATATTATGGTAGACCATGCTTAGGTCTGTGGCTTGATCCACCCTTAAATCGCATGGGTATTACGCATCTGAATGATCATCTTATTATATAGTTTGATCTTATCTTATACTTGATTATAAGAAACTTGTGTATCTTATACAACGTGAAATACATGACATACATAATTATAAATGCTTAATTAAACACGATGCGGAACTAACATGATCTTGTACTATCATGAATGACATGTTTGTATAAAATCATGACATGCATAGTACATAAAAATTGGTTAACAAATAATGGCTTTAAAAGTAATCTATCTAACTAACTAATGTGCTAATCCTAATTTATGAACAAGCTACTTACTTCATTGCACTGCTTCTTGAATCTTATTTTGTAGCTCATTAGTCATTACCTATACGAAATGCGAATCGTTAATAACATTTCTAGAAAAATGTGTCGTAACATTCTACTTAATTAAATTCATACTAGGAAAATTAATCTAATAAAATATTAAGTTATATACTAAAATTAATAACTACTAATATCCTGTAATTATTTAAATACTAATATAATATATAATCTTTCAAATATACTTAAATAAGAATATATACTTATATCTATGTCTATAAGAATAACGGTGAAAATATTCGTTTCATAAAATAAACTTAATAATACTCAATATTAAAATTCTTATGAACTATTATTATAGTCTAATTATAATTTAATACTTAATAATATATTTTAAATCCCTTAAATATTTTTGTAAATAAATTTATAAGCTAACATATTTATTCAATTAAAAAATAAGTCAACATAAAATATTAAGCCCAGCCCAATTTAAATATTATAACAATAAAATATTAAGTCCAACACAATTTAAATATTATAACACTTTCTATAATAGAAATATAACCAAGCCCAACATGCTTTAAAAAACACAAGTCCAATTTAAAAGTTAAGCCCAACCCAACTTAAAATATTATAATAGTTTCTATAATAAAAATAAAACCAAGCCCAACCCCATTTAAAAAAAAAAAAAAAACACAAGTCCAATTTAGAAGTCTAGCCCAACCCAAGCCAATATGTATACTACCAAGGGTGACCTACTAAGGGCAGTAACATACTTAAGCCCTCAAGATCTTCCTTTATTAACAAAGACTATACGATAATTGTGAAAGGAAGAGCAATGATGCTAGCGTTCGATAGACTCACCAATGGAGAAAACACGCAATGGAGCTAGGGCTTAGGTGAGATCGATGGTGGCAAAGCTTCGAGAGGGACTGGCCAAGGTGAACCGAGAGAAAGAGAGAGAGGGAATAACGTGAGAGGTGTTAATAGAGAGGTAAAGAGGGAGCACGGATTGCGAGAAAGTTTACGTAGAGGAAGAGGCTTACCATGAGTGGAATTACGTCCAGTGACAGCAACAATGGGTTGGGTGCAACTTGGGCCATCTGCGGTGGGAGTTGGCCGTGCATGGATTCAACTTCAGTGGTTGGTTCCTTCCGTGAGGTTGCCTCGATTCCGTTAGCTTGGGTCTTCTATGGAGTTTGCTTACGGTGGTTGTTGCGGTTCACAGTTGGTGGCTAGTTGACTACACTTGGTTCTCCATGGTAGTCGGTTCTTGGTGGCAACGGCTGAGTAGAAGGTTGTTCTATTTTTGGTATTGTAAAATAGAGGATGTGGGAGAGGCTTGCGATAGTTCTACGGCGGCATGGCCCTTGATGGTTGGCTTTCGAAGGTGCTAACGAAGGAAGGGGTGCTGTGAACATGCATGGAAGGTGGACGTACGATGATGGGTGTACAACGCAAAGGGTTGTTGCGATTTGCGAGGGCTTTATATGATAGTCTTTGTGGCAGCTTCGATTTGTTTGCTTCATGGTGGTTCACGGTGGAGGCCGCAACTTGTTCATCGTGCAGTGGCTTCCTGAGCGTGCATGGAGGCTTGTGGCTTTGTTTGCCGTGTATGGCTTTGTAGGTATGGAGGATGGGAGTCGATAGAGGTGTGCATAAGTTCCTGATCCTACAAATATATATATTGCTTCTAGAAAGTTCACAATGGAATAGGTTGTGGCAGTTGACCCTTGCCTTGGCCTTGGCATGGTGAACATGGAAAGTGAGGTTTCTTTTCAAAATGAAAACCCTAGATTTTAGTTGGAGATGACAACTTGTATTGCTAGTAGGTTATATAAATACATGAGTTAGGCTTTTTCCCTTGTTTTGGGTCTTAGGGGTGGGCTCATTTGCTCTATAAAAACTACCTAGATTTTAATCCTATGTTTTGGGCTTATAAAAATAATTATTGGACATCAATTTAAATGGGGCCAACTTGGTCCAAAAAAATTAAATAGGCTTCAACCTAGTTATCAAGCCCTTTATTTTATAATCCACATAATAAATTTATGGGTCCGTAGCCTATTCAAAAGTATCCGATAAATTGAAATTGGGCTTTCTAATATGGTTCATAAAACATAATTTAGGCCCAATAAAATCTTCCTTAGAAATATTGGGCTGGGTTGTTACAGGCATCCACTGGAAACAACGTTGGAATCAAGGTGAACCTAGCACCCAGCTTTCTCTTGAGCTAAGATACATGGAAGGTGGGATGGAATTGGCATAAATATGGTAGATCCAGAAGATAAGCAACCTTCCCAACCCTCTGTACCACCTAGAAAGGGCTAAAATATCAATGGGCTAGTTTGTGGTTGTGTTTATGGGCTATCGAGATTTATTGATGAAGTTGAAGGTACACCAATTCTCCAACTTCAAACTCCCTATCCTTTTGCTTCAAGTTCACATACCTCTTCATGTGATTTTGTGCCTTGTGCAGGTTGTGGCGAAGCAGTTGGGATACCTGGTTAGTTTCCACGTCCTCCATTCATGTCATTCCAGGTATCTAGTCAAGGAGTCTAGGGGGGTGGATACCCTTAAAGAGCCTCAAATGGGATAAGTTGGGTCGACATGTATGGTGTAGAATTATACCAGTACTTTGCTAGAGGCACCCATAAGGACCAATCCTTTGGTCGATCTCCAACGACGCATCTAAGTAGTGTTTAGGATTTTGTTAACTATATCAGTTTGTCCATCTGCTTAAGGGTGGTAGGCTGTGCTTACGAACATTTTGGACTCCCTACAAGGAAAATAGTTCTTGCGAAAAATGACTAGTGAATGTGTTGTCTTGGTCAAATACAATTGAAAGGGGTAGTCCATATATTTTGAATATGTTTTTCAGAAAAAGTTCAGCTACACTCTTGGTTGTGTATGGGTGTTTAAAAGGGTGAAATAGTTGCATTTGGTAAGCCTATAGTCCACTACCCAGAGATTGTTAAACCCATGTGAATTAGGAAGTCCTTCCATAAAGGTAATAAATATGTGAGTCCAAGGTTGGGAGGGCATAGGAAGGGGTTGCAATAATCCACTTGGATGAGTGTTATCTACTTTAACCCTCTAACATAGATCACAACCTCGAATGAATGGTTTCACATCCTTTTTTAAGTCCATGCCAATATAAGTCTCTTCTCACCCTGTGTATAAACTTGTAAACTTGTCATATCCAGAATGTCCTCCCCAGGGGATACTTTGGGCCAACTCCAACAACCTATTTTTGAACTTCTCATGTTTGGGAATATACAGTTTGTTCTTGTTTAAGAGCATCCAATCTCTCATTGTGTAGTCTGAGCTCAGGGTAATGATGGCATGCAATTGCTCATCAATGGCGTATGTTACCCTTAAGTCATCCATCCAATCCACAATTGGAAATGTGATTAATATTAAGGTGCCCTTCTCTTCCTTCCCCTTTCTCGAAAGGGCCTCAGTAACCTTATTTTTAGCCCCTTTTTATATTCTACTATGAAGTCATACCCCAATAGCTTGGTGATCCACTTTTGTCGCATAGGGATACCCATATTTTGGTCTATCAAGTATTTGAGACTTTGTTGATTAGTTTTGACCACAAAAGTCTGTCCCAAGAGATAACTGCTCCACTTGAGTACTTCCAAAACAAGAGCAAAAAGCAATTTCTCATAAGTGGACATCATTAAAGATCTTCCCTTTAGGGTTTGGCTGTAAAAAGCTATGGGCCTCCATTGTTTTCTCAACATTACTCCTACAACAGTCCTTGAAGCATCACACTCAATAGTGAAGGGTATAAAGATATCTGACAGTGTCAATACTGGAGGGTGAGTTAAAACGTTTTTCAGTTGATAAAAGGCAACCTTAGCCTCTTCACTCCAATGAAAGCTATCTTTCTTGAGCATCTTGGTTAAGGGTGAGCCAGTTCCCCTAAAACCTTTGATAAACCAACAATAATACCTAGTAATTTCCAAAATTCCCCTTGATACCTTTAGGGAGCTAGGCAGTGGTAATTTCTTCATACCTTGTAACTTGTCAGGATCAGCTCGGACCCCTTGCACAGAACTCAAGTGGCAAATATAAGAATTTCACTACACCCAAAGTGATACTTGGATTGTTCGTCATATAGTTGGTGATGTCTTAAGATTTCCAAAGCTACTTATAGGCACTTCACATGCTCAATCTTTGTCTTACTATACACTAAAATGTAATAAAAAAAATAAGTACATACTTCCTTAAGTAAGGACCCCTCATGGGTTCTAAATGCAGTCTTATGTACATCAGTAGGCTTGACCCGAATCTGATGATAGCCAAATCTTAAGTCCAACTTAGGAAAGATGACTACTCCATGTAATTCATCCATAAGCTCCTCTACCAATGGTATATGAAATCTGTCTTTAATGTAATATTGTTAAGCTCCCTGTAATCTACACATAATCTCTATGTACCATCAGCCTTCCTAATCAATAGAACTGGAGAAGAGTATGGGCTTTGGCTAGGTTGTATAAGCACCGAGATCTGTAGCTCTTGGACTATTTTCTCTATCTCATCATTCTTTATAGGATTTGATTGATATGAGTTTAGTGTCGAGGATCAGATTAATAGCATGATTATGGGTTCGAAGGGGAGGCAGCCCTTTTGACTCACTAAATACATTTGCATATTGCTTCAGTAAAGGCTGTATTTCTGTAGGAGGTTCACTTTCAGCTTCCTGTTTATTGGTCAACTCCTCTTCTAAGACTTGCAAAATTACTCATATTTTTTTCAACTTGTTGAATTTTTTAATGGAGCCTTCTTCAATCATTTAAGCTGTAGCTAGCCCTTACAGTTCCACCATTTTCCCATCATAACTAAACTTCATACCGAGTTTCTCAAAATTCTATATAATGGACCCTAGTTCTCAGCTCCACTGGATACCCAATACCATATTACAACCTACCAATACGAATACATGTAAGTCAACATTAAATGTAATTCCTTGGATTTTAACCCTAACCCCGTTGCACTTTCCTTTATTGGAAATTACTTCTCCACTAGCAACCCTCACTTGAATCCTTTCAATGTAACCCAAGGGCAATTTGACATTGTCAACTATTGGTGGGTCAAAAAATTTATAAGTTGATCCTGTATCTACAAGGATGCTTACTAATGGGCTCTAATATTTCCCTTTATCCTCATGGTTTTTGGGTTATGAGAGCCTATTAATGCATGTAAGAATATTTTAGGGTTCCCTTGGGTTGCATTCAGTTCCACTTCTCATGCTTCCTCCTCTTTCTCAGCTAGAACTTTCTCTTGTTCAAGATTCCCCTCTTTCTCCAACAATACTTCCTCTAATAGATAGAGCTTTGGGCTTTGGAATATATGCCCAAGGTTTCATTTAGCATCACAATAATAACAAAGTACTTGTTCTCTCATTTCTTTCATTTGGTGTTGATAATTTTTTGGATTGGTAAAGTAGTTCTTGAAATATTTTTATTTGACTCTCCTAGGGATGGGTTGGGATTCTTGAGTATCCTAGGGTAGGGGGCAGTAGATCTAGATCTATGATTCCTCTTGGACAAGTTCACATTTTCTTGGATTTTTGTTAGGTTGTAGGAAGCTATTGAGTTAGGTGGATTAAACATCCTAACTGGCAAACTTATGTCATCCCACAACCAACTAAGGAAGGAACTTAACTTATAGGTGTTAGAGAATCCCCTTAACCTATTAGACAAGGTTTCAAATCTAGCCTTGTAATCTTCCACAGTCCCATTTAGTCTAAGCCTAGTGAGAGATTCCATAGGGTCATAATAGGCATTTAGTCCAAAACTCACCAACAATGCCTTGATAAAAGAATCCAAGTCAATTATCTACCCAGATTCCTCCAAGTCTTAGAACAATATCAAGGCTCTACCCTCCATGAGAAAGGATGCTAGTCTGAAGCGATGATGGGGCAAAGTATTATGAAAAGAAAAGAATTGATGTCTTGTAAATCCAGCGAACAGATTCTTCACCATGTAAGACAGGGAACTTTAGGCGTACGGTTCTTGATTGAACTTCACCCATTTGGTGTTGGTTGATAACTTCATGTCTCATTGGAATGATTGCATAATATTCACCTTGACTGTTGTTTTGATTTTTCCTTTGTAGCTCCACTATTAAAGCTGCCAACTGTTGTACTATGGAATCGATTTGTCTCTTAAGTGGCAACATCTCGTTTTCCAAGTTTTGATACTATGAATCTGTGGATTATTTGAGAGCATTTAACCCGTCTTGAAGTTGACTCAACCAAGTACCTTTGGCCATTATATGTATTCTCTTAGCATAGAGATCGGTGTCTCTTTGATACCAACTTTGTAACACACTAGAGTTGTAAGGAAAAGACTCAAATAAGCTCACTTCAAGGAAAGCACCACCATAGAGAAAACGAAGGGAAAAAGAGGAATAAGAAATTCTATTACTTTCCAGATGTTGTTACAATAATCCCTAGCAGTACATATACTTTTAGAATCCCTTAACCATATCCATCTTTCTATGGCCATGGATCGATATAAACAAACAATAGAAAGGCCATGGGAAGACTCTAGTAACAAAGCAAATAAACAACAAGTCCAACTTTATAAACCAAGTTATAACGAACAACCTTCCTGGCCCACTATGACAATCTACTCAATGAGTAACATAAAGGCCCATTATGATAAGCCTATTCAACAAGTAAACATGAAGTAACTAGATAAGATAACTGACTCAGTTAAGAATAAAGCCCACGAGTATTGTGTTGAATCGATTGAGTCTAAATTTCAAGATGTCACCTCGTAGTTGTGTTTGTAACCTTTTGGAACTGAATGGATCAAATTTTAATGAGGAAGCCAATTCCAATATTTCAAAGGTAATCCAAGCTATAGCACAATAAGTTATGGAAAAAATTGTACAGAACCTCCCAGCTTGCAATTGCAACAGTATTGTGAAGGTTGCACAGTCAAGCAACTCAATCGGATACACCCACCCTCCTTTGACAAAAGTGGCGACTCAATTATGGTTGAGGATTAGATCCAGGTTATCGAGAAGATGCTCCAAGTCCTCAAGTGCACAGATGAACGTAAAGTATTGTTCTCTACCTTTAAGCTAGCTGGTGAAGCTAAACATTGGTAGATTGTAGAGAGAACTATTAAGGAGGCTGATGGGGGAGAAGTCTCAATTAGCTGGCCCCACTTTAGGTAGATCTTTTTTTAATGCTTTCCAACATCTGCTAGAGATGTTAGGTCTAATGAAGTTGCCAACTTGGTTTTGGGAACCATGATTGTGCATCAATATGATGCTAAGTTTATTGAGTTGTCGAGCTTTACCAATTACTTGATCCCATATGAGGAGAAGAACTCTTGGAAGTTTGAGGAAGGCCTCAAATTTCAATCATAGGATATACGAGTGAGTTGTGGGCTTTCAAACTCAAAATTTCTCGAAGTTGGTTGATAAGGAAACCGTGTTTGAGCAAAGCCTCAAGAGCAGTGCAAAACTTCAGAAGCAGAGAAAGAGGTCTACGACACAAAGGTCCCATTCTAGTGAGGATCAAAGACCACGGAAGAAAAGGAATGAAGGGAACAACTCAGGCCAAAGACAAGTGCACAATCAATAGAATAAACCTTGCAAGTCATACAATGTACTACACTTTGGGAAATGCAGAAGGAAAGTTGGACAGTGTTTTCGATGTGGTAATGTCACCTCATCAGAGATTGTCCAGGGCAGTTAGATGGCAGCAAAAATCCCAACTCGCTTCAGAGGACCGATCCAGCAATACAGGGTGACAATCAATGCAATACAGTGTCGACCCTATTTTATGCACTAACCCCTAGAGAGACTAAAGACAACAGCAATGTGGTTACAAGTACTTTGCTTGTCTCTCCAAGAATGGTACAATGTTATTTCACTACAAGGCTACTCATTTCTTTATTTTAACGGATTATGCCTATGCCATAGAAGCTGAAGTGTTGGATAACAGCTTGGCGGTATCAACCAAATAGCGCATAATTATATATAATAAGGTTCTTTGTGGGTGTCCAATCTCTATTGAAGGAAGGTTGATACTAGACACTAGAAAATGATTTTTGTTAGAACGTGCAGCAGAGGCATGCTACTTAGTAATATGATGGTTTATAATAGATCTTGTGAATGAGTTTATGCTGGGTTGATCATGTTGTAGTACGAATTTATGGTCATTAATGGGTAATATTTGAGGAGAAGGGTAGGTGACTAACGTGTAGAATGGAATACAAACTTGAAAGTTGAGGCTTAGGCATCAATTGTGGGCTGCTCGATGGAAAACGTGAAAGTAATAATCATAAGGATCCATGGTGTTGTAGAACATATCCTTATAGAATTGAAGATTTTGGATATATGAACTATATCTTAGGATGGCAAATGCAAGTACTATTTGAGGAATTGTTCATGAGCATACTTTGAAAAATGATGCAAAGAAGAGTATAGTAAAATAAGAAATCAATCGCACGACACAAAGATTTATATGTTTTGACAACGTGCCTATGTCCACAGAGTTGCAGAGGATTTTATTATCTTGAGAAATGACAAAATACACTTTAGGGCGAAATACACTATTCCATATGACTATATTTTTCATCATAAATATATCTATAAGGTTGTACGACAGAAACCCTAATTTTACAATTATCGTTTATTCGCTCGAGCGACATGTGGTATGAGTGTCCAGTGAACTCTCTGCTCGAGCTTCGTTTAGCAACTTGTCGAGCAAACTTTCTGTCGAGCGACTTATTGCCCAAGCCTGCGCTACATGGCCCAAGTCCCATTGAAACTCCATTTAATAATCGTAACGAATCCTTATCAGTTCGGGTCATCAAATCGAGCCACTACAAGAATAAACCTGACTCTACAAACTCAACAGAGCACATATGATGAACATGTGGAAGTGGACTTGGAGATTCTTATAGCCCCTACTAAATTTTGAAGACAATTTTTATAAGGGGGGATTGTAATGACTCGACCTTTGTTAAAACCCAAGCCTAAATTTTTTAAACCCAGCCTGTGTAGGAAAAAGAAAAACAAGAGAGGAGGAGGACCTAATACAATGTCGTTTTAGGCTAACACTTTTTTAAAAAGAAGAAGATGATACCCCAATTTTATTGATAATCCTAATTTATGGCAGATGAATACCTTATACAATAGGAGCTTGAGGGTTACATTTAGAATCCCAAAATCAAGATCCTAGAAATTAAATGGAAATGATTAAAAATAATAAAATGTTCACAAATAGGAATTTATATAAGGAAGAAACAATTAATGCCTGAGGTTGAGAATACTTGCATGATCCAAAACAATAAGACCAAGCATATATTTAGGAAGTTGAAAAGGGGAAGGGAAACTTACCGTATTACCATATGCATTGAATGAGGCAAGACTATCAACTAAAGCATTGCCCTCCTTATAAACACAATGGATTCTAAAAAAGAAATAGTTTTTAAGATGCAAAATATCATCCCAAATATTAAAAAATTTCCAAGAGGGTTGTGAACTGGAATTAATCCAATTAACCACCGAGAGTCTGATTCCATAATAACATTTGACACATCCAATTGGTAACATAAAAGCAAGCCAATCTTTAAAATTGAAAGCTCATAAAAAGTGTTAGTGTTTGTGCCCAAAAAAAAAAAAAAAAAAAAACCTAGCAATAACAGAGCTATTAGAGGCCCTTAATATGCCTCCACTGCCAGCAAGACCAGAGTTACCTTTAAAAGCACCATCATTGTCAAGCTTGAGGGTTCCCATGGGAGAGGGATCCATTTCATAAGGAAATGTTTCTTGGCCCGTTTGTTTTCAGAGATGAGATGAGATGAGATGAGATGAGTTGAGATTAAAGTTAAAAAGTTGAATAAAATATTGTTAAAATATATTTTTTAATATTATTGTTGTTTTGGGATTTGAAAAAGTTGAATTGTTTATTTTATTTTGTGTGGGGATTTGAGAAACTTGTAATGATGAGGTGAAATGAGATGAGATGAGATGAGATGTTTTTAGAAAACAAACAAGGCCTAGTTCTAATAGTGGTACTTGAAATATGAAGAGACTCGAGGACCGAAGCATTGGAACGAGACGATAAGGCATTTTTGTTCTTTACAATACATCATCAAAACCCATTTTTTCTACTTTAACTAACGAATTTTATAATATTTCATATATCATCTTATTTATTCTTTCTCTATTATATTTAAATATTATTTCTTTCTTCATTTTTCATTCATTTTAAATATTTTTCTAACTATCATTAAATTGTAATATTCTCAAATATTTCAATATTTCTCATATATTAATGTGAAAACAATATCTTTCTGTTGCCAAAATGATGTCAAAGTCCCAATATAAAATTAGAAAGAAAATAAAGATGGAAGAAAACTCTTTCATCCTTTATTTCTGAACTTTTTACCATTTTATCATGTTTTGAAAATTTTCTAACATGACTATTTTTTTTTATTAAAATAAAATGTTCTAATAATATTATAAACTTGTCATGTTTTACAAGAAAGAGTGGAAATGTGAGAAATATAAATAAAGATTAGGAAAGAGAAAAAAATGATAAAAAAAAATATTTACAAAGATGAATAGTAGATGTTAAATGTAGAGAAGCACTTTAACTCATATGTAGTTGATATTGACTTTACATAATTTAATGGAAGCCTTATTTTGACATATTTTTCTCAATTTTACAAAAAGTTACAAAATTGTGAAGTCATTGAGAGGACTCACTAGTGTGGATATTTTCAAATCTAAGAGCATGCCCATTGAATTAGTAATCCAAAAAGTTAAAATTTGGCTAATATGTCACTTTTTAGTTATTTTGCTCTCTATAATAATAAAATATTATTATTTTTATCATTTATTTTTTAATACATTTTTTTAATTTCGTAAAATATTTTTATATTTTCATTTTCATAATCTTCAACAATCTCCAATAATCATTTTTATTTTCATCTTCACAATCTAACAATCTATACAATTATATAATTAATATAAAATTATGAAAAATATTAAATGCACTTAAAAAATAAAAAATTTATTTCTCTATATGTAAATTATTGATATATTGAAAATTATGATATTTGAAATTCAAAAACTTTTGTTTCCTGACAAGTTGAATTTCAAAAGAAAATTTTTTTTTGGATAATTAAAAAAAAAACTAACAAAATAAGTACTGTAAATAAAATTATAAGTATACCTAACACTACTCTAAAATTATATAACTTTGCTATAGTAACAAGTCATATTTATTTTGGCTTTGCCTTTACTGTAATTAATGGTAACATACTAACGTTACTAAATTAAGAGCTCAAGTGTCATTTAGCTAACCAATGGGTTGCCGTAACCTGGGTTTCCCAAATCTTCCAAATAACGACAGGAGACAACAAGCGGGTGGGCGAGAGGCTTAAACCCTAAAACCCTAATTTTCTTCCCTAAGCCCTCTGACCCGACGCCTCTCTCTCTCTTCTCCTGCGCAGACACCCCCTCCCCAACGCTTCTCTCGCTGCCCGTTTGCCTCTCTCACAGTAGTTCCCTCACTTCTCTGTGATTGTCGCTCGCCGCCGCACTCAGCTCCACGCTGTCCGTCTCGGTTCGTGCCGCGCCGCTCTCCGCAGTTCAGTTCCGACCGCCGACACCGTGAAGCTCCGCAGCACCAGGCCCTTGTTTCCCAATCCCGACACTTTCTTTTCTTTCTCTCCTCTGCACCTTTTCTCACCGTGGAACGTCCAGCGCCGCCACCTGTCTTTCCCGTCGCCGATTGCAACGCCGGTAAGTCCTCCATCCGTATCTCTTTCGTGCTCTCATTTTCTCTCTGTCTGTGTCTCACTCGCGATATCTCTCTCTCGTGCGCTCTCTCTCGAACTCTCTGTCGACGTCTCACTGTGTCTGTGTTAGGCTGACTGCGGCGACCGACAAAGGTCACGGGAGCCAGCGTGCGGCACCACGCCACCAAGGTATGTCTCGGTCTCTCTCTCTCCCGCTCCCGCTCGTCTGCCTTGGTCACTCCCTTGTCCGTCTCGGCTTTCCCTTCTCCCACTCAGTCCGGTTTTGTTCTCCCGCCATGTGTTTCCTAACCATCTCGAACTCGGTTTTGATGTTGTTTTCAATGTCTCAGAGCATCCCGAAATTCAATACACAATGCCGCCACGCCCTCGACTCTGATCGATCACCACTTTGAGTCGAGGAAGGTACCCTCTATCTCTACCCACGCTATTACCCTTAGTTTTCTTGACTGGTTTTTTTGGTGCTACTGGAAGATTTGGTTGTCTATGTTGGATGTTGGAATTGTGGTTTGAGTAATTTCATGGCTTGGTTGATGTTGGAAGATATGAGTTGTTGTTTTGATGTGTCGGGAGTACGAATGTAAACGTGATGCGTGTTGGAATGAGATTTAAGTGCATTGAAGGGGGTTGGGCTAATCTATTGGTGGAGTAGTGTTTCCGGACGTTGTACTTGGGCCACTATAGAACCGAGGCACCATGATGGACTATTTTTTTATGGGTTTATATTGTGCTATATTTTTGGTAATAGAATTTTGTCAGTTAGGTTGGTTTTGTACTGGTACAGGTTATTAATATGTTAGCGATATCTTCCTGGTAGGTTGTGATATTTCTACCCATTCGGGTTCCAAGCTTAGATAGTATTATACTTCAAAAGTTAGGCAAGCAGTGCTCCTATGTTAGACTTTGCCTAAAACAAACTAAGGTTGATTTTGTAAAAAACTTGCATATTTTGTTATGAAATAGCTTTGGTTATTTTTTACACTAGTATTTTTATCTGAACTTTGAAATCTGACATTTTATCATGACTAGTCTAGACATGAGCAATTTATGCACTCTATCATATTATCTGATTTTAAGTGACAGGAACGAACTCCTTGACCATCCAGGTACGGGGCATTACACCATGGACTTGAAAGTGAGGGAGCTCCTCAAGGAGGTCCGGCTTAACTACTCGCCTGCCTTCACCAAGCTCGTTGATGACACCATTGCGGCCATCAAAGACGCCATCGATAAAATTCCTGAAGACTTGCTGGTCCTTATCTTTTTCTTTCATTTATCTTTTACAAAATCCTAAGTCAAATTTTCTATAGCTATAATAATTACTAGTTGAACTTGATGATAGCCATTAATGAAATATGGGCAGGTTACAGCAGATGAAGCTTCTGGTTTCGTCCGGGACATTGGTGCGGACAAAGTTGAGTTCAAGTTTAAGAAGCCAAAATCTATCGATGCTGGTGGCAGTTATGCAATGCAATGCATGGCGAAGCCTGATATAAACGTCGATCTTTTCATTCGGTTGCCAAAGGTATTTGCAACTCTAATCCCGTAATACATATATGTGTGTATGGAAATACATTATTTGTATATTTTTTCATTATCGGTGGAAATATAGGTGTTAGCATTATTTGTCAGGTTCATCATTATTGTTGCTTTGCACAATGTCAGGATATAAATGTCAATTTTAAGATATTGTAAATGTGAGAGCGTATTACACACTACTCACTAGCCAAATTTCTTCTTTCAGGAGTGTTTTCATGAGAAAGATTATTTGAATCATCGGTACCATGCCAAACGATGCCTATACCTTTGTATAATCAAGAAGTACTTGAAGTTATCTTCATTAGTTCGCAAGGTTGAATGGTCTACCCTCCAAAATGAGGCTAGAAAACCTTTATTAGTTGCCTATCCAGGTTTGTTTTTTCTGTAGTGCACTGCTGCACCTAATTCTTGGAATTTTGGACTGAACAAATGCTAGTGGCATTGCAGCTATGGAGCTTGTTGAAGTTCCTGGGTTTTTTGTAAGGATAATCCCTACAGCAAAATCACTGTTTGACATCAAGAAATTGAACCTAAAGCGGAATAATGTCCGTGCCCTGAATCATGGTTGTGTGTTTTCTTCAGTTTTAATATGTTCTCATCTTGGAGATGTTTGATGATGTCTTTACCCAAACTGGCTGACTATTTATAGATTTTCTTTTTTCTTTGTCAAAGGGAGTATTCCTCAGGCTACACCGAAATACAATAGTAGTATATTGGAAGACATGTTTTTAGAGGATAGTGAAGAACTTAATAGGAAAAATCTTTCAGGAAGGAAGGAGTTTGGAGAAGCTTCAATTTTATTGAAGGTATTATTCCAGAATACCAATGTCATTTTAACAATGTATTTAGTAGCTTTGTGTTGGGATATGGAAATATTGAGTTTGTCTTTCTGGTATAGGTTTGGGCTCGGCAAAGATGTTCAATATATGGTCATGATTGCCTAAATGGATTTATAATTTCTGTCATATTGTCATACCTTGCTAGTCAGAACAAGATTAACGCTTCGATGAAGGCAATGGAGATTTTTCGTGTTACCTTGAGCTTCATTGGTACATTTAGCTTTTCTTTTCACCCTTGTTTTTCAGATTTTTTCATTTTTGTACTCCGAGATTTGTATTTTTAATGGTTGTTATGTACGCAATGTGAAATACATTCAGGTATTAAATTATTCAGAATTGAACTTGAAGCTATGAGATTGACATTCCATTTAAATTGTAGAATTGCAGAGTGTATGGGATTAGGTAACTTATTTTTATGTAGCTCTATGGACAACACTGTAATTCTTCTCAAGGTTAAGGGGTGCGTAGTATTGATGAATATTCTGGCAGGTGTAAATATTGTTCAAGAAAAAGAGTTAGGTTATTTAACTGTTAATCTATGCTTAAAAGCAGTTTGTTTGTTTTGTTAATCAGGGTTGAAGAAATTTAAATTGGGTACTTGTTGCCAAATTGGAGGATGTTAGTCAACCTGGCAGATTTTGTATTATCTTTTGTGATATTTTTGTGTTTCTTGTTGCTAGTTTTTCTCTATTTTGGTTACTGAACTCGTGCTAGTTAATTGCTTTACCAGGAAAGAAAAAAAGAGGGGAAGGGGGGGAGGGAAGAAAAAGGAAAGCAAATTTCAATAAACAGTGTTATTGAAGAAGGTCAACTTAGCCTATAAAGTTTTTATTGCTGTTTTGCTTTAGGCACTATCTTTTCAATAAAATCCAGAAAAGCCAATATGTTTGTTCTTAGTTACTGCACAAAGGTCAATATGGGAGGAACAATGCAAAAGAATGCAATGGAAGTGATGATTTACATTAAATGTTAAAATACTATGATTCTGAATACTTGATTGAGGTCATGCATCTATGAAAGGAAGTTTCCTAATATGCATCTCTTTAACAATGCAGCCTCTTCAGAATTATGGAGCCGTGGGCTCTACTTCAAGCTGGAAGGGCAGAAGGCTATTCCAAAGGAGGTCTGATTACTTACTGATTGTATGATAAATGAAAGAAAGTATGTTCGGTATCGAAATAAATTTAGAATCTTTTAGAAAAAAATATTCAATTTCAATCCAAACATCTTTTAAACACTAAACAAATTTTCATTTCTCAAAAAGAAAAACAAATCAGTTAAGCATTAGACTGAATGCTCATGAAAAGAAAAATACACAAACAAAAACATCTTGCACAGGAACCTAAAAAATTACATCTCACAAAACTTATACTAAAAAATGTGATATTGCTCTTCCATCATTGTTGTTTATGTATCAGCTATGAACTTTGGAACTGCAGGAAAGGATGCCGTATAAAGATACTTTTCCGGTGGTTATATGTAATCCATCAGCAGCCTTCAATCTAGCATTCCGCATATCAAGGATTGGTTTCATTGAGGTATTGTTTACCAGGACACTTGACTTTTGTTCAATATCTGTTATGTTGAAGATGAGAATTTGGACTTAATTCTTATAAAAAAAATATTAAAGATGAGATTTCTTTTTCACATTTTCTTCTTTTTGAATCATATTGAACTTAGTGAAATGCATGTATATATGTACAATTTTCTCAACATTTCAGCTCCAAGATGAAGCTGCTTTGACACTTACATGCTTAGAGAAATGCAGAGATGGTGGATTTGAGGAGATTTTTATGACCAAGGTTGACTATGCTTCTAAATATGACTATTGTATGAGGTAAGACTATTTAACTAATACCTCGAATGGGTTGCCAATTATTGCTTCGTAGAAAACTTATTGAAGGATGGAATCTAGAAATAAATTATTCTTTCTAGATGTTTGTGCTTTCGATTTAATAGTGGAATTACGATATTAGGCTTGAGAGCTGAAGGTTTTGTTTTATTTCATCGTATCAATAAAGAAGAGTGCATATTTTTGGTTTGTAGCATGCTTTTCTTGTTATTACTATAGAAATGTATAATTTCATGACGTTTATTAGGTGGTAATTTACCCTAATATTTGTGCCGTGGACTAATATGTAGCATCTTAATCTTTTTTCCTGGCCTTAATGACATGTAGCATCTTTATCAGTTTGAAAGTAAGTGTTCCATCGATCAAAAAAAGAAAGAAACTGTTCCATCGATATTATTTTTCCAAATATCGAAGTAGATTTTCTCCCAATGAGCTCAAACTCAAATGTGACCTCATCATCCAATGTGAATTGGGTGGAGGGTGTGCTTTTGGGTTCACGTCCCATCAATCTCGAATAATAAAGCTATACCTCTTTCTGTTTACATGCATTGTTTTAAGACAAGCTGTTGTGAATCAAGTGTAGGCTGTTGAAAAATAAATTTAGGCAGGTTGTCGACTTGCGTAGTTTCAAAACTTCAAGCACGAACCATTTGTCAATTTAGAATATATACTGCAGTCAAAATGAGAATGTTAATGTCGATGATTGTAAATACCAGGAGATATAGTATAAGGAATGAGGATATCTATTCAAATATTAGGTGATACCTATTCATAAAAAGATGAGGGATAATCGCCTATGTAATGATTCAAGAAAAGCGCAAGCCAATCTGGGCCTATTCTTCAAAAGGACCTATTGATGTTACTATTGGAACCCCTTGGAATCATTAAAAAGGGCAAGGATTTCTCCCTTCCAACATATGGGATTCCATTCACCACATCCCTGTGCTCAATCTTGGGCACTACAACCTAAGATGGTTTAACTATGTACAACAAAGTTAGATAACTACAATGGTTAGAATGAGTGTTATCTAATTTAAGGAGGGGGAAAGGCTGGAGATGAGAAATAACGAAGTTAAAAATAGTGATGGACATGATAAATCAGAAGGTGACCTAGATTAGGAGTAGATTTTATAGACCTAGCAAAAGAGATAGATGTTGATGATGGATGCAATTGAGTCGCGCCCATTTATTTCATAGAACGACTTAGTTGAGTTGACTATATCAAGGATGGAATTTGATTGAATGGTGGTGTCTGGTGGTATTATACCTTGGGTTCAAGTTTCCTTAGGAGACTGCAGCTGAGCTATGCCTCATCTTATTATTATCTCCTGTAGCCCAAAATTGCCTCTCTTAATATTTCTCATGTTGTATGGGGGTATGTATTTCATGGTGTTCAAGTTAGAATACTTTTTGTTTGGAAGAAACTGGGATTTTGGAACTGACACATCTCTCCGAGTTACAGTCAGTTATCCTTCTATTGGAGTAAAATAGCCATTAACAGAAAGCTAAGAAGTCAGATGGCCCCTATCCTAAGAAATCATTAATTAAGATTTTAACTTCAAGCATACAATGAGCTTTTTGTTAAGAGTGATGAAGAAATAGGATGTTCCCTTCATGATGATAAAAATTGAGGATAATAAGTTCAAATAGGAAAATGATGATTTATTCAGCCCTCAAGTTCACAAAAGTCAAGCAAATGACTACTAGGTCTTCTGCATGTTTCTTCTTTGGAAAATGATCAACCTACAACTCTCTTATAACTCTTTGACAAAATTACCATTCATTTAATATAGAGTTGTAAAAGAGTTGAAGGTATATCATCACTCTTCTTTAGTACATGTTTGTTCAAATTTCTGGTGGAAAACCTGAAATTAAATTCTTGGAAAATTTGGCAGGCTGGTATTGAATTGATTATTTTGGGGGCATTCACTGTATGGTAGACCACTTACCCCTATAAAATAAATATAGCATACAAACATTTTGAGGATTAATATTTGACATAGCAAATAAACAGCTTATAGTTCAGAGGTTTCTCTAAATACCATTTAATAACCTAAAATGCACACCTTTTCTTTCATGTAATTTCTTGTTCCCATGTCTACAGTTGAGAAAATGTTTTACACAGTGCATTCTTGTTACTAGTTGCGTTAATTGAATAATTGCGGTGGTTGCTTGCTTAGCATTGGTTTAGTTGCACTATATCTTTGATGCTCCTTCACATTTTTTGCTTTTCAAGATTGAACTTGAAGGGGAAAAGTGAGGTTCATGCATCGGGATTTTGCATGGATGATGAATGTTGGAGGCTATATGAGCAGAAGGTGTATACTCTTCTGAATCAGGGGTTGAGTGATAGAGCAAAAATGATTCGTGTAACATGGAGAAACACATTTTCAGGATGCAGTATTGAAAATGTATGGAATCAAATTTTATCTTTGATACCTCTTTCCATAGATTAATTATGTCTTTTATAACCATTTTCTAATTAGCTTGTCGCTGCAGGGCTTGTCAATATTTGATAGAGAGCCATTACTCATTGGAGTTTCAGTGAGCTCTTTGGAGAAAGCTTTTAGGGTGGTTGATATTGGTCCAGATGCTGAAAATAAGAATGAGGTATTTCAGTTTTTTATTTTTTATTATTTTTGGAGAGGGAAAGGGGGATAGGGCAAATTATATCTTCTGATTTGTGTGTTGATTTTACTCATTTTCACTAGGCTCTCAAATTCCGGATGTTTTGGGGGGAGAAGGCTGATCTTAGGAGATTTAAAGATGGTAAAATTGCAGAAAGCACAGGTAAGACATTACACTTCTGTTGGCGCTTAATTCAGTTTAGTTCCTTTTGGATGATTTGAAAGCCCTTTTAGCGTTTGGGCTAATATTAATTGTCAAGACAATAACTCTGATGAATTTGTTTTTCTAATTTCATAGTATGGGAAAGTGAGCAGTGGACAAGACATCTCATTTTGAAAAGAATTTCTGAGTATGTGCTTGTGCGGCATCTTTCCTTAACAAAGGAGAATATTGTACATATGGTGGATCAGCTTGATTTCTCACTGCTTCATGGTGTTAATGGTAATGATATTGGGCACGAACTTCTTGTAGTTTTTGTGAGTTTCCATGTTCTTTTCAGTGTTGGTAAAGCATGCTTAAGTGCAAACTGCCAAGGCAAAGTGCATTTGCAATTGCAAAATCACGTGCTTTTTGACACTTTATATATATATATATATATTTATATATAACTATTACTTTTGTCTGGACCATTAATTTAGATGAAGTAGATGAGGAAGATGATAAGGGTTACAAATCTTTTGATAACAATGATGATGGTCCTATGCATAATAATGAGATGGTTATATACCTTAGAACTGCGTTATAATGCAATTTGCTTATGTTAGCATTTAAGTCAATACCTAAAATTATTGTGCTTGTTTTGGTCAATTGCCTTTTGGGTATATATTGATTCAACATGTACCTTATTTTGGTTATGGCCATCAAATATTATGTGTATATTTTGTAAAGCACACGATAATTATATAAAATTCTATGTTCAAATTTTTTATAGTTAACTGATCACTTGATTGCATGTTGCATAATATCCTAACAAATTGAGTCTATGGGCCAAATATGTTATTTTCTTGCTATTTTTCAAGCTTCCGATGTTTTTGATGGATATTTTGTTATCATGCATTATTTTTTATAACTTGTGCACTTTACTTCAATCATATGCGCGCTTGTGCATTGTGCCTAGACTCTGGATGGCGTTTGTGCTAGTGTGCCTCACATTTTTGCCAACGCTAGTTCTTTTTCTCTTAGAACTGTTGTAAAGATGAAATGTTATTTTTTCAGATCCTGTATCATTTTCTGGAAGTTTGCTTGGAGCACTTGAAGTTTTAACAAAGCGCCTAGGTCTTATCCAAGACATTCCGTTGAAGGTTTCTAGTGTGCAGCCGATCGACCCAGGTACGCTTTCTATAGCCGGAAAATCTCTTCATGTGTTGCTATATTTATTAAAGAGATTCTTTTGTTGTTTGATAAAGTTATGAAGGTAGCTTGGCTCAAAAAATTATGTGGAGCATTGTTTTCATACATAATTTAGTTAAAGTAACATCTTCAATCGGCTGATCTTTTATAGCCAGTTAGTCTTCCTCGCAAGCAATACTGTGTGCTTATCATTAATTACAGCTTTCAGGTTTACCTCTGTCTTCCCTCCCGAACCTCATCCATTGGTTATTGACAAGGGTGATGTTCCAAGGACACATAAGTTAATGTCATCATGCATTCAGCCTCTGGAAGTTATGATTCAGGCATGATTTCTTGTTGATCAGTCATGATTTCTTTATTAATCATTGTCATTTAATTTCTGAAAGTTATTGTTTTTTATGATATAGTTGGAAGGTTCTGGGCATTGGCCAATGGATGACTTAGCAATTGAAAAGACTAAAATTGCTTTCCTTCTTAAGATTGGTGAGAGGTGGGTCAAGCTGGGGTTTTTTTGTTCACAAGGATGCTAATATCCTTTTAACAAATCTATCTAATGATACTACCTTGGCAGTCTTCAGAATTCCTGGGGGATGAAATGTACTGCTACTGAAGATGATGTGGATGTTTTTATGTCTGGATACGTGTTTCGTCTTAGAATTTTGCATGAGAGAGGCCTGAGTTTGGTGAAAAGGGAAAGTAAGAACTCTAACCCTCACATGTATACAGGTGTGCTTGTAAGACTCTTGTGATGTTGACTAATTAAACAAATTAATTTGCAGTTGGAAGTGACCAAGTTAAGCAGGTCACTTCTGCAGACAAGAAACTTTTTGTTCGCAGTCAGCATTCTAGCATGATTAATGGATTACAGGGTCGTTACCCAATATATACTCCTGTTGTTAGGTGAGCATTTGATTTTTCATGCTAAATTATTTTTTGATAGGTAATCAATATTTTCATGCTAAATTATATTTCTAGTTTAGTCCCCAACTGTTCATAACTTGTTTTGGTTATTGGTGTAGGCTTGCAAAACGATGGGTTGCTTCGCATCTTTTTTCAGCTTGCTTGGTAGAAGAGGCTGTTGAGCTGTTGGTAGCCTACATCTTCTTAAAACCCTTACCATTCAATAATGCTCCTTGCTCCCGCATAAATGGATTTCTAAGGTTGAGTTATCTGTTCCTGCTTTAAAGCATTATAAATATTTAAGTTAATTCTGCTGAAATGCTTGTTTTGCATCTTAAATCATTGATATTAACTTAAAACTGGGACCCTTTCTTCCAGTTCTCTCTGATATGCAATCCTAAATTAATGATTGAATTAGAAACACACAAAACTTAATTATTCATTTCTATGTTGGTCAATATCCATTCTGGTGGCTCCAGGTATGGGCTTATATAATATATGGGTTGGATTATTATATCTGTGAACTATTTAAAAGTCTTCTAGGGCCTAACATTGTTTGGTTATATGCATGCCGACTTCATTTACAGGTTCCTACGATTATTGTCAGAGTATGACTGGACCTTTTCTACTCTGGTTGTTGACATAAATGATGACTTGAGCATAAATGATGTGAAAGAGATTAGTGTAAGTTCTGCATCTGAGAGAATTATTACTGAAATTATGATAATTTTAGTGTATACTTTAGAATGTGTGATCTTATTCTTCACTTGACAGCCATTATGCATGTCATTTTTTTAGGATAACTTTATGTTGAGTAGAAAAGCTTCCGAAGAAACCAAACAAAATGTAAGTGCAGTAATGTTTCTGGCTACAGCTTATGACAAAGCATCTGAGGCTTGGACCAGATTTTCCCCAAATTCATCGGTTAGCAGTTCTCTTTTGAATTGAATTTTGTAGCGTAACTGTTCATAAGTTGAAGCTCTCTCACATATATTCATGCTTGGTAATTAATTATGTCTGTTTTCCCTCCGTTGTTCCTGTTTGCTTCATAATTGTTTCAACTCTCAATTAACCCTTAGGGGTGGGCTCAAGTGGTAAGGGTTTTGGTCTTGGTAGTATACTCTTTCCAGGTCTAAGGTTTGAACCCTTGGGGGCAAACAATTTCTAGGGTCCATTGGACTGGGGAGTTTTCCTTTGAATTAACTGAGGTGTACTTACGGGAAACTCTTTGCCGAAAGCTTGTGCACTCCCGTGATTAGTCAAGACTTTGTTCCCTGATACTCGGAGCCAGTTAAAAAAATATTTTTTGAACTCCCTGTTGGCTGTTCCTCTTCCACTAAAACATGTTTTCTATTTGCTTTTGTACCCTGAAAGATTCTGGGAAGTTTTTCTCGAAGTCTTAATTTAGTCACACAGGATGGTGTTTTGTATGATAAGAGATTTTGTATAACATTGGACTGTGAGTGAACTGTTGCCATAGGGAACATTGCATTGAACAGCAGTTCCAAGATTGACTTATCTTTTAATCTTTGTCGGTCTACACTGTCCTAGAGGCACTCTCAAAACCTATATGCCTTCATCCAGCTCTTGTTATTACATGGAATTAGATTAATTATTTCATGGCTTTCCGGGCCTATTCCTCGTTGACATTTGGAAATTGTTGACTTACTAGGATCTGAAACGATTGGTGGCTTATGCTCGAAGCAGTGCAAAGTTGTTGACCAAACTCATATCACAGGAGCTGAACGATTCTTATAAGTGGGAAGTGAGTGGTTTCGTTTACTTGCAGCTCTCTCTCCCTCTCCCCCCCCCCCCCCCACCCCAAAAAAAAACCTTTTTGTGCACGTGTTGTTACAACAGAGTTTTTGGTTTGCAGTGCCTTTTCCGAACTCCTTTGAACAACTATGATGCCGTAATTCTTCTCCACAGGGACAAATTACCTTATCCCCAACGTATTCTCTTTCCTTCAGAACTAAACCAAGGTATACTTTTATCGCCTTTTTCACAAGCAGTCCTGAATTTTTGGTATGGCGAATTCTATAACGTGTGTGTCCTGGGCAGGGAAGCTTGTGGCCTGTGGCAATGCTAGCAAGTTTTTCCACCCCTTGATGTTGCCCAGAGACTTAAAGGGGAGCTCAGATGAAGTTAAAACGAAGTTATTAGTGGACTTTGATCCATTGAGGTGCTTTCTCGGGGATTTAGAGGCAAGCATTTTCATTGCTTCGACATTAATCTTTGAAGCATGGCTCTCCTATTTACATTGTCTTTTTCCATGCAGAACGAGTTCTCCAGTACATTCAAGGTATGGTATGATTCTCTGGGAGGTGATGCTGTCGGCATAACGTGGGAGAGATTTTCTTCCAAGGTATGCTTGAATCTCTCCTAAATTCTAATAAGAACATGATGTGATGTTTTGGCTTATTTAAGCTATCAGCTTATCCTCCTGAATTTATCTATTACTTACAGAAACGTGGCCGGGAGGAAGCGGGTGAGGAAGGAAAAGAAGATCCAGTTGATGTATTAAAAGCTGTTGGTGAAGTGGGCAAAGGATTTGTCAGAAGTGTTTATTTCCTGAAGGCACCAAGGCTTATGAATTAACCCTTTAGTCGTGGCCTAAAAGTTATGCGATCACATATATATGTTGCAAGTATGTTATATAGGTAAATTTTGGCCCCATTTTCCTATTGACACTAGAGTTTCCATTTTTTAATATTTGTGGATATTGCTTTTTAGAAGGAATTGATTATTTTCAATTGTATCAAGTTCAGTTAATTAAAAGTGATTGAGGTAATATTCCATGAATTTTATACAATCATAATCCATTTTTTAATGTGGATATTGTTTTTTTTTTTTTTTGGGAAAAAGAAAAGACAGATTTTTTGGACAACTTGTTGGGAGTTTGAGTTATACATAATTCAAACAATAAAATCGTCACTGGAGAAAGCATGCTAGCCAACCAATGGACCCTTTCAAAAGCTATTAAAAATAAGTTTTTTTTCCCTGATTGAGATTTTGTATCTAGTTAATCTAAAGTTAAATTTATTAAATTAAAAGAATTCTATATTAACTTGGCTACCATATTTTCAGGCTTGATTTAATAAAGTGAACATTTATAAGACTTAACTATATAATAAATTTTGAGCTACACTGTAGAGGCAAACCGAAAAAAATAGAGTATAAAGTCGGCCGCTTGATTGCCTGGAGTCCTGGACAGTGAATGTGATTAAAACATTAGAAAGCGAATTTTTATTCTCTCAAACTATATTATAAAACTATGAAAGTTGTTATTTTACTCGTCATCTTAATTTTTATTATCTTCTCATCATTTTATAATGTGATATTAGATGATTGATGACTATTTATTATATTTTACTTGTAAATCTATTATCTAATACCACATCATGAAATGACGAGATGATAGTAGTGAGAAAATAAATGATAAATAGATTTTTACACCAATTCGATTGTTAATATTGAGTTAGGGCACTGTCCCGAAGTAGATTTGGCAGTAGCCATTCTTCCTGAGTAGACATTGTTATTTTACAAACGGCAAACTATGGGTTGGTGTTAAGTGCATAGCGACTTTAAAAGGTATCTTGGAAATTCTCAATCGGAATTTTCTTGCTGGGATTGAAAAAAAAGAAAAAGAAAAAAGAAAAAAGCAAGGTGTCATAAAGCAAGCTTGCCTTTTTCCAACGCTTTAGGCACTAAACCAGAGCAAATAAACACATTTAAGGACTTGGCTTATAGATTGAAGTAGGAAGAGTGAATAAGTGAATCTCACTGATTACTGCCGTCTGGTGATACAAGTAAACAAACATAATTCCTCTAGCCTCGAGAGGATATGGTATGGCATGGCATGGCAATGGGACAGTTTTCTATCCATGATTAAGCTTCCCTTGGCTTTGATGAGCTCCTCAACATGTTCCTAATTTCTACATTGAGCAACCAAAAAGATGATGTTCCAAGCTCTCCTCCTAGATGACAATATTGGATTAAATACTTATTTTTTAAAAACACACTTTCTCATGAAATAACAGGGAGAGGTTTTAGTATCTTATTAGAGAGAAAATTCCATATTGATTCAGAGAATACCTGATCAAATATATTACACAGACCTGACAACTAATTTAGAAAAAGGCTGTTCCATGCTGCAAGGATTCTCTGATTTCAACGGAGAGGCCAAACTCATCTTGGAAAAATGAGGCACTGTCCATCCACAAACTGATCTAAAACATTCTCCAGCAATACTTACCCTCTTTGCACTCATTTTGATTTCTTTCCTTGCTTCTTCTTGATAACTTCGTCAACGTACATAATGCCCTTGCCCTTGTACACTTCAGGCGGCTTACAGCTACGAACGGTAGCAGCAAACTGGTGCACTCTTTGCTTGTCCAATCCAGTGCAACATATTACATTGTTCTTGAAGCAGAAAACACGGACAGCCGGAGGAACAGTCAATTCAACCTCATGACTGTATCCCAATTTGAGAAACAAGAGGCGTCCTTCAGCTTCAGCTCTGGCTTTGTACCCAACACCCACAATCTTAAGAAATCGAAAAAATTTGGCTTCCATTGCGAATAAACCAACAATAAATGATCCCCTGAATTCTTCTGAGATAAACATGTAGCAGCAGTGAACAAAATTTTAGCATGAAAACATAAACAAAAGGAACCGCAAATTTTCTTCAAGCCTAAGGGAAAACATATACCTTTCTTTGGAGCCAAAAGAGAGTATAAATATAATAGCAAGTGCATATATAGATCATCTCACTGATAAGATCAGGAAGTTTAATCTTAAAAAAAAAACCTCGTTTGTTTTCACAATTCCTATCATCTCATCTAATCATTACAATTTTTTCAAATTGACACACAAAATAAAATAAACAATTCAACTTTTTCAAATCTTAAACAAAATAAAATTAAAAAAATATATTTTAAAAATATTTTATTCAACTTTTTAATCACATCTCATCTCATCCGAGGTTATTTTTTTAATTTCATAAGTTGAAAGGGAAAAGTATATTGGGTTTTGGAAGCAACGTGAAGGTATTCAACTCAAACCACACTGTTTGTGCTCTTCATGGTCAACCCTAGTTCCCAAATCGAGACTCAAAACTCCAACATTTATTCATGCTACAATAACCCATGGCAACAAAGTTAACAGTTCATCTCCAAAATCCCAAGAAATAAATCTTCAAATACTTCCTCCAACACATTCATAAAAAGCCTTGCAGACATTTCTCTATGGGGTTTCGGCCTCATCCGCACCCCCTCCCCACAAAAATAAAGGCGTAAACCACTTCCCATACTCCCAATGGTTGAGCACAATAAAGTTATAAACTCCCAACAATCACACCTTAAACCAAATTTTTTTACTTTTCATCTCCCCAAAAACCCCCAATTCTGGCCCTTTCAAATCACATTCTCAACCTCCATTCACTTGCATGAATCCTTACCGCCCATACGTATAAACATGAATCAAGCATTTCGATTGAGAAGTTTCAGAGATTACCTTAATTTTGAGGTAGCGAACCTACAGACGCTAGCTTCTAGCTCCAGTGAACTCTTCAGGATTTTTTCGCCGGAGGATAGTTAGTTCCGATGACCGGAGGTGACGGCTGGTGCGTGAGTGTGCGAAGGAATCGAGTAAAAGAGAACGACAGACAGCGGCCCTAGGGGGTGGAAGGTTTTTTCTTCTCTTCTTCGCGATAAAACGATGTCGTGTTTCTACCAAGCCCATGTCTAATCCTAGCTTCCTGCTCGGCATGGGCTGACCCCAAGAAATTTACTGAAGCCCAAGGGCCCAATCCACTTAAATAAAAAAAAAAAATGATAAAATTGACATGTTTTATATTTTTTGTATAAGAAATATTACTATACTCCCTAAATTATATTACTCATTTTGTTTTCTTGATTAACGTGACGCCATAATATGATATCACGTGACTTATTAAATGACTTCACTTAAGTTAATAAAGTGGATAAAAAGAATGAACATTGAAATAAAAATGAGTTGTGGAATAATTAAATATGGGAAGCATGAAATAAGGCATGAAACCAATTTTAGGGAGCAATGTTTTTTGCCTATCTCGAACCTTCATTTTGGTAATAAGTGGTTTCTTTTTTAATGTGATAAATTATTTCTATCATTTGAGCACCAACGTCATAACCACGTGCTACCGTAGGACATTTTCAACTTTCCCTTTCATTCCACCTTCCCATCCGACCGGAGTCACCTTTTGAACGATGCTTGGTCACCTTCAACACCTCTCAAGAATATTTCAAATTATTTCTTGTAAGTGAATTTTTGGACTATTGGGAAGTCAATGGGCCATCACGGACTCCGACCAAGTCCAGCCAAGCCCAACGATCTTCCTCTAAAGGGAGGCTATGGGCCAATGCGAGGTACTCGGCCCATGAGTAAAACCCTTCCGTGAAGCAATCCATGCGAGGATAAACGGGTGGTAAAGACTGATGGGACTCGCCACCTTCATATCTCCCCGAGGTTACCCTACTCATAGCAACTTGGGTAGATAGGATAAAACAAGTTAGGAAGCTATGTCGCATTAATTACACTACTCCCCAGATAGCACGTCGCATTGATGACGCCACCTTAGAAGTTACGCCGCATCAAAGGATGCTAACTAAAGTGAACGATTGAAAGAACATGGACCTCATGGAGTCAGATACGAAATATATCCTCCAAAACTTAGTATAAAAGCCAATCCCAAGATACGAAAAACTCTCTCTAATTCTTCTAAGTTTATGCACAAACTCATAAGGCAATATTATAACTTTGGACTCCCCGGCCTCCACTAAAGCCCCTCATTCTTTGTGTTTTCTCTAAGTGTGCAAGTCAAAGGCCGAAAACCAAAGTTGATGGAACTTGGCCCAAAGGAGTACAAAACACGAATTTAATAGTTGTGAATAATAATAAAATAATTTATAAATAATAATAAAATAGTTTATAAATAGTAATAAATAGTTTGTGAATAGTATTATAGTAATGATTTATTTATAAATAGTAGTGAAATAATTTGAAAAAAAAAAATCTAAAAACACTTATGTTTTCAAAGAGGTGCTTAGAGGCTAAGGCCCTGTTTGGATTCATAGATGGTCTCATCTTATCTTATCATTACAACTTTTTTAAATTTTCACACAAAATATAATAAACAATTCAATTTTTTCAAATCTCAAAACAATAATAATATTAAAAAATAATATTATAACAATATTTTATTTTACTAATTTAAAATCATCTCATCTCATCTCATTTCACTATTCAAATCCATAGTATTTGTTATGGTTCTCCTTAGCCCTTCCCACTATCGGAACTTCTTTTTTTTTTTAATATATTGTTTATCTTGTTAATAAAAAATAAAAAAAGAAAAGTAACAAGCAAATAAAATTGCATATATGACTACTGAATAGAAAAGAGTCAAAGCCAAAAAGGTCCCACCGAGATTTGAACTCGGGTTACTGGATTCAGAGTCCAATGTCCTGACCACTAGACCATGGGACCAACGACGTGCAATTTGGTCACATCATTATTATTTGATCATCTGACAAAGTTTGTAGGTTTCTTTCCGTTTCCTTCCAAAATATACGATCGGCCAACGGTCCCAAAGTCCGAACCGAGACAGCGACATGTGGTCAAGAGGCGTCAACAGCAATGCGACTGCAACGCGCCTTCTCAAGGAGAAGAAATGGGACGCGCTGGTCATCGGCGCCGGCCACAACGGTTTGATAGCAGCCACTTACCTCGCTCGTGGAGGCCTCTCTGTGGCTGTGCTCGAGCGCCGCCACGTTATTGGTGGCGCAGCCGTGACCGAGGAACTCATCCCGGGATTCAAGTTCTCTCGCTGCAGCTACCTCCTCAGCCTCCTCCGTCCCTCCATTATCAAGTGGGTTCCCCATTAAGCCTAGAAATTACAGCGTGCTTGATTCAATGATTTGTTTCGTACTTGAAATCAGTAACTCGACGTTTATATGCGATTTCGCGGTTACTTGTTGCTGTCTCTAAATTGTGCCTGCTTTTGTTATTATGGCTTATTGGAACCGAAGGGAATTAGAGTTGGTGAGACATGGGCTGAAGTTGTTGAAGCCGATATCTCAATCGTTTACGCCTTGTCTTGATGGGCGTTATCTTCTTTTGGGGCCGGATGACGAACAAAATTATTTGGAGATGTCAAAGTTCTCGAAACGAGATGCTGATGCTTATCCAAGGTGATATTACGTTGTCTAGATAGAGAACTTTTTGAACTATGTCTGTATGTTCCAACTTCCGTAGATGGATCCAGAGCATGTCTCATTTTAGCTGCTGTCAGCTGTCATCAGTTCGTAGAATGTATAGCAGAATATCGCTCAATCCGCTATAATATATGTAACAACTGGATATATCAAGTATGCTCCGAAAGTTGCGAGTTGATAGTCACTAGGTTGGTAGTGGTGCAATTGAGTGGCTTCTCTGGCTCTCCCATCCCTTGGAGTGTGAATGGCTCTATATGCATTTTGTACAGAATCTAATGAGTAAATGGAGCATCATGAATTGGGGCCATTGGAAATGTTGTGGCCGTCATCATATTCATTTTGGATCCTTAATTCTTTAAAGATGCTCTACAGAATACAAATGGAACTTTCATCTAATGGACTACAATATATTTACTTTGTCAAATTCAATAATATGACAACTGAGTTTGTCTTAACTTCTCTTGAATAGATGTAATATGCTTGGGGCCTAATTTCTTCATACCAGCTCATGTGCCTAGCAGTGCACAATACTGTTAATTTGGTTTCTGTCATGAAATCGTTTATCTCTTTTTACTGATTTCTAGATATGAAACTCAACTACAAAAGTTCAGTAAATTCATGGATTTTCTTTTGGATTCACAAACCCCTGAAACTCTCCAATGGGATTCATCTTTAAATGATTGGCTGAGGGATAAGTTGCACAAATCAGTTTTCTGGACTCGTTGCCTGAAGCATGTTCTCTCCTTGGGGCAAAAAGATATGGTGTAAGTGCTACCTTTCCAAATGAACCGCATGTTGGAATATTTTTAATCGTTTCTGTTTGTGGGATTCCCATGCGCCAAACCAACTTGATGTAATGATTATAGGTCATCTTTGACTAGTATGGCTTGAATTTTGAATTTTGTATGGTATTTAAGGAATTTCTATGATTTTGACAGGGATTTTTTGGACCTTTTGCTCTCCCCAACATCAAAGGTTCTGAATAAGTGGTTTGAGGTTGTCACTTGATCACTTTGAAGTGTCATTTGTCATTTGTTTAGTATATCCGAGAGGATGATGCCTTGGTGTTTTAATTAATCAACTTTGATGATTCCAAGGTACTGGCAAATATTAATAAAGATGACATTTTCAGCTGTGCGACCTTGTAGGCCTTCAACTTTGCTCCATGATGATCATGTAAAATGAAATTTTGAGGAATTTATGTTTAGTTTTGAGTCCTGAGGGAATTTCCTGGCCATAATTTGATGGTGAGAGCAATGATCACTCAAAGCCACTTTCCACTTTTTTAGATATTGTCACATAGTTGCTGTAAATGTGGATAAACCAAAACATAACTACTTAATAATATGTCCAATGAGCTCTTACACAGCAGGTAATTCACATCAATATAATCTGCACCTGTATCTGAGATTATGTTTAGAAAAAAGATAACTATTTTTGTAGAGGACTTAGGTGCTAGGTATAAAAAAAGTATGTACTAAATCAGTGGATAGTTGAAGCTTCAGTTGGAGGAATGAGAGTTAAATTTCTGTGAAAGTGAAGATTATCATCTAAAGGTTATTAGAGCTGCCAATTTATTGTTTTGTATGATTCCACAAGATTTTTAATAATTTTATGCAAGCCTTATTATTACTCACTTAAGAAAAGACGTTGACCTTCTTTTCTAATGATATATGCTATTAATTTGGGTGCAGTCGGATGTAGTGAAGGCAACACTTGCAGCTGATGCTATGATTGGAAGTATGGTAAGACAAGACTTCTATGCTGGATGCATTGTGTAGCTGTTTAATTGTCATTTGCGTTTGACCATGAGGGAATACAAATTGATATTTCACTTAAAGGTCACAACAAAAGGCCATGATTTTCTTCGGCTTGTCTTTTCCTTCATTTACGTCATTCATGACTATAGTACCTAGAATAAATGTTACGTTTTGTCCTTTAATGCTCTTCAATTTTATTTATCATGATGTATATTAGTGATAATGTTTTATTAATACGTCGAGGACTTGCTATTAGCTTTCAGGCTGCAACTCTTGTTTTGAGCAAAGCATTCTTCTTTTGCATTTGTGTTTGACATTGCTGTTTCCATATAGCATCTGGTTGCACTAAACACTGCATTTTGAAGTTGCAAAATTTGCTACATGCTAGAAAACAAAATCCACCACAGGGTACTTTTCACTTTTTTTTTTTCAATTCCTTTTTTGTTTTTAAATGGGAGATTTCATTTTTTATGAAAAGGAGTTTTTACAGGAGCGAGCTGTTCATAACTTATCAAAAGGAATTTTGTAAACTGTTAAGTACAAGCATCTAACACCTAAAATTGACTTGGGCGCTTTGTTTAAGTATTATCTATTTGCTTCCCATAAAGAAAATTTTACTTATAAAAAAAAAAAAAAATTTTAATTACATCTACTTTAACTAATTGCATGAATTTCTTAACTCATACCATTGACATTGACTTATTATCATCCACACTCTTGTCAGTAGGTGTATTTATGCGTCAAAATGATTCATATTTTCATTTCCATTGTTTTGTGCAGTTTATATTTGTTTGAATCACAATAACATGAGCAGTGTTCCCATCTTTTTTATTTAATTAAAGAAAAAGGGGGTCTTCCATTTTTTCAGTGTTAGTAAAGTTGCATTCTCAGTTTTGTTTCATAGGCAAGTATCCATACACCTGGGAGTGGATATGTCCTGCTACATCATGTGATGGGTGAAACTGATGGTGAACATAATATTTGGTCGTAAGTATCTCATATATATCTAATTTTTTAAGGTTTTTTTATTGGACGATCAATTTTGTGATTATACATTGTAGAATAGCAAGCTCAGCCCAGATATATGTATATTTCTGTGTGGTATCTGGTTCTACATATCTCATATGTGATACCTTTGTCTGTGTTGATATTCGAGCTATTTTCCTCACCCATGCTTTTATCATCCTTATTGTTGATTTAATGCGATAGGCATGTTGAAGGTGGGATGGGTACTGTATCTCTGGCTATTAGTAATGCTGCTAAAGAAGCTGGTGTTCATATTTTTACAAATGCAGAGGTATGCTTATTATTATTTTTAGAAGATGTTTATAAACAGTATTATGATGCATGACCCTTTATTCAAGGGTTTCTTCCTCAATGTGTTTATTTTTCTTTCTTCCTTAACATTTCTGAGTATCATTTAGGGGAGTTTATACTCAGAAATGTTTATTTTGATTTATATGGAAAAATAATGTCACTTCTTATTTTAAATGAAACATGCTTCTTTAAGCCAATTAGCTTTAACTGAATTGGCATTATTCTTCCTCCATAATAATTGAGTGGAAGGTGAGGTTATTGGTTTATTATCCTCTTGGTGCATGTGTAAATTACTAGTTGAAAAGAAAAAAACTAGTTTAGCCTTTTTCATAGTTAGCTCATATTCAATAAGGAAAAATTCTTCTCATCAACCACTATTCACTACCCCACACCCCACACCCAATGAAAAATACCCCCACACTCTATGAAAAACACCCCTACACCCTATGAAAAAAAAAACCTATAGGTGTGGGGTGTGAAAGTGAATAGTGGTTGATTCATAGAATTCCTCTTCAATAAGATGGTTTAGTTTTCATCACTCTATGCAACAATTCACTTCCCTCTGTTACAGGTTTGTTGTCTCTCAACCTTGAAAGTTCATTTTCTGTTCAGGTTTCAAAATTGGTCATTGAAGAGTCTGGCAGAGTAATTGGGGTTAGTTTGGTTCCTGTATTGCCTCAACTGAATAATCTCAAAGCATTCATAAAATGTTCTGAGATCTACATCGCGTTGACAATCTAGGTATTGATGGTTGATGGGGAACGATTGCATTCTTCAATTGTTTTGTCAAATGCGACACCTTACAAGACTTTCATGGTAAGAAGCTTAAAATTGCTGTTTTTGCATTTCCTTATTGGGAGTAGCATTGACAATCACGTACTATTAAGGAACAATGTAAACAAATTATCCATTGAAGGTGATAGATAATAGATTCATGCACTTTTTGATTTTTTTGCGACATCTTTTAGGCCCATGCACTTTCATATGCGTACACTTTTCTCTCCGTACACGTGCGAAATATTCACGCAGCTGGTGTTTCTTCGTCGTTAGCTTTCTGTAATGGCGTAGGAATATTGCAGTTTTTCTTTTCATTGACGTTGGTGGCTGTGGGTGTTTGATAGTGTACTGTTACACTGAATAATGCCATCCATGAAACGTGTTGTGATTGAGGTAAGCTTTTTGAGGTGAGTAGGGATGGGCTTTATGTATTTTTGAGTGAGAAAGGGTGGAAAGGGGTGAAAAATATGAGAGTGGGAGTGGGGACTGCTAGGTGGTTTTGTAGAGCTCTGGAGGGTGGTTTGAAGGCTACAAATAGGGGCTTCTACTTTGTTCATAGGGATTGGGACAAAGGCTATATTGCTCAAAGCTGTTCCAATGCTCGAGGGACTTACATGATTTTTGGCAGAGCATGGAGGTGGTGGGAGAAGGAGTTTCATCTTTATCCCTGAAGGCAGAGGTGGTATGGGCTGGAGGAACCTAATGGTGGTGTTGCAGGACGCTGTTAAAGGAGATGTTGCTGTTTTGACGGCACCTGTGAAACCTTTCTATGGAGTTCTTCCGTTGTCATTCAGGGAGGTGCTAGTAGGTCAACATGAGGGGCCTTGGGTTGTGAAGGGGTCAGAGATGTCAGGATTGCCCAAGTTTGGTGGTGTTCCATCTTTGGAGAGGGGTCAGTGCAGCGACGCTAATGGCAAGGATGGTGTTGGTCCGAATAAGAAACTTTGGTAGAGGCCTTAGCTGTTATAGAAACACGCTTGGGAGAACTAAATGATATAGTTGGTTGGCTGAAGCGCAGCGTTTTGGGGCAGGATATGGAACCTCATGGGGGCTTAGGAAAGGGATAGGCTTTGGGCCCAGTAGATGGACCTCAGCCCAAGGTCATTCTCGACCCAGCAAACTTCGTCGGGATTCCAAAGGCTGTTGCTGACCCATTGGTCCGTGGGCCCAAATCAACATTGTCGAGGAGGCTCAGGTGGTCTCGCCGTAGGCTGTTGCTCCATTGGCGACGGCATCTACACCGACGGGTCCTTTTCCAGAGCGTGAGGATCTGGTTCGAAGCCAAATCGAGAGAACTCTTCCTCCTGTGGTCGTGGGACCTCCATAGACTTGTCCGACGGTGGTCGCCGACTCGGCCTCGACTCAGGTTACGCCGGCGAGGGTGGTAGATCAAATTCTACCGTCGCGTGAGGAGGAGAAATCGCAGATTCCGTCTACGTTCTGTAGCTTTCAAGAAGTTGACTCCCAGAAATCGCCGATCCATACCTTAGAACCCTCATTTCTTTAGATGGGTCTTTGTTCTACCTATGATGACCATCTGGAGGTATTATCGGAAGAAGGGGAAATAAGGAGGGGGGTTTTCTTGGAAGATAAAGCTGGGGGGTTATCGCAAGGACTCTTGGAGGTTAATGTGGACTTCTCGGATTCTCTTGCAGTGGACAAAGTGGGCACTATAGTAGAATGGAAAGGAAACAATCTGTTTGGGGGGGAGGGAGACGTAGTAGTAAGGGAGCCTTTCCATTGTACTGTTCGTTATCGAATGATTTTGAGTTCTTTGAGTGGGTATTCCAAACAGTAAAGGACATCCAACAGGTTGTGGGTATGAAATGTGTGGGATATGAAGAACAGTTTATGGCCCTCCTCACGTCCATTGAGGCGAGTCATACTCAGTCTAAGAAAGCTGATTCTAAGAAGAAAAGGGAGCTTAATAGGCTTAATTGGTCGTTGAATGAGGGTAGCTCAAGCCGTGTTAGGTCCAAAGGGAAGGGGTCGACTGTGTCTTTATGAAGCCAAAAATTGTGTCTTGGAACGTTCGCGGGTTGAACGATGCTAATAAATGGCTACGCAAAAAAAATCTACTTTGGGATTGGAAGGCGGATATCGTATGTTTACAAGAAACCAAATTGAAATTGGTAAACAGAAAACTCGTGAGAAATGTGTGGGGTTGCCCGTATGCAGATTGGATCTATCTTGCTTCTGAGGGCATCGGGCGGTATTTTGGTGATGTGGGATAAAATGGTTGTGGAGAAGATGGAGGAGTTTGTAGGGGAATTTATAGTGGCTTGCTCTTTTAAGATGGTAGAGGATAATTTCTTGTGGGCTTTTGCAGGTGTTTATGGACCGAACGCTGACAATATTAGAAGTCGTTTGTGGGATGAAATGGCTGTTATCTATAGTGGGTGGGAACTTCCTTGTTGCATAGGAGGAGATTTTAATGTAGTAAGGTTCCATAGTGAAAGATCTGGAAGCAGCTGATTACATCCAGCCATGGCTGAATTTTCAGAGTGCATTTTTGACCTGAATCTGGTTGAACTCCCTCTAGTTGATAGTCTCTTCACATGGTCTAACAGTCAAAACTTGGTCCTGGCTGGATAGATTCTTAATATCGCTGAACTGGGAAAGCCATTATCCGGAGGTATGTCAGAAGCGACTGCCGCGCCTATGCTCGGATCATTTTCCTATATTATTAGATGGAGGTGGTATTCAAGGAGGTCGTTGTTTTTTGAAGTTCGAAAACATGTGGCTTAAAAACGATGGCTTTGTGGAGATGGTAAGGCATTGGTGATCTTCTTATCAGCTTTATGGTACCCATTCTTATATTCTTGCAGGCAAACTGAAAGCGTTAAAGGAAGATTTAAAACTTTGGAATTTCCAATCGTTTGGAAATATAGGGGAGCAAAAGAAAACTCTAATGGAGGAGTTACAAAATTTTGAAAGGATTATTGAGGATAGGGCTCTTACCCCAGAGGAAGCTTCACGTAAGACAGCGTTGGCATCAGAGTTGGAAAGGGTTTTAACTTTAGAAGAGATCTCTTGGCGACAGAAGTCAAGAGCTCTTTGGTTGAACTAACTCTCATCGGAGAACTAACTCTATTGAGATGCTGAAATCAACGGTAGTGATTGCACAGAGGCCCCTGTGATCCGGGAACATGTGGTGAATGGGGCTGGAGGCCCAAACTAGATGGACTTGGCTTTGAGTCCATAGAACCACAGACAATATCCTGGTTGGAAATATCTTTTGAGGAGGAGGAGGTATTGGATGTGGTTCGAAAGATGGTAAAGGATAAAACACCAGGTCCCGATGGCTTTACGATGGGGTTTTTTCAAACATGTTGGGAGGTCGTGAAAGATGACATTATGATTGTGTTTCAGGAGCTTTTCTCGGCTGGGAAATTCAAGAAAAGTCTGAATGCTACTTTTATTGCTTTGATTCCGAAGAAATCTGGAGCTATGGAGTTGAAGGACTTTAGGCCCATTAGTCTCATTAATGGGATATACAAAATCATTTCAAAGGTGCTAGCTAACAGGTTAGCGGTGGCAATTGATAGAGTAATCTCAAAGCCACAAAATGCTTTTGTAAGGGGTCGTAAGATTCTGGACTCGGTCTTAATTGCAAATGAATATCTGGATAGTAGATTAAAGTCTGGCACTCCAGGTATTATTTGTAAACTAGATATGGAAAAAACATATAATCATGTAAACTGAGAATTCCTCTTGTACTTACTAAAAAGATGTGGCTTTGGAGAGAGGTGGTGTATGTGGAGCAGATGGTGCATTTCAACGGCAAGATTTTCAGTCTTGATCAATGGGGTAACCCAGAGGGTTTTTTCAATAGCTCTCGAGGCTTAAGACAGGGTGATCCCTTTTCCCCTCTGCTTTTCGTTATCGTCATGGAGGCTTTGAGTAGGATGTTATCAGCTGTGGTTAGTCATGGTTTTATGGCTGGATTTTCAATGAGTGATCCATAGAGGGGCCTTATCTCAGTCTCTCACTTATTATTCGCAGATGACACTTTAATTTTCTGTGATGCAGAGCAAGATCAACTTAGGGCACTGAAGGCGCTTCTTTTTTGTTTCGAAGCAGCGTCAGGTTTGAGAGTTAACTTCGATAAATCAGAGTTAGTGCTTGTTGGGAACGTCAGCATTTCTCGACAGTTGGCTAACACTCTTGGGTGTAAGGTCGCTTCTCTTCCTATGACATATTTCGGGTTACCATTGGGGGCTGCTTAATGGGCTTTGTCTATTTGGAATACAATTATTGAGAAAATAGAACGAAGATTGGCTGGGTGGAAGAGACTGTATTTGTCTAAAGGAGGCCGGGTGACTCTTATCAAGAGTACTCTCTCTAACTTACCAACTTACTTTCAATCTTTATTTCCAATTCCAGCTAGAGTGGCGGCGCGAATCGAAAAACTTCATCGGGATGGGAGATGAATTCAAGTTTCATCTAGTCAGTTGGGATAGGGTATGCAGACCAATACCTTTAGGTGGATTGGGGATAAAGAATTTGAGAACTTTTAATCGGGCATTGCTTGGGAAATGGCGTTGGAGATAAAATGTAGAACCAGAAGCTCTATGGAAATTAGTGGTTGATTGCAAACATGGTAAGATTTTTTGGGGGGGGGGGTACTAGAGAGGGGAATGGGTGGGGATTTGGAAGCACATATGACGTGGTTGGGGGGTGTGGGGGAGGGCACTCGTATAAAATTTTAGAGAGACATTTGGTGTGGGGAGGAGGCTCTAGTGGACGCATTCCCTTCCATTTTTAGTGTGCCATTTGATCAAGAGGCTTCAGTGGCAGATCTCATGGTTCGTTCAGGGGATCAACTCCATTGGAATGTCACCTTTAGTAGAGCAGTTCAAGACTGGGAACTTAACAGTGTTGAGGCGTTTTTCAGTCAAGTGTACTCTACGAGGATGTCTAGTTTGAGAGAAGATAAACTGTGGTGGAATCCGGCAGGTAAGGGTGTTTTTTCGGTTCGCTCCTTCTATAAGTCCCTTACTAAGCTTCCAAACACGCATTTTCCTTGGAGAGGATTGTGAAGACACCTCCAAAAGCACTATTTTTCACTTGGACAATGGCTCTGGGTAAGATTCTGACCACTGATAATCTGCGGAAGTGTCGGGTTATTATTCTAGAATGGTGTTGTATGTGCAAGAAAGCTGGCAAGACAGTGGATTATCTTTTACTACATTGTGAGACAGTTAGAGCACTGTGGAGCGATGTGTTCATTCAAATAGGGTTGAATTGGGTCATGCCTGCTATAGTGGTAGAGTTATTGGCTTGCTGGGTAATGCCAGGTGGTGCTCCACAAATCAAAGCTGTGTGGAAGATGGTTCCTATTTGTATTATGTGGTGCATATGGCAGGAGTGTAATGAGCGGACATTTGATGATAAGGAGCAGACAATATAGGATCTTAGAATTTTATTTTTCCGCACCTTACTTCTGTGGGCTAGTGCTGTAGATTTTAATGGCCTAAATGTAATTGATTTTCTTCTTTCCTTTTTTAGCAACTAGATAGGTCCTATCTCTTGTATACCACCTTGTATACCTAGGTTTTGCCTATTCTTATTTATACTACCGTTTACTTATAAAAAAAAAGATTCAAGTCAGCTTCGCAAATTTTCTATAATTAATGTTTGTTTGTTTTAATTTGGTTAAAGGTTATGCCTTCATGATACAGGAGTTGGTGCCTCAAATTTTTCTTCCAGACGACTTTGTTCGTGCTATCAAGTACTCCGATTATAGTTCTGTAAGATTCCTTCACACGGGAAATTATTGAACATATATTTTCTCGTATTTTTTGGATAACTATATTTGAGCTGTTGGTTATGTGTTTTCTTAGGCGCCGTGAGATCCTTAGAGCACCACAGTTTCTGGATTACTTCTAGATAAAGAAGAAATCAAAGTGGAAAAAATGGTCTTTTCTTTGCCACAAATTTGTGGCCTAAAGAATAGTAAAAAGGGTAGATGAAGAACAATAGTGTAACTATAAAGGATAAAAAACTTGTACTTCCTGATGAGTTTCCATCAAGAGTTGGGTGTAATTTCCATTAACTGTTAGTTCTTCAAGGTGATGTGACCATTTTTTGTTTTGTTATGAGACAATTTTCTTTTGTCTATGTTTCAAATGATTTCCAGTTATGGAGGTTACGACATCTTGTGTCACTGACTGCTACAGGGAACGACAAAGATTAATGTAGCTGTTGATAAATTGCCGCAGTTCCAGTCTTGCAACTTGAATCATCCAGAGGTGGGCCCTCACCATACAGCCACCATTCACATTGGTTCGGAAAGGTATTCTAGCATGTACAACATTGCGATTTATTTTGTGTGTGTGCGTATGTGACTCATCACTGGAAAACCGAAAAAACAGGACAATTATGTTGTAACTTTGATTGCGAACTCAAAAGTGGTCTATTTCTGACTCCAAAAGCATTGCTCTTGATGTTGATAGTGTAAGTCTCATTAGATTGATGTCCTAGTAAAGCTTCTGCTAACGTGGTGTTGATGATATTCAACCTAGGGGTGGGCAGCGGGGCCCCGCACCCCGCTGCCCCACCCCAGCATTGTGGGGAGGGCAACCCCACCCTGCCCATGCGGGGGGTGGGGGGCGGTATGGCCCCAGCGTGGCCCCGCCCTGTCCCCCGCCCCGCACCCAATTTTTTTTAATATAAATATATATTTATACTATACATAATTACATATTTATAATATTTTTTATTTTTACTATATATAAATATAGTTATATGTATTAAGTAGAACTTTTACTTAATACTTTGTGTAAGTTGTAGTGTAGTAGGATAACCCTTTTATAGATTGCCTTCACAATACAAGTCTCACACTTGAGCAATGTGGGACTCTTGTATTGCCTAAATATGCACTAGCAAATTTAAAAACTACATAGTTTTTAAATTATAGCCATAATTACAAATTTAAATTTACAATTTAGGTCCAAAAATGTGTTTTTGATCACTTTTAGATCCAATAATAATTTTTGGATCTAGTTGACTGTAGTCCATTATTGAAGTGGGCGTGGGGCGGGGGGTGGGGAGGGGGCTACCCCGCACCGTATGGTACGGGTAGCACCCCTAATTCAACCATCTGGCCTGCTTATGTAATTAGTACCAATTCGCTATTTATGTTGTCAATTAATGGTGGAAATTTAAAAGTTAAGGGGATGTTGGGGATCTAAAAGTTTCTCAAAATTTTCTCATTTTCAATCCAAATGGCTTTGCATAAAAACAATCTCAATTATCAAAACACACTACAATTTTCGTAACAAACGAAATCAAACAACTTTCACAAAACTCAACAAGAACTCTCACAAAAATATTCTTGCCATACATATTTTCAGTGGGCCTCACCACTTTCTAAATCCCTGATAAAAATCATCTCTAAAAAAATTCTCAATTCAAAGGTATTTTTAGTATGGCCCACTATTTTCACAAAAATTGTCAAGAAAATCTTACATCCAAACATCCACAAAATATTTTCCCGGTAGAGAGTGATGTATATTATCTTCGTACTTTTTCCTGTCCTTTTGGGTCTATATTTGCTAGTATGGAGGAGATTGGTTTGGCTTGTCAAGATGCTTGGAATGGCTTACCATCACGGAGGCCTGTTATGGAGATGACAATTCCTTCTTCATTGGACAAGACTATATCTCCACCTGGTACGACCAAGTTTATCATCCTTTTGCTATGCATTCAGTCATAGCAATTTGAGTCATTTTTTTAGTTGTGTTTTGATCACTAACTGTATGCACCTAGAAGAGCACTAAAAGAAAAAACAAAGCTTGATAGAGGGTGATCTATTCCTGGTTATCCTTTCCATTTATTATTGAGGTATAGGGAAAACCACAAAAAACTCCTTAGAAAGAAATTGTATTATTTAATTCAATGATGTTGGTTTGATCTCCGTACCATCCAGGTTTTGGTAACAAGCATAGACAGAACATTCAGAAACATGCAACTACTCTCCTGAAACAAATTTTATACAAATTGACTGAAGAATGATTAGAGGACCAGTTGTTCTTGTCAATGGATCCATGTATTCTTCATTTTTTAGTGATGCTGATTAAATTTTCTACCGCTTCAATACATTTTTCGTAATAAATTCTACTTAAAAAAATCCTTAATAAATTCTAGGAGACCTTTCACTTTTTTATGGTGAGAATTGAGTGCATGCAGTTGAGTTGGATGTAATAACGACAATACCTAAAATGGACGATAATGGTTTTTGCTGATCTTATGCTTTAGCCATTGCAGTTTGGCGCATGGTCTCTGTTAATTCTTCATTTTTATATAAGCTTTGTTGTTATCCTGGATTAAGTTATGGAGCTTTACTTGTAAAATGTCAACTCTGTATCTTTTTGTAGGTAAGCATGTGGTCAGCTTATTTACACAATACACACCATATAAACCTACGGATGGTAGCTGGGAAGATCCTACATATAGAGTAAGTTGCTATTCTACCTTCTGAGAGTGTGTTTGTGCAAAGGCATTGGCATTGGCACTCTAATTTCCATTTGCATGTACTTTAGGTGACCAGATGTTTCTTGTGCACTTCAAATTACTAACAGTTATACTGGTTTATTTATTTTCCTTTTCTAAATGCAATGTATAAACCATTTTTAACTCATAACAAAAAGCAGACCTGCTCAATTCATTGATTTGATTCTCTGTACGTAGGAACTATATGCACAAAGATGCTTCAATTTGATTGATGAATATGCCCCTGGCTTCAGCTCATCAGTCATTGGTTATGACATGCTAACACCACCAGATCTTGAAAGGGAATTCGGTCTGACAGGTAAATTATTCCAGATATGTACCTCTATGTTCTTTACAACTGAGTATCGATGTTATGAATTGTATTTTTTTTTTTGTGAAACTTGCATCTTTGTTTTGCCTGTGGAAAAAGTAATGGTTGAATGGATAAAGCATGCTTTTATGTTTCCTTGCTAGACTATGAGGACGTGTGAGACATATTGAACATTTTTGCATTTCCAATTTTATTACTAAATGAAAATAAATGTTAACAGGTGGGAATATATTTCATGGTGCTATGGTTTTGGATTCACTTTTCTTGATGCGACCCGTGAAACAATGGTAATCCTAACAGCCTTTGGAAGTTACTATAGGGGATGATGAAGGATATTTTAATGCAAGCTAGTCTGTATGAATGCAATATCTGTTATTTTTTGGACACAGGTCAGATCATAGGACGCCAATTAGAGGGCTGTATATGTGTGGAAGTGGATCACATCCTGGAGGAGGGGTGATGGGTGCAGCCGGCCGTAATGCCGCATATGTGGTTCTTCATGATGTTAAGAAGCATTCTCGTTAGAAGTCGCTATACATTTACGATTGATGCATCTCTCTCCAGTTGGATTGCTTCTGTTATTTGTAACAGAACCTTCAGTTATCTTGGATCTCCCCTCGGAGCTTAATGGTCAAAGTGCTCGGGATCTGAGTTTTAGGCTGTAGTTTTTAGATTCGATTCCATATTTGGGATACTATGTTTCATTCTAGCGTTGGGATCGCGTATTTAAGATTTAGCCAATGTTTGGATGCAAGTAAAAGTAAGACTAGTTTGCTAGTTTAGATTTGATTCCACCAAACAGAAACAGATTTGGCTACCAGGGCGATAGAACTGGAGGCAATTTCTAACCTGCATTATGTGTAAATGCGGCTTCCATTAATCGATGTCTGTATAGACGTGCAACCAAACCTTTGTCTCTTCAACACACGCATGCTCACAATCGATTTATGACAGATGCAGCCGTGCAACAGCCAATCACCCGAAATTGCGATCATGCGCGCGGGCGTGTTTGTACCTTCGGGTGCGTGTTGAACTGTTATAATCACGAGGGTTAAAGGTTTAACCAAAGAATAATGCTATGTACAGCTTGGATAATTTTATCTTTAAAAGTTCTTTAAAATTACAATAATATCCTTTTCAAATTACAATAATTTCTATTTAATGAAATATATCAATGGGTTTACACATGCAGTCCTTACTTGAGGACTGTAAATAGATTTTCTCTTAACGAAATTAGTATCCAACAGTCTTATAGCTTTTGGATCTATGGTTGAGTTTTTAACAATTGATATCAGAGCAGGGACTACGTCACGGATTCAAGTCACGGAGGAGGCGACATATATGGTGGATTAAAATGCTTTGTACTATGTATGAACGTAGTGTTAAGTCATTGAATACTGATAGGTGAGTGAGGCCGCTAAAAGGAAAAATGGCTACCATCAGGTCAATGTCGATAGAGTGGGCCGCTGTGGACATTGGATTCTGGTGGAATGTTATGATCATGAGGGTTAAAAATTTAACCAAATTAGTATTCAACAATTTTAGGGCTTTTAGATCAATGGTTGGGTCTTTAACAAGACTTGTTTCCAGCACTAGGCCTCCAAAAATATATCATCTAGAATAGTATGAATCTTCCCAAAACAGAGTAAAAGAAAAAAAAAAAAAATCTGAAGCCCAGTCGAGGGGAGATATAGCATGTATTTATTTTTGGTAAATAAGAGAACAAACGAAAGTAGAAGACAAGGAACAAAGGATCATAAAAGAAAGATCATAAAAGAATACCATTTACGCCCTTCAACAGGGAAGACATGAGGGAGATAGTCTTTCAGTTGGTCAAATTCTGTCAATTTTCCAATGGAAATAATGGGTAGGAGGTTCCTTAACCATTCACAAACAGTCCCCCACGCCATTGATCACTTTAATAACAAAAACTTCGACCCCACAAAAATGCATGTGTCGTACGTCAACAATATAACCATTTGAAGAAATCGATTGAATCCTTGTTCACCTTGAAGTCATGGAAGCGTTTAATTTACACTCTCATCTGCATCTAAGTTGTTGAAATTTATGTCAAAGGCATGTGGCCTGATTGACATAACCTCCAACCTCCAAAAAGGAGGTTTGGAGTTCAAAACCCCCTCCCTCAAATTTAAAAAACAAAAAAAAAAAAAAGTTGTTGAAATTTATTGTTAGTTATCTACTACCAAATTAAATAGAGATCTTAAAAATTAATACACAAGGGCAAAAGTACTCGAGTGTGAAGTTGGAGAGAAACATTAAATAGATATGGACTCCAACTCAATATTTATTAATATATTAATATATGTTGTGAGAATTTTATGAATATTAAATATTTTTAGCTACAGTACTAATAATATTTTATATCTCAACAGAAAAAATGAGGGAAGAAAGTTTTTGGCAAATTAATCTACCTTGAATAAATAGTTATTTGTCACAATTTTTTTTTTTGGATGCATGGGGAGGGAGGATTCGATCCTTGGTTATTTGTCACGTATTTGATCAAACACAAATAATCTAATGTTTACGTGAACCTCCCAATTACCGGGCAAAATATTATTTTCATAAGTAGTCAAAGATTATCCGATTCAGATTATTTTTTTATAAGTAATCAAAGATTTTATTGAGAAAACAAGATAGACATAGATATATCCAATCCAGATGTTATAATCTAATAGTTGTCACAATGTTTTGATGACAAAAGTTATTTTGGTGAACACATGCATCTCCACAGAAGTAAATTCCCACATGGTTGCTAGTTATTTCAATACTACGTATTATGTTACAAAAGAATTCACCAAAGAACAAATTGTAGATCTACAGATTGGCCCTACATGACTGTCCAATAATCTGGGCTTTCATTAGAAATTAAGAAGCATCCTTAAAAGCAACACCATGAGTAAACAAAAGATGAAAAATGTTCAAAATTCACTCCCTTAATGGCCATAGAAAGGAAGCAGGTTTTATGGATCTTGTGCATGCCGAGGAATGACTGTGGCCTATCAGAAACTTAAGTCAAATTAAGATCTGGAGTCTCTCCACCGGTAAAATGTAGAAAACAGAGAGACTATAGAAGGAGAATGTGATCAATACTTCTTGTTATGATCGAATGAATTGAAAAATGCTATACAATCAGTTCATTTATATAGATACAATGATTATTTACAACTTGCCATCTGGACCACTAATATTCATAGTTGGATAACTAACTTAACTACCAATTTCATGAACACAAGCCTTTTTGTTTCTGTTTGGCTTATTGAGCTTTTAACTCCAGACCTTCTATATGATTTTGTAAACTCCAACACCCCCCTTCAAGATGAGAATGGATTATATTAATCATTCCCATCTTGTAAATAAGGTGATGAAAACTGAGTGAACTGAGGGGTTTGGTTAATATGTCAGCTAATTGATGTTTAGAAGGAATGTGTATGATTTTGATGAGGCCTTCTTGTAATTTTTCCCAAACTAAGTGACAATCCAGTTGAATATGCTTAGTCCTTTCGTGATGCACATGATTAGAAGCAATTTCAGAGGCTGGTTTGCTATCAGTATATAATAAGGCAGCTTGAGAATGTTGAACATTCAAATTAGCTAGTAGATATATGAGCCATTGGATTTCACATGTAGTTGCATTGCTAAGGCCCTATGCTCAGCTTCAGCAGATGATCTGCTTACAGTGGGCTGTTTCTTCGATTTCCATGAGATAAGAGAGTCTCCTATAAACACTGTGAACCCAGTTACACTTCTTCTAGTGTCCAAGCAGCCACCCCATTCACTATCTGAGTATGCTTTCAGATGTAGAGATGATTTTGCAGACATGAAAAGTTCATGTCCTGGTGTAGCTTTAATGTATCGAAGTACCCTCTCGGCAGCTTGAAGATGTAATGTACTTGGATTGGCCATAAATTGACTTAATGCTTGAACATAATAGGCTATGTCAGGTCGAGTTATAGTTAAATACAACAATCGACCTACAAGCCTTCGATATGAAGCAGGATCAGTGAGAGTTGGTGAAGAATCAATTGCACTTAGTTTTAGATTGGACTCCATAGGAAAAGCTACTGGTTTACAACCAGAGAAACCACTATCTTATAGAATGTCCAGGGCATATTTTCTTTGATATTGTGAATTTTTTCGTCGCAAAAAGTAAAAAATCGTTGCAAGAGATCCCCAATTTAGTATTTGCGGCAAATTTGTCTGTCACAAAAAGTCTAAAAATCGCCGCAAGAGACCAGTTTTGAAATTTGATGTAAAAAAATTGCCACGATGTAAAAATCTCCGCAATTAAAGGATTTTTGCAGCAATTTTATTTCTAACAGACAAAAAATTACCGCAAAAAGCCTTATTTCTTGTAGTGACGTGTACACACACACATATATATGTGTATATATGTGCATATATCATGGATGCTCAATCCCTCAATGATATAGGATAATATAGAAATTGTTTGATTTCTTTCACTTATGAAATTACATTTTACATTTGTAACAGTAGTACTACTAGTTGCTTTAGTACTTGACATAATGTTGCGGAGCTTGTGTTGAAATTTTCAACTGCACAACTAGTACTGAATTATTGTGTATATATATATAGCTTTTTTCTCCAATTACTTTAGGAGGAGAAGTACTCCTTAACAACATATATGAATTCAATTCTGCATTGAACGGACAAAGCATCACCCTTTACGTAGCCTTTTGAGGTATCCATGAGATCTCTGAGGGACAAAAAGCTTGGGAAACCAAAGCCAACAGTGTCCAAGAACCAGCGCTCACCTGCAAGATAAATATATAAAGTTTTCAACCTCAAAAAGAAAAAGAGAAATTAATAAGCTTTCCACGAAGGACCCAATTATGAGATCATCTCTCTCTGACCTGTTTCTTCAAGGTGGTTGCCTTTAACTTCGTCCCTTATTTGCAGCCAGTAGTTTGCGTACAATCTTGATCGGCCACAAGTAAGAGTTTCTGAAGCATCAAACTGGAGATAGAGAGACAAGAATCCGTCTGCTACGCTTTTGATTCCCTTTAGATTGAGCTTCAACCTCCTATATATATAAACCTAATTATGACATGTTTTACTAACTGATAAACCTAACCCACATGAAATAATTGTTATATGTATATATAAAAGCGAGATAACAAACAAAAGATCATATATAAAAGAGTACCATTTACGCCCTTCAACAAGGAAGACATGAGAGAGATAAGAATAGTCTTTCAGCGGGTCAAATTTGTCAATTTTCCAATTGAATTGATGGGAACTAGGATATTCCTTAACCATTGATAAACACTCCCCCATGCCAGTCACTTTCATAACAAAAACTTCGACCCCAAAGACACATGTGTCGTCAACAATATAACCATTCGAAGGATCGCCAAGAAAATCGAGTGGAAGTAATTGGGTGAATCCCCATTCAGTTTTTAAGTTATGGAAGCGTCTTACAATCCCATCTGCACTTAACAAAACAAAAAAAGTTTAAAGAATATATATTATTATAAAATGTCAACTCTCGAAATGTAATAAATGCTGGAGATCTAGACATAAATGAATATGGAAAATTATAAATGTTATAGATTCACGATAAAAAAATTGTTTATTTGTGACTATTTATTTCTCACGAAAATAACTATTTTTTGTTAAAATGAGTGTTTTTCGTCGCAAATAGTCATATATTATCGTTACAATTAAATGTTCGTTTTTCTTTTAGTAGAACTATTTTTTTTTTTTTCCATCTCAACATTTAGTATAGACTGGCAAGAATATTCACGATATATATAGCATTAAATATAAGAAAAAACATTGTTGAATCAACTTCATATTAATAGAAACAATTATATATAAGCAAACTAAAATTTGGGAAAAGCTACGCGCGTATACCTTGAACACACAGGTAGTTGTTGCGTATTTGATCAAACACAAAGAACTTGAAGTTTACGTTAACCTCCCAACCAGGCAAAAGATTATTTTGATTTGCTATTGCCAAATACAAAGAGATGTGATCGTTCCCATGATTGCAATATATATTCTTCTTCCCATCTGTGTGGAGTTGTAGTACCAATCTCCTGGAAATTATGAAAAAGAAAATGGTCAGAATATTTTATTGGAAATCAAAACAAAAGCAAAGACAGACCAACAACGTCTAATCAGAGATCGGGCATCGAATCTTCAAAATGCTGTACTTACCATTGATAGCCGCCAACTTCAAACTGGCCCGATTCACATTTTTTAACCTCATTCTTAAACAGAAACGAGAAATTCTTTATTTGAAATGTGTAATGAGCTGGCGGAAGATCTCTAGTTGATCTTACAACTCCTGATCAGATACATAGAAGATAAAAAAAAAAAAAAACATTCGTACAAAAAAAAAGATATAAACTTACTACTATACAAATTTTACTAGCTAATTAATATATACCACTACTCGCCGGTGGCGGTGCATCCAGCGCCGCCGCTGCACAGCCTAATTCATCAAAAACCTCAGAAGGTGGTGCTCTTACAGCGACACTTGGTTTTATGCACTCCATGCTTAATTTCCTTTTTAACACTTCTTTCTCCTGGCCATCCAGCTTATATATTCATGAATTGGAGAACTCTTGATCTTATAATATATATTTGCTTTGTTTGAGAGTTACTTAAGGAATAGAATGAATAAAGTAATAGAGTTAAGAAAAAGAAATGAATGCGTGCGATATATATTGGAATAAATATAACGAATGAAAAAGAATAGAATGATACGAAAAGTAAATAACTCAAATTATAATTAAGTTTAATAAGAAGGAACGGAAAGGAACTTTTATAACAACATGATTGATATTAATAAATTAATAGCTTTCATTTCTAAGTTATCAATTTTTTATTCATAAATTGTAATCTTACTTCTGTTAGAAAACCACATAAAATTAATATAATTCAATAATCTTAGAATTTCTTGATCTCCCCATGGCTCAAGCCAGCTTTGAAGTACGTACTTGATCTTAATTAGGTACTTCTTCTTATATATACATGAAGAGGTGATACAGTTGCCGATTGGTGAATGGGGGATCGACGGAAGAGTCAATTGATAATTGGTATGGTCTAAAGTGTTCTAAATTTCTAATTGACAGAGTGGAGATTAATATGCAAAATACCTGCAGGCTATTTTTGCCAGAAGTCTAGTTGTGATATGCATGTTTGGATGTCTTTAAAGAATCTTTTCTGCTTATGCATGGTTGCATGATTCTTTTCTGCTTCTGTAACTTGGTTACAACAGTTGAGTAGGCCCAAACCTAACTTAGGTTGGGTTAAGCTGATCAATGTAGATGGGAGCAATTTTGACAGTCCTGGCCCTAGTTGGAGGTGGAGGGATCTTGATCAGGGACTTTGAAGGTAGGTTTTTGGCAGCATTTTCCTCTCATTTTGGATGCAGTTACGGATGCGCAGTACTGCGTGCGATTCTAGATGCAGCAAGTTTCACTTCAATGCAATAGAACTGGAGTACTCTGACTCGGTGGCATGCAGTGGTTAACTGATTGTGGGGAAAAGATTCTTTGCATTTGACCACGCTTGAATTTTTGAATCAAATTTTGGTTTGTTGTCAAGGAAGAATTGCAGCGCTAGTGTTGGAGTTGTTGGAGAGGGGCCGGGCTACATTCGTGAGAGGCTCGTGGGAAAAACTCTATTCCCACCAATTTTATTCGTGGAAGGCTTGTGAGATATAAGTCGCCACAAAAAGTATTTTATCTCATGAAAGGTCCAAGTCGTGAAAAATACCATGGTGTTCTCATGACAAATCCCGCAGCAATAGCCTACTAAACTCGCCACAAAAGCACATTTTCTTTCGTTCTTGTTTGTGGGAATAGGAACAATTACCATGAGGGGTAGTGGTGGGTATTTTTATTACCCACTACAACATTTGGTGGAAAAAACTTCTTCGAGCAAAAAAAAAAGTATTTGCCGCGAGATATATTCATGGCAAATGCTAAAAGAATTAAAAAAATATATTATAAAAGTAAAAAAAATAAAAGACATGGTTTCACACCTATAAATAAATATTCAACTAATCATCACAAACAAACATGTATGCAGTTCACAAGAGGGGAAATAAAGAGAGGGAAAGAAATAGAAAAGAATATGGAAAAATACATAAAACAGAAGAAAGCAAAACATTGTTTTGGCAAAACTCATCTAGCTGCTCTTTTGATGTCGAAGGAATACTTGAGTTCCAAATGACATCTCTTGTCATCATCTTCAAACTGTGTAAAGAAGGTAACAAGAAAAATTAACATCTGTCAAGTGTGTGATATCCGATTCAGATTATTATTATTTTTTTATAAGTAATCAAATATTTTATTAAGAAAACAAGATAGACATAGCTATATCCAATCCAGATGATATAATTTAATAGTTGTCACAATGTTTTGATGACAGAAGTTATTTTGGTGAACACATGCATCCCCACAGAAGTAAATTCCCACATGGTTGCTAGTTATTTCAATACTACGTATTATGTTACACTACAACAGAATGTATCTTTTGTGACAGAGGAAACCGTCACAAAAATATGGCAAATCGTCACTAAAGATATTTGGTGACGGTTTGAAACCGTCACCTAAAGTGCGTCACAAAAAATATTTGGTAACGGTTTACTGTTCAACCATCACAAAAAATATTTTTAGTGACGGTTGGATGTGTTCCGTTTGGTAGAACGTTTGAACATTCCTTTTTTTGTGACGGTTGAGAACTGTCACAGAAATTCACGTTTGGACGTAAAATTAAACGTTCGGACGTTAACCCGACCGATTGGCGTTCGAATGAGAGAATTTGACGTTCGTTAATGCGTCCGAACGTTAATTAGAATAAACGTTCGAATTTCCGTTCGAACGTAAATGGAAATGTTCAAACGTAACGCGTTTAACGTTCGGACGTTATTTTGAATGTAAAGGAAGGAGCGTTCGAATGCAAGTGGTTTGTTCGAACGTTAATCGTTTAATCGTTCGAACGGTTTGTTCGTTTGAGTGTGAGTACGTTCGAACGTAGAGGTTTACGTTCGAACGTTACTATCCAATTTTTGTATTCACGTTCCAACGTTGGTTGGAATGTGAACCAACGTTCGAACGATTTTAATTTACATTCGAACGTACAGATCATAAATACTAATTTCATAAAATTTAAAAATATAATACCAATTGTATTATATTATATACTATCAATTAACAAGTAATGATGTCTTATAAAAGCACAAAATTAGATATTAAAATTAGCCACAAATACTGATAAAATTTATTTCTTCTTTTTCCCTCGCCCACCGCAATTCTGTTGCAACAACATAACACGCTCCATTTGTACCATCATCTCCCGTTGCACTTGCTCTTGCACTTCACTGTGTATTCTTTCCTCCTGGTCTCTCCATTGGTCCTGCAAACGCGTCTCTAAATGAGACTGTCGTTCTAAGAGAGACTCTAACTCTTGCTGTGTGACCTCATATACTCATTCTCACGCCGTGCAGCTTCTAAATCTGCCGTAAGATTATTAATTTGTGAAGCCGATGAGGTTGAGGAGGATGAACATCTATGCTTAATAAATCATCCCAAACCTCTTGCCATACTAGACTGCGGCCCGAGCACTTGCGTGAATATGTCTATGTCACTAGGAAAGGATTCCCCAGAAGCCGACTGTATCTCCATCATTTTTTCCTGCAATTTGAAAGGTAATAATCGTAAATAATTAGTAACGTATTAAAAAAAATAGAAATAAAAAATAAATTATTCAAATGTTACATAAATAATTTATTTAACAAAATTAACACATTGAAGAACTTGAATTGTATAAGAATGCAGAAGGCAATTTTGGACATTCTTTAGCAATCCGCCAACGTGACAAAATTAATCTAGGTATTATTATTTATCAATTTCATTTGTTAAATAGTGTGAATTTATACTTTAATTTTGCCCTTTTTTTAATTTGCATTTAATTTATAATTTATAATTGCACTATTGCTACAGTTGCATGGTGGACTAATTTTGGTCACGAGGTTCCAATGCTTTAAAAGTTTGCAGTTCGAGTACTAAGTCATTGTTGTTGTGCAACTGGATGTGAAAGAAATTGGAGCACTTTTGAGTTTATTCATTCAAAGAAGAGAAATAGATTAGAGCATAAACGTTTGAATGATTTAGTATTTATTCGTTATAACTTGAAGTTACGAGAGAGGTAAATTTTTTCAATACAAATGTTTTTCATTGTTGAAAAATATATAACATTTTCACATATATTTGACATTTATTTTGACAGGAACATAAAAAAAGGTAGAGATGCTTTGGATCCAATCAACCTTGAAAACATTGACTTGATGGAAGAATGGGTGGGTGAAGACTCTGAGCTTATTGATGGAGAAGACTTGGATTGGACAAGTATTGAGGAGCCATTAAGCTCACTAAATTTGGAAGACGGTGATGATGATGGTGACGTTGATGGTGATGGTGACGTTGATGAAAATATTATGAATAACATTTCGAACGTTGATCCTTATTGTCTTTTTTATGAAGATGAGTGATTTTATTTTAATAGTTGGATTGAGAACTTATTTAGTTTTACAAGTATGTGTGTTGTTAAAATTCAAGACTTGTATTGAGAAGTATTACTTGTTTTATGACTTATTTTATTGTTATTTTGGAATATAGTTTGTGTGTATATATATATATATAATTTATCCATATATATACTATTTCGAAACGGTACTGGTACCGAAATATTTATCCAAAATGGTACACGAAACGGTACAGGTACCGAAATATTTCGTTCCAGTGCCTTGACCGAACCGGCCACCGAAACGGTATTCAAAACTTTGGGTGATATACCATTACACATCGTGCAGGGCCAATAGGGATCGCTATCTGAATACTGAAGAGTTCATTGATGCTGTTGCAACACAACTTAGAGTAAGACTTTCAGCCTGAGCATAATAGCTGTATGTAAACACATTATTATTCTTCTATGCACTAGAATGGTGTTGGCACTGCAGTTGCTATCTTTCTTTTAATTTGTATGTAATAATAGATAAATATATGATATGTCACTGTTATGGGAGTTTATTTTGGCCTACATCATCTATTTTTAACTACAAGACTAGTGGCAAGTGCTATAACAATGGGAGATAGATGCTTGTTATTGCATTAACAACGAGAATACATTACCTTGCTTTGTTAAAAATTTTACCTATATAAAAAAAAAAAAAAAAACAGCAAGAATACATGGAACCGGATTAGAAGAAATTATTTTCTTTTGCTATTGTAGTTGTGTGCGTAAGATTGTGTTGTTGCTCTTGGTTTTCTAATCTGAAGATCGATCTTAATCTCTTATCTTACTTTGTTGCTCCTTCTGTGTTTGAGTTGGGGAACAGAGTTTATTTATTTGTGTGCTCTTCCCACCATTGGTTGTTTTTGTTTTTCTCTTTCATTTTTGACCAAAATCTAAACCATGCATATGAGTCCTATCTGTAATTCCAAATTAAAAGCAACTAAAACCATACATGAAGATTATTGAAACACAAAACAGAGAACAAACCCTTATATAAACTATTCAGAGTGTGAGAGAGAGGACCTGCGAGAGTGGTGATGCCATAGACGAGTTCGTGGACAACTTAGACCGAGAACCGTGCGAACCCCTTTGCTCGATCCTTGTAAAGTGTCTCAGGCTGGAATCCATGGAGGGACGCACTGAGGCGACGCCATGTTCCGTCTTCGTAGGAGCTCGGGGTCCAACCATAGGAAATACGATCCACGACGTCAACGAAGTTGGAAGCTCCACCGATGTTTCTGGGGTTGAACGTGGTGGATGCAGGTTGTGGGAATCCCTCCAACTGGTGGATGCCGACGAGGATGATTTGCGAAATTCCCGGGAAAACTTGGGACTCCTTGCAGAGATCTCTGCAAAATTCTATCCCCAAGCCCTAATTTACCCAATCCACAAGCATCAATTACGGGATGTGGCCAACAAATGTGAGAAAATATAAGAGATTTCACCTTCAATTTGGTAGATTTTGGTCTGAGGAGGTCGGCAATTTTACCGCATGAAATGAGAGAGAATCTATTCCCACCAAGGTTTTGTCCAAAATGCAATCAAAGTTTGTAGACGTGTGTATATTTGGGCATTTTCTTTTCCGGCGAGTTCTTTTCATGGGAAAAGACATACTTATTACAACCAAATAGACTGGGTCGTAGTGATGTTGATGCAAAAAGTAATTTCTTATGTCATGCACCCATTTCGTGGCATCAAGTACGTATTTCCCACCAGCGTTTGTCTTGGAAAACAAATTGGTGGAAAAAGGTCTATTATGTTGTAGTGTATATATATGCATCAATGTCGGCAGGAATTTGATCTTAATTCCATGCTTTCCTTTTGGAAACTACTTTTCTCCCGGTGGTCGCGACCACCGATCGGTCCAATGTATTGGAGATCTGATAAACAAGAAGCCCAAGGGACTCCTAGATAGGCTATTTGCAAAGGAAGCAGTTCCCATATATATAATCTGTAGTGTGCATGCTGCATGCATGAAACGTCAACTTTCAAAATTCCCAATAATTAGTCTTTAATGTTTTACTATCTCCAACGTTTGAAACACAGAAATAATAAGGTTATGTATAGACGTAATTCCCAGTGGGAACCATTTAAGATTCCCAAATAAGTATATAGATAATAGACGTCTTTTTAATTAATTTAAATGAAGAGATCCAGCTGGGAACTAAATTCTACTAAGCTAATGTCATCGTGTAATCGGTCCTATTCGGTTTTGATCAGATCGGACCAGTCCGAGCCGATCGGTTATCTCTAAAGATTGGATTGAACCGTTAGCTATCGGTCCAATTTAGTCCGATTCGGTCCATATGAGCTAGAAATATTATTTTTCTCGTTTATTTTTTTGGTAGATAAATTAATACAAAAAATTAATTAAATTAGTAAAATTAAAATTAATTAAGCTCTTTAATGTGGATTATGTAACTAATTACTCGATAAAAAATTAATTACAATTATATTTATGATGTTAATAGTTACTAATTTAATACTTTAGTAGAGTATGTATCTGCATATAATAACATATATATCCTATGATTTATTGTATGATATATTAGTTAATTAATAACATATATTATTTTACAATTTATATAGCCAATGGTGATAAATTAGAGAAAATTACATATTTAACTTATACAACTACTATATAAAATAATATATTATATATTTAAAAAATATTTAAAATTTTATATGTAAGTTATTTGATTGGTTTTGGTCCTGTGCAAAAAAATACACGTGGGACCGGATTGAAAATCTAAATTTGGAAACACTATGGACCGAGACCGAGTAGGGGTGAATTCAATTCAATCTGGTCCGGACGGTATTTCCAGTCTGGACCAAAAAATATTTACCCCTAGTTACCATCACTACAACATACATATATATATATATATATATATATATATATATATATATATATGGGCTTTAGTGACCAAATATGGCTTTTATTGTGTCACTTGCGAAATTCAAAGATGGGGAGAGTAATTAGCCTGATAAAACATGATGGAGATGATCATAAATTAACCTTCTAAGATGTTATGCATGGACAATAGAGCAGCCTAGATAGTAAATTTAATAAAATTATATGATTGTGTCAGGCAATGTGTTTTAGGACATTATAACAAGTCACGATTTTAAAGGACAATTTCGAGAGACAAATTTAGAAAATTATATTGATAAGTACTTGGCGTAAAAGATAGTACTCAATCTACGTATTCTAGATAAGATACGAGTAGATTTATAAAAGAGTTTTTCTATAGAACAGTACTCGATCTACATATTTTTTTCTTTTCTTCTCTTTTCTTTTTTTTCTTCTCTTCCCGTTTTCTTTTCTTCCCATTCGAATTTTGCGTCCCATCCCGCGAACCCACCCCTCCTCCCTCGCTAGCAACCTCGCATCACCTAGCCTCCCTCTGCCCAGTGCCACCCACAACGCTGTAAAAATCATAGTCATGTGGCATTGACCACAAATTATAGTGTAAAAATCGGTAGCAATTACAAGTTGTCATTTGTGGCATTTTTCATTACTATTTTGTAGCCACTGGCACGCTACATATATTGCGACTGTAATTTACTTTTCAAATTGATCATAGTCATGTATATATATCAACCATCAAATTAAGACCATAAAATTGGCAATCAATTTTTCACATGATCGATCCTTATAAGTTTCCCATATCCTAATTAATATAAGTACTGTTTTTGCAAAAAAAAAAAAAAAAGGGTCCAAGTCATGTATATTATTGAGGGCGGCCAGCTTTTCTCGAGATAATTGATCATGAATAATATGAGAAAATGCCAGGATTTTTCTTTTTTGAAGCTAAGAGATCCGTACGTAGGAAGCCAACTCAAAAACCCAACAACGAATGCAAAATATGAATAATACAAGAATAATTAATATATACATATATTTTTATATATAATATATATGAATGGCCCATTAAGTCGTAACGTCATTCGAAACAAGATTGGTTTAGTGCTGTGGATTTCTTGGACGTAAACTTCACACAAAAGATATGGGAAGAATCGTACGAGTGGATTTCAAGAAATACATAAGGATGCCCAATCCATCTATGATAATTTATTAGGATATTGGATGGCTTTGATTTTTGTCACTGATCTTAAAATTACATTTTATATAATATCTTTAATTCTTACTTTTGCTATAGACATAATAATAATGTTGCGGAATTTTACATTTGCTATAGACATTTGCTACTGAATTATTGTATATTAACAGTAATATTATAGCTAATTAATTTGTCTCCAATTAGATCATCCGGAGAAATCCTTCACTACAGATATGACATCAATTTTGCATTCAACCAACAAAGCATCATCCACTAAGTAGCCATTTGATGGATCCTTGAGATCTCTCAGAAACGTAAAGGTCGGGGAACCAAAGCCAATGTTACTGCTAGAGAACCAATACTCAACTGCAAGATATATAAGAGTTTAGTCATAATTTTTTCAACCTCAAACAGCAAAAGAGAAATAATATTTTCGCATGAATGATCAAGAGATCCCTGACTTGTTCTTTCAAGATGATTGCTATTGACTTGGTCCCTTATTCGCAGCTTGTATTTTGCGTACAATTTTCGGTTAGGAGTAACGATTTCTGAATCATCCGGTCCAAGAAAGAGAGACAAGCAGAAGCCAAGATCTGAGGTTGCCATGTCTGATCCCCTTGGATAGAGCTTCAACTTCCTATATATATAATACTAATACATGACAATATACTAAACTCATATATAAAGTATAAAACTCAATACATTTGAAATTCTGAAATAAAAGCAAAGATTCCAAATATAAGATATAAAAAAGTACCATTTACGCCCTTCAACAATGAAGACATCAGAGAAATAATAGTCGTTTTTCCGCGCATCAAAGTTGTCAACCCTCCAAGTGAAATAATTGGTTTGAGGTTGTTTTATCATCGACAAGCACACTTCCCTGCCACTACCTTTGATGACAAAAACTTCAGCCCCAAGAATGCAAGAATCGTCAACAATATAACCATTTTGAAGGATCGTTGAGGGTGTTGTAAGAATTATGAAAGTAGAAGCATGAAAAGAAAACAGAGAAAAGGCATGAAAGAAACAGAGAAGAAATTGTTGAAAATGGCTATTGTATTCGATATTGCACTCTGTACATGATGCCACTGCTTTATACAGAAAATGAATCAAAGAGGAAATCCTAACTAACTAAAGAATATTCTGACACTATACAGCTAACATAACAAATTGTAAAATTACATATTAGTACAAAACATGTCAGCTATGAATGGGACTGTTTAGTAAATTTGCTGAATAATGATCATATGAGAGCAGTCCATTTGATATAGAGTCTGACTGCATATCATCATCTTGGAGGAGGACACGAGTTGCTGCATTTGCATGAGATAAGCTGATGTTGGACTCTGCATTGATATTGGACTGCTCTAATATCCCCCCGCAAGATGGAGAGTAGATGTTAGCTACTCCCATCTTGGAGATATGTGAATAGAGTAAATGAGAGGGCAAAGACTTGGTAAACATATCAGCAAGTTGCAACTGTGTAGGAACATGAGCAGTCCGAAGTTGGCCTTCTTGTATCTTGTCCCGTATAAGATGACAATCCACTTCAATGTGTTTTGTCCTTTCGTGAAACACCGGGTTAGATGCAATATGCAAGGCGGCTTGATTGTCACAAAATAACTCAGCTGCTTGAGGATGAGAAATGGCAAGATCAGTCAACAATTGTCTTAACCAAGTGAGTTCAGTAGAGATGGAGGCCATTGCCCGGTATTCAGCCTCGGCAGATGACCGTGATACAACAGTCTGTTTCTTGGACCTCCAAGAAATGAGAGACTGTCCCAAGAAAACACAGAAGCCAGTGACAGACTTGCGAGTGTCTGGGCAAGAGGCCCAATCCGAATCAGAATAACCAATGAGTTGGATAGAAGAAGTAGAAGACAAGATGATGCCTTGGCCAGGAGCATTCTTGAGATAACGTAACACTTTGTGAGCTGCAGCAAGATGAGTAGTTGAAGGACAATCCATGTATTGACTCAAGACTTGAATAGGGTAGCTTATGTCAGGTCTTGTGAGTGTAAGATAGAGCAACCTACCAATGAGTTGACGATAAGGAGTAGGATCAGATAAAGGGGTTCCAGAATTTTTGGTTAATTTGTGGTTTTGATCCATGGGAAGTTTAAGTGGTTTTGAAGCAAGATTACCCGTATCAGCCAATATATCAAGTGTGTATTTCCGTTGGCAGAGATGAATGCCTGTGGGAGAGCGAGCTACTTCAATGCCTAAGAAATACCTTAGTGATCCGAGATCTTTGATGCGAAAATGAGTATTCAAAAAATTTCGCAAAGAAGAAATGGAAATGAGGGAGCTGCTAGCAACTACTATGTCATCAACGTAAACAAGTAGTGCTGTGAAATCAGTGGCAGTGATACAAGTAAAGAGGCTGTAATCAGCTTTGGATTGCTTGAAACCAAAGCTGATCAAGGATTTAGAGAACTTATCATACCACTGCCGTGAGGCCTGTTTGAGGCCATAAAGACTTTTGATCAGTCTGCAGACCTGTCCAGGTTGACCTTTAGTGTATCCCGGGAGCTTTTTCATATATATTTCTTCATGTAAATCCCCATTAAGAAATGCATTGTTAACGTCAAACTGTTGTAAGTGCCATCCTTTAATAGCTGCCAAGGCAAGCAAGGTTCGGACTGTAACAATCGTGGCAACTGGAGAAAATGTTTCATGGAAATCCACTCCCTCTTTTTGAGTAAAACCACGAGCAACTAAGCGTGCTTTCTTCCTTTCAACTGTACCATTAGAATGGTATTTAGTTTTATAAACATACTTGCAATCGATTGGAGACTTCCTAGGAGGTAAATCTGTTAAGACCCATGTCTTGTTGAGTTCTAAAGCATCAATTTCAGCTTCCATTGCTTTGCACCAATCATGATCTTTAGCAGCTTGTCTATAGGTTTGTGGGTCTTGATGTGAAGAAATGGTAGTAGAAAATAAAGCAAAAGAAGGTGATAAATGTTCATAAGAAATAGAAGAAGATAGTGGAAAGGAAATACCTGGATGAGCTGATGACATGTCCACGAGTTGTTTGGGTGAGATGGAACTGACTTGCTGACAATGAAAATCCTGTAAATATTTGGGAGCTGTTCTGGCACGGGTTGATCTTCGAAGAGGAGGACGTGATGGAAGTGCTGGGTAAGTTAATGAAGAAGAATCTGTGAAAGGTAAAGAGGCTTCTGGTAATGGAGCAGAAAGGGTGGTATGGGGAGAAAGAGAAGATGATGAAATAGGTGATGATGATGTGTCTGATGGGAAGTGAGAAGGATTTGTTTGAGAAGAAAAAGAGGGTTGTAATTGGACAGTTTGCATGGGGTAGGGAGAAGGTAAGATGATGGGAGTAGGAGAGGATGTAGCAATGGTTGGTTGATGGAAAGGAAAATTATATTCATGGAATGTAACATCCCGAGATATGAAGATGGTCTTGGTATTGAGATCAAGCAATTTGTAACCTTTTATACCAAAAGGATAACCGAGAAAAACACAATGCCGACCTCTTGGATCAAATTTTTGGCGATTATGAGAGAGGGTAGAAGCAAAACAAAGACATCCCAATACTCGCATGTGAGAGTATGTAGGAAGTTTGTTAAACAAGAGCTCAAAAGGTGTTTTGTTTGAAAGTAATGGACTGGGAATGCGATTAATAATGTAGGCAGCTGTAAGTATGCAATCTGTCCAATACAAAAGAGGGAGGTTGGACTGAATTTTTAGAGCTCGAGCTATGTTTAGTAAATGCTGGTGTTTACGTTCAACCTTTCCATTTTGTTGTGGAGTTTCCACACAAGTTCTTTGATGAATAATGCCATGTTTGTTGAAGAATTCAGTCATTTGAAATTCAAGGCCATTATCACTATGAAGTATCTGAACTTTGGTGTGAAATTGAGTGTTAACCAGATTGCAAAAACTCTCAATACATTTTCTGGTATCAGATTTGGTTTTAAGCAAGTATATCCAAGTACTCCGTGAATAGTCATCAACAATGGTTAAAAAATATTTTGTGCCATCATACGCTGTAAGGGAATGAGGTCCCCATATGTCACAGTGTATGAGTTCAAAAATGGTTTTACTTTGATGAGTACTATTAGGAAATGGAAGACGATGATGCTTTGCAAGTGGACAAACAAGGCAAGGATTTTTATCAGATATGGTAGAAATGTGATTAGTGATGCAAGGATCTTTGATTACATGTATTTTGGAAATAGGGGTGTGACCCAACCTACAATGCCATAGATCAGAAATCATATTCACATCCTTGAAAATTGCTGAAACAGAAATGGTTTTATGTAATGAAATGGAAAAGTGATCGAAAAGAGCTAAAGGAGGAACTTGAGCAGAAATCAGATTGTAAAGTCCAGCTTTCATCTCACCCATGCCAATCGTGGTCCATGACAAAAGGTCCTAAATAAAACAAAATTGTGAAAAGAAAAGAACACAACAAGAGAAAGAGTTGATTAGTTGTTTGACAGAAATCAAATTGAGGTGAAATGAAGGGACACATAAAACATTGTGCAAGATTAGTTTCGGGTTGATATGGACAGTGCCAATGTGGGAAGCAGGAGCTGTTTGGCCATTAGGAAGCTTAACAACAAATGAAACAGAAGATGTTATTGAAGAAAAGAAAGAAGTGCTACAGATCATATGATCTGTAGCTCCTGTGTCAATTAACCAAGGGGTATGTGTGTGTGTGTAGGAGGAAGTACCATTCATGGTGGGTAGATGTGAACATTCTGCTTGGACGTTATTGACTGCATGCGTAGCAATGGAGGCCTCTGTTGGTTGCAGTAGAGCCAACAACTTCTGGTATTGGTCCTTAGTGAAGGTCAGCTTTTCATTTGAAATTTCTTCTTCCTGGTCGAGAGAGGACATGTGAGCAGCTGCATTGTATTGCTTGGTTTTGCCATGAAACTTGTGGCCTGGTGGATACCCTTGCAGTTTATAGCATTTTGTAGCTATGTGGCTTGTCATATGACAGTGAGTGCAGGTTGGAGGTTGAGCATTTCCAGCTTTGAAACAAACATCAAGAGTATGACCTGGAATTTTGCAATAGGTACAAAATGGTCTGTCTCGTTTGGATGTTGGGGTAGATTGAGGTGAGAATTTGTATGATGAGTAGGGTCGGTTGACAGCAAGTGCCATTGTTTCAGTTGAGGGAAGATTAGGCACCATAAGATGTTGCATTTCCTGTTGTTGAACCATAGAAAAAATTTTGTTGATAGGAGGTAAGGGGTCCAAGATCATAATCTGATCACGAGTGGCATTGAATGAATCATTAAGACCCATAAGGAATTGGATTACACAATCCCTTTGATAGTGATCAAGGAGAACAGCCAACTTGCCACAAGAACAGTCAGGTAATGGATCAAACAAGAGAAGCTCATCCCATAGAGTCTTGAGTTTACCAAAATAAACAGAAACAGAATCAGTATCTTGAGTTAAACCTGTTAATGCCTTCTTGAGTTGAAAAATGCGGTGGCCATTAAATTGAGTGAATCATTCTTGGAGTTCTTTCCAGACTTGAGCAGCATTGTCCACCAAAGCAATGCTGGATTTGAGAGAAGAATTTATGGAATTATGCAACCAGGAGACCACGAGGTCATTGCAGCGTTCCCATGCATCAAAAAGAGGGTCTGAGGTTGATTTTGGTTTGGTGAAGGTGCCATTAATAAAACTGAGTTTATTTTTGGCACGAAGTGCCCTGCACATGGCTCTCGACCAAGTAGTGTAGTTTTCAAAAGTGAGTAGGTCAGGGACTAAGGGAAGAGATGGATTATCTCCATGGTCAAGTCGGTAAGGATTGGTTGGATTGGAGAAATCCAGAAAAGGAGAATCAGCCATTTGAAAAAAAAAAATTTTACTCTGTATCAATCTCTGATACCATGTAAGAATTATGAAAGTAGAAGCATGAAAAGAAAACAGAGAAAAGGCATGAAAGAAACAGAGAAGAAATTGTTGAAAATGGCTAATGTATTCGATATTGCACTCTGTACATGATGCCACTGCTTTATACAGAAAATGAATCAAAGAGGAAATCCTAACTAACTAAAGAATATTCTGACACTATACAGCTAACGTAACAAATTGTAAAATTACATATTAGTACAAAACATGTCAGCTATGAATGGGACTGTTTAGTAAATTTGCTGAATAATGATCATATGAGAGCAGTCCATTTGATATAGAGTCTGACTGCATATCATCATCTTGGAGGAGGACACGAGTTGCTACATTTGCATGAGATAAGCTGATGTTGGACTCTGCATTGATATTGGACTGCTCTAATATTGCGAAAGTAATTGAGTGAAACCCCATTCAGTCTTAAAGTTATGAAAGCGTCTTACACTCCCATCTGCGTCTAAATTGTTAAAGGTTACAAGAAATCTTCAACTATCAAAATAAATATCCCAAAAAAATATGCATATATATAAATAAAGAAAATCCCATGCTAAGCTTTAAATTGAAATTTAACTTATCTGTATATGTATATATTAAAAGAGTAAATATTTATTAAAAATTTTGTCCCAAAAAAAAGATATAATGATCAGATGAGACAGTACTTTCACTATCCAAACGGGGCCGTCTCTTTTATCTAATATTTACCATTGAATTTGTAAATCTTCTTAAAAGAATATTAAATGTTAGAAACCTACGTACCTTGAACACACAGGTAATTGTTTCATATTTGATCAAACACAAAGAATCTGAAGTTTACGTTAGCCTCCCATCCAAGCGAAAGAGTATTTTGATTTTCTATTGCCAAATATAAGGAGATGTGACTTTTACTATTCTTCTTCCCATTTGTTTGGAGTACCAATCTCCTGAAAATGGAAATGAAAATGAAAATGGTTGGATTTATTTATTTTTTATATAATTAAATAAAAAACAACTGAGAGATGGATATATCTTCCAAGTGCACCAATTGTAGCCGCCAACTTCAAACAGGCCCGATTCACATTTCTTAACCTCTGCGTCAAACAGCACCGATAAATTCTTGATTTGAAATGTGTAATGAGCTGGCAGAAGATCCCTACTTGATCTTACAACTCCTTAGTCGACATAAAGATGGGGAAACAAGTTCAGACAAAAGATATATATCAGTTTACTAAAAATCTTATTTTAAAAATATTAATAACTTTATGCATGAATTGGACGCACATCACCAATGTATTAATTAATATTAATATAATTTATTTCCTGTTTTGACTTTTAATGGATGGGATATACATGGATTTATAAAACCGACGAAGTCAGGGAGTGGCCAGATGTATATAACATTATTCTAAATATATATATATAACTAACTATTCCATAGTTTTTTTAATATATTATATAATTAAGCAAACAAAATGAAACCAATATTGATATGTCTAAATATCAAACAACAATACTGGGGAGAGAGAGAGAGAGAGAGAGAGTCATGCATGTATACCATTTGTATCGATGTCAGCAGGCAGAGAATGGCATGCTTGATCTAATTCCATGTTTTCCTTTCGAACACTTTTTGTTCTGCCGCATGCATGCATGGTCATCCTTATTATATATATGCACTGGATCGAGAACTGATCTTCCGATCCGAATATATTCTAATTGTTTGGTTGCGGAGTTAGTCAAGGAATTATAGGATTAACAGAGTTATAAAGTTAAGAAAAAGAATGGAATCATGAGTTATAAGAATATATAATATGTGACGAATGAATTAAGAAGAATATTGAAATCAAACGAAAAGCAAATAACTAACTTGGATGATAAGTAAAATAAGGAGAGGAGAGGAACTTTTATAACAACATTGATATTATTATCATGTCCTTCATTTTTAAGTTTCCTTTTTCTATTCATAATTAAATTTTATATTCTATATTAAAAAATCAAATATAATTAATATAATTCAATCATCTAGAATTCCTTGATCTCCTCAATATGGCTTGAACCAGCTTTGGAAGTACGTACATCGATCTTAGATACTTCATCTTACATGCATACAAGTCATGTCTTTTATGTAAAGTAAATAAAGTTAACAATTGGTTCATAACGATATTGTATATTATGAAATTTGTTTGGAGGTTCAAACTATAAAAAGTTTAAATGCTTGAAGGTTTTCAATTATTTGATTCATGACATGCACTTGGTTATAGATTTCAGGACCTACTAAAAAAAAAGAACTACCACCACAAAAGCCAACTCATATTATCTTTTGGGGCTCTCACTTTCTGGTACAACTGACTTTGTTTGTAGTGTGTGCTTTAAGCTCTTTTATTAATACCCATTTTGAATGATTCAATTAATTGATCATTCTAGATAAGTATGATCGATCAATAGCTCTTAAACAAAGCAATCACTGCACTTAAATTATTACAAAATAACAAGTGTCACCACCATGATCAATTGAGGGTCTGGAAAGAGCTAGAAGGCCAGAGAAGTACTCACTCATCTCAAAGGTTGGAGAGACTTAATTTAATTAGAGAAAGTGCTGCAAATGTCCTAATTTCTTCATGTTTTTTGTTTACAATTTACCCATTTTTCCATTGGGTATATATCATATAGAATATACCCGATAGATGATCTCTATTCTTCATGATAAGCTTTAACTCCTGGTTTCTGAATATAAAATTATTTCAAAATGTCCCAAACTACTCCTTAGCTTGATGCCACTAAAATATAATGGGATAGCTTAGTCAATGTCTCAAAGCAATCATTCAAATTTAGACGAAGAAATTACGGTGAAATTTCACTTCAAGAAAAGAGCCACGACAAATATTGTATCCAATTTCTATATAAACTTAATTTGCAAGTAAGAAGAACACAAACACACACAATATAAAGCAATAAAAAGGTTATGGAGACACTGATAAGGAGTTATCAGGACCACAACCCATTTTAATAGCTTAAGGTAGAAACAACGTGAGGACACCAAAAAGCAAAAGAAATTACAGATAAACAAAGAAGACGACAATCACCACATTAATACATGCAGATCCAAAAAAAATAAAAAAATAAAAAAAAAATAAGAAGAAGAAAGAAGCTGAAAGAAGAAAGAAACACCCTGCCCATAGGCATGTTTAAATGGGCATTCCATGGTCCTCCATTTACAATTCTCAAACCCATGAGAATAAAAGGGGTCCTTCATTTCGGTGCAAATTACGTTGCTTTACCAAACAACAAATTCACAAACCAGTAACACATTTTGAGACCTATATCAAACTATTGAAGACAAACTTAACACAAATTGGAATAGTAATGTTCTTGCTCAACAGACTCTGCAACCCAGAGAAAGTGCCCATCACAAAGTAGGAATTTCATGCAAAAATCCATCAAACTGTGGTGTGCAAATTAAAAATATCACCCAAAAATTATTAACATCTAATACACACATCAACACGTAAACAAAATGCAGCCCAACAAAATTTTTCTCATGCAAAAAAGGACATGTTTTCAGATTCAAACATCCCAAAATTATATAAGAGTATCTTACCAATGTTAATCGGCGACAACCGAGTGGAGGAGAGGACGCGGAGGACGTGATCAACAAAACCCTATTAATCGGCTTAGAAAATGTCAAAAGAGGTCGATTTTTGAACTGGAAATCGCAGAAAATCGAGAAATACACAGAAAATTGGTGTTTATCGTGCTAAGAGAAAATGTATAACAAGCTAGCCATGGGCGCCAAATCAGTGGAGGCAGATTCGCTGTTAATGGTGATTTTCGGTGGAAGAGGACAGCCGTGTAGCAACAGAAATGGGTGGGTTTTGATTAATTTGTAGGTAGAGAGAAAATGGAGAAGATGAATTTGGGAAAGAAAGGGAAACCAGGATTTCTGAGCACTGTACGGGTTAAAGTCGAAGGGAGGGGGGAAAATAGAGTTTTCGTGCGTATTCGCGCCTGCTTTTAAAAACTCATTTCGGCAATTCTAATTCGCTGCAAATAAGCATTCATTACCCAGAGATGACTTTTACGACGAAATATTTCGCCGCAATAATTATTTATTATGGCGATTTTCCTATTGGACGGAAATAAGTCGCCGCTACAGTAACAATATTTTGTTGCAACGACATAAATCACCGCAATAGATAGAAAAGTTGCCGCAAAAGAGAACAATACTATTCTCCCTCAGCATTTCCAAACTTCATTAAAACAAAAAGGGCGAATTTTGTTGTGGCAATTTTAAAATCACTGGAAAAAACCTATTTTCTTGTAGTGACTCCTCTTGCCTGGGTACTAATTGTTTGCTTTAAAAATAAAAAATAAAAGTAAATATCTCAAATCAAGGATATAAAAACTTATTATTTTCCAGGTTTTTCGAAAAACCTCAATATGTGACACTTGAGAAACCTTTATAGAAACCATGTAAAAGGGTGGGGTATGGTAGAATAATAGCCTCTTGGGGACTAGTCAATTTATTGCTTGTGAAAAGATCTTTTTGCTGGTATGTTTTATAACAATACACAGTAGTGAAGTTTATTTTGTTGTAACTAGGTTTTTTTTGTTGTGTATCATTGCCAGATTGGAGTTGGAGAGATCAAAATATTCACTATGCTTGGATTTTAGCCATTAAGGGATTGTTGAAGTCTTCATAAAGCTTGTTCTACCCACCCACTTGAGCCCAGGTGCATATTGAAATAGCTAAGGGGAAAGATATATATAATTTGTAATGCTTGGATTCAGGTGCAGGACAATTGCTCAATATTGAATGAATGTGCACATTTCCAGATAATATTGTTTAGAACATATATTTAGTAGTTGAGTTGTAGGTTTTGGACTCCAATTGGTACACCCTAGTGTAGCCCAAAAATTACATTAATGTGAATTCTATGTAATTGAAGGACTTTGCATGGATGAATGAATGTATTTGATTAGGAGCTGATTCTGTACTTTAACATTTTACATGTGGTGTTTATTATTCTTTTAAAGTATAATTTATGATATTTTAGGTCAGATACTAAATATATATTTAGTGACTGACCTGAATTTAATACAATGTGCAATATGCCAACATTATCTGTATAATTATGACAATAGAACCCAGCGAAACGGTGAATGGAAAGGAAAAAAAAAAAACTGAACGAAATCTACTTTCGGCGAATACAAAATCGCTGGTATTAAGAAAAATTAAGTATTAGCGGTGACTATGTATCGCCGTAAATTCTTTACTTCCAGCGATTTATATGCACTGTAAATACGCAGTACTTCCGTCAAATACATATTGCGGCGACTTCTGTATTCGACGTAAAAACGTTTTCGGTGGTTGGCGAACTTTGCGGCGACTTTTCGTCCTTTGGAAAATCACAATCCGCGACGAAAATTGAGATCGTCGTGATTATTGTCGGGTCCATTACGTCGACTCATATCGCAATAAAAAATATAAGTTGCGACAATATCCCAATATCCCTAGGACTGGTAGAATTTCTTGCGGCGATTTTTCGGATTATTTACGACGATACAAATCGTCGCTTATTACCTTTCCCAACGAAATCGGACCAAAAGAATAGGCTCTTTTGCGGCGTGTTATCATATTTTTTGGGACGAATAAAATTCGCCGGGAAAAATAATTTTTCCAGGAGAATTTTACGTTTCGATGCAATTGATCAGAAAAGACATCTTTATTTTGTCAAACACGCAGCAAGGTAGAAATCGCCGGAATTGATCATATACAGCGATTAAGGTATGTATAAGCGTCGATTTTGAGCGCTGGAAAAACCCTTTTTTTCTTGTAGTGTTCTATATATAATTTTCTTCAATATCACTACATGAACACAAATTATAGTGTAAAAATCGGTCGCAACAAGCTGTCATTTGTGGCATTTTTCATTAATTTGCCAGTGCTGGCATGCACGCTACATATATGCGACTGTTGAGACTACCAGAAAAGAACTTTCCACTACCCCTTGACATGGATTCTCCACAACAGAATACGCACTACATGGATACTGCATGGACAGCTGCAGAGTTGGCAGAACGTGGACGTGAATATTCTTCTGTTAGTTAGTTACGATTGTTATGAGCTGTAAATAATATTTTCCTTGTTTTATATTTCATTTCTTTTGTATATATATACATTAGTCGATAGCATACAAAAGACATGAGAACATATTCCAACTTTAGACATATTCTTCCTCTGTTTTCTTCTGCTACGTAATCTCCTTCATGGTATCAGAGAGCCATGAGCACTGATTCTTCCTCATCTTCCAATACTTCACCAGAGCAAAACATGCAAAACCAAAACCCTTCAAACCCTGAATCCAACCCTCATCATCCTGCAAGTCCTTATTTCATCCAACCTGGTGAAGGAGCTTCTTCTCTGTTAGTTCCCGAGCTGTTGACAACAGAAAACTATGTCACCTGGGCACGGACCATGCGTCGAGCTCTCAATATCAAAAACAAACTCGGTTTCATCGATGGTAAAATCACTAAACCCACCAATGCATCTGATCCTTTTTTTACGGCATGGGAAAGATGTAATGATATGATAATTTCTTGGATTCAACACTCTGTAAGTATCGAGCACAGACCAACTATTGCACATGCTGACAATGCTGCTACCGTATGGCATGACCTTTGTGAACGATTTTCCATTCAAAATGCACCACGCATTTTTCAGCTTCGGAAAGCAGTTTCTGCTTTGATCCAAGATGATGATTCTGTGAGTATTTATTACAATAAACTCAAAGGATATTGGGATGAACTAGAAATATATGAACCAATGCCTCTATGTACATGTGGTTCTGTCAAGATCTTGGCAGATCACCACTACCGGAGTAAGGTTATGCAATTCTTAATGGGGATTCATGACTCTTATGATAACAAGTCAGCAATACTCCAGCCATTATTTACAGCTCATAACAATCGTAACTAACTAACAGAAGAATATTCACGTCCACGTTCTGCCAACTCTGCAGCTGTCCATGCAGTATCCATGTAGTGCGTATTCTGTTGTGGAGAATCCATGTCAAGGGGTAGTGGAAAGTTCTTTTCTGGTAGTCTCAACATCCCCCCGCAAGATGGAGAGTATATGTTAATTACTCCCATCTTGGATAAATGTCGTGTGAAGGCAGGAGAGTGTAGCGGCTTAGTGAACAAGTCAGCCAACTGAGAGTGAGAAAAAACATGAGCTGTGACTACTTGTCCTTCTGTGATCTTATCACGAATTAGATGACAATCTAATTCAATGTGCTTTGTTCGCTCGTGAAAGATTGGATTTGCAGCAATGTGAATTGCTGCCAAGTTATCACAATATAATGTGGCAGGGTTTAAGATTGATATTTTCAGATCAGCAAGAAAATATCTAATCCATGTGAGTTCACAAACCACTGAGGCCATAGCTCTATACTCGGATTCCGCAGACGATCTGGACACAGTTGTCTGTTTTTTTGATTTCCATGATACGAGTGATCTGCCAATGAAGATGCAGAAACCTGTTGTAGAACGCCTTGTATCAGGGCAATTAGCCCAGCTTGCATCCGAGTATGCTGAAAGTTTCATCTCCGAATTCGCAGGAAAGAAAAGTCCTTGTCCTGGAGTTCCTTTTACATATCTAAGAATTTTGAGAACAGCATTGAAATGAGGATCACGGGGAGTCTCCATGAACTGACTTAACAGGTGCACACTTTGGCTTAAATCTGGCCGTGTATTGGTGAGATAGAGTAGCTTGCCAATCAATCGCCGATATAGTGCTGGATCTTTGAACAATTCCCCTTCATCTTTACTGAGTTTGACATTTGGCTCCATAGGCAAATTAGATGGCTTTGCAGCTAACAATCCAGTTTCAGCAAGTATGTCCAAAGCATACTTCCTTTGGCAAAGTTGAATACCTCCTTTTGTGCGCCCTACCTCAATACCAAGGAAAAATCTAAGACTTCCAAGATCTTTGATTTTAAATTTTGTTTCCAAGAATCTTTTGACATCAGAAGTGGATTGAGGATCGGAACTCATTAAGATTATATCGTCTACGTAGACAAGAAGTGCTATAAAAGATGTGGTTGTAGCCTTGATGTACAAGGTGTAATCTGCCTTCGATTGAACAAATCCAAATTCAATTAAGGAAGATGAAAGCTTGGCATTCCACTGCCTCGAAGCTTGTTTGAGACCATAGATGCTTTTTTGTAATCGGCACACTTTGTTCAGATTTGAGGATGAATGACCAGGAGGTAAGCGCATGTATATTTCTTCATCAAGGTCTCCATAAAGGAAAGCGTTGTTCACGTCCAACTGTTGAAGATCCCACCCTTTAATTGCTGCAACTGCAATGAGACAACGTATAGAAACTAACTTAGCAACGGGTGAGAAGGTGTCATGAAAATCAATCCCCTCTCGTTGCGTAAATCCTTTTGCAACCAAGCGAGCCTTAGCTCGCTCGATGGTCCCATCCGCCTTAAATTTGTACTTGTAGACCCATTTGCAATCAATTGTTTTTTTGTGGGAAGGTAGATCAACAATAGTCCAAGTTCCATTATTTTCAAGAGCATCGAGTTCTTCTTTCATTGCCTTACACCAAACAGGTTCTTGGATGGCTTGAGTATAGGAAGTAGGTTCAGTATGTAAAGAGATAGAAGTAGTGAAGGCCTTGAAAGCATGTGAAAGAGATTCATAAGAAAGTGAAGCAGATAAAGGAAAGGATACTTTTGAACCTTCAGCATTGGAGAGGGAGGAACCTTGAGTCTCGGATTTTGACTGAGAAGGGTCAAGTGTAGCAACCTGTTGGCAATGGAAATCCTGTAGGTAAGCAGGTGCTCTTCGAGTTCTATTTGTCCTGCGGAGAATGTTTTGATGAGAAGTAGAATCAGAAGATGAAGAAGAGATAGGATCATGATCTTGTTCTTCAGGCTGGAGAAGGGGAGTGAAGGTTTCGGTTGATGTAGCAGAATTTTCAAGAGATGTGGTTATTTCAATATTCTGAAAGTTCTTTTCTGGTAGGCTGTGAGAAAAGACAAAATCTGTTTTGGAATATTGTGGTTGTTTTAAGGGAAAGATAGCTTCATGAAATACCACATCTCGTGAAATGAAAATCTGATTGGTGGACAAGTCGAGCAGCTTGTATCCTTTTACACCGTATGGGTAGCCTAAGAACACACATTTTCGGGCCCTGGGTTCAAACTTAGTTCTAGCATGACTAAGTGTAGAAGCAAAGCATAAACTGCCAAATATTCGAAGATGGGAGTATATAGGTTTGACTTGATATAGGAGCTCAATTGGAGACTTGTAATTAAGGTTGGGAGTGGGGGTGCGGTTGATCAAATATACTGCTGTTATGACAAATTCATTCCAATACTTTATGGGCAAACCAGATTGAAACTTTAAGGCCCTTGCCACATTTAAAATATGTTGATGTTTGCGTTCGGCTAATGCATTCTGTTGGGGGGTGGCAACACAAGTAAGTTGATGATGGATCCCTTTTGTTTGATAAAATATTGGCATTTGAAATTCACCCCCATTATCGGTTCTAACAATTTTTATTTTGGTTTCAAATTGATTTTCAATAAGGGAGCAAAAATTTTGAAGAGCAATACGTGCCTCTGATTTGGTTTTTAACATGTAAATCCATGTACATCTTGTAAATTGATCTACAATAGTGAGGAAATATTTGGATCCATCATGAGCTTGAGTATTATTTGGACCCCAGATGTCTACTGAAATCAGGTCAAAAGGCTTTGTGACTTTGTTCTCAGTGTTTGAAAAAGGCAATTTATGTTGTTTTGTAAGTGGACAAATATCACAAAGGAATCTGGTATGAGCTTTAGGTCTATTAGAAATGTCATAAACTTCTTTCAAAACATGCTCAGTCAAGGAGCTATGTCCTAGCCGATAATGCCATAAAGTAAAGTCATCAAAGTTTGTAGTAGCAGCAGTATTAACAGAAGTAAAGTGAAGTAAGGTTTGAAGATGAGAAGTTAAAGCATTAGGTGAGCTTTTCTGGTGTTGAAAATGGTAGAGGCCATCCTTCACTTTACCCTGCCCAGTCGTCGTCCAAGAGAAAAGGTCCTGAATATAACATGAGTTAGAAAAGAAAATTAGACAACAATTGGAGGTTTGAGCTAAAGACTTGGCAGAGATGAGGTTAAAAGAAAACGTGGGAACACAAAGCACATTTTTTAGAGTTAGATTTTCTGATATTTGAACATCGCCAACATGAGTGGCTGAGGCAGAGTTACCATTTGGTAATCTTACTGCATTTGAAATTGGAGCAGTGATGTGAGTGTAGAACCGTGGGCTACAAATCATATGATTTGTAGCTCCGGTGTCAATAATCCACGGTGCAGCAACATATTGTGCAGCAGTGTGTGTTTGTGCAGAAAAACATATGTTGATACCAGACATGGGAGGGACATCTTGAGAAGTAGAGGTAGATGTCATTTGAACTTGATTTGCAGCAGGGACATGTGCTTCAGGTGGCTGTGTTTGGAGCAAGGCAATTAAACGACTATATTGCTCTTGAGTAATGGCTGGAGTATTGCTGACTTGTTCCTGTTCAAAAGAAACATGATTAGCAACTGGTCTGTTTTTGTAGAAATTTTTGTGTCCAGGGGGGAATCCATGAAGTTTGTAGCACTTCTCTTTGGTATGTCCAGGAATGTGACAATGTGAGCAAACCGGGAGACCAGGATTGGCCTTGAAGCAGCGTTCCAAGGAGTGGCCAGAAATATTGCAATGTGAGCAGAAAAGTTTGTCTCGACGTGAGTTTGGATGAAATCTCTGATCTGGTCCTTTAGTGATCATTGCAACAGGTGTGGAAAGTGGAAGGGAATGCAGTTGCCGACGCCTTTCTTCCTGTTGTACTAAGGAAAGAACACGATTGAGCGGTGGAAGAGGGTCATAAAGAAGGATTTGAGCTCGAATATTATCATAAGAGTCATGAATCCCCATTAAGAATTGCATAACCTTACTCCGGTAGTGGTGATCTGCCAAGATCTTGACAGAACCACATGTACATAGAGGCATTGGTTCATATATTTCTAGTTCATCCCAATATCCTTTGAGTTTATTGTAATAAATACTCACAGAATCATCATCTTGGATCAAAGCAGAAACTGCTTTCCGAAGCTGAAAAATGCGTGGTGCATTTTGAATGGAAAATCGTTCACAAAGGTCATGCCATACGGTAGCAGCATTGTCAGCATGTGCAATAGTTGGTCTGTGCTCGATACTTACAGAGTGTTGAATCCAAGAAATTATCATATCATTACATCTTTCCCATGCCGTAAAAAAAGGATCAGATGCATTGGTGGGTTTAGTGATTTTACCATCGATGAAACCGAGTTTGTTTTTGATATTGAGAGCTCGACGCATGGTCCGTGCCCAGGTGACATAGTTTTCTGTTGTCAACAGCTCGGGAACTAACAGAGAAGAAGCTCCTTCACCAGGTTGGATGAAATAAGGACTTGCAGGATGATGAGGGTTGGATTCAGGGTTTGAAGGGTTTTGGTTTTGCATGTTTTGCTCTGGTGAAGTATTGGAAGATGAGGAAGAATCAGTGCTCATGGCTCTCTGATACCATGAAGGAGATTACGTAGCAGAAGAAAACAGAGGAAGAATATGTCTAAAGTTGGAATATGTTCTCATGTCTTTTGTATGCTATCGACTAATTCCAACTTTAGACATATTCTTCCTCTGTTTTCTTCTGCTACGTAATCTCCTTCAGCGACTGTATATATCAACCATCAAAAGACCATAAAATTGGCAATCAATTTTTCACATCGATCCTTAATTATTTTCTCATATCCTAATTAATATAAGTGTTTTTTAAAAGAAAAAACAAATCGGTCCAAGTCATGCATAATATGAGAAAATGCCAGGATTTTTCTTTTTCGGAGCTAAGAGAGTACGTACGTAGGAAGCCAACTCAAAAACCCAACAACGAATGCAAAATATATATGAATAATACAAGAATAATTATTAATATATATATATATATTTATATATATGAATGGCCCATTAAGTCGTAACGTCATTCGAAAAAAGATGATTGGTTTAATTTAGTGCTGTGGATTTCTTGGACGTACACTGCACACAAAAAATATGGGAAGAATCGTACGAGTGGTTTTCAAGAAATACATATGGATGCCCAATCCATCTATGATAATTTATTAGGATATTGGATGGCTTTGGTTTTTGTCACTCTTAAAATTACATTTTATATATCTTTAATTCTTACATTTGCTATAGATATAATAATGTTGCGGAATTTGTGTCGAATGTATATATCAGTACTTCCACATGCAACCATTGAATTATTGTATAATTAATAGTAAAATAATATCTAATTAATTTGTCTCCAATTTGATCATCCGGAGAAATCCTTCACTTCAGATATGACATCAATTTTGCATTCAACCAACAAAGCATCATCCACTAAGTAGCCATTTGATGGATCCTTGAGATCTCTCAGAAGCGAAAAGGTCGGGGCACCAAAGCCAACGTTACTTTTAGAGAACCAATGCTCAACTGCAAGATAAGAGTTTTGTCATAATTTTTTCAACCCCAAACAGCAAAAGAGAAATAATATTTTCACATAAATGATCAAGAGATCCCTGACTTGTTCTTTCAAGGTGATTGCTATTGACTTGGTCCCTTATTCGCAGCTTGAATTTTGCGTACAATTTTCGGTTAGGAGTAATGATTTCTAAATCATCGGCCATTAGGAGATAGAAAGACAAGCTGAAGCCGTGATCTGAGGACGTTGCCTTGTTTCCCCTTGGATAGACCAGCCCCAACTTCCTATATATAAATAATACTAATTCATGACAATCTACTAAACTCATATATAAACTATATATAAAACTCAATACATTTGAAATTCTGATATAAAAGCAAAGATTCCAAATATAAGATAAAGAGTACCATTTAAGCCCTTCAACAATGAAGACATCAGATAAATAATAGTCGTTTTTCCGCACGACAAAGTTGTCAACCCTCCAAGTGAAATAATTGGTTTGAGGTTGTTTTATCATCGACAAGCACACTCCCCTGCCACTACCTTTGATGACAAAAACTTCAGCCCCAAGAATGCAAGAATCATCAACAATATAACCATTTGAAGGATCGTTGAGGGTGTCGTGCGAAAGTAATTGAGCGAAACCCCATTCAGTCTTTAAGTTATGAAAGCGTCTTACACGCCCATCTGCATCTAAATTGTTAAAGGTTACAAGAAAATCCCATGCTAAGCTTTAAATTGAAATTTAACTTTTCTGTATATATATAAAAGAGAAAATATTTATTAAAAATTTTGTCAAACAAAAAAAAAAAATATATATATATATATATATATATAATGATCAGATGCTCACACTTTTACTATTCAAACGAGACCGTCTCTTTTATCTAATATTTACCATTGAATTTGTAAATCTTCTTAAAGAATATTAAATGTCAGAAACCTACGTACGTACCTTGAATACACAGGTACTTGTTTCGTATTTGATCAAACACAAAGAATCTGAAGTTTACGTTAGCCTCCCATCCAAGCGAAAGAGTGTTTTGATTTTCTATTGCCAAATATAAGGAGATGTGACTTTTACTATTCTTCTTCCCATTTGTTTTGAGTACCAATTTCCTGGAAAGGGAAATGAAATTGAAAATGGTTGAATTTATTTATTTTTTATATAATTAAAAAAAAAAAAACAACCGAGAGATTGATATATCTTCAAAGTGCAGTACCAATTGTAGCCACCAACTTCAAACACGCCCGATTCACAGTTCTTAACCTCTGCCTCAAACAGCACCGAGAAATTCTTGATTTGAAATGTGTAATGAGCTGGCGGAAGATCTCTACTTGATCTTACAACTCCTGAGTCGACATAAAGATGGAAAAACAAATTCATACAAAAGATATATATCAGTTTACTAAAAATCTTACTTTTTAAAATATTATTAATTTTATGCAATTGGCCGGACGCACATCGCCAATGTAATAAAATATTAATATAATTTATTTCCTGTTTTGGCTTTTAATGGATGGGATATACATGGATTTATAAAACCGACGAAGTCAGGATTATAAGTCAGCCAAAGTATATAACATTATTCTAAATATATATATATATATATAACTAATTATTCCATAGTTTTTTTAATATATTATATAATTAAGCAAATAAAATGAAACCAATATTGATATGTCTAAAAATCAAACGACAATACTTGGGGGGAGAGAGAGAGAGAGAGAGTCATGCATGCATGTATACCATTTGTATCGATGTCAGCAGGCAGAGAATGGCATGCTTTATCTAATTCCATGTTTTCCTTTTGAACACTTTTTGTTCTCCTGCATGCATGCTGCATGGTCATCCTTATTATATATATGCATTGGATCGAGAACTGATCTTCTGATCCGAATATATTCTAATTGTTTGGTTGCGGAGTTAGTCAAGGAATGAATTATAGGATTAACAGAGTTATAAAGTTAAGAAAAAGAATGGAATCATGAGTTATAATAAGAATATATATAGTATGTGACGAATGAAGAAGAATATTGAAATCAAACGAAAAGCAAATAACTTGGATGATAAGTAAAATACGGAGAGGAGAGGAACTTTTATAACAACATTGATATTATTATCATGTCCTTCATTTTTAAGTTTCCTTTTTCTATTCATAATTAAATTTTATATTCTATATTAAAAAATCAAATATAATTAATATAATTCAATCATCTAGAATTCCTTGACCTCCTAAATATGGCTTGAGCCAGCTTTGGAAGTACGTGCATCGATCTCCTTCTTCTTGAAGAGGTGATACGTACACTTGCCGATTGGTGAATGGGGGATCGGAGAGTCATTAATTGACAATTTGGTTTGGGTTTTTCAAACTGACAGGGTGGAGAACGTGCAAAATCTCATTACTGTTTCTGAATGATTTTTCAACGGCTATTGAGTAGAATTTTCATTTGTTATCTCTTTCTCCGCTGTGTTGCTATCAGCACCTTCACACTTTTCTCAAGCAATGAAGTCCCTGAATGGCACCAAGCCATGAGTGAAGATTTCACAGCCCTCATGCCCAAGAGTACCTTATCATGCCCAAGAGTACCATCTCATAAAAATGCCATTACAAATAAGTGGGTCTTCAATGTCAAGCGAAGACCCATCAAGGCTAGGGATGCTTGGTTAAAGCGTATAATATTTAGTCTACAAATGTCTATGGTCTCCAAGAACCATCTTGTGATTTGGTTTATATGAGTGGAGATGATTGAGGTAGGCATTTGAGATGGAGAGTCGTTGGTTTGTTCATTTGCTGATGTAACACCTCGCTCTCCCTCGTTTAAGATCAAAGTCATTTTTACGAAATTCCGGAGAACTAGAGTGCTAACACTAAACTTGATTTTAAAATATTATTTTATAATTACGCCAAATACAAAGATTCTATATAATAAATAAAATCACTATTTATTAGAAATATTGAAACTATAAAAGAGACTATGCAGAAGCATTTATTAAAATCTCTCAAACTTTGTACTGTACAAATACCTTGAAAGCTTTGTGCATGATCTAGGCTTCTATCATAACTCTCTAGACCAAATCTCGTCCTACAGCTCTATCTTCATAATGAATAACGTGTTTGCCGATATTATAACATGTGTTGTACATTGATTTCCAAATAACTGACTTTAATAATATATATAATTAGCTAACGTAAGCTAATCTTAATCTATGATCAAGCTACTTATCATGTAGCACTATTAATCTAATATTTCTGGAACAGAGCTGAATACTTATAAAAATACACGTATTGTCGCATAAATTATTACTAATAAAGCACGCACAATCTAATTATAAATCCAAAATAACTGGCCTATAATTCCATAAATCCTAAAGTCTCGGTAATCCTAAAATATTATCGCTTCCAACTAATTTAATATCTATGTAACTTCCGCAAACCTTAACAAATTAAATGATTTCTCCACAACTTTGCCATTAACACCGAGTCCTTGTAATTTCTTGGTATTCCCATGTTTATAGTTATGTATAAGCACCCAGCTATTACCTAAAATACATGTAATCCAATAATATATATTTTGATATATAAACTAATCGGTTCTAAGAGGTTTGACAATAGGAGGGGTAGATATATCGTACGGTCAGAGAAGTTTATGTAGGCTGGAGTAATTAAGAGAAAATTTCATGGAGAGAGAAAGTTACATGAAAATAGTGGGAGAGGCAGAGAGAGAGAGAGAGACTAACGTAAGGGAGAGAGCTTACGGTGATTCTAGTGAAAGAGAAAATTGAGAGGTAGAGAGAGAGATAACTTGGAGAGAAAAGCTTACGGTGTAGTCTCGACAAGGTGCTGGAACTTCCATCGTCGACTAAGGTGCAACGGCTGGCTTTAGGCGCTCTATTTTTAAGTGGCTAAAACAGAGGAGTGTTTGGACATGGGCATGGTCGTGCTACTTGGTGGTTGTCGTGGCCTTGGGTGCAGAAGTCTGGCGGTTGGCGACATGAAGGGGGAGAGGTGGTGATCGATGTTATCTGTGGCTAAGGAAGGAGACATTGAGGAGCATATGTGGCTGCTTTCTCGTGGCTGTGACATTGGTGGAAGGAAGAGTTGATGGCAGCCTTACTGTCACTGAGCTTATTGGAAGTTGTACGTCCATGGTGCTGCAGCTAGGCATGACTAGCAACTTCCGTCGTGCATACTACTTGGTTTGGAGGTTGAAGCAACCACGGCATGGAGGCTGGCTAGTTCACAGTGGTTTGTGAAAAGGAATGGTTGTTGTGTGTCGATGAAGGCTACGTGGGAGGTTTGCAATGTGTTGCCATGAAAGTGAATAAATATTGAGAGAGAAATAGGAAGGTTGTAGTGGCTTAAAAAGGGAAGAGATGTATATAGAGAAATTGGGAGGAGGTGTCCAACAACGTGTTCAGCTCGAAATCGATCACTGACTTCATAGAATTAAACTCAGTTTGTGACTATGAAAGAAGAAAATCAGAAGGGAAGGAAGGTTGGGTTAGGTGAATGGGCTGAACATGAATTTGATACTGCAGCATGGGGAAATAACAGAGGGAAAGGAATAGGTATATAAAGAAATCCGGAGAGGGTGCCGTAGAGTTAGATTTGGACTCAGTTAGTGATCGACGAGAGTTTAAATTTAAAATTATAATCTAGCAATTTATTTAACTTAGGATTGGGAGTGATTGAGATTGTGTAGGAGACCTCAATCAGGGATGATTATAATGAGAAAAATTCTAATAGTCGATCTTAAATTTTAAAATGAGTCTAACACGTCTAATAAATATTTTTGAGCTTTTAAAAAGATTTATTGGCCCAATTATTAATTTAATAGAACTCACTTGGTCTATAAATATTAATGGGCTTTAAATCCAATTATTGGCCCAATAAAATTCTCCTTAAAACTATTATTGAACCGGATCGTTACAGCTGAAGAGAATGATGTGAATTTAGGTAAGAGGTTGGAAGGTGTTTGGTCATCAACTGAAATGATTGAATCAGTGTGTTCAAGTAATATTTCAATAGAGGATTCTTCAATGAGCTAGGTTGGATGATTAGAGGATGTGTCATCCACCTACAAAGGACTTTCTGCTGAGATAGTAGAAATATGGGTACAAAAATTGGATCGAGAATTATTTCTGGAAAGGGACTTACCTGTGAAGGAACTGATGCTGTTGTTGATGGACTAGGTAGGGATGATATCCAGTCTTGAGCAAGGAAGGCATTCTCATCAAGGATGACATGTTTGTTAATGATCATTTTCTTGGTGATTGGGTCATAGCATTTATAGCCACGATAATTTGAGCAAAAGCCTAAGAATATGCACCTTTTTTTACTTATACATTTGTTTGTGACTATTGTATTGTCAAAGGAGTGGTAGCAAGCACATCCAAAGACCTTGAGAAGAGAGTAGTCTGTATTTTTGTTCAAAAGCTTGACATAGGGTGTTTCATGATTCAGTAAAGCAGTAGGCAACCTCTTGATTAGGTCTACTACAGTGTTAAAAGCATCTATCCAGTAAGTAAGAGGAAGCTTGGATCGAGCTAGGAGGGCTAGGTTTGTTTCTACAATGTGCCTATGCTTCCTTTCGAATAGGCCATTTTGCTAGGGTGTGTATGGACAAGATATTCTGTAAATAATGTCATTTGAGCTTAAGGAATTTTTAAGTTGGTTGGAGGTAAATTCTCCCCCACCATCTAAGTGAAAATATTTGATCTTTTTAAATAGAAAGTTTTCTCCAATGTATTTAAACTTGAGAAAGCACTGATATGTTTCAGATTTATGATGCAATGGGTATATCCAAGAGAAACAAGAAAATTTTTCAATGAAGATGACATAGTATTGACAACTATTAGCAAAGGCAAAAAGTGAAGACCACAGATCTAAGTGAACTATTTCCAATGCTTCTGTTGTTACATTATTGTACTCGACGGAAGGAAGACTTTTGGACTTAGAAAGTTAGCTGAGTCATGTACAACTGACCCAACAATAAGAAGCTGAATACATTTCTTAAGATTATCTAGAATAAGAGGTGCTGGATGACCTAGTCTTCAATTCCAGATGGTTGAACTTGCAGAGACTCCAATGAAGGCAGCAAACTTCTTGGATTTATTGGTTGTTTTGGATAGATGGATTGGATACAAGCCATCCTTACTTGGCCCTTGCAAAAGCGTTAGTCCTGTGAGGTTGTCCTTCACACAGAAATAGGAATCAGTTAGTTTAAATCAACACTTGTTATCAACACAAAATTTTTGTATGGACAATAAGTTAGCAAAAGCATTTGAACAATGGAGAATGTTGTTCGTTTTAAAAGACTATTTAGAATTAAAAAGGATTGAAGAACCTGTGTTTGCTATTTGCAAACATGTATCATTTCCTACAACCACCTCTTCTTCTCCTTTGAATGGTTCTTGAAGAGCCAAGTTCTCCAATGCAGTTGTCACATGGTTGTTAGCTCCATTGTCAGCATACTAGGGCTGCTCATCAGATTGGTCAGTAGTAGAGTTGGTTCTTGCAGGCATGGCTTCCAATTGAGCAGGTGGATGTCTTCCTTGATATGAAAAATTCTTCTCTGGGAACAGTCCAAGGTCTGATGTCCAGTCTTGCCATAGATTTAGCAAGGTGCTCTGTTGAAGTTTGAGTTACTTGACTCATTGTTGTTTGTGTTTCTCAAGGGTTGATTCCCATCTGATTTTTTATGTTGATATTTTTGGACTGACCAAAGGGATTTCCTTTATAATTGCTGGAATTTGCAAGTCTTGGTATATAAAGCAAAAGTGGAAGGATCCGAGGACTGGGATTGTTGTTGGTGATTGTCAAGTAGTATCACTTAGTTGAGAAGTTCTGCTTGGAAGTCTTCTGAGGACATTGTTGACTCACAAGTAGCAAAATTAAAGGAGGTGATGAACGATGTATAGGCAAGATTGAGTCCACCAACAATGTAGGAGATGAAATCATCATCTTTTATAAATTTTCTTAGCATTGTAAATTGGTCAGCAAATGCCTTGACTTGGCTAAGATACTTAGAACAAGAACGTGACCTTGATTTAGATATTAGAGTTGGCATTTCAAATATACTATTATGGATCTTGATTGTGAAGCAAAGCTTGAGTTCCACACCTGTTTGGAGGTGTTTAAACCATATACTGAGGATAATACACTCTCAAAGAGACTCGTGTTGAACCAGCTCGGAAGGTGTTGATCCTTGTTTTGCCAAAGGGAGTAATCAGGGTTCACTATTGTGGTGACTTTTCCTGATTCATCAACTAGAAATCTAGGAGGGCATGGCTCATTACCATCAACAATGCCCATCAGCTCATGGCTTCTAAGAATTGGTAAAGACTGAGACACCCAATTCAGATAAGTGTTGTCCAATTTGATAGAGATAAATTGTGTAATGCTGGAAAGGTTTAGGGTGTAGTTATCCTATGGTGAACCAAAAGATAAATGAAGATGATATTGTTGGTGAGTAGGATTGAGGGGTTTCCCAAAAAAGGGCTCTTGTATCATGTAAAAATAAAGAAATGAGAATTTTTGCACAAAAAATGCACACATATTCATTTTAGACACAAGTATATATGCACTGTCAGTAAGTATAAGATCCCATCATTGTTGGGATTACAATTACAACAAATAAAGAGAAATTATAGCTAATTTATGGAGGAAAATCTGTGACAGTATCATAATGATTTGAGGGTATATCTTTTGAGCCAGTTGTGCTACTTTCCTTCAAGGGAATCTTACCTTTCACATCTTCACAATCTGGTATGGTGAGTGAGCCACGAGCTGGACAAGAGTTTACCTTAGTATTTGCGTACATGTCTGGAGCATTGTTGGATGACTGTATCTTAACAGTGGGGAGGGTCCTTCCCACTGTAGAACGACCCTCCCCATTGTAGAACCATGGTGAGAAAAATGATGGCAAAAACTTTGGAGTGCTTCCATTCGAAGAGGTAGTGGCCCATTTTGCTAGGTCGTGCACACAAAAAAGTTATTTTTTTAATAGTGGACCTACTCTTTTATACTCAAAGATGACATATAAATGGCCTAAGTTCTAAACTTAAGAGGTTTGATATACCGAAAGTTGCATAGCCATTACACATATTAACAAAGGCTTCTATTGAACATATTCCCTGTTTTGTATGCTGTTTTGACCAACAGTTTGAAAAAAAAAAAAACAATTTTAGAAGACCTTGGGAGAAGTTATACTAGAAGTTTTGCGAGGGTCATGAAAGAGTATTGGTTAAATCGAGTGAGTACTTGTATTTTATGTTTTCATTAAAGGTATATTCAACTGACTTTTGACTGGCATTTTTTTTCTTTTTTATAATCAAGCATATAGATATATAAAACAGTTATAGAATACAAGAGATAACAGGGTGGGAGGCCCCGACATTCATCCCAAACTAGCTAGTACAACACAGGAAAAAGAAAAAAAAAAAAGATTTAGGGCCAAGAACTTGACCCCCACTCATTTCTCACAAGGGAAAGCCGCCTGGAGTGATTTTGATACAATCTGATAAACGGACTATAATACTACGATCGAAAGCAGCAATGAATGGGATTTGTGTTGTATGTGGCTGGTCTAGACTGACTAAATAAGACTTTCACTATCTTTTTCACACGATCCTTGGTTAGGGTGAGCAATAACATAAGAAGATAGCAAGCTAGAGAAGCGTCAAATCGCCAGCAAGAGACTGCCAGGAACTATAGTGGCGCATGAGGACCACACGCCACACTAGGAGACTGGAAGTTGGTTGGATCTAAGAGATTCAAGGCCGCTAACCTCAAAAATACCGCGCGTGTTGGCGGCAAACTCGCCGTGGTGTGGCGACACGTGAGATCCACGTGCTGTTTGGGTCGTGTGTGAGGACCACGCACCACTCTTTTCGACGTTTTTCTTCTACCATCCAAAGGATCGACGGCTGGAGAGTCTTGTGGTGCGGCGCGTGGTGGTCTTGGGTGGTTGGAAAACAGTAGCTCAGCACTTCTCAATGTTATGGTCAGAAAATTTAGAAAAAATCAGAAAAAAACATTGTAGAACATTATCTAGACTATACAAGCGGGAGGGTGGCTGGAGCCCTATGGATAGAGAAGGTAAGATTTTTTTTTACCTCTCTGGAGAGCATTTTCACTAAAGAGAGAAAACGAAAGCAATGCTATTGTACCTCAATAGTGGAAGACTTTTGACCGACTCAAGTGGTAAGACTTTTGGTCTCGAGAATATGCTCCTCCAAGTCTAACTTGTAAACGGGTAAAAAATATAAAAGTATAAAAATATGTTGTGTTTGCATAGGTGTCTCGTTCAAAAAGTATTATTTAACCGAGTGGATAGTTAGATTACCTTAGCTTAACAGACGAAGTAATGTTAGATATAATTATGAGATATACAAATCTCGTATATTTCTTTTAAAAAAAGTGAAATCTATCATTAGAAGTGAGTTTTTTTAATATGGGTCCTAGATGTATTCATTTTTCTCAAAGAAAGTATGTGAGGTTTGCACGCCCTAAGACGGTATAAATCATGTCATTATCACACCCCCTTTTTCAAGCACCATCTCAAGCGTGGAATGCGTATAATGAGAGTTTAACAAGCCTACTACGACATCCTTCGTAAATACTACGTGCTCCCAAAATATCACATATATTCATTCACCTTTGGACGAATTCTTGAATGTTTTATTTTCACTCGAATAAGATTCAAAATATGGCTGCCCCTCTTTTACCTCGACGATAGACCAACTTGATAATTGGCACTTCGGTTTTAGGCAGTTTTCGGTGTTAGGGGTTTGATCCACTGAAATCACACCAAATCGGATTAAAATTAACCTTTACCCAATTGAAACCCCAACTGCAAGTCTGCAACCCCACAAACAGATACTCTTCTCGGATTTATCATATTCCTTCAGCAAGTCTTGCCAGATTTCTGTGTATGTATAGATCCAAGTTCAGCTGTGATTCGGCTAGAACAACCCCAAAGTGATACCAAACCTTTTGGACATTCAGTGCAGCGAGTTTCGATAGGCCATCCTCCCCACTTGATTGGGTGATCGCACTATGCAATTAAATCGACACCCAACAAAAAGATTTTTTTCAGCATTGAAAAACTATAGTTCATAGATTTATATTTTGTGGGATTTGAATGAGAATTACATCTTGCTTTTCATGCAGTTCGGTGACATCAAGAACACAAGTCTTCCCTTATGGTTAGAGATAATAAGTAGAAGAAAGAAATGGCGGCATCTTTTATTCTGAGCATCATTTCCCTGTTCCCAGCATAAATTTGTCATATCTTAGTTTTGTGTGCATTATTCTGAGCATTAGTATGCGCACTCAGCTAGCTGGAGCTGCAAATGTTTTACATGATTTCTATGTCACCTCTGTGCTCCTCAATGGCATTCATGGTTTGCTGGGGCTTCTCATCAATTCCCCAAAACTTGGCAGTTTTTACATCATCATGAGCCATCAATCGTGAGAACTCCTCGTGGTCGTATTCTAGGGTGGCTTTTCCCCCAAACTCCCTCGGAAGATTTTCTACATCGAAGAGCGTCTTCATGAGCTCTACACTTTCTTTATTTTTGGGGTATGCAAACTTCACCTTCTGAAATGTCTTCGGATCCAGGAAGTATTTGACAACCTATTAAAATTGAAAATAGCACGCACTTCATTAATGCAAGATCTAGCGGGTAAAAAGATAGAGACAGAAGATAAATGCAGGGTGCAACAGTAGGTTTCATTCTGCACAAAGGAAATCTCATCTAAAATGAAATACCAGATTCACGTCCAGAATTGCATATAGCAATAGAAGGAAAAGAAAAAGGAAAATCTACTCTCGGCCTTTGGGCTTCGACATCCCTACTAGAGTTTGATAATGGGAGATTTCTCTGGCTTTAGGTATGGACACACTGACTCGTTTGTTTTTGCAGATAAAATAAGTTGAGATTAAAGTTAAAAAGTTGAATAAAGTATTGTTAGAATATATTTTTTAATATTATAATTATTTTAGGATTTGAAAAACTTGAATTGTTTATTTTATTTTATATTGGAAGTTGAAAAAATTATAATGATTAGATGAGATGTTTTCTGAAAACAAACGAGTCCGTGCCCAAGTAATCAAGAGTCAAGACTGCTAAAGCAGGACAAATATGCAGGTTCTAATCTATCGAAGTACAATTGTACACAATAAGAAAAATAAATAAGAAATGATTTTCAAAGTTTCATACAAGGAGTAAATTATCGTCAAACTTCAATTCAGAGAAAGAAAGAAACAACAATATGCATGCAGTAGAAAGCCAGAAGCAAAACAGAGCAGAAGTCCAAACCTTCCAAAATGCTTGAAAAACCTTTGGTGGACTATACAAAATTGCAACCGCAAGCCTCTCGGGGTAGTGGTTTTGTAAAATGTTAGTGATCTCACGTGATGTTTTGACAGAGACGCTGGTGTTCAATGAAAATCCAGTGAAATCTATCAACCATGACATCTGTTCTTGACCTTCACAAAGGTTAAGGATAGCATTTTCTAAAAGATAGACAAAATGCATGCCGAACAATATCTTCTGCTGATGTGGTGTTCTGAAAAATGGGAAGATAAAAGATTAACAAAACGAAATCCAAGTGACAGTAACACACATTATGAAAGAAAATCTTAGCTCAAACCTGCATCCCTGGCCTCATTATGAGCACAGTCCTTCCATGTCGATCATGAAAATCTGCTCTGGACACTTTGCCAGTCTCACCTTCATGGGCTACTTCATGCTGGACATTAACATTTTCCTTGAGTAAGGGGAGTCTCGAATACAATAATAGTATTGGAAATATCAATCAGCATGATAACTGTCTACATGTCATAGCACCGGTCATCAAGTTCATGTCATTTTGCGTAGGGTGCCAAAAACTGGGGTCTTAACTATTTCATCATCAGACTTTAGCCATCTTGGAATTGCTAATGTTGAATGACAATTAGATTGATTCCATCGCAAAAGTTTTTACACCTCAATTGTGCAAAGGGCTATGACTAGCGTACAAAAGTTTTTAGACCTCAACAGTACTGAGATTAAGGGCAGTAAACAATTTTATTGGAAAGCAAACATAATCAGTTGTGTCTGCCATATATATGATTAGAAGCTTAGGAGAAAAGGCATGTATAAGCTAGGCCATCCAAAAATAGGTTATCAATTAATCAGGGACAGAAAACCCACCAAGTCATAAGAAAAATAATTAGTATAACTAGAAACAGCCACAAAAGTTGCAACATATGTACTTCTAGTTTTTTAATGTTGTCGAAAACATGTAGTCGATAAGTGATCATAAATACCCAACGAATCTCTTCAGGCTTATAAGTGGACCTCCACTTGAGTGTCTCTTCCAACATTTTCTTTGCCTTTTCAACATTCCAATTCCGAGCTTCTAAATATCTCCTCAGGCACGCATCAGTGCAGTACTTTAAACTACGTCCAGATAGAGGTCCAAGAGAAGCCCCGAGTTCACTGACCTGTTTGTAAATATGCCTCATTAAGTCTCTGTGATCAATATGTCACGAAAAGCTAAAAGCATCATAATAGAGAACAAGCTTGGTCATAATCAATAACAAGGAAAGCTCTTACTTGAAAATAAAGATAAAAAAAAAAAAAAGCACTTGGCCCTAGAATCTGTCCAAGAAATAAATTACTTTTGCATCTTTCTGTGAAGAGTCACTCTCCTGATGATTCTGAAGGTTCCTTCTTAGAAGATACATTATGACTGCCAAAGGAGTTCACCTACAGGAAATAACATTCATCTAAGACAACATAAAAAGTTCAAAGACAACATTTTTAGGTTCGTAGAAAATGTAATCATTGTGACCATAATAATATCAAAAAACAAATAGCAAAACGCATTTGATAAATTAAGTTTGAGAGATTGCTGAAGCTGCACACTTAACCAACATCAAAAACTTGCTCCCAGAAGTCAAATATCTTATCCAGTGAAATTCTATATCTCTATCAACCATGGTGAACAGTAAGATTGTTTCACATGTCACTTATCTCTGCCATAAAAAATTCAACTTCCTTTCACTTTAGTTTGTCCATACAACGTAAATTTGGGATAAGATCACAATGTTTATATCTATCACAACATAAATTCTCAAACCATCGACCATGCAAAACAAAAGAAGCAAGTTGCTCAGAGCCCATTGTGGCCAAGATTAGTTGCCCCTCTTGACTAGCCACATCCAGAAGCAATCCAATGGTTGTGATGGTTAAAGAAGGTCGATTGGATCAACCTTTCCTTCTTTCTTCTTGTTTTGTTCTTTTTTTCTTTATATTATGACTGATTCTTTTACCATTCACTTGATCATCCCGCTAATCTATTAATCTAATTCATCTATCGTTCTCAGCTTTTAATTTAGACCATGCTGCTGACCCACTACTACTATTCCCACCCGCTGTCTCTTGAAAAAAACAGCCATCACAGAAATCCTTAATTTACAATCACAATGGCAAAATGAGAATCAGCAACATAACTAACAATTCTGCAGACAAGCTTCAAAAACAAAATTAAAAAGTTGACCAAAATTCGAAAACAAAAACATGCAACCATCCGAATCAAAACAAAACCAACCTTTTCAGATTATTTAATAAAAAAAAATGGGAGAAGATTTCTGACTTGACGGAGATCTTTTAAACCCGACTCTCACAATCACATTTAGGCGTCTTTGAGCACCCCCCCATAAAAAGGTGCTGAAGTGACTTGATATAGAGCTCAGAAGCACAAGATCCACTAAGAATTATTCAAACCATCTAATCCAGAGAACATAAACTTTCAACACTATGCCTAATCGGAAGAGTCAATAGATAGTTCCAGGAATGTAAAGACATGGGAGTGACCGAAAGATCCAGTTCAAATTTAGAGACACATTCGCATGCAAACTTACGCACAGAAACAATGCACAATTTTTGCGTGCGTGCGTGCGTGTAAGTGTTTTTGAATATGAAAACGTGAGCTGGTCACATACCTGGTGAAGCAGAAGAGACTCCGAGAGAGTGAGAACTCCTGACTCAAAATTCTCTTATTGGCGTTTTGGGCAACGAATGACGATAGGAATTAGGTGAGAAGAGAGAGAGAGAGAGAGAGAGAGACGGAGATGCATGCGTTTTTCTCTTCGAGTTGTTTTTTTACCTCGCGAGGACTGTATTGAGTATTCACGTGAAAATGTGTTGCCGAGGAGGTACGGGCGGAACTTGAGCGAGACGCGGAGATAGGGAGATTTGATATGGGAAAACTCTAATGGGCCAATGGCAGTCCCCGTTTATGTTACGTTTAATTTATAATTTTTAGTGTGCGTGGGAATTCAAGTCTCCGTGTTTAGACTTCAAAATGAGTTGGTATGAACTATGGACTCTTTCGGTACCCGATTCCATTATAGTTTAACCAATCATATTTACAAAAAAATTATATAAATACAAAAAAATTATATAAAATAAACATATAAATTGATATGGAATACGTTAAATCTACTTAATAATAAAAATAATTTTACAATCTGACATATCGCATCAAGTTATATCAATTTATAAATTAATTTTTTTATAATCTCTTTATGATTAAAGTATTTTCTTAATTAAAAATAATAAATACATCAAATATACATATATTTATATATATATATATATCTGCTTTTAATCCTTTTTTCTGGAGTAATAATAATCTTCGTTCTAATTTCATTGTCTTATATTGCAATGATTCATTTTAATTAATTTCATAATTTTCCATCACAATAATTGATGAGGTATAATTTAGGAATAAATGAAAAATTAGTATATGAGTTTTCATGTTTATAAAAGCTAAAACTACCGTTTTCAGCTTTCATAATATCTAATCTTTAGAATTAAAAAATATTTTCGTCAATTTCTATTTATAAAAGTATAAAACCATTCGGAAGAGTGCAAAGTGACATTTGATACTCACGTGACATTAGTATTTTTTTAAAGCATTTTAATTGAATTGTTGACATGGCATATTGATGCATGTGTCAATGGGGTGAGTTTGGTTGCCAAACTCATCTCAACTCATCATTATAACTTTTTCAAATTCCAATATAAAATATAATAAACAATTCAAATTTTTCAAATCTCAAAATAATAATAATATTAAAAAATAATATTCTAACAATATTTTATCATCTCAACTCAACTCAACTCACTTCAACATCTAAACGCACCTTAAGAGTGACATAGGGTAGTAGCACGCTAGTAGCAATCATTTTGAATTTTATCATTAAATTTTATTTAAATATATTTAAATATAAATATATTGAGATATGTATTTAAATGTATAAAATATATTGAGATAAATTTAATTTTTTTATAAAAAAATTAAAAAAATAATAGACCTTATCAATAATTGATTTAAGATTAATTGAGATGAATGCATTTCAACCCCAAACCTCCTACCCTACCACAGATCTTCTAGACCCAACCACACCTACGAACATGAAAGAATAAATTTATTTATAATTATTTTTATTCACACATCAAATACATTAATTATACAAAAGGTTGTTACGCCAACTTACATAAGAAAAATTGATAGTTTTAATAAAGAGTAATGTTAGATATAATTTTAAGTATATAAGTCCGACATACTTTCTTTTAAAAAAAAAATCCCGCCATTATAAAAATATTTTTTTCATAAAATAATAGTACATCAGAACTTAAGTATCTGTTAGTTTAAATGAAAAGGAGAGTTAAATAGTTTTCAAAAGGGGCATAAAAGTTACAGAAAATAATAGCTTGTGTATTACATGACGATCTCACTCCTATTATATTATTTTGATGTGAAATAATCGACTAACATCTGAATTTGTTGATTTAAAAAAATAAAAAATTAACTTAATTTTAATAATATCACATCAATACAGTTCCATAAAAAAAGTCAAATTAGAATATAACCAGTAGCATATAATCAAAGTACAAATGGTTGAGGCACAAGATGGAGGCTGGAGCTGCCATAATCCAGATTGCACCCCACTATTAATTTAATTGGATCCCCACAAGACTGCACTAGATGGAGCTGTAATAAATCCACAACTTTTTTGGATGGTGTCACATTAAAACCAATATTAATATCACTTTTTTGGATGGTGTTAAATTAAACCTTTTAGGGCCTCTTTGGAGTTGTGGTAAGAGTCTTAAAAAGCGTTTAACTGACCTTAAAAACTATTTTATAGAAAAATTAAATTGTTTGAATGTTATATATTAAAATATTTTTAATCTCAAATAAGTTAAAAAGTGAGAATAATGCGGAACGTAATTCGAATTTAAAAATAACTATCAATAGATAAAAATACTCACACAATTTTTAAATAATTAAAACTTTTAAACTTTTAAAGATGTGGTTATAATATTTAAAAATTCAAATAATCGTCATTTCTATCTCATAAAATAAATTTTTAGTTTGTTTCCAAATAAACATAACATGTTTTAAACATATGGTTACTAAATAGTAAATGAATTTTTAATAGTAAAACTTATTATTTAAGTTATAAGTTATAAGTTATAAGCGTTAAAGCTATAATAAGTTATAAACTATATTTCTCACCATAATCCCAAACAAGGCATTTAGTATTAATTCAACTGTGTTTTGATTATTTCGTTTATAAAAGTTGGGTTTTCTATTTTTTGGTTGGTTAAGATATTTTTATTCTTTTTTATTATTATTATTGTTGCAATAGATGATTATTAAATGTACAATTCCAATAAATAAGTGTTCTTTTTTGCTTTTTAGATCAAGTTTGCCAACATTAATGTGATGCTATTTCAGTTCTCTCCTCTTAACAAAAAAAACTTCAAAGTGGTGAGCAAAGGTATTCTTATTAGAAAAAGAATACTTGAAGATAGATGCCATAATTTTCAATTTTTACAATATTGATTCATGATAATAATAAAAGATTACAATTAAGTAATTTTATCAGTCTCCCTACTTAATTTTTGAACAAAAATAAATCGGATTAAGGCTAATTAAAGAGTAGGATAAGGAATCCCATATTTAGACGCATGGGAGAGTGTTTGATTAGAAATCCAATATTTATTTCAACATCTACAATTTCAAAACTGTGATATTTAAAACCAAAAAATGTGATGAAATCGATTCTTAAGAATGACTATAATTAGATAAAAAAAAAAAAAAAAAATTTAAGTCGGGAAACCTCTACAAGGCAGAGCCCTTCAAACTCACTCCAGCAGAGTAAATCTCAATCTCATACACCACATCCTCAAAATTTTCCCCACACGAAACTGGATCCCTACTAGACTGCACTATATGGAGCTGCAATAAATCCACCCAACTATCCAATATTAATATCACTTTTGTCGATAGTGTTACATTAAAACCAATATTAATATCACTTTTTTGGATGGTGTTACATTAAAACCTTTTAGGGCCACTTTGGGTTGTGGTAGGAGTCTTAAAAAGTGTTTAAATGACCTTATAAGCTCTTTAATAGAAAAATTAAGTTGTTTGAATATTATATATTAAAGTACCACAAATAAGTTAAAAAGTACGTTTGAGGATAATGCAGAACGTAATTTGAATTTTAAAAAGACTATCAAACTTTCAAGGATATGGTTATAATTTTTAAAAATTCAAATAATCGTCATTTCTACCTCATAAAGTGCTTTTTTAATTTGTTTCCAAATAAACGTATCATGTTTAAAAGTTTTTTAAATATATGATTACCAAATAGTAAATGAATTTTAATAGTAGAACTTATTATTTAAGTTATAAGTGTTAAAGCTATAATAAGTTATAAGCTATACGCGTTAAAGCTATAAATTATATTTCTCACCACAATCCCAAACAAGGCATTTAGTATTAATTCAACTGTGTTTTGATTATTTGGTTTATAAAAGTTGGGTTTTCTATTTTTTGGTTGGTTAGATATTTTTATTCTTTTTTATTATTATTGTTGTTGCAATAGATGATTATTAAATGTACAATTCCAATAAATAATTGTTCTTTTTTTCTTTTTAGATCAAGTTTGCCAACATTAATGTGATGCTATTTCAATTCTCTCCTCTTCACAAAAAAAAAAAAAAAAAAACTTCAAAGTGGTGAGCAAAGGTATACTTATTAGAAAAAGAATACTTGAAGATATATGTCATAATTTTCAATTTTTAAAATATTGATTAATGATAATAATAAAAGATTGCAATTAAGTAATTTTATCAGTCTCCCACTTTAATTTTTGAACAAAAATAAATTGGATTAAGGCTAATTAAAGAGTAGGATAAGGAATCCCATATTTCGACGCATGGGAGAGTGTTTGATTAGAAATCCAATATTTATTTCAACATCTACAATTTCAAAACTGTGATATTTAAAACCTAAAAATGTGATGAAACCAATTCTTAAGAATGACTATAATTAGATAAAATTCTTTTTTTTTTTTTTTTTAAGTTGGGAAACTTCTACAAGGCAGAGCCCTTCGAACTCACCCTAGCAGAATAAATATTGGTCTCATACACCGCAACCTCAAAATTTTTCCCACACAAAACTAAATCCCTACTAGACGGCACTAGATGGAGTTGCAATAAATCCACCCAACTATCCAATATTAATATCACTTTTTTGGATGATGCTTTTTTAGATGGTGTTACATTAAAACATTTTAGGGCCTCCTTGGGGTTGTAGTAGGGGTGCTACCCGCCCCCTACGGGGCGGGGGCACCCCTTCCCCGCACCCCGCCCCGCAGGGGCAGGAGATGGGGTTTTCATCCCCGTCCCTGCCCCGGGGATGTGGGGGCGGGGTGCGGGACTGATTCCCAATCCACCCCGCCTCTTTTCACTTTAAAAAAAATAATATTTATTTTATTTATAAGTGCAAAAATAATTAAAAATATATTTTTAGATCAAAATTATAAATTTAAATTTTGTAAATATGACTATAATTTAAAAACTATGTAATTTTTAAATTTGTTAGTGCATATTTTGTGTAAATTGTAATGTATTAATTTTTAAACTATGTAGTTTTTAAATTTGTCAATGCATATTTTGTGAACAAGTCTAACAAATTGTAATATATAGTTATATATATAAAATTTGTAAAATATTATTAGATATTTATGTTTATATATATATGTGTATATAATATATATATATATATATATAAATGGAGACGGGGGCAAGGCGGGGTTGGGCTCTTCGAGTCACCCGCCCCCGCTAGGGCCCCTAGATGCGGGGCAGGGGGCCCCTCCTCCGCACGGGCGGAGCGGGGTTGGCCGCTCCACCATGCGGGGGCAAAGCGGAAGCGGGGGCGGGGTTAAAGCTATAAATTAAAGCTATAAATTATATTTCTCACCACAATCTTAAACAGGGCACTTAGTGTTAATTCTACTTTGTTTTGATTATTTTGTTTATAAAAGTTGGGTTTTCTATTTTTAGGTTGGTTAAGATATTTTTATTCTTTTTTATTATTATTATTTTTGCAATAGATGATTATTAAACGTACAATCCGAATAAATAATTGTTCTTTTTAGATCATGTTTGCCATCATTAAAAAATAAACTTCAAAGTGGTGCGGAAATAAATACTTAATAGAAAAGGAATACTTGAAGATAGATGCCATAATTTTCAATTTTTGCAATATTGATTAATGATAATAATAAAATATTGCAATTAAGTCATTTTATCAGTTTCCCTCTTTAATTTTTGAAAAAAAATAAATCGGATCAAGGCTAATTAAAAAATAGGATTAAGAATCCCATATTTTAATGCATGTGAGTGTTTGATTAGAAATCCATTATTTATTTCAACATCGACAATTTCAAAACTGTGATATTTAAAACCTGAAAATGTGATGAAACCAATTCTTAAGAATGACTGTAATTAGATAAATTTTTTATTTTTTTTAAGTCAGGAAACCTCTCCAAGGCAGAGACCCTTCGAACCCACCCCTGCAGAGTAAATCTCAATCCCATGCACAACACCCTCAAAAGTTTTCCTACACGAAACTGGTTAAATCGCTGACTTTTCACCAAGGAATATAGCCCCAAATGATTGTTTGCACCCATATGGTGTTGAACCTTAGACCTTGAAGAAGACCAAGACCTTCAACACTTGAGCTAAGCCCTAGGGGTACACATAAAAATCTTAAGAATATGATATCTTAATTTACTCCTAAACATCTTATATAAATTATTTATCTATCTCAAATATATTTTGTTTTCTTTGGAAATAGGACTGTTTGATACAAAATGCTTAATAATTAAGGAATTACAAGGAACAAAAATATATATGGATTGTGACTTTTCTTTCGTTTATATACTCTTTGAAATAAAATAATTCCTTACTTATTATACAGATTATACTAATGATCATAATGAAATAACAAAAAAATAACATTAAAAGTAACCATGACAGAATTCAACATTGAAAATAAATTTTCTTATGCGAGTTATTCTATTATTCTCGAGCAGTTGTGTAAGATTCAAAGTTTAAAATTTCTCTTCCAAATTAAATTATGTCATGTAAACATTGTATGTGTTATCCACGCTGATTTATAAATGGAATTCTTCTTTCAATATATGAAAGAAATAGAGAATGCCAATAACAACACGCCTAAAAGAACGCCAACTTCTGCATAAATACATCTGTGAAATAAAAACACAACCAAACATTTATGTCCATTTAGAATAAAAGGACACTACTACATATCAAAAACTAATACTAAAGTTCATTTAGAGCTTGAATTTGGTCACTAACAACATCACAAAAGATGAGCGTATCATCCGCGAATAGTAAGTGAGAAATGGAACCGACACTATTACTATTGTTGCCCACCGAAAACCAGCAAGAAATCCCCCCCTTACGACAGCCTCCTTCATGCGACTCAATGGCTCGATTACTAAAACAAAGAGGAAATGTGATAGAGGATTCCCTGGTCGCAAGCCCCTTGAAGTCTGAAAAAAATCACAAGATTTTTTGTTAACTAAAACTGAAAACCCAGTGGTCGAAACACAATATTTGATCCATTCGCACCACTTGTCCCCAAAGCCACATCTCCTTAGCATATAAAATAGGAAGTTCCAACACACATGTCCATAAACATTTTCCATGTCTAGCTTGCAAAGGACCATCTAGAATGCCTTCTCTTAACCGTTTATCCAAACACTCATTTGCTATCAAAACTAAATTCAAAATTTGCTAACTCCAAACGAAAGCATTTTAAAGTTTGGAAATGAGTTTATTCATCACCAAACTCATACGATTAGCTAACACCTTTGATATGATTTTGTAGATACCACCTACTAAGCTAATAGGCCGGAAGTCTTTCAAATCATGGTCACCAACTATCTTTGGAATAAGAGTAATGAAAATAGCGTTTAATGACTTTTCAAACTTAATATTAGAATGAAAAATATGGAAAAACTGCATCATTTTCTCCTTCACTCTTGAAAGAAAACCATAGAAAAACTATATGAGCCTAGGGCTTTATCTTTGCACATACCTCTCACCACTAGATGTACCTTCTCTTTAACAAACGACATCTCCAACCAACTTGCTACATCCGAATCTAGCTAGTCAAAAATTAAACTATCAAGTTTGGGGCGTCATTCTACTTTTTCAACTAGGAGATCCTCATAGTACTGCATATTATGATCTTGAATCTCTTTGGGAGAATGTAACACATTTAAGCATGAATGGAGGACTTTAATAGCGTTGTTGCGCCTATGAGAATTAGCCACCATGTAAAAGAACTTAGTGCATTTATCTCCCTCCTTCAATCGAAGCGTACTTGATTTTTGCCTCCAATATATTTCTCACATTAACAAAACTTTCACAATTTCGGTCACCACCACATTCGTCCTTAACAAAGAATCCTCATTAACGTCCCCTTCCTCCAATGCTTGCAACTCATCCCAAAGAATATTTTTTCGCATTATCGCGTATCTAAATACTTCTTCATTCCACTTCTTTAAATCAACTTTTAAAGCTTTAAGTTTGCCCGCCACTATGAAACTAGGAGTACCGTCAAAAGAATAAGCTTCTCCACAAATCCTTCAACTTCCACCCACATATTCTCAAATTTGAAAGAATGCCTAACCTCATGAATGCCACCACAATAAAGAAAAATTGGAAAATGATCGGAACATACCCATGACAACCTTTTTTTATATAGATCCGAAAACACGAAGAAGATACTAGAAATCTATCCAACATTGACCACCCTTGACTAGTGGACCAATTATAGTCACTAGGGAACCCAACAATGTTGAAATCATCATAAAAAATCCAAGGTAAATCCCATAAAGAATACAGACCCGTCAATTCCTCCGACAAAGAGCTTCTATCACTATCCACATTGGGTCTATACACACCCGCAAAAGTCCACCTCCCCTCATCCTCAATATTAGTAAGAAAAATTTTCTTGAACAGAAGATATTTCTAAAATGATATTATTTTATAAATTATTTTACAAAAATAGCTCACTTATGAAAACAATATTATTAAAAAAATTATACTAATCATCTCTAAAAACACTATACATGATTTTTTATCTTTTTATTTTTTTTTTCTTATCAAGTATGTAGTGTAGGGACAATGAGTAGAAGAACTCAATTAGTTTAACAAAATTAAAGCCAAAATAAATAAATAAAAACAAATGTAATATGTAATGTGAGAGATGATGAAGTATTTATATTTAAATAATATTTAAATGTTAAGATAAAATGATATAAAATAAGATAAAATGAAAAGGACTGTAAAACCGAACTAGGCGAAAGCATTCAGATCCGGGTGGACTTGAACCACCATCCTCTCAAGCCCCCCGGGCTCGAGCGCTCTGTACCATTTCGAGCTTCCAGATCTCACAAGTATTTTTCAGCATTTTGAAGATTATGATTTATGAGAAAACAGCCCAAAAAGATTCCTCTTGATCGGGAGGATATTTGACTCGTAGGTTCTCATTCAATCTTAAACCAATAAATATTTTACCTCACTCCTATGGAATAAGGAAAGAAGAACAGTGGCCAATCAAACCTAGTACGTTTAATAAATAAATAAAAAACAATACCCATTTGCACTCGGAGGCAAAGGGAATGACACTTTCAGAAATGACATTTACAATCGAAATGTGTAAATATCGTATAATTTTTTTAAAAAAATAAATAAATACGAGATCTATTTTAAAAAATTAATTTTTTAATAATAAACTTCATTATTTTTCAAAAAAATTATATATAGCATTACACTTTTGTTAAAAAGAAAAGCTTAGCTATCCTGAGTAGAAAATGATACTTAAAATTATTTTTTACAATTTTTATATAATTATATTTTAAATGAGATATTTTATAAAATAATTTATAAAAATAACATCATTTTATATAAATTTTACACTTAATTTATTACTATTTTACTATTCAATTTATTTTTTCTTTTTACTCTTTGAATCTAGATTAAAAATTTCAAAACATTACATTTTTGTATAATCTTAAAAACAAAAAATTCAATCAACCAATATAATAAAAGCGCCTCTTTCTTTCTGACTCAAAACAAAAGGAGTTCAATTTTAATAAAATTAAATTTATTAATTAAATTACATGATTACATTAATTGATTATTTTTTTTTTTTAAATTATACGAAAAGTTTATGTTCTGAAATTTTTTAAAAAAGCAAAATGGTAAAAAAAAAAAAAAAAAAAAAAAAAGTAATGCTATGATGTGTCATTAGATGATTAGAGATTATTTATTATAATTTACTTATAAACCTATCATCTAATGCCACGTCATGGGATGATAGAAGTTAATATGATGAATTGTACGTATACCGTTAGTTCATCCTCCCCGAATAGGTTATCAATGAGTGATGTAATTCTTTCGTAAAACAAGAAATTAAAATTTTTACCAGATTCCAGCCGTCATGCATCTCTGTTTTCGGTGTTTACTTCGTGATCCATCCAGTGTACAGCATCCATCTCACGTACCGAAAACTGAGTTCTTGTTAATCCCCTCCCATCGACGCCCAGCTTGTAACTCTGACCGATTCCCAAAGTTGAAAGCTCTTCGGTCACTCTTTCGAACCCTCCAATCGAGTATTTTTTATAAAATAACTTGTACGATAATCGTAAGACAGTTACCATTTCATTCAAAAATATAAAAAAAAACAACAGGACCATACCATTTCCTTTAACCAATGAATCAAATGCCTGGCAGTCGTTGGTAGATTGACATGAGTTCAGTCATTTTTCCTAAGCAAGTTTTCCAGTCTCGGACTTGTACAATGCTTGCTTGGTGAAAGAATATTCATTCAAACTATCATTTATAACAGCAGACCAAAAAATAAAACTAAACTGCCAACTGTAACTTTCACGAGTCCTGTTTGATACCAATAACTTCAATGCTGCATGAAACCTTTCCACACCATCAGCTAGGGGTCGAAATATCAATAAGACAGGAGAACATAGGCTCGCCACAAGCACTTCAAATGACCAAACGACTCCATACAAATACAATTGTTGAAAGATCAAAAACTGCTAATACAATAGATGAAATCAAGCAACCATTTCATTCCAAGACATACTGGCATACAATTTGCCTCGAAGATATACTGATATACAAACCATTTGATTCCAATACATACTGGCATAAAATTTGCCTTACAAGCTCCAATTTCATATTCGCTACAAAGAGCACAAGCAATAGATAATCATTGGCCAAACCAAAACCAAGAATTACGAGGGAAACATTGCAACATTATAACTGAATATTTTCCTAGAACTTACAGGAATTGCAGCCATTGAACCCTTAATTAGAAACAGAGTTGGGATGCCATCAAGAAACTATGGCATCTTGTGATATGCAAGTAGTGAACTATTCCATTGAGCCCTTAATTATATTCATAGAAAGTAATCGCAGCCACTGAAATACCTGAAGTCCGTTGATAATGAACATATACTTTTAATGATTCCTTTTATTATACTTGAGGCATCGGGTACCAAAGAATCAACACCTACAGCATACAACTGAACTACTTTGTTCCGTCCTATTTGGGCAAAAATTGTAGCGATCTTTTGCATATACAAAACACAAAACTTTACCATTGAAGCACACAGTTGATTTGACGAACGCCAACGACAAGATTTCCAACAGACAATCATTAAGATTTATCTTTTCTATTTTTCAAATTTAATTTTATTGAGCAACAAGAATAGTTATATGATTAACGGAATGGACCTATAGTTTGTCTGTACTTTTAAAATCTGTTGTTGAATGAATTTAATATATTGAGTGGCCCATACGTCTCAAATGCAAACAAAGGGAAAATATGAAATAAAGAGTATACCTCAAAATCCATGTGAATTGCTAGTGTATGAGTTGTAACGTTGCTGGTGTAGCTCAGCTTACCCTTTTCTTCTGGTAGGCAACCATGGGCGTCGCGAGCAAAAATATAAATGAACACAGAAAAAGCAGCACAGGGAAACGGCACACACCGGTGGGGAGATCCCGGGCAAACTCCCGTGCGATCTCCCCCTCAAACCAAAAAACGTATAACTTTTTTTATTATGCTTTTTTGTGACCTGCCATGCAAGCGCACCTGTCATGGCAAAGGTCGGATGACAAAGATGGATCAGGACTCATAAGCCACACTCAGACTCGGGCCTTTCCGTCCTATGCATCCATTTACATCAACAAGATACATGGAACGACCTGCCACAATTGATCTTAACAACAACATCTCCAGCAATCATGAACTCTGAGATCATTAATAGATGCAGCACCTACGCGTCGACCAGTAAGCCTTCCCGTGAAATCATTAACTCTGAGACTGCGAACCTGTGTATCGGCTCCGGAGTCCCGGTTCAAAGGCAGTTTCAACGCCATGCCTGCCACAAAATAAAATTAAATTAAATCCCCGCAACGAAACATTCCATAGGAGAGAGATTTCAGTCAAGGAAAATCAATCAATGAACAAACCCTATAATTGATACGGCATCAGATCCCACAAAAACGAAGCGGTTATTTGAAAGATCTAGAAAAAAAAATAAAAGGCCAAAAAGAGATCTTTATTAATTACGAAGCGATGCCAAAATAAAAAGAACTATCACTAGCAGAGGGTGAAATTCGCATCCAAACCTTCAAGTAGATCTCTCAGAAAGAAGTCCCTCGATCTAGCGACGGTCAAATAAGAATTTCTAAAGACTCAAATCCTTTCAAACTCTTGAGGCGGCCATCGGTGAGTAGAATTCTAGAACAAAAAGCAAGGCAGGGAAGCCTCGAGAAAGAGATCTGCAATGGAGAGACCAAAAAAGGGAGGCGCCCATGAGAACAAGAGGCATTCGAAGAAGGCCAGGGAAATTGCCAGGCGCCTTTCCTGCTTGAAATAAACTCGAGGATCTTTCAGTCCACTCGTTGGTGATCACTAATCGGAATATATAATGCAAAGGACGGTTGAGATAGGACAATGACTTCAGAATCAACGGTAGAAATTCATCTTGGAATTGACGACCTCGTGAAACAGCTCATTCTTGCTGGTATTCTAAATTGAATTTTTATACGAGTAATTTTATATATAATTATGGAGAATATAATTATTATTTTAAAAAGTAAATTTTATTATTAAAAATTTATTATTTTTTATATAAATCTCTTATTTTATTTATTCTTTTAAAAACGATTATTCAATATTTATATAATTCATAATTATAAATATTTTTTCTCTTTTCATATCTTGTCACATAAATATCTATTTCTCTAATTGTTTATATTAAACATGTGAGACATGCTTGATGAGCAAAGATTTTTGTAATTAATAGTTTTGGAGAAGCAATTTATATTGGAATGTGTACAAATTGATAAAAAAAAATTAAAAACTTATTGTATAAAAAAAATTGTGTTTTGGGGAGTGGAATCGGTGAAAATAAGGGTACGTTTGGAAACTAAACTAAATTCAACTCATCTCAATTCATCATTATAATTTTTTTAAATTTTAACATAAAATATAATAAATAATTTAATTTTTTCAAATTCTAAAATAATAATAATATTTAAAAATAATATTTTAACAATATTTATCATTTCAACTCAACTCAATTCAACATCCAAACGCACCCTAAAGTTTTTGTAAAAGTTTATCTTTTTTTTTATTATTATTATTATGAAGATTGCTTGTCACTTGAATTTTTCACGAAATATATAAGTAAATGATGAAATTAGGCTCATTTGTTTTCAGAAAACATCTCATCTCATTTAATCATTACAACTTTCTCAACTTTCAATACAAAATAAAATAAACAATTCAACTTTTTCGAATCTCAAAACAAAAATAATATTAAAAAATATATTCTAACAATACTTTATTCAATTTTTTAATTTTAATTCCAACTCATCTCATCTCATTTGCGAAAACAAACGAACCAAAATTCTTGAATACCAAACACCTCTAATTTACTCATCTTTATTTAAAATTCCCATTTGTCTCTTTCTTTTTTATTTTTAGATCATTGATATAAATTATACATAATATTGTTCTAGTCATGTTTTAACTTTAAAAAAAAAAAAAAAATCTTCTTCTGACCTTCAACACACACTACCATAACAAATGTTGTTCGTCTTCATAAACTAGCTAGGAATCGTACATGCAAAGTACGTGCTTGATTCCTCAAAGGAGTCAAAGTGCTCGCTACCAAGATGAGCATTGCCACCACCACAAGCATCATGAAGAGGGAAAGAACCTGTCCCCCCTAGCGAGCATAATGAAGAACAAACTTGCTTGCTACCTCAGCATGGATCAAGGAAGGCAAAGAGCTCACCACTTTGGTGAGCAACATGGGAACGGAAAGGGCTTGCCCTAAGTGAGCAAAAGGGAGAGCGCCAAGGATTACAAAGTGCTTGCCACCCAAGGCAAGCACTACATGAAGCAAAACATTTGCCACCTCAGCTAGTGAAATGAAGAAATGGAGAGATAAAGTGCTCACCAGGGCTAGTACCTTGGCAATGAACGTGGAAAGGGATAGAGCTCATATCGTAGGCGAGCACAACAAGAGCCAAAACGCTCTACCCTAAGCAAGCCATATGGAAAGTAAAATGCTCGCTCTGAGTCGAGCACCACAGTGAGTAAAGCTAAAGCGCTCATATCCCATGCGAGCACTTTTACGAGCAATAGAGACATGGAAAGTGATCATACCATGAGCATAATGGGAAGTGAAGTGCTCGTACCGTAGTTGAGAATGATGGGAGGCAAAGTGATCGCCCCCAGGAGAGCAATATTGAAGCGAAGAGCTCGCCCCAAGATGAGTATCATGGGGGTAAAGTTATTGTCCCTAGTCAAGCAATACGAAAGTAAAGTGTTTGGCCCAGGGCGAGAAATACTGAAGCAATGAGCTCGCCTCGAGGTCAGTTCTATGGTGGGCAAAGTGCTCGCCCCCTAGTTGAGCAATATGGAAGTAAATTGTTCGCCCAAAGGTGAACAATACCAAAGAAAGAGCTTGTACTGTAGGCGAGCATCATGGGGAAGTATCGAAGTGTTTGGCCCAGGTGAGCAATACCAAAGCAAGGTGCTCGTGCCAAGGTGAGTACCACAGGAGCAAAGTAGGCAAGCATCATGGGGAAGTATCGAAGCGTTTGGCCCAAGCGAGCAATATCGAAGCAAAGTGCTCATGCCAAGGTGAGTACCACAGGAGCAAAGTTCTCGTCCCCAGTCAAGCAATATGAGGGCAAAGTTCTCACCCTTGGCAAGCACCATAGGTGGCAAAGCGCTCATACCCCATGCAAGCACCTATGCGAGGCAAAATGTTCGCTCCCTAGCGAGCACCATGGACCACAAAGTATTCGTACCATAGGCGAGCACCAAAAGTGCTCATACCATAGGTAAGCACCTTGAGAGCCAAAAGTTTTCACCCCCAGGTGAGCAATACAAGAAGTAAGGTGCTCACCCCGAGGATAGTACCACAAGAGTCAAAGTGCTCGCCTCCGAGTGAGCAATAAGGGGAGAAAGTGCTTTCCTCCTTGTGAGCAATACATGAAGTAATGTGCTCGCTCCCAGCAAGTATCAGTGGGGCAAAGTGGGGCAAAGTACTCGTATCCTAAGCGAGCATGAAGAGATGTCAAGTGCTCACTCCCTAGGCAACACCACGGGAGACAAAGTACTCGTCACCAGGCAAGCACTACCAAAAGCAAAGTGCTCACAAGGTGATGATAGGATCAATTTCTTAAGATAGGCACAAAAAGTGGATTAGCATTTTATTATACTTGTCAGTTTTATAGGCCCAGTGTTAGTAACAATTGCGATTTTCCATGTCCAATCAAATATTTAAACAAATTTTGAGTTTCGAGATCAGTGAACGTCAGATATATAAATTGATGATAATGTCCAATGAATAATGTTTTTACATAATCAAATAACTCTATAAAAATTTGCAAAGTTGGACAATTTCATCAACGCAACTACAAGAGAAAAACAAAGCCTGAGTCAAAACTCACTAAGTACAGAAATTTCGTCTACTCAGTAATCACCCACTCGTTTCAATGACCGAGAAATAGATGCTACCATTTTTATTAATTCTAAAAATAATGCATCACTTTTAAAAAAAATACTTTCAGTTAACTTTACTATTCACTATTTTCGTAAATACAAACACAAAATAAATGTTAAATGTAAGGTTTGAAATTTTTTTTTTTCAACACTTACTTCTCGCCTCAATGTAAATTTATTTATTTTTGCTGTACATGCTCTGAGAGGATTAGCATTGGATTGGCCATTCTATTCTTCAAATTTTGACTAATATGTAGCTTTTTCACCTTTAGCTAATCATTCAAAACTTGAAGTCTATATTGGATTAGTCATCACACTCTCTATAATAATAAAATATTATTATTTTTTATTATTTATATTCTTTTTCATAATCTTCAATAATCTCCAACAAATCATATTCATTTTCATTTTTACAATCCAACAATCTATAATATAATAATCTCATATGTATATAGATGGTAAAATCTCATATGAATAAAAATCTCATATCTATAATATAATAATCGCAAAAAATACTTTTAGACTTGCTATAGTTCTTTTCATATTTGAAAAGAAGAATAGATTTACTGTAGTTTATAGTTTGGATGAAAACAATTTAGCTAATTCAATGTGGAGTAAATATAAATGATATTTACTAAATTTGAAGATGAAAAGGTATTTGGCTAATCCAATACCAATACTCTGAGATCTTTAAGTTAGCTTGAAGGAAGGTCTAGAGACCAAATAATGATCACGACAGAAATTTCTTCATTAGGAGCTCTCTCTATTTAATATTGTTCCCCATTTCCTCGACACAAAAGCTCACGGGCCCTATAACTTTGTAGTTTTTGTACGGTGTTTGGAGGAAATTCACTGAAATTTGTAGGCTTTCTAAACTGCCAAATAGACAGGGCTATGAAGTTTGAAACTACCGAATGCACATCTGGGACTTGCTCATTTGTTTTCCATTTTATAAAAGATTTGTGAAATCTGAAATGTCATGAAAGTTTTATATATTAAGACTGTGTTTGGATGTTGAGTTGAGCTCTTTATGAATAGTAGTGAGTTGAGTAAGTGGAGTGAGTTGAGTAAGTAGAGTGAGTTATGTGGAGCCTATCTAAAATGAGTTTAGATGTGTTTGGATGTTAAGATGAGTTTAATACTATTTATGAGAAATTGAAAAAGGTTGTGGATCTCATGTATAAAGATGTGTTGAGTTGAAAAAGGTTGTAAACCTCACGTGTAAGGAAGTTTTGAGTTGAGATGAGTTTAGTAATTTGAGAGTTGGGTGTTTAAATATTAGATTCAACTTAAAATTAGACTAAACTTAGTTGATCTCAGCTGAGTCTTGCAAACATACAGGGCCTAAGTATTATGGATGAATTGTGATTTGTAAATTGGAGTTATGTCGTTTAGTGAATCTGTATTTTTAGAACTGATTAATGTTATTCCTTGCATGATAAAATAAGGAGCATCAGAAGCAGATCTCAGTATACTTTAAAGGCTGGTTGTATTGGATGACAAAAAGAAGCATTAGACAGTTGAAGGGCAAAAGGGAAAACAACCCCAACGTGAGAAACCCTAGCAGAAAAGAGTCCCAACTGAGTCCTCGTTCAAAACTGTCTAAAGCTACCTCCCATCGATTCTGGCTGAGTAAACACTTCATATGAAAAGTGTTCAAGGTTGTAGGTGCTATTCTCAAGTACATCTAAGTAAAACAAAAATAGAAGCTAATCATATAAAAGAAAGCTACTAGTGGTTGACTATTTCGGCTGGCACAAAGATAACAGTGATGGACGGTGGCCAGAAAACTGGAAGGCTGGCTCTACAAAAATCGATGGAACTCGATCATGGAGGATCTACATAAATTGAATTTAGGGTTTTGCCTCTCAAACAATCAGACATATTTTGTTTAAATAATTGATCCAAGTGGTGGATACATGACATGGCAATGTCAAGTGGGCAAAACCAGTGGAAGAAGTCAAGCAGCCGGTTGGCAGGATTCTTTCTCATTGTACACAGAAACTCCACACCCTGCACACCACTTAAAAACATATGATTTTACTCTTTTATCCTCATATTTCTGATAAAAGAGTAAAGAGAATACCTTATAACTGGTTGGACTAATAACCCACAAATAACAGCCATCCAATAGTTGATTGCCACGTAGGCTTCACAACTTAATTTCAGTGTGACCACACATCAGCCGATTCAAAATTCATCCCCTCACAATCACCCCCACCAAATCCTTCCCCCCCTGCAACCAACGCAGACCCTTCTCCCCCCTCTTGCAATTGAAGGCAAACCCTCACACTGACGTTTTTCGGCCCTTGCGAGTTGGGAATAGGTGGAGATTGATGGAGGTGCAACTGGGTTCGACGGCGACGGATCCCGAGAGAGGCACACCAGCACTCGAGTCAACGACGACGAGAAAATGGAGATGAGCTGAGCATTGCAAATCTAAGAAAATGGTAGTGATATGCTTCCCTTTAACAATAGAGAAAATGCAGTCGGAGGTGTTATTGCATATCTGAGCTTTGTTTTTTTGGTATGAAAATAATGAGATTTCTATGTTGCGATGGTGCTAGGTGCTATCGGTGGCGGTGTTAGGAGGTGTTTGGTTGTCTCATGGTGCAACCTTTTTTTTTTTTTTTATTCTGTGGCAAGGGGTGGTAGGGCACGGTGGGGCTTTGGGGGTGGGTTAACGCTAGTTCTCTCTATGTATGTGTGTGTTTGCCATGGCTTCCAAATTGCATTTTCCTTATTGCTTAATTCTTTTATGTTGCATCCGATCTGTCTTCAAACTTATTCACAAGCCTTCTGAATATGCATATTTTTGTTTTGTTTTGTTTTCTTACCAAAGTTTAGTTTTTTGTGCATTTTCTTTAGTAATTTTTTTCTTAAGTGTTGTGGGTTCTCGAAATTCTAATTGTAGAGAAAATAATTTCTGATTGTAGTTGATCAAAAGATATGAGTCATAGATGTTTGTTGTATTTTGGAGAATTTGGTACACAAAAGAATTAGGCACTAGCTTTGCTCTTGGGCGGCGGTGCAAAGAAACGGAAGAGATGAAAGGGAGGAGCAGTAGTGAGATGAGTTTCAAAAGGGAGGGGCTGGTAGTGGCCTAGCTCTTTTCTATTGTGTGTGGTTGTATGTATTCTCACTTTTATGTGATTTCTAACGTGGCAGCTCATCAAAGGAGAGTTGATACTCTTCAATAAAACAGCCCGACCACTTAGAAACGAGACTAAAGAGTAAAATCATATGTTTTTAAGTGGTATGTAGAACATGACGACATTGTGGCTAGTATCCTAGCGAATGGTCTGGCAGTGACGACACCGACGATCATATTTGCTTGATATGCTATTCAGGCACTTGAACCCGCGTGGCAATGACACGAAATGTGCGTTGCGGTGGAAAAATATTGACTTTGCAAAACTTATTGCCTTACCTACTGGGGGAAGGAAAAAATAACTCAGCTAATTTTTTTGTCGACAATCGGAACCTGAGAATATTCAAGGATCCGTTACCGGGCAGGGTAAAACCAACAGCACAGAGACTTGCAGAACAGGAGCCACAAAGATGATTATATTTGAACAATAGCAGTTGTACTCTCTGAGTTGGTAGGAATACGCATAAGGAATTCATCTTAAGGGATGTTCGGTAATGTTTTTCATTTCATCTCATCTTAGGAATACAGTTTCGGTTCCGTAGTTTTCGAGATCGGATCGAACTGAACTGGACCGGTTGGAAAAATATATATATATATAAATTAATTTTATATATTATACAAAATATTTATATATATAATATATAATTATATATTAAATTTTTAATAACATTTTTAATATATAATTATATATAAAATAAAATTTTAATTTTAAAGATGAAAATTTAATTGATCATATGCTTTAAACATAATATATATATATATATTAAATTATTAATAACATTTTATCATAAAAAATAATACTTTATTATATATTTTTTACATTTAAAAAAAACCGAAAAAGTGGACCGGATCAGATCAAAAACCGGTAAAACTGGAGGTACCAGTTTAGGAGAATAATCGGGGCGTAATCGGTTTTGAAAAATGTAAAACCGGTATATACCGGTTCAGTAGTAGATTTTGTCCAAAACCGGACCGGTTACACCCCTACTCAAAACAAACAATTTCAAACTATCCATTACAACTTTTTCAAACTAATCATTATAATTTTCTCAAATTTTTAAATAAAATACAAAAAAAATTTAACTTTTTTAAATCTCAAAACAAATATAATATTAAAAAATAGCAGTGCTACTCCCATCAAAACTTCGGTACCGAATAGTGTATGTAATTTTTTCATTTTTTTTCATACATTTTTTTAATCACTTTACACATTTTAAAAAAAAAATTATAAAATTGTTATAAAATATTTTCTTAACCATTAAGTATAAAGTAAAAAAAAAAGAGTAGAAAACAATTCGGTAGAAAAATTCGGTGGGAGTAGTGTTTCTCATTAAAAAATTATGTTTTAACAATATTTTAATTTTATAACATTTTTATTCAACTTTTTCTCATTTATTTTTCTAAAATCTCATAAAACACATCATTTAAACAATTTTACTATTATTCACAAACTATTTCACTACTATTTTTATATTTCTCAACTCATCTCATTCTCTAAACATTCCTAATATATTGGTTGTGGCTTCAACGTTAGTTGTTTCTCGAGTGAAACTTAGGTTTCTCCAATTTCAATTTGACATTGGTAAACTTCTCTAACTTTATTTATGTAAAGTCTAGACCCAAATTATTTAGTCGTTTATAAGTTTGGACCACAGACCCAATTTTATTACAGTTAAAAAGAAGGTTATTTTTTTGTATTGAGCAGATAGGATTGGATATGAAATTATTGGTCTAGATTCAAAATGGGGTAATTTTCACCCGTTAGGCCCATATAATTAGCCTATAAATACATATATACATACAAATATATATATAAATATATATATATATTATGATACATCGTTAACTAGGTTGATCGTGTTCAAACTTCAAACAAATTAACGAGCACCAATATTCTCAAAGCCGCATGGAATTATTTTGGCCTAGATCAGAAGATCAATTTCGTTAAAGGAAAAAAAATTAAAAAATAAAAGAGGAGATCATGATGAATCATGTTGAATTCAAATACTCACAACAATAAATTTGTCTATTTCCCACGATTTCTTTTTCCAAGACATAAGATGGTGCAACCACGTAGCTGAAAAAATAAAATCAACCTTTCATCAAAAAATGATGTCCGACGACCAAAAAGTCGTCAACAATACATACTTTATTCTTTATTTTGTAATTAATTATATAATATGTCATTAATGAATTATGCAAATCTTAATCACTAATTCGATCTTAATTATGGTTGGGATCGGCAATCAGTTTCTTTTTCGCAACCTTTTTTGCCGCCATTAGCAGGCGTCTCATGGCAAGACGAATCGTCCGGATGCAGACCGCAATCGACAGGAATATTACCCGATCGTATAGGTTCATATTTGAGCGTAGATGCATCTGTATCTCCAACAAGAATCCCGCAGACCAACATGAACATGAAGATCAGGCAAATAACAGCTCCTTTAGACATTGCCATTATATTTAAGTAGTACTAGTACGTATAAGGTACGTACGAACTGTAAAGATCGATCGTTCTCTCTTGGTTTCCTAGACTTGGAGTTGGTTCTGATATCTTGGTAATGTGTGTCAAAGAGTTTGCTGATCATCAATATATAATATCTGGATCACAAGGTGTGTGGAATATTTTTGTAGCAAAATGGTTATACGTTGAGCTAAAAATAGTGTCTGCAGTACTTAATTAATTCCATGCACTTCGCATGCATGCATGAGTTTTTGTCGGACTCATTCGTGGTCAGAGTAATTAGAACGGGTCGGGAGGAAGTCATTTGGCTTCATGAGGTCCACCTACTTTTTTTAGGCACTCTAAAAATATATTAAAGGTTTGAAGAAATTAATTATTGGTAAAAATTAAAATTGCAACATGCATCATGTATTTACCATATGAATTGGTGGTTTACAATGTAAGGAATTAATTCATCATGCATATAAATAAAACTGATGAATTAATTAAAACACATAAATATATGAATGGAAGGGCTTGTTTGGCACTGCAAAGCAAGAAATTTGTGAAATGGCATGAAAAGATCGATCCTTGTCCAGAAACTTGAAGAAGGGGGGCGGAATAATTTTACGTGATCTTGTGGCTAGAAAATATAAAGGCTCAATTAATTTTGGCCAAAAATTAATTAACATTATCGTGTACATATATTCTGATCTATCCACTATAAGAAATAAGGAAGCTTATTCCAGCGATTTCATATTCACCATAATAGTAATCATTGTTGATAGTACTCTATTTTAGAGTACTTTATTTCAACACAAGCAAAGTCGTCGTAGCAAATTTGATTTTTATTGATATTCAACTCATTTTGATTATTTTTCTTTTTATATTTTTAACATATCCCAATAAGGAAGATAGTGTTGATGAGTTAATAGGCACAAATCAAGGGATTTTTAGACTTAGGCCTCGTTTACTTTTGTAGATGAGATTTTTTTTAGATATGTATGAATAATGTTGAGATATGTGAGTTGAGATGAGATGAGATGAGATGAGATAGTTTTGTTAAAATGTGTGTGTTTGTTTATAGAGATGAGACGAAAATGTTTAGACTTTTTTTGTAATATCTAATAAAGAAGAAAAACTAGGACCCACCAATTATTGTGTTTTTTTTTTTTTGGATAACAATTTATGTTGGGGCCCACAACACTATGCCTCACTCCTGCCCTCCCTCCCTGCCTCCCTCCATGTGATGTCGATGACCGCCCTCCTACATGGATGGTGATGCTGAGCCTCTTCCCCCATGGAGCTCTTCGAAGAAAAAATTTCAAAATCCACCCAGTTACCAGTCCATGGTCAACGATATGAGACCGAAGAAATGATCCAACGACCAATATCTGCCATCAAGGAGGTGGTGGAGGACAGCCACGACGCAATCCACCTCCAGAAATATCTTCTTGAATAATGGAGGCCTCAAAACTCATGCAGGTCTTCGATTAAGGCCAAGGAGTTGAGTCCGTTACTGCACTCACTCTTCCCACAATCAATGAACAGTATTAAAATAATAAGAGATGAACTGAGATTAAAAAAAAAAGTGAGATAAAAAATGGGTGTTTGATTTCAGAGATTGTTTGACCGTACAAAACTTGAGAAAAATTTTCAAAATTTTGTGTTTTATCTTTGAAAGCAAATGAGACCTTAGTATTTAAGTTTTTTTTTTTTTCCAAATTAAGTATTTTATTATGTTGGGTCTCTTCTACCGGGTGACGAATTTGCATAGGAAAAACAATGTCATAAAGACATTGATGGAGGGTGGGGTGACTACCTCAAACTCTTGAGATTGGGCAACTCGAAGACTTCCAAGTTAATAGTTAATAGTTTTTCGAGAAGTCTCATCGAGAGTGACTATCGAGGATTCTTACCGATTAATATATTTTTTACTTAATAGTTAAGTAAGTGTTTTTTAATAACTGTGTGAATTTCTTTTTTAAAGAAATGTTTAAGAAGTTTTAAAAAAATGTTTGAAAAAAAAAAGAAAAAAAAATAGCTATTTGGTGAGAATTCTCGGTGGGTGATGCTAAGTAGAGATCCAAAAATGGTTAAAAGTTTGGCTGGTGAGAACACTACAAGTTTATGTGAATGAAGTTGTTTTTATTCTTCAAAATCATGAGTGAATTAAAAAATGACGGTGCTACTTCCACAAAGGGAGTCCACCGAAACCACCACCGAATAAATAAAAAATTGTCTTTTTTCATTTTTTTTCAAACATTTTTTTAAATTTATTAAATATTTCTTTTTAAAAAGTAAAAAATATATATTCATTTTAAAATAATTACTTAACAATTAAATAAAAAAATGCATTCGGGGGCCATCAGAGATCACCTTGTGGGAGAAGCAATTTCCATTAAAAAAAAAAGGCTTCTTCGACCTTCCTTCTCTATTGATTGTATTGGGTTTGGATGACCTAGAGCCTACCGAAGAGTTTAACCAAAACAACCTACTTTCTAGTAATATTACTTTTTGAGTCAAGTCTTCGAATGATAACTCTTTCCTACTTTTTAAGCTTCGAACTCCTTTCCTAATAGAGCTTGTAACGCACAAACTCAGTTCAACCGCTTTGGCCTTTCCCGGGATTTACATTAGGGGATGTTTGGAAATATTTTTCATCCCATCCCATTTCACATCTCATCACATCTCACTTTATTCCCAAATATAATTCAAATACAAACACTTTCAAATTATCATTAGAACTTTTCTAATTTTTCAAAAAAAAAAATTTCAACTTTTTCAAATCTCAAAATAAAAATTATACTAAAAAATTATATTTTAATAATATTTTAACTTTATAATATTTTTTATTCAACTTTTTTCTCTCTCATTTCTCAAAACTCCATAAATACTTATCTCAAACTACCTCTCACTACTATTCACAAATCATTTTATTAATATCACAAAATTATCATCTCATCTTATTTTTCAAGCATCCTCTTACTATTTGGGTAGTAGCATTCTTTTCTTCTATATCAAGCAAATTGATAAGTTTGGATTAGGAGTTCTTCACTAATTCAACATCTTTACAATTAGATATCAACATTGTAAGAAACCGACTATAATGAAAATATTGATAGTGAAATATCCCACTTCGAGGGTAAGAAATCCTCCAAAAAAATTAGAAAGAAAGTGAAGAAAAAAATAAGTTTCTATTACGTTCTAGATAATTCATCTGGAGCACTAAGGCTCGTACATATAGCTGGAAGAAAGATGGCTTATCCCTAACTTGGGCTTAGGTTGACTACCAAGCAAACTAGAAAAAAGAAAACAGACTAAGGACGTATACCTACCGTAACACACCACTTAATTAACCATTAGATTAACCTTTAAGCACTCTAGATTAGATTTTTAATTTTGGATTATTACTTACATTAAGGTTGATAGTGAGGTTAGCCTTAATCTTAGCACTTAATACCATTAAGCTAAGGATTAGACAAGTAAGCCCATTAGTGAATTTAGAGGCTTTTAAGACCTTAGAGCATTCATGGGTCTAGCCCAAGAAGCCTTGAACCAAGCCCTTAGGAAATTCAAGACTTGGTAGCTAGCCTTGGCCCAAGCATAAGAAAGGCATAAAGCCTTTGGGCCAAAGTTGGTGTATAATTGATCCATGGCCCAATTAGACCAAGTCAAGCAGTTTCAAGCCAATCTTAGTGGATCTTGAGGTTTATTTTCAACCCTAAAAATCTGGAAATGAGATTCCTCTCATTCAAGCCCAAGAATCATAAGCCATGAACCCACACATTTGACCCGTTTATGCCCACAAGTCCCAAAACCATGTTTGGATTTATTTCACCATTTAAGACCAAAAATCTAATACACCATACCATTGGTTTCCTTAAACCCAAATCATATCCTAAGTACTTAAATTAAGTTTCAAAAGTTGGCTAAGACCATGAACCATCGTACTTGAGATTAGTGAACTTTAAGTCATGCTTTGAAACTTAATTTCGTTTAATCTTTTCTTAACCTTCTAATTCGAATTTTTCTTGATTGATTATTTCATTTCATCATACTTAGACCTTACTAATATCCTAGCTAAACCTCCCCACATGTCATTAAGGAAAATGACATATCAAACCTCAAACTTGCATCAATCGGTTATTGTGTATCACCTTTGAGTACGTGGACTGTATTGCCCTTAGGCCCAATATTTTGTGGTTTAACCTTCAAGGGTAATATGGTCCTTAGACACCTCATGAGACCCCTTCAAACCCAAAATTAGCCTTGGACGAAAATGGTTCCACAAACCAAACCAAGAAGCCAAACCGATTGCACTTTAGTCTAGTTTGAATGGGAATCAGTTAGGTTCGAATTTAACCAACCATCTGCCTTGATGGAGCCACCACCCCATGCCACCTCCATCACCACCCAATCCCCAAGAGGTCCCATGACCATCAAGAGAATTTTGACTCAGTTTTTCCTATCAAAAACCATCTAAAACCGAACTCAAAAACTGTCAAACAAAAACCACCTGAACTCGCCGGTTTGCAATGGTGGTTTGATTGACTTGGGGTAATCTGAATCATGCCCCACAACCTGGACACCTCTAATGGACAATTGTAGCTACAGTGAGGAGAAAGTAATGGTGGTTTCAGGCCACTATGCCCCCTGCACAAGGTGACATAAGCCATGGAAAGCAAGCTGAAAAATTTCCAGACTGGTGCACCACCTACTTCACCCAATCACCAAGCATCTAAGTTAACATCTCTCCCCCTCTTGAAACTTATAAATACCTCACTCACTTCCTCCACACCTCAGCCCTAAGCTTCCCCTTGAATCTTGAAAGTACTTCTCCCCCTTAGAGATCAAAAGAGTAAAATCGAGTGAGTTTTGTTAAGTTATTGAGTGTTCTTGATCAAAACTATCTTGAGTGCTTAGAAGGTCACGAAATTTGTAGGTTTTCTTGCTCTTGATCTTAGTTAACATCTCAAGCTTTGTTTCCAAGTGTTGGTATGAAATTTAGTTGAGTTTTGAGAAGGTTATCATGCTTAGTTAAAAACCGGGTCATTAAAGGATGGTTTGAATGATTAAATGATCTTAAGTGAAAATTTAGTTATGTCATGTCTTAAGCATGATTTGATATGATTTATTATTGTCTTATAATAATTATGAACGATTTGATTTGTGATTAAAAGCATGCCATGATAAGTTTTAAATCTATCTTATTTTGATCAAGAAGTATGAATCGATTTTGAATAAATTGGTGATTAAGGATTTCTTAGCCATTTAAGTGTTAGGATGAACTTGATATCCAAGAATTAGCCTCTATCATGTCATTAAAGATGTTAGTGATTATTTGTGATTAAAGAAAATCTCATATGCATACATTCATAAGGATCAATAGTTGTCAATTGAAAACACACTTAGACATCAACTAGATTGCATGCCACGGGTTAGTACTGTTTGGGCAAGTTCTACTTTGATTTTTAAAAGATCATAGATGATTTTAGAATTCCAAAAATATGAAGTCCATGAAATTTGGTTAAATTTGGAGTTTATTTGCAATTAATGAAAATTTGGGTCCTAAATGACAATTTTTGCAAGTCTATGGATATTTTTATAACTACTCAATTTTTGAAGCTTTTGATTGTGAACATCAACAATAGAAGTATTAATCCTAATTTAATACGCATTTGATTTATGCAACTACGACGTTTTTTCAATTTGCTCCGAAAGTTTGTAAGTTGGTATTTAACTTACACCTTGATAAGTTATTTATGAATTATTGATAAATGATTCATTCATATTTCAATTGTTATTTTGAGCATAAAATATCATGTTATATGATATATTGAGTGCATGACATGTGATATTTTTTACCATTTTTGCATATTACATTTATAAATATCATTTTCAAATGAAAACTTACTACATATGCACATGTCCTGAAATACATTTTTCAACATAACATGAAAAATAATTTGTCACAACCCCAAAGGCTAGGATGGGGATATATCATAGTAGAACTCCAATGTCCACTCTATAGTATTTAAGAATGGAGTAGTAACTCTTGGGTTGAGGTAAAACGGTCAATAGGCTTCGAATGAGTTCTTTTTAAAGAATGCCGAAGCGAAGTCAATATATTATGACATTTAAAGTTGGTGGATGTATACATTATGATGTTATGTTATATTTACCAATACATTAAGAACAAGTCTATAGATAATATAGTTTCAACGTGAGTTGTACTACTGTCACCAGCAGGTACTCACAGTGCATATGAGGAACTACGACATTAGCACAAGTTATGATGTTAATTATGAATTGCTAATAATGATGAAAATTTATGATGAAGTTATGTTTTCAAAAATGATGGCCAAAATGTTTACTGAATGAAAACATGTGTCTCCATTTTTCTAAAATGTTAAGGAATCTGAATGAGAGACATGCATACTAATTTTTCTACATCTCATGCATTGCATATTTATCATGCTTCATGTTTAATTTATCTTTGTATAAATTGGTTGTTTAACTTATTGAGATTTCAAGTAAATCTCACCCTTTTATGAGACCATTATCATTCCACTCGGAATTATGCAAGTTGCGTCAAAACACGAAGAGAACGAGATAGATGGAGTGTTGGATCCTCATGATTGAGGAGGAGCCAAATCTTGAGAGGAAATTGAATTTAATCTTGATATTTATAGCCCAAGTCCTTCGTGCTTTAAATCACATGAAGAAAATAATTTGACTTTAACTCTTAGTTGTACAAAGTCTATGCTACATTGGTATTTTGAACTTGATTATTACTAATGAAATTATGATTTTTTTGTTATTCTGGCATAAATTATACTCACCTTTTATTTTTGCTGCGAATAGTGCATACTGCTAGTTGCATAATAGGATAAATTGCATATTAACTATCATGTACAAGGATATGTAACCTTGTGTTGTATGTCCCAACGCTCTAAGTCTCTGTTCCATCTCAAACGGAGATTGAGAGCATCACACCTACTCTATGGGCTAAGCCTGTTAACTACAATTAGGTCCAACAAATAAATTACATGCATGCTAAGAAAAATAACATAGCAAAACACAATAAGGCCCCCGAGCCTAACCCTGTTACATATCATTTCACATGTCAGACTATTACAAATCCTCTCTCATTAGAACATCTTGCCCACAAGATGTGGGTAAGTTTCCTTGATCTTGGAAGAGCATCTTGCCTCCTGCCAAGATTCCATCTCAAATTTAACATCATTGCCACTTGGACAAACATTGGATACAATCTCAGTTTTAACAACAATTGAATGCAACTCATCTTTTGTGGCAGTTTTTACTATATCATTTTCAGTCTTCTCCGCTTTCAAATAAAAATAATTACTTTTTTTGAGAAAAACTGGTCCAAGATGGGTCAAAGAAGTTGAATCAACTTTTGAATATGGGTGCAATCATCAACTTGCTTGCTTGATTTCAATTTGAGGAATTGGAAATGTGAATCTACAAACAAGTGTGACCTTCTTTAGGAGATTGGAGCAAAACTCAATGGCACTAATGAAGAAAGGAGATTGGAGCAAAACTCAATGGCACTAATGAAGAAAGGATAAGAGAGGGTCATTATGCCTTAGGGGTAAGTGTTGGTGATAGAATTGGATTTGAGTTTCTTGTGGTAGTATGATGTGGTTCGTTTAGCGAGGATTAGGGTTTCCAATTAGGATTCAACTAAGGGATTAAGAGCCAATGACAAAGAGAGTAAGGGACACCTTCTAGCCAGGGAGGATGCCATACAAGGCGTCCTCTAAGCATGAATGGAGGTCACGACAAAAGGGACATTGTAATAACTGTGAAGTAAACTATGAGCTTAACTAAGGGTTTAAGAAGGTGGTGTCAATTTGGGTGGAAGTAAGAGTGGTAGAGCTGATTTTATATCTCAATGAAGTATTCGACGTGGTCATTCTTACCAACGCCACCATCAACCTTTGCATGTTGCGCGTTCCCAATTTTTGTAACAGCTCCTACTCTTACTTCGTCTTGCATCGCACAAATTTGCTGCTCCAGATATGATAGATTTTTCATTGAAGCTCTTCTTGGAGTCTTTTAATTTTTGTTGAAAAAATATGATAATTTGTTGTGTTTGTTCTACCAGCTCCATGATTTTGTAGGTTGTGCAAGAATTTCTTCCAATGCATATACATTGGTGTCTCTAATACCAATTTGTAACAATCCAACTATAATGAAAATATTGATAGTGAAATATCTCACTTAAGTGTGAAAAACCTCAGCCCAAGACCCTGTTACATATACTTACACATGTTGGACTGTTACAAACAACCTCAGACTTGATAAAAGTTTTCCACTACTACTAAAAGCTTAAACAAATAATTCAAACATTGAAAACGGCAATGATGTAAGCATTTAGATCTGGGTGGACTTGAACCACCATCCTCTCAAAACCAAGATGACCAAGGCTCGAGCGCTCAACCATTTCGAGCTTCCAGATCTTCTCCTTTACAATAATTCGAGGGTTAAGAGAAGTTTAAACAAGTTCTCGTTGATTATTGGGGTGATGTTTATTCAAATAAATAATGATTCCATCTTAAAACATGGGAACCTTCCATATAATTAATTACACCATAAATCAAACTTCACTTGACTACGGAATAAGGAAAAGAACAATGGGAACCGTTCTAAATAGATAAAGGAAGCTCGTTTTCTGAGTTTGAAATTTTTGAACGGAGTCCACCATAAATCAAACTTCACTTGTCTCTCTGTACTCAGGTTGATAACAAATGAAATGCTGCATAATTTCATGCCGAAAATAAAGAAACACTCGATGGTGTATCACTAGTTTCGTTCAGAAACGACGACTTTTTGGACCGCAATGGCCTCGCAAGCTTATATCAGAAAAGTTATCAACAGAAAGAAATGAAGTTCTTACCGACGCTGACGTCCAGTTAAGCCCTTATTGTCGTCAAGCAGCTTCGGACCGATCCCATTAGAAATGAGCATTTAACTCAACTTCCAAGATCTTCACCAACTACTGTATCAACGTTGAAAATTATTGACTAGAGTTATGATGAACGCTTCTACTAAACTGGAATTATAATGAAAGCTGAAAATAAATTTATCATAGACTCTAAAAAAGAAAATGAGCTAGTCACAGCCGCCATTAGGAGGAGCCAAACAAGATTGAATATGAACTACGAAATGAAAAGATTCAGATTCAAGTTTTTGGATCATACTCGGTATCATCACCTCAGATGCTGCACAACCTCATGCTTGAAACACCTAAAACCTTCCAAGTCACTTTGGCAGCCAAAAACCTTGACATGTGGCACAACACCTTTCCACATCACCAGCTAGAATCGATATGCAGGGCGAACACAACCTCAAAACAAGCACTTTGAATGCCCATAAGGACTTAATACAGGAATACAGTTCTTGATCTCAAAGTGTAGTAGAAATACGCGGTACATATTAACATACAGTCCTCCCAAAAGACGAAACTTGCTGATCCAACAAATGAAATCTAGTAAACCATATTCGATCCAAAACTACAACAAAGACGCACACGTTGGCAAATATGAGGTTACAAGAACTGCTGCGGTTAGGCCATTACGAAGCCAGAGATGCCATGGATAATTAGTAGTGCAATGTAATTGCGACCACTGAAAGGCGACTTGATTGTCTTGCTTATGTTCTTGTTCATTGTAAATTGGGTTGATTATATAGATAATTACTTTCAAAAACATTTGATGTAGAAGGGAAGGCAAATAGACAAATATAAGTTACAAAAAGGTTTAAATATTATTGTCTTTTGTTTAAAAATTTGAAAAATTACAACAATTGGGAAAAAGTTGAAGATTTTAAATTAACAAATATTTTGTATTGAGTGACGTTTGGAAAACGTTTGCAACAATCTTTTGAATATGACAAAAAAAGAAGTCAATAGATTTGTTGCTCCATGGACAAGATTTCCAACATATTAATTAAGATAATCTTTTCCGTTTTTCATAATCTGCTCCGACACATGCTTCTAAAATCTATAGTTCAAATTTCAATACTTCTTTTTTCAAAAGATCTATAGTTGAATAAATTAAATAGATAAAGGAAAATCTGATATGAAGAGTATACCTCAAACTCCATGTGAATTGCCAGTGCATGAGCCGTAATTCTGCTGATGTATCTCAGCTACCCCTTTCATCTGGTAAGCAACCATGGGCGTCGAGAGCGAAAATATAAACGATCGCAGAAAAAGCAGCACAGGGAAACAGCACACACCGGTGGGGAGACCCCGGGCAAAATCCCCGTGCGATCTCCCCCTCAAACAGAAACGTATCACTTTTTATTATGGTTCTTTGTGACCTGCCATGCAAGCGCACCTGTCATGGCAAAGGCCGGATGACAAAAATGAATCAGGACTCATCAGCCAGATTCAAACTCTGGTCCTTTCGTCCTGATATTATCTTATACATCCATTTACATCAACAAATTACATGGAACGATCTGCCACAATTGATCTTTTCATAATATCATCTCCGCAATCGCGCTCCCACAGATCCAGCGCCTTCGCGGGGACCAGCAAGCCTTCCCGTGAAATCATAACTCTCAGACACCGAACCTGAAAAATTGGCTCCGGACGAACGCCACGCCTGCCTCCAAGAAAACGAATAAAATAAAATCACAGCAACGAAACATTCAAAGGCGAGGAATTTAGGTCAAAGAAAATCAATCGATGAACAAACCCTAGAATCGAAACGGAAGCAGATCCCGTAAATCGAAGCGATCATTTTAGAGATCTACAAAAACAAAAGCAAAAAGGCCAAGAAGGTATCTTTATAAACTACGAAGCGATACCAAGAATTCAAAACATAAAGAAGAAGAATCATCACAAGAAAAAAGTGATATCCGCAAACAAACCTTGAAGTAGATCGCTCAGAAAGAAGATCCTCGACCTATCGAAGTTCAGACCAGAATTTTAATAGAGTCAATCGGTTCACAGTCTTCTACCGGCCATCAGCGTGTGGCTCCCTAAGCGACCTAGCCGAATTCGAGAACATGATGCAAGGCAGGGAAGCCTCGAGGAAGAGACCTGCAAGGGAATTATGAGAAAACGGAGGCGTGCAGTAGACCAAGGGCGTAGAAAGAAAGCCAGGCGCTTTCCTTGCTCCCGTTGTTTTTGACAATATATAACGAAACGGACGGTTGAGATTGTACAAACACTTTAGAATCGACGGATAATATCAGACTACCTTTGTTTTGACACGGCAGTGTGCGTTATTCGCACGCATATCAGAAGTCCTTCTAGAATTGATCTCGTGAAACACACAGCTCATTTACGTAGTCCTCACTCCTCACGCCCCTTTCATAAATTCGGTTATTGACTAATTTCATTTAATTGATAAATTTTAAAATTAAAATTAAATTTTAATAGATGAATTTTAATATTTTCAAATATCACTACTTTTATTTATAACATATAAATAAAAATTATGCCTTCGAATGAAAACAAGGCATAATCAATTCACGATCCTCTTCTAACCAATATAGCTCATTTTCACAAAAAAAAACTATCATCTTAGTTAATTTTATAAAACTCGCTCGTTTGTTTTTAAAGATAAGATGAGATTAAAGTTAAAAAATTAAATAAAGTATTGTTAAAATATATTTTTTAATATTATTTTTGTTTTGTAATTTGAAAAAGTTGAATTGTTTATTTTATTTTGTATTGAAAATTGAAAAAGTTGTAATGATTAGATGAGATGTTTTCTGAAAACAAACGAGGCCAATCTGACTTTTTTCACCTAATAGGTTCACTGAAACTTCAGCTGGTGTTGGACCTTTCACTTGTGTCTGTTGAAAGCTTGCCACCTCTTCTTTTGCACATCTTCAAATGCTACATTTGGATATTAAATTGAGTTGAATTGAGTTTTAATATTATTATTATTTTAGAATTTAAAAAAGTTAAATTATTTATTATATTTTGTATTGAGATTTGAAAAAATAGTAATGATGAATTGAGATGAGTTTTCAATAAAAAAACAAATCTATTTCTCCTTAGCTAAATTCTTCTAAGAACACAAGTAGTTTCCTCAAGTTCACTTTTCTGTAAATATATTATAAAAATTAACATTTGTACACTTCCATTTCTGTAAACTGCTCAAAGAATTTGCCTAAACATCTTGAGCAACAACACAACATAAGGTTTACGTTCCAGCAACCATTGTCATCAATTAACTCTTTAACAGTAGCTTCACTTGGAAGAATCTTCACATGTGATTGAACCCTATAAGTAGTAGAAGTTGGTAACCACTCTCCATCTCATACCCTCTGTTATCTATGAAGGACCATTACCAATCTTAGCAGCCAAAATACACCATTGTTTAAAGTATTTTTTTTTTTCGTTATCTTGGCCAGTAAAGAATTGGGACCTCTCCTTAACTCTTGATTTATATGTCCCCACCAGAACTGAGCCATCATGGTTGAGATCTCCTTACACAACTAATTAGGCAACTTAAAAACACTCATTGCATTAGTTATTGCTTGTATAACTGTTTTTACAAGATTTCTTTGCCAGCCTGAGATAAAAAGTGATTATTCCAGCTGTTTATTCTATTTCATGCTCCTACGTCTTGTACTGATTCATCTCTAACATTTCACCTTGTATTCAGTTTCTGCCCAGATGCATGTTCGTACCTATCCATTAAACTTAACCCTTCTGCACATAATAGGAAAATATAAGGAGACTCCCTAGTCATCCATTAACAAGCACTAAGTATTACACTATTGAGACACATTTCATTATTAAATTTGTCCATTTATCACCAAAACCAATTTTTCCCATATCTGCCCTGACGTAAGTCCATTCAACTAAACATCCAATTTTAATGTTATACTCCATTCCCTCCCTTTCTGTCTAGTTTTCAAGGTATGTATGGTAACACAATCTTCAGCCTATTAGCAATAGTTTTATACAATACACTGTATAAACTTATTGGTCTAAAATCACTAACAAACATGGGACTATCTATCTTGGAAATTAAGATCTCATTTGTTTTCAGAGATGAGATGAGATAAATTGAATTAAAAGTTGAAAGTTAAATAAAATATCGTTAGAATATATTTTTTTAATATTATTTTTATTTTAAATTTTGAAAATGTTGAATTGTTTATTTTATTTTGGGTGGTAATTTGAAAAGATTGTAATGATAATATGAGATGAGAATGGTTGTAAAAACAAACAAGGCCTAATGCAACATATGTCGAATTAATCCTCTCCTACAACTGCCCATCATTAAGAAATCTTAGAACTATTGTAATAATCTCATCCCCAATTATATTTTAGTATTCTTGATAAAAGCAAGCCTCAAAACCATTGTGGCCTAAGGATTTTAAAGGCCCCGTTTGAAATAGTTCATCCTCCACTTCCATCCTAGTAAATGTTTTCTCTAAATTCTCATTCATCTCCATGGTAGCTCGACTCTCTAAATGAGATAAACAATCTTCTATTGCACCTTGTGAGGGACTGCTTGAACTATAAACTTCCTTATAATGGTCTTGAAAAGCTCATTGAATTGTTTATATTATTTTGTGTGGTAATTTGATAAAGTTATAATGATAAGATAAGATGAGATGAGAATGATTGTGAAAACAAACAAGGCCTAATGCAACATATGTTGAATTAATCCTCTCCTCCAACTTCCCATCATTAAGAAATCTTCGACCTGTTGTACTAATCTCATCCCCAATTATATTCCAATATTCTTGATAAAAGCAGGCCCCAAAACCATTGGGCTGAGGATTTTAAAGGCCCCATTTGAAATAGTGCATCCTCCACTTCCATCCTAGTAAATGTCTTCTCTAAATTCTCATTCATCTCCATGGTAGCTCAACTCTCTAAATGAGATAAACAATCTTCTATTGCATCTTGTGAGGGACTGCTTGAACTATAAAATTCCCTATAATGGTCTTGAAAAGCCCCTTGAATTTCCAACTGATCTGTTCTTAAAACTGACATAAAGCCCCTTGAAAGTATATTGTGTTTCTATCTCCTAATTTATACCAGTTTTTCTTGGCTTTTTGTCTCCACTTTATATCTTCTTGTTCTAATAGATAATCTTTTAATTAGAGCTACATTTTGTGGCCCCTCAACTTCTTGTAATCTTTTTAAAGCTTCTGTCTTCTCCTTAATCAACTTCTCACCTCTATTATTACTCCATTTTGATGAAGAATTACTGCACTGAAAAAGAGCAGATTGTACTCTTTCCAGCAGGTGTGTAACTGGAAACTAAGCATTCCAAACCTCCTTAGTTATTTTCCCACAATCATCATCATTTGTCCAGCACACTTTCGCATGGCTATAACATATTTATACATCACTCCATGGTAATGCACCATGGAAAATTCTTTGGGTTAAGCCTAGACAATAATTTCCAAGTTCATTTCACTCACCTCAGGTTGACCTTCTATTGTCTCCCAACCACTGATATGCCTCAACGAGAAGTTATGATCAACAAAATTAATCTCAGATTTCCACATAAGTGTCAAAGCCCCACTTCTCCGTACTGGGTCAAAAATAAAGCACACATCAAAACCTAATTTCCTTTTCACAACTTCTATTTTTGACGTTGTAAGTAGTGTTTCCATCATAAACGCCACTTTGAGATACTTTACATTTACCAATTGGTAAAGATCTTGAATTGTCCAAGGGCTCCCAAGCCCTCGGCAATTCCAACTCAAAAGATTCATAATCCTCAGCGGGGTTGACTAGTAACCTCCGCCGATTCCTCCTCCACACCATTTCCGGTTAACCCAGTAATTATTTATGCTTTTTTCCCTATTTCCTGTTCTAAGTTTTCATCAACCGAGAACAAACTAGAGTGCTTTTTAACAGAGGGTAATAGAGGACACTAACCTGTGCTTCCTTGCGACAGAGCTCCCGTCCAATTTCTTTTTGTGTGTATTCCTTTTGTGAATTCGTATCAACAACTCCCTCTCATACGCTTTTCTACGTACCAGAGTTATGTCATCTAAAGCAATCTCCCATCAGACTAGCCCTTGAACATGACAATTGGAGAACATTCTCTCGATCTAAATTGTGAATCGATAAACTGGTGCTTGAATCATCTTTATAAGCTTATTGCCCCATTCCTCAATGCCTTCATCCATTATCTACCCTCAGCCATGAACCAAACTACTTGTCTCCACCTGTAATTTGTTTTTTGTTCACATAACCAGAGTCACTGCCACTGTCGCCATGAACCATCTTACAGCAATTGAAGCACATTTTTTGTAATTTTTTATCGACACCCACATACTTCTTACGTTGAGGTTTATAATTCTTCCACGAGCAACTACTCTCCTTAAATCAATTTCCACCCTAACTTTGAGATACCTCCCCCAACCTACTCCATCATCAGGGACATCAATATCCAAAATTCTACCAATTGATGAGGTTGTAAGATACCATTAAAACGTTTCAAAACAAACAAATTATTATTAAATAGCCATGGCCCTTCTATCCAATATCCGATCTCTACCATTGCAATTTACAAAGATAATAACAAAAGTACTTAATCGTATCGTATCTCCTTGAAAGTAACTCATTTTTTCACTTTCCACACCTTCCATGGTAGCCCGAATTAGTTCCTTCTGAATATATGTATCTACATAAATCCTACCGATCAAACTCCTTTCACATTTCTCAATTCATCAACTCGATTATCAATTTCTGCATTTTCTTTGTCATAGAAGCTACTTGAGTTCCAAACTTCACTTAACTCCTCTATATTCACTGAAAAACCTCCACTAAGCGTTGGACTAATTCTCTCTACTTAGTGGGAGTAGAGTTAAAACCTTATCATCTTTCACCTTAGACGATGATCGAGAGGCGACTATAAGAGGACAATTATGTTTTAAATAGGGAATATTTTTGTAAAATAAATTATAAAAAAAATAATTATGTATGTATCATTACTCTTCATGGGCACTGCTACATGTATGCACGGAACAAGTCCACCAACAGTGCACTTCATCTATTTTTTTTCAATTTTTTTCAAAATAGAATGCACTATTGGTACACTCTTTCAATGCACTGTTTCAGTCTGTTTAACATATTCCATTTAATAATGAACAATGCTAGGACCACCAAGAAAATTGATCGAGGAATTGTACCCTCAATGTATAATAATATGTTTGGTTCTTTTTCTAAAGCATTTTTTATGTAATTTAAATACAAAAATATAAAAACAATACTAAAAAATTAAACAAACACAAATCCTAAATTATGCCAATCTGTAAAAATTAAACACTTTGTTAGTGTACCTATTATTTTCTTTTAATAATAGTGACAAAACCTATTTGAAGGCTTGTAGGGGCAAAACCTTTTTAAATTTTATTCATTGTCCCTGTAGGGGCAATTTTTATAAGCACCACTAATTATTTCTTGTTTGGTCACAGATAAGATGAAAATTGAAAGTTGAATAAAATATAATTAGAATATAAATTTTTAATATAAAATATATATATTAATTATTTATATTATATAAAATATTTCCATAACGAAGCGGAGGTGAGAGAGTGGGGAGAAGCGGAGGTGAGAGAGTGGAGAGAAAAAGGTGAATCCACCACCCCCAATGCCCAGTATAAACCTCATCAAGAATGAGGCTGGATCTTCTACCACTAGTGTCGTATCTACAGAACTAGACATTGCTAACAGGTTCCAGCCACTTGGCAAACCTGTCCAACCACAGACTTTCTCGTCTGCGGTAACTACAACCTTTGACCCATATGCGAAACCAATTGAGTTAAAGAACACAAATGTTATTGTCCCTCAGTTTTTCCTCCCAAAAGGAAAATCTGAATATTTGAAAAAGAATTTTGCTTCTTATCTGTTCCATATCGAGCCTAACAGCACGATATATACAGATGTTTTCCAAATTTCTTCTTCTTACTTTCCTTCTCTTTTCCACTGGATCCCTGAAGATTTTTCAAAAAATCTCCAATTCTATTCCAGTATTCTTATCCAAACAAATTATTTGGTTATCAAACCTATTTATGACAAGGTTGATACCAACAAATTAATATTTCACAGTGCCTATATCCACCGAGTCATTACTCAAGCAGAATGGGGATATACCCCATCTATTTCCAAACGACTCGCCCAAACAGACACTACTTTTTCTTACTTTGATGCTTGGAAGCGCTTCATGTTCTTCCAAACCCCAGATATGAGTCACTCTTGGTTCATAAAATTTGATTCTAAATTTAAAGGAAATTTTCCTCTCTGGTTCATCCAATGGTGGAACCAATATGGATTAATTCCTGAAAATCTCCCTGATGAGCTCTTCAAAGCTTATCAACATTTCTCAAAAATCGTTGATCCAACTTTGGATCAACACTCCAAAAAATTTCACCATACTTTACACTTCTGTAAAAGATACCACCTCCCGTGGATCTTTAAATGGAATTATGAAAGAAATGGTGATGTTATGACCCGAGTTTATTTCACCAAATGGTGGGATAAATTTGCAAGTTCTGAAAAGATTGTTGATTTATTGATCAAGGATTTTCCACAGACTGCACCGAACCTGCAGAATAGAAAAGAATTTCCGAAGATCATGGCTGGACCATCCAAGGCTCCTGAATATCCCTTAAATCAAACCCCTGCGTCTCCAACAAAATCCGAGGGGGTAAAAGACAAGGACAGTTCATCCACAAAATCCTCCAAGTCTAAAAAAACTGATATCTTTGATGGACTTAAAAAGAAGGATTTAATCAACATACTTAAAGAATCACTATCAAAGTCTCAAAGCAAATCTGAAGATGAAGAAAGATGATATGATAAATATGCATTGTCTGATTCTTCATCTTCAGATTTGCTTTGAGACTTTGATAGTGATTCTTTAAGTATGTTGATTAAATCATTCTTTTTAAGTCCATCAAAGATATCAGTTTTCTTTTTAGACTTGGAGGATTTTGTGGATGAACTGTCATTGTCTTTTACCCCCCGGATTTTGTTGGAGACGCAGGGGTTTGATTTAAGGGATATTCAGGAGCCTTGGATGGTCCAGCCATGATCTTCGGAAATTCTTTTCTATTCTGCAGGTTCGGTGCAGTCTGTGGAAAATCCTTGATCAATAAATCAACAATCTTTTCAGAACTTGCAAATTTATCTCGGTGAAATAAACTCGGGTCATAACATCACCATTTCTTTCATAATTCCATTTAAAGATCCATGGGAGGTGGTATCTTTTACAGAAGTGTAAAGTATGGTGAAATTTTTTGGAGTGTTGATCCAAAGTTGGATCAACGATTTTTGAGAAATGTTGATAAGCTTTGAAGAGCTCATCAGGGAGATTTTCAGGAATTAATCCATATTGGTTCCACCATTGGATGAACCAGAGAGGAAAATTTCCTTTAAATTTAGAATCAAATTTTATGAACCAAGAGTGGCTCATATCTGGGGTTTGGAAGAACATGAAGCGCTTCCAAGCATTAATATAATCAAAGTAAGAAAAAACAGTGTCTGTTTGGGCGAGTCGTTTGGAAGTAGATGGGGTAGATCCTCATTCTGCTTGAGTAATGACTCGGTGGATATAGGCACTGTGAAATATTAATTTGTTGGTATCAACCTTGTCATAAATAGGTTTGATAACCAAAGAATTTGTTTGGATAAGAATACTGGAATAGAATTGGAGATTTTTTGAAAAATCTTCAGGGATCCAGTGGAAAAGAGAAGGAAAGTAAGAATAAGAAATTTAGAAAACATCTGTATATATCGTACTGTTAGGCTCGATATGGAACAGATAAGAAGCAAAATTCTTTTTCAAATATTCAGATTTTCCTTTTGGGAGGAAAAACTGAGGGACAATAACATTTGTGTTCTTTAACTCAATTGGTTTCGTATATGGGTCAAAGATTGTAGTTACCGCAGACGAGAAAGTCTGTGGTTGGACAGGTTTGCCAAGTGGCTGGAACCTGTTAGCAATGTCTAGTGCCGTAGATACGGCAATCTACGGCACTAGTGGTAGAAGATCCAGCCTCATTCTTGATGAGGTTTATACTGGGCATTGGGGGTGGTGGATTCACCTTTTTCTCTCTCTCTCTTGTTTTCTTCTTGCTGGCCATGATGGGGTTTCTACAAGAATTCACGGGTGAGAAAGTCAGGGATTGAATTTTGTGTGCCTTTGATGTATTTAATATCAAAATCAAAAACACTTAAAATAGCTTGCCATCGTACAAAAATATGTTTTGATGCAATGTTTTTAACATCTTTTTCTAAAACAAATTTTTGGTCAATTCTGACCAAAAATTTTTTATTTAAAAGGTCAGATTGAAATTTGGATATACTATAGCCAAAATTTCTTTTTTGATAGTACTGTATTTTTCTTGTGCAAGATTCCAGGTTCCGGAATGGAAACGAACAATTTGTTCAGATGAACCTGGTGAAACGCATTGTTTCAGAATGCCACCATAACCAATGTCTGAGGCGTCTGTCTGCACGATTTTAAATGAATCAGAGGTAGGGATACCAAGGCACGGAAGAGTTTTGACATGTGTTTTGATTTTCCTTACCAGATTTGTATGGATTTCTGTCCAAGGAGGAGGATTAGAAAGAAGTCGTTTGAACAAAGGACGACATTGTTTCCTCATATCCTTGTAGAAATCAGCAACATAATTGAGAGATCCTAAAAATCTCTGCAATTGTTTTTTATCAAGAATGACATCAGGAAATTTGTCGGCAAATTCAATGGCTCTTTGAATAGGCCTGATTTTGCCTTCAGAGATGTCATAACCAAGGAATCTAGTCTTGGTTTGAAACAATTTAATTTTTGTTGCCGAAACAACAAGACCATTGAATCTAATGATGTCAAGGAACGAATTCAAGTGTTTCCAATGTTCATCAATAGATTTAGAAAAAACAAGAACATCATCGATATAGACAATGGTGAAAGTAGAGAACGAATTGAAAATATCGTTCATGATATTTTGGAATTCACTGGGAGCGTTTTTAAGGCCGAAAGGCATCACGTTTCATTCAAAATGACCAAAAGGGATAACAAAAGCAGTCTTATACCTATCTGACTCGGTTATTTGGATTTGCCAAAAACCGGACTTTAGGTCAAATTTGGAAAAGACCACAGCTTCACTTAACCTATGAATTAAGTCATTTTTGTTGGGAATAGGGTACCTAATCCACTCTAAGACTTTATTCAAGGGTTTGTAATTAATAACTAGACGAGGGGTTCCTCGTTCTAGTTCTGCATTCTTTTGGACATAAAAGGCAGGACAAGACCAGTGTGACTTGCTTTTCCTGATAATACCTTTATTCTGAAGATCTTGTATCTCCTTCTTACAATATTCCAGCGTCGTTCTATTCATCTGAACAGAATGAACTTTTGTTGGAATATTGGATTCATCAAATCCTTTGATATATGGGAGAGAAACTATGTGTTTCTTCCTATACCAAAAAGCATTGAGTAAATCAGAACAAACGTCTGTTATTAAACGTTTATTGAAATCTTTAATTTTTGAAATTAAAATAGGAGAGAATAACTGTTCTGAAATCCTTTTGTATTTGATTTCCTGTTAGAGGAAATTCAAATGTTTTTGTTTTTGCTAAAAATAAAGATTTTTTGCTTTTATCCGTGTCAATTTCAAAACGGGAAGTAAAATGAAATTTTACCTTTTGACCGAAAGGATCGGTAGTAATACCATCTTTCTCAGTCATAAAAGGGTATAAAGAAGAGATAAAAGGGATTCCCAAAATCACTTTGTCATACATGTTTTTGACTAAAACAGAGGGAATCCGAAAACAAATATTATCCTGGCAAACATGAGCATTATTGAGCTCATATTATTTATATATTAATATAAATAATTAATATATATATTTTATATTAAAAATTAAATAACATTAAATTTTAAAATCATAAATAAATAACTATATATTATCATTAGTCAATAATATTAGTAGTTATACTAATACTATATCACTATATAGTATATTATATATATATATATATATACCGAAAAAATGGGACCGACAAAATCGAAAGTACCGATTTAGAGGTATAACTAGTGCAGTATCAATTTTTCAAATTTCAAAACCGATATATACCGATTTGGTTTTAAAATATGTCCAAAACCAAACCGAATACACCTCTAATCCATGACATCTCCATTAGAAACTTGTGGAGTTGTAATCAAGTGGCATGGCTTTACTTGCCGTCCAATGGAACTTCGGGAGGCATTTAAGTAATATATTAACATAATTAAGATAGATGAGCAAGACACGATCCTAAACGTGATCCATCATAATATGTTATATAATAAGTTAACTGATCTCCCTCAGTCTCTCTTATGGTCACAGGTAAAAGAACCGATGGAAAACCTTGCAAAAGGGATTAAGATATGCTACCCCATTAAAGAAAATGAAAATACAAATATTAGGAGTTATAAATAGCACGTCAATGTAAGTATTAAGTATGAAAATACAAGTATTGTATGATTTTCATTTTATTTTTTATGGTTTTAAAATGTCTAGGTACGGAAGATAGTTTTGATAATTGTATGAGCTAACAGTCAGGCACGTGATCAAGGGATTTATTCTCTTCCGATTGTCTATAATTTTTTCTAAATTTTAGCTACAAATCACAATTTCATAATTTTCTCCTAAATTATTCATTCCCTATCATTTCTCTATTCTATTGAAATAATATTTTTCTATTCTTTCTTTATTATTCTTTCTATTATTTTATTTCTACATCTTTAACTACTCCCTATAAAATATATATGAAAAACAATTTAGGGAATGAAAAGTAACTCTCCCAATATAAGAAACCACTGATCACATCCTTAACATTTTCCTTAAAATGGCACTTCCTTAAAATGGGACACCGGATGGAGCGTGTATTTGAAGGAAACCAGATGAGAATGATGCTCTTAATAAATACCTTTGTTTTTTGCTAAATTAAGTATTTCATTATGTTGGGACTCTTTCAAACGGGTTACTAAGGGCTAAGTTTTGGTAGTTAAGCACAATCAAAATACACTACTATTATTTCTTATTTTATTATTACTTTTTACTATTATTTATAAAATATCTAAGATCACCTCACTACCCAAATGCAACGTGAAGTTATATTGATAGCAGGTGGGGTGGCTACCTCAAACCAGCCTAAGATTGGCCATGTTTATGGATGACCTATAGCCTACTGAAGAGTTTAACCAAAACATGCTATAAATTAGAAAAATTACTCACAGACCACATTTTCTTTTAATTTTCTGTCAGCCCCCTCTGCCCTCTCTACAATCTCTTATGCTCTCTCACCGTCTGACTCTGTCAACTATTTATTGAGATAATTTGTAAATAATAATAAAATTTGTGAGTTAAAATTTATGAATAGTAACGAAGAGTAGTGAGATGCAAGCCAGCTCTTAGTTGTAAGCATTAACCACTCGTCGATAAAATAATGTTTGAAAGAATTCTATTCACTGGCCTCGTGAATATATTAGCCCATCGCAAGTAGGTATCAGTGAGTCACAGGTATATATAATTCAGTTAATAACAAATTTCCTAGGCTTATCAGAAAAATTAACAACAGAAAGAAATGTTCTTACCAACGATGATGTCTTAAGCCCTTAGACCGATGACAACTTCGAAGATCTTCACCTACCATACCGACGTTGCAAGCTCCTTGGTCCCTTTTGAACTTCGGCTTGTGTCACCACATTATTTCATTGACAAAAGATTTAAGAGGTATGAGACTCGGAAAGAAACATCCCCAAGGGATTTATATAGTCTTTTACCAATCAATCGAATGAGTTTCCATGGGGTGAAATCAGCTATTGTTTTAATGAATTCAATCGAATGATTGACTTGCTTGGTTAATGAATTCATTAAACCATCGTAACTTTAAATTACTAAATTACTAAGAAACTAAGGCAATCTTCTGACAGCATAAAAGATAAAAAGCCAAAAGACTTTCACTACCATTCATAAACATCGTAACTTTAAACTTCAAAGCCAAAGGCAATCTTCTGTAGGATAATAAATAAAGCCAAAGGCAATCTTCTGTAGCATAATAAATAAAGCCAAAAGTTAAAAAAACATGCTTCTACTAACTGCAATTATAATGAACGCTGAAAATAAATTTATCAACTCTGGAAAAGAAATTGGTAGTCACAGAAGATTGAAAATGAACTACAAAATGAAAAGGTTCAGATTTTAGTTTTTGGATCATACTCGGTATCACCAACTCAGATGCTGCATAACCTCATGCTTCCTAGTGTTTCTGCTGCAACAACAAAGCAGCAAAACCTCCATAAGAATCAAACTTCCAAGTCACTTTGGCAGCCAAAAACCTCAAGTGGCACAACACCTTTCCACATCACCAGCTAGAGTCGATATGCAGGGCGAACACAACCTCAACACAAGCACTTTGAATGTCCAAAAAGACTTGATACATGAATACAGTTCATGATCTCAAAGCGTAGTAGAAATACTATTTCATGTTCAACTCCAGGATATAACACAACATAAGAAAGAAAGTGGTCCATAACTACAAGTTTCGGTATATCACAGCTCCAATATCGGAGTAAGTAAAAAAAAAAAAAAAAAAAAAGGGACAAGCTATTGATACGCGTTGGCAATTATGAGGGAAAAATTGCAACATTATAACTGATGTTTTGAATATTTACATGAATTGCTGACGTTGAGCCCTTGCAAAGCCAGAGTTGAGATGCCATGGAGAAATTATGATGTCATTGAGATAATATAATTAGTAGAGCAGTGTAATTACGGCCACTAAAAGGAGAATAGATTCATCTTGCTTATGTGCTTGTTCATTGGGTTTGGATATATAGAATATATATAATTACTATAAAAAAACATTTGTTAAAGAGAAGGCAAATAGAAACTCAAATACATGAAACTTAAAAGGACACTTAGAACATCTCAGAATATTTGCGTTGAGATGTTTTATAGGATTTTAAAAATTTGAGAGAAAACATTTGAATAAAAATATTATATATATTAAAAAAAAGTTGAAATATAATTTTTTTGTTCACCAAAGAATCAACACCTACATCATGCAACTAATCTACTTTGTTCTGTATTATTTGGGCGACTATTGCATATGACAAAAAAAAAATCAATAGATTTGACGAACGTCTCATGCAGCGAGACATTAATTAAGTCTAAAATCTATAGTTTAATAATTTTTCCGTTTTTCGTAATCTGCTGCGAGACATGCGATGGAATGAACCTATAGTTTGTCGGCACTTCTAAAATCTATAGTTGAATTCTTTTTTTTTTTTTTTAAATCTATAGTTGAATAAATTAAATTGATAAAGGAAAATCTGAAATAAAGAGTATACCTCAAACTCCATGTGAATTGCAAGTGCATGAGCCGTAATGTTGGCTGATGTATATCAGCTACCCCTTTCATCTGGTAAGCAACCATGGGCGTCGAGAGCGAAAATATAAACGATCGCAGAAAAAGCAGCACAGGGAAACGGCACACACCGGTGGGGAGACCCCGGGCAAAATTCCCGTGCGATCTCCCCCTCAAACCAAAAAACGTATCACTTTTTTATTATGGTTCTTTGTGACCTGCCATGCAAGCGCACCTGTCATGGCAAAGGTCAGATGACAAAGATGAATCAGGACTCATCAGCCAAATTCAAACTCTGGCCCTTTCGTCCTGATATTATCCTATACATCCATTTACATCAACAAGTTACATGGAACGATCTGCCACAATTGATCTTCATAACATCATCTCCGCAATCCCGCCCCGACAGATCCAGCGCCTTCGTGGGGACCAGCAAGCCTTCCCATAACTCTCAGACACCGAACCTGAAAATTTGGCTCCGGACGAACGCCACGCCTGCCTCCAAGAAAACGAATAAAATAAAATCACCGCAACAAAACATTACATAGGCGAGGAATTTTAGTCAAAGAAAATCAATCGATGAACAGACCCTACAATCGAAACGGAAGCGGATCCCGTAAATTGAAGCGATCATTTTAGAGATCTACAAAAACAAAAGCAAAAAGGCCAAGAAGGTATCTTTATAAACTACGAAGCGATACCAAGAATTCAAAACATAAAGAAGAAGAATCATCACAAGAAAAAAGTGATATCCGCAAACAAACCTTGAAGTAGATCGCTCAGAAAGAAGATCCTCGACCTATCGAAGTTCAGACCAGAATTTTAATAGAGTCAATCGGTTCACAGTCTTCTACCGGCCATCAGCGTGTGGCTCCCTAAGCGACCTAGCCGAATTCGAGAACATGATGCAAGGCAGGGAAGCCTCGAGGAAGAGATCTGCAAGGGAATTATGAGAAAACGGGGGCGCGCAGGTGACCAAGAGGCGTAGAAAGAAAGCCAGGCGCTTTTCTCGCTTGGGATAAGCTCGAAGGATCTTCCAATTCCACCCGTGGTTGATGACAATATATAGTGAAATGAACGGTTGAGATTGGACAAAGACCTTAGAATCGACGGATAATATCAGACTACCTTTGTTTCGACACGTCATTGTGCGTTATTCGCACGCATATTAGGAGTCCTTCTTGGTATTGATCTCGTGAAACACAGCTCATTACGTAGTCCTCACTTCTCCGGGTTCTCCCGCCTCCTCTCGTTTGTTTTTACATATAGAAACACTACTTTGCCTCCCCAAAGTGACACCTCCATTTGATTACTGGTTAAATTTTTTTTTTTTTTGACTTAATGATTAAGAAAGTGATTTTAAATATATTGATGTATTTTTTTTTTTTAAGTATATTTAAATATATAAAAAAAATGTGAAAAAAAAAAAAAAAAAAAAAAGAGATTTTACGCTGGGCGGTAAGCCCAGCGGTCAAAATGGGGCGGCATTGTAGCCGCACCCTTTTATATATAAGATGACATCTTGAGATTAAAATTAAAATTAAAATTTAATATTATAAAAATATATTTTTTAAATGATATCATACAAGTTTTTCTTGTCTTTCTGAGTTTACATATATAGTTACGCAATTTTTTTATTTTTTATTTTTCATTTGGGTCATTCTCGACTTCATTAAATTTCTTGTGTATCACCTGTATAGTGTATATAATCTTCCTTTACAACCTTTGAGATGTTTTTAACTACATATTAATCAATTAACTAGCTGGAAGTTTTAAGAGAGTTTATCTAATAGTTAAAACAAATCTGGAAGATTCTTGCACGTGAGAGGTAGCAAATTTATCTAGCTAGATGATTGATAAGACATTTCTAGAGAGATAGAGAGTATGTAAAGAATTTATTTTCTTTTGTGAAGAATTTATTAGTTATTCATATGCTTTTTTTTTCACTTATTAATAGTAATACAATTATACAATAAAAAATCTAATGACTTTTACATTATTAGATGTTTTTTCAAATTTATTCTTAATCTATAAATTTTTCTTAAAGTTTAGAAAAATTTGAGTAAATCGAGAAAAATTGTATAATTTTATGACGTATGATTTTTTTTTATATAGTCACGTGCAAAAAGTACATATTACTTATGCTGACACATACCGCATACTTTGCCGATCACCCCCCAGATACCAAATTTTAGTTCCGTCCCTGATCTTGGAATCAATATATCAGAATTATCAATGAAAATTTTGAATAATGAGTTAAAATAAGATAAGTTGAGATCAAAATTAAAAATTGAATAAAATATTATTAGAATATTATATTTTTAATATTTAAAAGATTTGAATTGATTATTATATTTTGTATAAGAATTTAATAAAATTGTAATGATGAGATGATTTAAAAATCTTTTTGTATCTAAACCTCCCCTTAGCTTCCGCTATTATTCTTTTATCATTTCTCTATTCTTAAATAGAAAATAATAGACATATCACTCTTTTTACAAATCTTTATACAACATGTATGTTTTAAATGTGGGATATTTTTATTAATTATTTTATAAAAATAATATTATTTTAAAATATGATTATAAAAAATTAAGTAAAAAGAATTATATATGAATCATTATCCTTCTTAAATTATTCTGTTACCCCTTCCACTCGAAAAAGCAAGGAGGCAGAGTGCTACAGCTGACAGCAACTTTGATTTTGATGTATTACTTAATTTTATTTGTTGATGAATTATTTAAAAAAAATGATATTTGTAATTAAAGAATATGTATATTTCTTTTTAAAAAAATAAATAAATTTGAAATTTACATAAAAATAATAATTATTTAATAATAAATTTTATTTTTTTCAAAATGAGCGTCTGATTCTTTCCTAATTCATAATTGTATTTAATATTACTTATGTTTTAATCATGTTGTCGACGATGTATTGGATGGCTCTTGCTTTATTAGGTGTATTGAAACCACTGGTTGTCTTTTATCAATAATAAAAAATAAATAAAAAAATAGACCATCCAACTAACAGAGGAATAAAGATAGCTGTATAAGATCTTTTTTATTACGAATAATTAAGTAATGCTTAAATCACAGGAGTACTAGCAATATTACAAAAAAAATAATTAAGTAATATAAAACCAGATCTTATTATTAAAAAAATAAAAACAAAAACAAAACCTTCCCAAGGAAGGTTACCGCATAGACTACGGAAATAAATTAGGAGAGACATCAGCTCTAACAGCTGATCTCGTACGTGATTGGCCATTGGGGAACCAAGATTTTAGACCATTACATTTATTTATTTCTCTCTCTCTCTCTCTCTCTCTCTATATATATATATATATATCTTGTACGTCTACGACTTTGCGCTGGTCTGGTTTCGTGCCTTTTCCTTCTCCTTCACTTCGCTTCCCTGCGTCTTGTCGTAAGCTTCAGGTACAATTCCAGATATGCAAATCAGAGTTTAGACAAGAAACAGAAAATTTACAAACAAAGCTGTGGAAATTTAAATGGAGCGTCATTTACTTGACAAATAAGTAAATATTACAAACAAATTTTCAATAATAATATTATTAGTTACAATTTTAATCATGAAGTTAGATATTATATATAGATAAATGCTATTCATTATAAATTCCAAATTAAAGCTGATCATGTATCGTAATTTAAATTCATTTTCATTTAAATAGTTAGTACTATAAATAAACATCAAATAGAGTAGTATCGAATAGAGTAGTATCGCTCTATATATATATATATATATATATATTAGGGAACAACACGGGTGCATTATCTCCGGGATATGCACTCGACATAATGATTTAAATAAAAAAAAGTGTAAAAGTTAGTAGCTTATTTATTTGGAAAAAGAAAATACAAGATTAAAGAAAGGTAAAAAAAATTAAGATTAAAAACAATCTATTTACTCTATTGGATTATCTATTTACTCTCTATATAATAATAAAATATTATTAATTTAATATTAAGAGCCTTTTGATAAAACATGATCTTTCATTAAATTTTACAAATGAGCTACACATCAAATGATTAAGGATTTTAATGATTTTTTGATAAAACAAGACTTAACAAACTTAACGAAAAAATAAGAAAAATTAACAGAAAAATAATAAAATTACTATTCACAATTAAATAATTACTTATTATAATAAAGTATATATATATATATTTTTCGATGAGGGGATCAAACCTAAAACTTCCATTTTAGAGATTTGGGTGTTGGGTGTTATGCCGTTAGTCTATATGCCTTTGACAATATTGTTATAGACCGTCGTGCTAGAACTCTAAAAAGATTTAAAAATAAATTCTAAATACTTTATAATAAAAATAATTTTATTAATTCACCACATAAAACTAGTTCAATTTATGAAGTTATTTTTGTAAATATTTATGAATTTATTTTTTAAAATATTTGTGATTTTGTTTTTTTTCTTTAATTACGTGACTAAAGCATTTCTTTTGCTAGGGTACGACATTGTAGTTGGGATTTACCAGGGTGATTTTCATGGATACGCTTGTTCTGCTCGGTGTGTGACTGTGGAAAAGACTGGTTCCCTCCATATATCCCTCCAAATCCTTCGTCATCCGATCTGGTGGCATACCCCTCGCCAAACGAATGAGACATCACGTCCCTTTCCAAACACATGAATTACCACAAATTCAAACGCATCAACAACATATATAAATTTATCCCACAAGACTAAAACTAACAAATGTTCATGTAGGTACTAAATAAATAAAAAACAAGAGCACAAACCCAAGTTTCTCATTTGGGTTCTGGCCGGAGGTGTCCTTGTCATGCTTACGCTCAAGTTGGCTGCTAGCCATGGTTGTGACCTTCCGGAATCTGATGCCAGATGCTTTACGGCTTACGTTATGAGGCGGAGTCGACGCTGAGCGGGTATGTTTGACTTGATTTGAGAGCCCAATTCATCGTTTGCCTCGTAATTTGGATCTTTATAGTGCTTCGATCGGTTAAAATTAAGTGCCAAAAAACTGAATGACAATCAAGCTGCTGTATCTGTATCTTCAAGTTTAGAAAAGACTCGGTCGAGCAATGCTGTCCGATTCTAAGGGACCAATCCGGGTCTAATTTCCACAAACTACCAAAAATCCTCGTTCTACATCGTGACACGTAGAATATTGTCAGAGAACACGAGTCGTGTTTTAAGAGTGTCGAGTGTTACGTGGGTGCTGTGGACATGCACCTTGACATGCAATGTGACATTTGGACCATTTGGTGGGTGCATGCAACCGTGCAAGCCACCTAAATGTCAGTACTGGCCACCTTAATTTAAGTTTAAGTTTATTATATTTTTTATTAAGTAAATCATTTGATAAATAAATGATGAATAAACGTGGTGGATAAATGGGTTCTTTCTCCATTTTACAATATTTGGATCGTGACGACTAGTCCAAGGCCCCATCATAATGGCCTATATATGTTTCATGGCCAACTCTGTCGCCGACCGGGCTGATAACCTTTTTCCCTGCATGTATACTAAATGCCATAATGGAAACGAAAGTACTTTACTGTTGCAAATGCTCAACCCAAAAATTTGAATTGGTTGAAAACGATAAGTTATTACCAATGAAATTATGTTTTCTTGCTAATAAGGTTTTGCAATAAGACCCTTTTTAATCATTTATCTCTTTCTCAATCAAGCTTTCTCTTTAATTAAACAATGTTTCGTGTTGATCTTATAGGGTTTTTTTCCATTAGAAAATCTTATAGGGTATTTTCAGAAATGAGGGTTGCATGTAAATGAACTGAGGCAGGGGAGGGAGAGAGACTCGGAGGAAAGATAGGGGATTGGGTGGACGCGGCTCCAACATTTTTTTTCCTAGAGTGCCTCCATGGCACACTATCATTGGCTAGTGCGAAAACCTTTTTTAAATTCATTCGGTCCCAAGTTTTTCTCAACTCCCAAATATATTAATAATCCTATTTTATGGCGGATTAATACTTTTTACAAACGAGAGAAGAGCTTTGGGTTTACATAAATTATGAAACCAAAGTTCTTGCAAAACTCATATATTCAGGGCAGGTTTGGGGGGTGAGATGAGAATTTTATGTTTTGTTTTAGTGTTTAAAATATTATGTTTTAATATTAATATTGTTTTGGAATTTGAAAAAGTTGAATTGCTTATTATATTTTGTATGGAGATTTAAAAAATGTGTAATGATGAGATAAGATGATATGAGAATTTTATATTTTGTCTTGTACCCCAAACCTGCTCTAAGTGATGCTAATGTGTCAACAATTTGTATTTAGAAGGATAAAGTTGTAATTTTTATTAAGTCTTGTAACTAATGGTCAAAGAAGTGACTATATGCCTATTGTTTTCTTTGTCCTTTTGTGATAATTCTAATTCATTGCTTGTAATCCATCGGTTATTAGATGGCCACATGTTTTGATCAGATGCATTAGGACTATTGATATAAGTCAGCCTTATAAAACGCATGTTATAGCTACTGTAGTCGTAAGAGATCAAAGAGACTTAAGCTCATTCTGGTGGCCTGAATCTTGTAACCTATACATCCTTGCGATTTGAAGCTTAAATAAAATGATCTCTACCCAGTTCCCTCTGTGGATGTAGATCTGAAAGGGTCGAACCATGTTAAATCTTCGTGTTCTTGGTATTTTCGTTCTATTCTCTTATTTTCTATCTGGTTGTGTCTTTGTTTATGATTTTTTGAATCAATCTTGGTACGTGTTGCTGTATTTGGTGTTCTTGTCAAATCACTAATTTTTACAACACTAAAAAACTAATCTATACAATAATTATTTTAAGCTATCTATCATAACAAAAAAGTATAAAACTAATGTCTAAAATGAGGAAGTCTTGTTTTATCCAAAACATATATGTCATATAAAGGCTTGTTTAGAAATAGATCTCATCTCAAAATTTTCATCTCATCTCATCTCACATACTTCTCAAATATAATTCAAATACAAACATTTTCAAATTAATCATTACAATTTTTTCAAACTAATCATTACAACTTTCCCAAACTTTCGGAAAAAAAAATAAAAAATAATTCAAAATTTTCAAATTCCCAAATAAAAATAATATTATAAAACTATATTCTAACAATATTTTAACTTTATAATATTTTTTATTCAATTTTTTCTCTTTCATTTCTCAAAATCTAAAAAAAAATACATAATTCAAACTATCTCACTATTATTCACAAAATTCTCATCACATCTCACTCTCCAAATGAGCCCTAAATGTGTTTGGTAAGTGAAAACTGAGGACAGGTTTGAGGAGTGAGATGTGATGAGAATTTTGTGAATAGTAATGAGATAGTTTGAGTTGAGTGTTTTTTAAATTTTGAAAAATGAGAGAAAAAAAAGTTGAATAAAAAATATTATAAAGTTGAAATATTGCAATAATAGTTTTATAATATTATTTTTGTTTGAGATTTGAAAAATTTAGAATTATTTTTTATTTGAAAATTTGAAAAAGTTGTAAAGATTAGTTTAAAAATTTTGTAATGATTAGTTAGAAAATTTTATATTTAAATCATGTTTAGGAATAAGATCATATGAGATAAAATGAGATCAGATGAGAATTTTACGTCTCATCTCATACCCCAAACCTCCCCTGAGGTAAAAAGAAGCATCTACACTAGAAACTCCTAAATTTGCTAAAGCATCAATCAAGTTATTCCCTTCTCTGTTGGTATGAATTAATTCAAAAGGAAATAAAGAATGGATATTAAGTATGTCAGTCCACATTTCAAAATACTTTCAAGGAGGCTCTTATTTTTTGTTAAACCTAGGAGGAAAAGAATTTGTCTCCACTACTAATTCTAAAATTTGCAATTGATAGCATAAGAATAAATCATATTTCAAAGCATAAAGCTCAGCAAAAATGTTTGTCCCATGACCTAGATGGCAAGAAAAATCATAATCAAACTTAATATCATGATTTCTAATCCCACCCCCACAAGTGGCAACCAAGCTTTAGGCCCAATACGCTTCTGCTAACTTTGGTGCAGGCTTTAGAGGCCTAACCAATAAATTTAGCTCCTGCAACCAAGCTTTAGGCCTCGTTTGTTTTCGTAAATGAAATGTGATGGATTGAAATGAAAGTTAAAAGTTGAATAAAATATTGTTAGAATATATTTTTTTAATATTATTTTTATTTTGAAATTTGAAATTTTTGAATTGTTTATTTTATTTTGTGTGAAAATTTGAAAAAGTTATAATGATTAGATGAGAATAACTGTGAAAATAAACGAGACCTTAATCTTTTTGCACAGTTGCGCAACTGTTTTTGGAGAGTCTTCATATCTACCAGCATTCCAAGCTAGCTAACCAGACCTCTCATAGTATAAGACACAGAACCAAAGAAACAATAATGTGAATATGATTTGATTCTTTAAAAAAAGACCACAAACATTAACATTTTTGTTTCCATGAATTAGAGCAAAGGGAGGAGGCTCCAAAACAGTTAAAGAAATAAGCCCAAACCTCATTAGTTAGAGAACAAAAGTAAAATAGATATGCTTCACTTTTGAAGTCTTTTTTACAACAACTACACTAAGATACAAAAGGAATATCACAAGCTTGTGTATATTTTCAAGTCTGAAGCCACACCATGCCACAACTTCCACAAACAAATTAATCTTTAGAGTTAACAAAGGATTCCATATGCATTTAGCACAAACAAATTCTGGATGATATTGTCTAATGATATTCCATGTTGACTTTGTTGTGAAAGAATAATCTGAGATATGTTTCCAAACTCTACAGTCCTTTCCAAGTTTAAGCTTGACAAGGCATTTCATGACTTCACATAATAAGGGACGTCCTCCCAATGAAAGCAACTTTGTATCACTCCAACCCGAGCTCGAACATATGTCTTTAATTTTTAGTGAATGGGAAACAACAATAAATGAATGCCTCGTTTGTTTTCGCAGATTAGATAAGAGGAGTTGAGATTAAAGTTAAAAGTTAAATAAAATATTTTTATAATATATTTTTTTAGTATTATTTTTATTTTAAAATTTGAAAAAGTTGAATTGCTTATTTTATTTTGTGTGTAAACTTGAGAAAGTTGTTATGACTAGATGAGATGAGATGAGTTGAGAGAAGTTGTGAAAACAAATGAAGCTTATTTGCTAGAGAATGTGTTCCTCTCCAAATCTTCATATTAGAAGTTAATTGACCCATAGTTCACCGACCATTCGCTTTTTTGATCAATGACAATGAGAATATGACAAATAGATCACTTCCGGATATGATAGTCTAAAAGTCTTGGCACCACATTTTCAATCGCAACAACCTTTGATAAGTACTTTTGCGTCATATAATTTGCCTAAGGAGAGTCACCAATAATAACTTTCCATGCTTGTTTACATTGAAGAGCCTTCAAAATGTAAGAAAGGTTTTGAATATCAGCACTATCTTCCTAAATAGGTCTGGCTATTTTCTTCGAAGATATCTATTTTTCCTTTACATGATCCACATAATCACCCCCATAAAAAACTTGAAAAATCTCCATGAATAACTTCAATAACTTTCTTTGGAAGAGCTAAAATTGATAAAATATGCACTGGTATTGATCGCGTAAATGTGGGGATTAATTTTGTGAAAATTGAATTAGATTCTCAAATGGTGATCTCGTGGTGGAATAAGCGGAGATATGGCGTGTGGTACTTGAGGATTTTTGGAGGGATATTCTTGCCCTTACGGATTCTATGGTTTGCGTAGTTCATCACGTTTATATGAGGGAAACAAAGTTGCTGACTGGTTGGCTTGTAGTGGTGCGGCTGGTCTTAACACAGAATGTAATAGTATCGGGGATACGCCTGGGATTCTTCGAGGATTAATTCACTTGGATATACTGGGTTTCTCATCTTTGCATTGCTGTTAGCGTCATCCCTCATGTGGCGTTTGGTCGACGTGTTGGTTTGGTAAGATTTTATTTTCTGGTTTTGTTATGTTAACGTCTTTTTTGTAGGTGTGGTTTTGTGCTCGTATTTTTGTTCGCCTTGGTTTGTTTTATTTTTTTGGTCAGAGGCTTCTAGGCCTTTTTGACACATTGTTTCAGAACTTTTTTGCTTATCTTGTAATCCTAGGTGTCGGTCTGTAACTACGGTTTTCATCCGTCATAAGTGAGAGTATATAAATAAAATTGAGACGGGGTCACTCTTAGTCTTGGATAGGCAATCCTCGGCTCTTCGAAAAAAAAAAAAAAAGCCCTCCCAAAAATTATGACATTTTTTTTATTAATTTAATTTAATTTTAAATTATGTAAAAATAAAAAAATTAAAAGAGTATTATATCTGAGTTTTTTTAACCTCAAATATATTTTATTCTCCATAAATCATATATATGCTCATGGATTCATCTTGTAAACTCAAATGTTTTTAATTTGATTATTATGTTGTAAGTACGTTTCAATAATTAGTTTTGGATATCATAATATGACTTTTCGCGTGTCTTTTTCTTTAGGTTTTATTTTGAAAATTTAAGTTGAACATTATGGACAAGCCAAAAACTTTAACGTTATTAAGATTAGGTTTTGAAATAAAAATAGAATGAACTTATTCAGCTTTTAGTATTGTCGATATAAGGTTTTGAAACAAAATAAATGACGACTTTCTTATAAATTATTTGCTAGTCTATATTGAGAAGAAATGTGATAATTAATAATCTTTAATTGTTGAAAAAACATTAAGATTAATTAGCATGTTAAATGCTCTTTTTTTTTTATTTTTTATTTTACATTCAAACTTGAAACTTCTTATAGAAAAATACCTTCAAATACCTTCAAATCCCACACCCTATCAAAAATACCTTCAAATCCTATGAAAAACACCCCCACAACCTATGAAAAAACTATAAGTGTGGGGTGAGAGAGTGAATAGTGACCGATGCATAGCATTCATCATTCTTATAATATACTTATACACGCTTTTAAGTAATCTTTTAAATTTTTTTATATACAAATTTTTATATATCCTATAGCTCCCTCTTTACATAAATCATGGCTTCGTCCTTGGGTACAGAGGACTTCACTAATTTGATTAGAGTTAGTTTTCCTCCCATAGATAGTAATATACTTTTTCATCCAGCTACATTTTTTTAATCTTATAAATATGAGGTTCATAACAACTATTAGGTAATTTAATTACCATAAGATAGGGGAGTCCCTAAATAGGTTGTTATAATAGAACCTTCTACAAAACCAATATTTGAAGCTATCAACTGCTTTCTAACTCGAGAGACATTTTTATGAATTAGAAAAGCTCTATTGTGATGATTTATGTTTTGGCCTGATGGTTGTTCATATTTAGATATGAATCCCATAAGAGTAGATAAATTTCTTTTCAATCTTTTAGTAAATAACAAGAAATCATCTGCAAAGAGGAAATGTGTGATTAAAAAAAAAAAAAACCTCTAGGCACTAAATAAGGTAAAATTGTGGTTCTAGTGGCAAGTTTCATTAATCCTCTAGTGAGTGGTTCCTCCCTTAAAATGAGAAGTGACTGTGAGTTGTGATTGAGTAGAATTATTGCATATTTTATACATATAGAACTCACATATTTCAATTATTTCATGACATTATTATTGGTTTTAAATGGAAAAATAGTTAAGAGGCTTAAATCGAAGTTGTGATTTAAATTGATTTATAGCATAGTTTATGCTTAATTTTACACCTTGTGATTTAATTGGGTAATATTTTTTCACATGCACAATACATTTTTTATATTTTATTTTTTCATTTTATTTTATTTTTTTCCTAATTTCTATTTTTTATATATAGGCCAAAATGCACTGATGCTTAAATAGAAAAAAAGAAAAAGTTAGAAGAAAGATGCACAAAAAGAAAACGCATGCATAAAAGGGAGCAGCCAAACGTGAGGGTCTTTGGAGTTTATTTATAAAAAAAAAAAGTGTTTTTAGTTTCACAAAACTCACGCACGCCGCATGCAAAAGAAAGAAAAGAAAAAAGCAAGGGTTTTTTTCAGTTTTGCAGAGGGAGAAACCTAAGGGCGCAGTAGGAGTTTTATTTTTCTTTTCACTTTGGTTGAGAGTCGTAAAAAGGCACGGGAGTTTTGAATTCTTTTTTCTTTCGTGAGGAGACGGACGCAACCGAGGAGATTTTTTTGAATTCTTATATTTCGTTTGGACGCATACAGCAGCGCCGTCGAAAAACCTTGAAGGGTCTAACTGCCGCTGCCCAACCTCCTATATTGCCTACCTCTTCCATCTCCATTCATTTGGTTTGTTCTTTCTACTCTTTAATATTTATTTAATTTTAGTTTAAAGTTTATGATGTATTTTTGAGATATTTGGTTGAAACTTTTGAGCATTTTATTTGTTGTTTATTTACTTAATGTTAGTTATTTTTCTAACTTCTTTAAGTTTCCATTAAATAGACATTACAATTATTATGGATTGATTTTAAAAAATTATGATTTAAGTACAAGGATAAACCCTAGAATTTTGATTTTGGAATTTTTCAATTTTCAGCTCATATTGAATTAATTATTTTCTAATCTAGCTTAGTTCTTAATTTAGTTTTGTTAATATTTTAGTTTCATTGCATATTAGGTTCATTAAGACTTATTTAATTTCGGTTTTATTAATAAATTTTCTGATTAATTGAAATTGTTTAGCTTAGTTGATTTCTTGATTGTTAATTTTAATTTGTTAGTCTCTTATATTTCATTTCGACACTCAAAAAAATCTAAAAACATGAATCTAGTCCACGACTAGTGCCCTTTTCATTTCCGTTGCACTCTTGCATTCATTGCACATATCACCACTTTTATTTTCTCTTTGTGAATATTTTCATCATTTTAAACAAGTTTGATTTCAAGTAACTTTCCTTGAGGAGATGATTTAGGAATTTATTCTTAATTATTACGTGACATCTTCCTGCACTTGGGACAACCTTTGTACTGCTCATTTTTTAGTGAGTCAAGTTGCTTCGTAAATCAAATGAACCAAGAGAAGGAAACTTAAATCAAATAAATAGAAATAAATGTTACAACTATAAAAATTTCACAAAAATAAACTCACAAACTAACATGATGACTTCATATAATATATGTTAGATTTACTTTAAAATAAAAATAATTTTATAATCTAACATCCTATATCAAGACATGTTAGCTTGTAAATTTAGTACTTTTATAAAATCTCTTTCAGACAACCATTTCTCAAATGGAAAACTTCACCCATTCATTCACAATTATTCTTCAACACTTCCGTAAAAAAGAAAGCCAAAGTAATGTTAATTGCCAATTATATTATATGTCCTAACATATATATATATATATATATAAACACACACATACATACATACTTTGCGATAGCTTTGATCTTCTTCTTCTTGTCGACTTGAATGTACGTACCAGTCGAAAGTAATTGGCAATTAACTTGAATGGACCCTAGCCTGCATTAAAACAGCAAAAGACACCTTCAGTTTCGAAAGTTAATGTATCTTTTCCAGCTAGCTAGCCTATGTAGCTTGGAGCTGTAAGCTGCTAATTGGGCTTTATCGGATCTCTTTTAGTTTTCTAATCATTTTCGGTACTGTTCATAAAGTTTAGCGAGCCATTTTTCAGGATAAGCATTAACCAAATATCAAATGATAATATAGCTTTTTGTTTAGTCGACTAAGCTTTTTATCCTTTTCACATGAATAAAAGCAAGTCAGTACTTTATATCATTTATCGGATATAGCAGGTGTTGTTTGGAGGCATTACCGTTGTTGGCCTGGTGTGTCCCACCTAATTTCAAAGGAAAAATTATACTTGTAATTGCGAGTGTGAAAATATCGTACAATCATTTTGAAAAAAGTAAATAAATATAAAATTCACATGAAAAGAAATTAATTTTTTAATAATAGATCATACTCTTTTTTAAAACGACTATACGGTATTTATGCATTCCACGACTGTATATAGCATTAATCATTTCAAAGTATTTCGAGATTTATACAATTTTATGGATTGTAAATATTTTTAAAAAAAATGAACAATAAAGTTGAAACTTACATGAAAAAAAATTATTATTTTTTTAATGATGAATCTTATTTATTTTCAAAGAACATTGAGCAAAATTTGCATATTCTAAAATTATATTTATAATTACTTTTATATCAAATATAAACTATAACGTAATTCATAACTAATCATTATAACATTTCCAAACTTTCAAATAAAAAAAAATTAAATTAAATTTTTTGAATCCCTAAACAAGAATAATATTATAAAATTATATTCTAACAATATTTAAACTTTATAATATTTTTTATTCAATTCATTTTCTCTCATTTCTCAAAATCTAAAAAATACTTAACTCAAACTCTTTCACTACTATTCACAAATTATCTTACTATTATTCACAAAATTATCATATTATTTTACTCTCCAAACGAGTCCTAACAATTTTTTATATTTATGAGTAATTTATTGACTAAGAAAACAGAAAATATAGGTTAATCTATCATTTTGATTCAATAACAATACTATATACTACACACTCTTATATAATCATTTGAAATGTGATATTTATATTATTTTTATTTTTCTAACGAAAAACTTAAAAAATTGCTGAGTGTTTAATACCTAAAACATTTTACTTAATTTGAAAAAATCGAAAAGAAATAGTAGAGAACTTCAGCAAGTCTACACCCTACGGTACGGAATACCACAGTTGAATGTGGCACGTCGTTTAAAACATAAGGAAAGGCCCCGCTGTCGTTCAAGACAGACCAACCGACCGTTACAGCGATATTGACATCATTAAGAACATTCAAGAAAGTACGGCGTCCATGGAATTCTCCGGTACAGATGTCATGTCACGTTCATTCATCAGACTTTTGTCTACTTCCAGACGCTCTTACCGATAGGCTCCATTCAGAGTCTCCAAGCTCTCAAGCTACGACATCACTAAAATGGAGCAGAGCTGCATGCAGGCACGGTCGGTCGTACTAAAGTAAACTGTCTTTGGATTTTACTTGAAGGAAATTGTGCAGTTATTTTGGGGGCAATAGAGCAGTGGACTCGCAGGTATTAATTTTAGGAGTAATAATACACAATTTCTCTCAGTTTTATATATTATAATTTTTTAAATTTTTAAATTTTTTAATATTTTTTATAGATTTTTATAAAGTTTATTTTTTTAAAATTAATTCAATTTTTCTATTCATTATTTAAATATTAAAAATTTGATAAAAGAAAAAAATAATAAAAATTAAAAAAAATGTGATGTATAAAAATTGTGTGAATAGTAAGACATCGTGTAGATTTTTTCTAATTTTATAAAACCAGAAACAAGTTACATAAAAATTAATTTTATAAATTTTCGTGTATTTTAACGTATTAATTAAATTAAAAAATTATTTTTATTCTAAAATAAATTTGATAAATTATATAAAATTATGTTAATTTATAAAATTATTTATACTTTTAATTTGGTCGATTTTGTAACACGGGCTCTTTGAATTCGAAACACCTGCTGGGTGCCTAAAAAGTGAACAGGTTCAAGTAATAATACCTCTGGCCGAGCAAATTCTAGCCAAAATGTCATCATTTTGTACTTAAAGCGATGAATGCATATGAAATGAGAGGAGAAAATAAGCTGATATAGAAATGAGTAAGAGGATAAGTTGGTTCCTAATATATTTTGGAGTTTAAAAAAATGGGAAAGACTGATAGATATATAAAATAATACGATAATATTTTTTTAAATAATATTAAAATTTTACTAAATATTATAAAATTTCGCTTTAGATATTTATATATCTCTCTAATATTCCACTCTATATTCTAGTGTTCTTATTTTAAGAAATTGAATTTTTATTTCACCCATTTTTTTGTTTATGGTTTTCACCTAATTAATATGCCAAAGCTTTTTTTATTATTATTATTCAAGTCAATTTCAAACCTAGCTAGTTTCTTCTTCTTTTTCATCAAGGAAATCACGTACTTAATTTCTACTATTTTTTTTTAATTGGGTATGAGATTCTCTTTTGGCTAGATGGGAATGTGTAGATTTTATTATTTAATTTATATTTCAACACTTTCCTTACGTATGGATCAAACTCACTCTCAATAAGTGGGTACAACACATAAAATATTTAATTAAATGAAGTAGAATGTTGTATAGTTAGAGTTTGAATTCAAGACTTCTATTCTGATACTATATAAAATCACCAGTTATTCTGAAAAAATAAGCTATGAAAAAAGATAAATTTGATTATTTACGTGTGGCTAGCGCTGCATTAATAACGTACTAATTATCTCGGTGCATGTCTTATTTTATTACAAAGGTAAAAAGTTTTTCATGTTTTTTAGGCGTACATCGAATCTTGAGATCACAGGAGAAATTCATGCGTGGAAAATACATCACCTTGTAAAATTTATATATTTTTTTAACAAATTTACCTCTTATAAATAGAAAAAACCTCTAAATAAATAAATAAATTAATATCATCTTCATGACAGACTTCATGAGCTGCCAAAGAGTCCTTCTTGCCAATTTCAAATAAATAGCCATCAATGGCCACTTTCTAAGGTACGAAATATACTCTTGTCTTTTTCTCTCCTTTAGTTGCAGGCCATTGGGTGAGCAGGTGTGTGTAACACGTTGTTAACAAAATGATTGCAGTTTAGAACAACGAAAGGAAAGGACGGACCGGCCGCCGGCCGGGAGGCCAGGAAGGCTCGTGGAAACGACGAAATAGATGCATACCAAACCTCAGAAAGTGCATTCTTCGTTGTATGGGACCCTCTCAAATAAAATTTCAAAGTACTCGATTGTGCATTTTACCGTGATCATGAAAGGTCACGATCAGTGCCCACGACGTAAACGGCAAATATCATGCAGTCCACTGCTATCCCTGTCATGCACACTGCCCATATAAACCTGATAATGCTATCCCTGGCATGCATGGCTTCTCTGACTCTATTTACCTGTGTGAGAGAGAGAACTTGACTATAGGTGTAGTCAGAAAGGTACAGACATTAATTAACTTTTGCTATTTATTATAAATTTTTTAATTTTTTATTATTTTATTTTTATTAAGTTAATTGAATTCTTTTATATGAGATATAGATAATGAGATAAAGATTAGATGGTTTTAAATTAAAGTTGAATAAAATATTAGTTTTTAATATTTTTATTGTTTAGAATTTGAAATTTTTGAAATTTTTATTATATTTTATATAAAATTTTAAAAAATTATAATAATAAAATGAGATAAGATGAAATATTTTCATTATTCAAACGAGTCCTTACTCATCATTTCTATCTCATATATTTGTTAAAAGAAAAAAAAAAAAAGATTGCGTATGATTGTGGCTTAAGAAGGATAAATAAAACTATTCTTACTAAAAGCCATAATGAGAGGAAAATTGACCCATAAGATCATTTGAAAAAAGATAATGATAAGATTACTATTTACTATCACTCATTTATTATTAATCTTTTTATTTATTTATTTTTAATTAATAATTAAATAATTGACTATTAGTGAAGTTATCTATATTTTTAATTTTTTTTAATAATTAAGAATGTTAAAAAATATATTTAAAAAATAATAATAAAAAATAAAAAATTCAAATACACTGTAGAGTAATAAAATGATGGTACGAGATTATTAGCCTATCAAAATACCATTGGCACAAGGCAGTAGGACCAGCTCTCTTATACGCCTACGATTTTTTATTATAATTATTTTATATAATTATATTTTAAATTGAAGTTATTTTATATTTTATATTACTTTTATAAATTATATTATAAAAATTAATGTTCTAATAATGACAGCCTTGAAGATTCGGAAACTAGTACTACACGGTCTACGTACGTGGTAAGGGAAAATATCGCCCGGTACCTCATGATGTGTGCAAAAAAATCCATGTTACTGGAGGTCTGGTCTTCCACACATGATCACAACATCGATTGGGGATTAACCTCTGCCATATGTCAAAATCAAACACCACTTCAAGAAATCTCAGCTCTGCATTACTTAATTAAATTAAGAAAAATTCTATACTTAAACTTTATACACCACACACTATTATTTTATAATTTTTTTAATTTTTTTCTTTTACTAAATTAAATAGATGATGAGTAAAATAATTAAATTATTTTAAGAAAAATAAAATTAAAAAGAATTAAAAATTAAAAATTAAAAAAATAAAAATATTGTGGGACTTATGAATAACAATACTCTTAAATTAAACACTGTATGAATGATATCCTGATAGATAATGCCACAATAATTCGACATCTAATATTGACACATTAACTATATACCTTATCTTCATGTTTATTTTCTAGACTAATGCCATATATTGAACTACTTTATAAGTGTGATGTTGATGCATGTTTTGTAGCCACCGTACAACAACGAGTCTCCCAAACCTACGAGGAAGGAATAGAAGATGGCGTGAGGTGGCCGTATCTCCTCCGATGTCAAAGTTAGTGTTGTAGAGAAATTAGAGTGATGGATGTGAAGGTAAAGACCGAACTTGGGATAAGATGGAAGTTGGAGATGGATACCAAGTGTGTGTAACCCCGCACCCGTTGCTGGCCCTCTTCCTTTTATAGCTGCTTCCTTGGGAGTTTTTTGGTGGCTGCAATGATCACCTCTGCTTTGGATGCCGTGACGTTACATTTAATGCAGTTGTTCCTATTGGTTGCAAGGACCCGACCTCGAGATTGGTCACTCCTAATTGCATTTAATGCAGCCAATCTTACAGCGAATAGGATCCTGGCCTGTCAGCCTCCCTTTAATGTATGGTGATTGGAGGAGCCGTCAGCTCCTTTTCCCTTTCTCGGGCCTCTGGCTTCGTCTAGACCTTCTCCAATTGGAGATCGTGAGCCCTGGGCCGGGGGCCCGGCCCAGTTGAGTGCAAAAACCCCTTTCCACCAGACATCGTCCTTAATCGCACAACTACATGTAACATTGGTTTAAGTAAAGTTTTGCTAATATGACACATTTTGGTTTTAGCTACCCATGACTCAAAAGTTTCATGTTGAATTAGCTATCTCATTCTCTATACTAATATAATATTCTTATTTTTATGTACTTTTTAATGCATATTTTTTATAATTATTAAAAAATATATATTTTATACTTTTTTTCTTAATCATCATTTTCAACGATCTATACCTCAAAATACATAAAACATGTCCATCAACTTAAATTAACTTAATTTTCAAATACAAAGCATCAAAATATGTATAAAATGAACTTCATGCTTCGTGCAAAAGTATAAGGGCAGCAATTAACGTTCAAAACAAGTTGCATTGTAAGACTTGTGCTGCTATTTTGCCCAGAAGAAAAAGAGTTACATGATCAAAGAATTAAGCTGGAAACTTCAAAACTTGGCAATGAATTAACGAGATATTCTAAAACCTGAAAATCAAGAGCCAAGCAAAAATAAACACACAGAGAGATTATAGCATAGTATTTAATGTGCATTTTCAACATTATAAAGTTAATAAAGTCAGTTCAACATCCACCATTAATATCAACAGCAAAAATAAACACACAGAGAGATTATAGCACGGCTAATTTCCACGACCCGATCGCCAAAACATTAATTTCCGCATCGGAGAAATGAGATTCGAGCTGAGAACAAACCAATCAACGCCATGAAGAAACAGTCAGAAGTGGGACTTGGTTCCATGCCAGAGAGAAAAACCCAGGCGTAGATTCGATTAGAGAATACGAGGAACTGTAATTGTAGTTCCATAAGAGAATCTTAGCCTGACTCACTGCGTAGTGGCTGAGGGCTACAGGCTCAAAACCACAACTTTCCATCAAAATCCTCCAGTGCTCTTTGTCCTCCATACGTTCTCTCTTGCTGCTTCCCGGCTCCTCAGCTCCAATTACACCTGCGATTCGACGGCCAAGTAATTGTCTCTCCACTTGGAGCCTCTCGGGGGAGTCTCGGGTCAAGTTGGGCTCCAGCGATTCGAAAAAGGCCGAGTAGAACCTCGACGCGTTCTTGAACCGCTGAAAGAACCCGACACCGTTTAACCTGACTTCGTATTCCCCCAAAGTAACAATTTTTGGACTCAACGACTTGGCCAGCCGGAGAGCCGTTTCGACGGAGACGGGAGTTTCGTCTAACAAATTGTATAGCTGAAGCATGAAGTTTACTGCCAAGACCTCATCCGGCTCGACTCGGAAGCTAGACTCGTCGAGCTCCTCAATCGGGGTCAGGACAGGCTCGAACAAGAAATTCATCTTGAGGATATCAGCAAATTCGCGTAGCCGGTTTCCGGTTGCGAATAGGGAAGCAGCCGGAGATTTACCGAGGGCCGGGGCGGGTATGCCTGAGATGCGAATCGTAGTGGGCTTTCCGGCGGAACGGGTCGCCAGAGCTTGTAGAAGCGCTGCCCATTGAACCCCTTGAACGATGCCGAAATCTACTATGTGAATCTTGGTTGCCCCGTCTGTAGCTTCAAGGATTGCTTGGTTTGCTGTTAAATGTGCAAACTTCGAGTATGGGCACGCATCGTTAAGAGATTTGTAAGTCAGTGTGAAATCCTCGGACGCGCTCTCTTCTTCAGTGACAGTAGAGCTTTTCTCAGTTTGAACAGACAGCCTGCCACATAGCGCCTGATAGAAGTGATAGGCTACCCTCTCGGTTGGATCTCCACGCTCGGACACTAATTTTCCGAGTCCAATAAGTGATTTCACAGCACGACCAGGTTCCGAATCGGCTAGTCTAGCACAATCGAGGAGCTTTTTGAGAAGAGGCCGTGCAGACTCGACTTCCGGTGAGTGGCTAGATGAGACACCACCGACGTCGTTCCTGTGTGGGATCTGCAGTGAAGTGTTCGGCGGCTTGGCGTCCTTAATGATAGCCGGTGGAGATGACGGCGGTGGTGGTGATGGAGGTGGTGTCCACGAGGGGACCTGGGGTTGAGGAGAAGGGTTTGGAGTAGGACTCTTCTGAGTATCTGGGAAGACGAATCGGTTGAGGTCGGACGGAGGACCGCAAGCGACGCTGAGTCGACTGGGGCGGGTGGCAAACGGATCGGAACCGTAGATTCCATAATCGGCATTGTTCTGCCATGCTTCGTACCCGGAGGGCAGATTGGAACTATCCGTTGAATCCCCACCGCCCATTAAGCTGTCCATCCACTCGTCGGAGTCGAACTCACCACCCGCACCACCGCCAAAATCCGCAAACCTAAACCCGGTCGAGTGATGCTCCAGGTTAGGAAACTGAAACCCTGGCTCGACAGAATCTGGTCCACCGCTGACGTGATACTGGTCGGGGAACCCGGTACCAGTGAGGCCAAAACCCGAACTCGGAGAGCCGGACAAGGTGTGGTGAGTACTATTTGTCCATGGATTCAGGGAGAGGGGATTGACGCCCACGAGCTGTTGTTGTTGCCGGTGGTGGTGAGCATGGTGCTGTTGTTCCTCTCGCTGTTGTTTCTGGTTGATGACTTGCTGAGCAATTGCCATGAGGTTGCCGCTGTCCGTACACATGTATGCCATTCTACGGCCAAATCTAGCCGGAAAGAAACTGCACAGCTCGCATTACCCCCAGAAAGATCGAAGCAAGAGAGCGAGTGTTGTGCGAGTATTCACGGTCAAAAGAAGAGAGCCAGAGACGGGGAGTGAAAAAAGTGGAGTAGGTCGAAAGAAAGAACAAAAGCTGAACAAGGCGGGTGAGAAGGACAAGAGCAGCGCTGGTAAAAAGCCCCCTTCCCAAAGAGGATAGATAGATAGATAGAGAGAGAAATATTGAAACAGAGAAATAATTATCTGACCTGTCAGTTGAGGAAAACTGAACGTGTGAAATTAGCCCTAGTCTACTCGTGTGCTAAATTAACGACCGTTGCTGCGTTACCGTTCATAAGAGCTTTTTGAGTCAATTAAAATAATAAATATGAATAGAAATTATTATTAAGAGTATTTATTTTGTATAGAGAAATTCTATTTGCAGTCTTCAAGTGGGGACTGCATGTGCAGACACATTATAAAATGAGAGAAAACATAATTTTAAGAGGGATAATTTTGTAATTTTAAAAAATTTTAAAGTTAAAATAGCCTAGGCTTGTATTGTAGTCCCCAAATGGGGACTGTATCTAGCATTGCTCTTTTGTATATATGATGTGATATTATATAGATTATATATATTTTTAATTGAATGTTGAGAATAATTAATTAGAAACAGTCATACAATAAGTATAAAATATACACTGTTATAATAATTTCTCTCTAGTATTACTCTAATTAAAATGAACTTTTTGTTAATATAGAAAAATTATTGGCTAGACATTTCACCAAATATCATATATGCAACATGTCCAAACCAAAAATTATTAAAAAAATTTATTTTCAAAGAATCGAGTATTTTTTAAATCAAGAAATTAGTTTTTATTCTCATCTATTATTAGTTTATTACAATACCGAAAATACACCTCGACCTGTCCCCTACACCTCCCAAACTGATAGAGATCCTCGTTACCTAATGAGTAGAGGACCCCACTTCCATGCCTACGAGTCTGTTACTCATTGACACGTCGATTTACTAGTGTCCAAATGCGTCATAGCTCGCGACCCGAGGGGTACCTTACTTTTCGACGTTTTCCAACTTTAACTTATGAAAAATGGCCGCCTGGCTGCCCGCTAATTTTAACCGTTCACATATTAAAATTTTTCTTTTAATTTTTTTTTTCACTTAATAATTAAAAAATAATAGTTTTTAGTGTATTTATATATTTTTTTATTTTTTAAAAAATATTTAAATATATTAAAAAATTTAAAAATCTAAAAAATTAAAAAGAGATTTGTTCTATCTGGTACACCTAGCAGTCAAAGCTGAAAGGCACGCTAGCACAACCCTTAAATTACTTACAAATAAAATTCTTCTCATCAATCACTATTCACTATCTCACATCTCATACTTTATAAAAAAATTATATATGTGCAGTGTGTGAGTGAATAATAACTAATAAGTATAATTCATCATTTACAAAACCTAATTCATGTAATAATATGGATGCTACAGCTAGAGTTATTGGGTTGGTGATCTTTACATCAAGTGTCTCATTTGGAACTTAGTTTAATATAATTTTAAGCTAAATCTAACATCTAAATATTTAATTCTCAAATCACTAAACTCATCTCAACTCAAAATATATTTACTCGTGGGATTTTCAAACTTTTTCTACTCAACACATCTTTATACGCAAAATTTATAACATTTTTTAACTTCTCATAAATACATATAAATTTATTTTAATATTCAAATACATCTAAATTCATCTTAGGTGGATCTCACAAAACTCACTTCATTACCTCAATTCACTATTATTCATAAAGAATTTAACTCAATTTAATATTCAAACGAGGCTCAAGGTTGTGGGTCTATTGTATTTGAATGTTAAGATGAGTTTAAACATATTTATGGAAAGTTAAAAAAGGTTGTGAGTCCCATGTGTAAAGATGTGCTGAGTTGAAAAATGTTGTGAGTCTCACGTATAAAGAGATTTTGAATTGAAATGAGTTTAGTGATTTGAGAATTGGGTGTTTGGAATCTTTGGATGTTAACAGAATTGATTTGATCTCATTTCAATCTAAATTCCAAAAAGGACCTAAAATTTGGCTAAAATTGAAAGTTTTGACTAAAGCCAAAGTCGTTGGAGATATTAATCCATATTGGACTATTAATCCCAAATTCAAAATAATAATATAGTACTATATATTTTAATAATATTTTTTTAAAAAAATTTCTTTAATATTTTGTAAATACACTCTATATATTAATTAATAATTTAATTTTTATTTAAACTTATTGCTTCTCAACTATTTTTTTCTTCAACCTAATTATCCAACAAATACACTCCAACTATAGAAAGAGAGAAAAAAAGAAAAAGAAAATGGAGAATTGAATAGTAAAACTTTAGAACAATAGAACTTGGAAAGTATTTTTAGACTATAAAATTGTTTTAGAGATGAACAGTAGAATTCTAAATTTGGAGAATATTTTGACTTTCTATAGTTCAAAAGTGTAGCGTTTGAGTTTTAGACTACTCCAATGGTGACCACTTCAATAAAAGTTCGTCAAATTTGTCTAGGCACTAGCCAACACCAGTGCTATAAACCATTTCAATGTTTTGGCCAATCCCTTGCAATTTAGGCTTTAGGTTTGATCCAAAGATTGTTTTTTCTTTTTTCCTTGTTTTATAATAAAATATATAAGAACGAGAAATCGTTTAATTAATAAAATGCAGCCAAAAAGAACAAAAAACAAAAACCACATTACTACTGCAAGCATCGTATTTTATGCAACATATTGTAATCAATAAAAAAAAATTCTATAGAGAACTTATTCTTCAGCCGCGACTACATGTCGTACACTCTCGGCAGAAGTACTATCATTCTATGGAAAAATGCTCTCTGTGCCTACATAGATTTATTACATGATCCACTTGTACCTCGGGGGGGCATAATACCATCCATGCACATTTTTGGAGCCAATGTATCAATATACACGAGCTTTTGGTGGGAATGGCTCTATCTCATCATCTAAAGTGTAAAGGTGAACTGGCCTGTAATCTAGCCGGACCTTTTCCTTCTCCCAATATCTACAGACCAAAATGAAGCACATTTCAGATAATAAACAAATTAGAAGCAGAATGAAGTTACTACCAAAATAAAGGACAATATTGATATCAAAGGGAAAAGTACAGTTCGCACAAAAAACTACAACAATTGGCGTCTATTGCCAATAAGTGGTACTTCGGGATGCAAATTGCAAAAATGGTGTAGAAGCAAAATGCACTTTACCCTAGGACTGTTCATCCGGGTCTTGGCCTGGGAACCCGGGTATACCCACGTATCTAAAAGATCAGGATACACAATGATATCTTAAAGATATTTAACACTCAATAACGAGCAATTAACATAAAATAAATTGATTGCACTGACATTGCTGATCATCCTCAAATGGGAAAAGCCCCGGCCTTAAACAGATTATCAAGGAAAAAAGTAAGTTAATAAGATATGGAAGGAAGTTTTTTCAACACCACAAAATATGAAAATATATTACTATCATCTCAACATCTGCCACTTTAAATAATTGGAGTAGCTAGCTTCTACCATGTTTGGATGCCACTTGATTGACCAAACAAACTAAGCATGTTCATCACAGATCTGCATAGTCTTCAGAACAAACCAATATTGCAGTTGCTATCGCAATAAATCCTCCTTTATCAACATGCTTTTTTAGTAAGTAATAAAACTCTATTAACATGTATTGAACTTCAATTCTTAACTAATCGAGTCCATATATCAGGCCCCCACCAAAAAAAAGGTTGCTAGGTGTTTATTCCATCCACAAAACCGTATGTTTGGTGCAAGTTTAGGAGAGGGAAGGATATATAATTTCTCCCCACGTGTTCAAAAGGGAAAATTGACAGGATTAATTACAATTACTACTATTTCCTTGGCCATTGTACCCTCATGTTAAGGGCATTTTGAGTATTTCCAGAAGATTAATTAAGACATTCTCCTTTCCTGTCAATTACCACTTTTAGAGGATACAGGTGCCGAAAGGTGGGAATTTATCCCTCCACCATAAAATAAACCACCCCATTCGATTTCAAAGTTCAGATCACATGTTAGTTATCCGACAGAACTCTGTAAAGACTCAACTGCTACACCACACCACACCACTCAAAAAACTCTGTCAAATTCTACTTCAACAATGGCAATCTACATCCATGATCTCAAGCCAAAAGAATTAATTCAGTTGGGGTGATAAAATGACTTACCCCAACGTGTGTTTCATCCAGTTCTCATCATCTCTTTTCTGCAAAACCAAAGCAACTTGATTCATTATACAGAAACTAACATGAAAGAGAAATCATTAACTTTAAAATAAAGAAGATTAACTGGAAAATCTTCACGAGCATGTGCCCCTCTGCTCTCTTTCCTGGCTTCAGCAGAATGCATCGTGATGCAAGCATTTATCAAAAGGTTTTCCAACTCAATAGTCTCTATCAAGTCTGAGTTCCTGTCGAAAGATTTTTGAATTTAAGCTCACAAAATAAAGAATTTGTATCGTGTTTTTTAATCATGGAGAGCATGATCCCCATAATTTACCATATTAAACTCTGATCCTTCAATTGAACATCATGAAAGCTCTCCCATGTCTTGTCAATCAATTGAGAACCTATGGAGGCAAAAGAGAAAGAAGATGGAAAAAGATGCTCATTATTAGGGTTAATTAGATGGTTTCATAGTAGTATTTGTTTCCAAAGCTGTGTAAATATTTCAGCAAGGAAAACTCAATTTCTGTTGGGTTGGGTTTCGAGTACGGACTACAAGTTAAGCAGAAGAAAAACACCAAAAAAAGTAAAAAGACAAACTACAACATGAAAAAATACCTTCTTCTAATGTTTCCTGTGTACGAAACACAGCTGCATTATTTTGCATTATTCGTTGCATATTCAACCGAATTTTTGAAGTTGGCATTGAGCCATTTGAATTCCTTATTTTGTCCAGCCACTCAATAGTCTTCTCACCAGCATCCTTCTCCAAAGGTTTTTGTTTCTCCCCTACAAAATTTCAAGTGGAGGCATCTTTAGTTTTACATACATATTTCATAATCAAGTCTCCAAAGTAACATCAAAATAAACTAGCCTGGTCTCTGAATCTCAGCAACTGTGTTTGCACATGCTCGTCCAAAAACAACAATGTCCAGAAGGGAATTTGCACCAAGTCTATTGGCACCATGAACTGATGCACATGCTGCCTCTCCAGCAGCCATCAATCCCGGAACTACTGCATTGGGGTCATCACCTTTAACAGTAACTACCTGAGGAATGAATAGCAGATTGATAATAATAAAGCATACTTAGAATAGAAGAACTAGGCACTAGGGTAATTTAATAGAGGTATAAACACAAGATTTATTAGTGACCGATTCTAAGCATCAAACTTTTTTTTTTAAGTGATTTTAAGCATCAAAATTAGCCTCATAAACCACTAGATTTTTAAATCTCTCTTTACAACAGTGTTTATTTTGTTTGTTATGGCCTGGGTTGTGCCCATATTAGGGATTGCACTACTATGAAGTCAGTGAGAGATAGAATAAAAGGCAGAGGAAATGTATTACTAAGGGGATACACGTACTTGGGCTTCATCCTTTCTTCCACTTTCCAATAAAACTTCAAAGGAACTAAGAAAATTGGCTCTGCCAATTCCTTAAATATGAGAATCAACTTAATATTGAACATCAATATCTCAGCAAAGTTAATATTATATCATAAATGATACCTCGCCGCGGTAATTAGTGGGAATTCCTCCCATGTTATAATGCACAGTAGGCAAAACAGGAATGGGCTCCTTTGTAACATCGACACCAGCAAATATTGCAGCTGTTTCAGAGATACCAGGAAGTCTCTCCTTAAGTACTTCGGGGGGCAAGTGATTCAAATGGAGATATATATGGTCCTTCAAAGGTCCTGTAGACAATTAAAATCATAGTTATATCGAAACTTGAAATTTGAAACAAGGTATAGAAATTTTACAACTGAGCTGGTAATTGCTCCTTATCAGTTTTATACAGGTTACACTCAAAACATAATATTTTGCATAAAATTTATGATTGGGTGCATAAAATATATACACAAAATATGCATGCACAAATACATAAACATTCTGCATATATCCTACATCGATATTATCGGGAACAATAATTGGTTTTGTGGATAATGGCCAGAAATAAAGTTTTAGAATTCACTAACAGCCATAAGACCTATATTTTCCATTCCTGGATGCAGACAACGCATGAGGATGAAAACATATGTGGGAGCATGTCACACCTACACCACGACCCTCCCGGATTTCCATAGTCATAGACCTGGAAACAACATCTCTTGAAGCAAGATCCTTTGCCGTAGGTGCATATCGTTCCATAAAACGTTCACCTTCACTGTTCCTAAGAATACCACCTTCACCACGGGATCCTACAATATGCAACTAAAAATATCAACAACAAAAAATATATTTTAAGAAAGATCATTTATTAAATATAAGCAAGATCACAGCAGTTGAAACCATAAAAAGACACTACAGACTACAGATTAAGCAACTAAATGCAATCCTGGACCTCCAAAATAACTAGGTAAGTACGAACCTTCAGTGATGAGGCAACCAGCACCATATATACCTGTTGGGTGAAACTGCACAAACTCTAAATCCTGTGGGAGGAATATAATCAACAAAGGAATTATATATGCATATAAAGAATAAGACAAGTCAACAGAGAAATTGAATATTGGGGAGAGAAAAGAAAAACCTCGAGTGGGAGCCCAGCACGTGCAACCATGGCATTGCCATCTCCAGTACATGTATGAGCCGAAGTTGCAGAAAAGTATGCTCTACCATAACCCTAAGAGAAACATGCCATATGTGGATACTTTTGCTCAACTAAAACAAGAGTTTCATTAACAACAACCCAGAGAGGAAAGAAGGTAACGGTTATAGTACCCCTGTAGCCAGAATTGTAGAACCGGAACGAAATCTATGCAATGTACCATCTTCCATATTTAACGCAATTACTCCTTGGCAGCTACCTGGATGTACCGCATAAAGAATAAAAAAGCCTTCTCATAAAAAGAAGAAAGATTCTCTTTCATCATGGTTCCTATAAATGCAATGTGGCCAGGAAAAAAAAAAGTAATTCCTGATAGTTTATGCAACTGAACATATCACTACGAGGCAAAGAAAGAGACAACATCTAAAGGATCATTGACAAGTAAAGATCAAACAAAGTGCTGACAGAAAGTCATCTCAGGCAACATTAAATAATCCCTTGTCAGTTAGTCCCTAAGCTAGGACATAGTGAGTGGAGAAACCTAATGTGGGGAGCATGGGTTTGTCAGAAGAAAATATCTGTGGTCAGATATGGACGGGGGAGAGTGCTCTCTCTCTCTCTCTCTCTCTCTAAACTCTCTCCCTTCTCTCCAGACTTTCTCAAAAAAATCTCTGGCTAGAGGGGGTGGGAGCTTCAACTCCCTCCCCCCCTTCTCCTCTATCCGATTTTCCTTCCTGTGTATTGTTTGGTTTTTTGTTTTTTTCAGGTCTAATAAGGGACAATCGCCGATTTGAGACCTTCCGATTACCAAAAGCCTACACGCATCGTACCTTGGTGTTGTCCAGCCGCCGATCTACAAGACCACCGAACGCGGCGCCAAACAGAGTAGCGTGTAGCCCGCATGCGCGGGTTGAAGTTTTCGGAGCCATCAGCGTGTGGCTCCCACGCGCCACCGAGAAGACATTTGTGGACGCAACGCTTGGCGTTTCTAGGACCTGTGACTCTGGGACTTACAAGATCCACAGTCGACCTTCCTCCCAGAGTGGCATGTGCCTGCAGCCTCTGTGTTCTGTTTTTTTGTTTATTGCAATGTTTTCTTAGTTTTTTGCAATGTTTTTACAAAATAAAAAACCAAAAACATAGTACCCTCGGACCTTAGTCCGATGAGAAGGTCCTCCCCTCCACTTAGCCGGTGTTTTGGTGGGGTTTGGTGCACCCTACTCCGCTTAGTCGGGGTATGGGGTTTTGTCACCAGGTTCTGTTACCTCTGTCGTGGACAAAGTTGTGCTATCTCTTAGACTTAGCTCTTTAGAGATCTGCCATCTGGATTAGACCATGTCAGTCACGGAAGTGTGCTGGGAAGCTATTAACGATTGTAACTTGCTTGTTTTCAAGTCAACTTTGTAATGTCCTCTATTGATGAATGGAATGTGCTCTGTTATTATCAAAAAAGAAGAAAATAACTGTATATTTTGTCAGTGGGAATGAGAAAGGCTTGCATTTGATGCAGCTGGAATGGGATACTGGCAACATTTACTAAAAAGAATTAGGAGTGGGCAGCAGGTCCCTGCACCCCGCTACCCCGCCCCCGCATGGTGGGGCGGGCATCGCTGTCTGCCCATGCAGGGGTGGGGGCCAGGCTGGCCCCGATGGGGCCAGCCTTGCCCCGCTACTTATATATATTTTATATAAATATATATTTATACATATTTATAAATATATGTTATTAGTTTTACTATATATAAATATAGTCATATGTATGAAGTATAGTTTTTACTTAATACATTGTGCAAGTTACAATGTAGCATAATGTGGCTTTTATATAGAAGATTAAGGCAATACAAGAGTCCGCAATACAAGAGTCTCACTTAAGCAATGTGAGACTCTTGTATTGCCTTAGCCTCCTACATAAAGGTCACATTAGGTTACATTAACTTACAAATAATATACACTAACAAATTTAAAAACTATGTTATTAGTTCTTATATTACGATCATATTTACAAATCTAAATTTACATTTAGGTCCAAAAATGTGTTTTTGCTCACTTTTTAGACTAGAAATAGTTTTTGGGTGGGAGGGTGTTGGGGAAGGGTCGACCCCGCATATGCTGCATTATGAGTCATTATCAACCAGCAACCAGCAAGCAAAACCACAGTTATGGCATAATAACTTACCATCACTGTTCATTAATAGATCCAAAGCAAAATATTCCACAAAGAATTGGGTATTATGTTTCATAGACTGGCCATAGAGGGTATGTAATAAAGCATGTCCAGTCCGGTCGGCAGCACATGCACAACGATATGCCTGTCCACCTATAATAACAAAAAAAAAAAAAAAAGCCCAAAATCAGACATCTTCAAACACAATCCTTGATAAAGAGATTAAAATCCAAACATCGATGGCAGCATCATCAGACCTTTTCCAAAATTCAAGCTCTGACCACCAAATGCACGCTGATATATTCTTCCATCTTCAGTTCGTGAAAATGGCAATCCATAGTTCTCAAGCTCAATCACCGCTTTTGGTGCCTCCCTACACATATACTGAATTGCATCCTGATCACCTACATGATACAAAATATGCTTGCAGCTTTAAAAAAAATGAGAAGAAAAGGATGAATAAAAAGTACATACAAATTTTGCAAGAGCGATGTTAATGTCAGTACAAGAGACTGCATGTCACAATTTGCAATGAGAGCTCATTATCTCAACATTCAGAACAGACAAAATGGCTTCCTTCCATAAAACATTTCTGGTTCTCTTCAAAGTATACATGCCATTACGTAGGGCAAGAATCATAAGAAAAACAGGAATATCACCGCAAAGGATGACCCGATGCATAAAAACAATCTAAACCAAATGTGAAAGAAACCAATACAAGTAAAAGCCAATTTTATCCTCATTGTAATTCATAAAAAGGTAGTAATTTGCTTAACCCAAGCATCCAATGTGGGTACCATGTAAGAATAATACAAATAAAATGAAAGATTTGTCTGTGTAACACTGGTATATACCAAGCCAATCACTTCCCTTGACCGTGTCATACATGTGCCACCTCCAGTCGTCTTCAGTCATGTTTCCTAATGCAGCATTTATACCACCCTATACAGAATTAACATATCACAGTTAGTAAATGATCCAAGCGATTCCCATCAGTACATACATATTGATGTGAATATGATGAAGAGAGATAAAAGTTCAATAATAGTCAATTTAGAATGCTTCATGTATGATGAAAGGAAACAAAATAATATTTTAATGACCAGACCGATTATATGGATATAATTTATCAACTAGTTTATCACAATAAATGCATTAGATCAACTGAGAATTAACCACTCCACACTTCCGCTAAGGGATAAAAAATCAGTGTGAATATGCAATCATTAAGAAGGATTTTAGTCGTACAATGCAGGCTACCACCTGGCTTACACATGACTTGGAGTAAGCCTTATGATGCAATGACCATCTAATCCTGCAGTTATTGTACCGAGAATGACAACCTCATCTTGAAAATCATACCATGAAGCAAAGACGGGGGGCAACTACCACTATACCATGCACATGTTTAGAACAAAACAACCGGAAGAAAATATCAATTCAATACTGCATATATGTACTAGTTACCACATATACAACACTTAGTTCTATAATCTGTACCTGAGCAGCAACAGTGTGCGAACGAGTAGGGAATAGCTTTGTAATGCAGGCAGTATTGAACCCATGCTCCGAAAGCCCTATGGCTGCTCGTAGCCCTGCACCACCGGCTCCTACAACAACGGCATCATACGTATGATCAACTATTGTGTATGAGGAGCGCCCCACAGTCTGCCACAAGCAAAAGGGATATCTTATAACTGGGGCTGTAAATAAACAAGACTATTCGACAAACAGGTCAAAAAAGGTTCAAAGAAACTTGATTTCGTTCATTCATTAAATGAGCCGTTAGTAAACATAAATGATATATTATTAAATGATACAACTCATATCAAACTTGGCTCGACTCGTCTAAGTTTCATATAAACTCAAATATCTTCGTACTTATCATCTTTATAATCTTTAACTTTATTTTTTAAGTATTGAAAAAGATAAAAGAAAACCATATTCTTTACACAATCTGGATTGTTTGAATATTTATGAATATAATCTTTCATATATGAATATATAAACTATATAAAAATATTCACAAAAGCCTAAAGATGGTTTATCAAAATTTATAGATAAAGCTACATGCATAATATAAATAATTTGTCTTGTCAAAATAAGTAGTTCATGAACAAATTCGAGCTCGCTCAAAAAACAGATAAGCTGCTCGTGAATATAAAGGAAACTCGGTGACAATCTCGAATTTGACTCGTGTTCGAATAAAAGTTAAATGAACAACCATCCACTACCTGCTCCACCTCGAGTCATTTACACCTCTACTTATAACCAAACCAAAGCTTTGAAAAGTAAAAGTGAAACCCCTCCCTACGAAGGAAAAAGGAAAAACAAAACTACAAAACGCGTACATGTTGAATAAAATAACTGTAAATGAGCTAATAAGATATTGGAACAAATAGAGAATTTATGTGTTAAACTCAAATAAAACATTCCATTTGCTGCCTGGAACTCCGAACAGTGGAGAATCTGAGACGAATAAGCTTAGATTATCTTTCCTACAAGTGCTTGGCAACCACTCGGATCACAATTATAAAAAAATAAATAAAAAAATAAATAATCCATGAGTGAATGAGAGGGAGATAGATTTTTTTTTAAAATGAAGTAGGAGCATATCGGTCATGAAACAAAACCAAATATCGTCGATCAAAGCAAACTCTAAAGGTATCCATGAGAACAGAAAATCAACCAGATAAGGAACGTAAAACTTAACTTAAAAAGAAAAACAAAAAAGAAAAAAAAGAAAAAAGAGAACGTAGAACCTAGCCAATTGAAGACTAATCAAAGACGGAAAGGAGCATTAACACGAAGATTTAAATATTGGACGTGCGAGAGAGATATCGCACCGATTCAGTGGAGAAGAAGCGCGAAATGTGAGATCTGAGGGAGTCATTGGACAGCGATCTCTTGAAAGAGGCCGGAGAAGAAGGGACTCGAAGGCCTCGAGAAACGCACCGCCACATTTCGGTCTTGCTAAGTCTATAAAGCTATCTCTAGTTGCTTTTGATTTTGTATGTTTTGAGTGCTTATAAATATAAAAAATTCTCCCCGTTGGGAGGGGCAGTATCGTGGAGGCGTAATGGGAAGATTTCAAAAGAACAGTCGAGGTGGCGAATAGCCGATGCATGTGATTACCGGTGAGAAAACCAGCACGCTGTTGAATGTTGATATTCAAGTTTTTCACGCCAACTATACTAAAACTTTTTAATTTTTAATTTTTTTTTAAATTATAATGCATCTCGTTATAAATAATGTATTAACACACCGATTAATATGTAGAAAAACTCATTACCACTCAGGCTATTAATAAATAGTTAAACTTATGTATCTAATTTTTATGATTAATTCAAAAATTAGTACTTAAATTTTCGTATTTTTACAAGTTTTTATCTTAATATTTTAACAATATTGATGGACATATCCAATTTCAATTTTTTTTTTTAAATTTATATGTCAATATTTTAAAAATTAAAAACTTTAGATTGATATATAAAAACGTGCGAAATATTCAAATACTGAATTTACAATTAACCTTAATTTTTAATTGATTTTTCATTTCTTTTACCTCTTGTAATTTGTAACAAGATTATCAGACGAATAAATGTATAATATAACAAATAAACATAGTGAGATATATGAGGATAGGTTCAAAATTATAATTCTTAAAATAAAAATATAAATATTCTAAGAAATATTAATATTGTAACTTAATAATAATAAAATTGTGATTTTAAAATAAAATTTAAACGAATTAAAATGAGTTGATTTCAGATTAAGTAGGTTAATTCGTTATTAATTTTTTATAAATAGTGTATTAACAAGTAATTTCTTTTGATATGAATTCGTTAATATTAAATTTAAATTTATTAATTTTATATCGTATTTGTATTGAATTACGGATAGTGTTAATTTTACCACCTATACAAAATGCATTCCAGAGAGAGCTGGGCAGAGTCAATTTTTCCTTAAATTAGTTCAACCTTAACGCCTGAACTATCCTATGCATTAAACTTGGGTCGACATTTTAAACCCAAAATGAGGCCACGTGTCAAGGAGCATTTTTGGCCAGCCAGGACTGAAGGATATGACAAAGATACGGCCACGTGGTCTTTGATCCCTTCACTAGCGGCCCAAAAGAAGTCCTTTTCGACTGGTCCACAAAATCCCAATCTTACGGTTACGATTAAAGTAATCTAAACGGTAAGATACATAAGAAATTTTAGATGAGATTTTGATATTTCATAAATGATTCCTAATATGATTATGTTCAATGGCGAGACAAAAAAAAAAAGTTGATTAAGAATATGATAACTAACTAAAAATAATTTGATCAATAAATATGCAAAAAAGTATAATAAGAATCTACGATGCACTAGAACATCTTTGTTAGCTATCCTTTACAATGTATATGAGGTTTTTACCTAACGAATAATGATATTATGTCGTCTCAATTTGTCTCTTCATTTTGATCGTTCATACATTTAATTTTTTTTATTTACTGATTAAGGAAGTGACTATTAGTGTATTAATATATTTTTTTATTTTTTAAAAATATTTAAATATGTTAAAAAATGAAATTTGTATTAGTGGGCATGCCCATCGATCGAAGATGGGCGGCACACTAACACTACCCTTTACCGCATGTGGCTCCTCACCTGCCAATAAATTATTCTTTCCCATTGGATTTGCAATTTATTTATTTATTTTGACAAATTGCAATTTATAGGCTAATAGAAGTAAATGGAGAATGTCATATTAATTTAGAATTGGAATTAAAGGAAAAGTAGAAACCCAACCTTTTGGTTCGTTCTAGATTTGGGTTGAATAGGGTAAGTTGGACTATTTCGTTTTTAATATACTTTATTTCAATTATTGAGATAGAATTGATAATGTTGATGCATTTTGTTGTCAATGGTGGATGCTAATAGTATGTTCCAATAACCAACGGTGCTGTCGATGATGGTTGTGGTGCTCGACGATGGTTGAGGTGCTCGGAATGCTCTCCACAATTCATTTGAGGGTGAATATCATTATGTTTGATGATTTTATAAACTCTCATGTTCTTATGATTTTACATCCACTATGTTTGAGAAATATGAAGATGTATTGGTTGCCTAGAAGCCCCCTTTTTCTCTATCTCTTACTTCACATTCAAACTAAGTGCTTTGCTTTATGTTTCATCTCCCACCCTTTCAGCTGCTGCATGTCACTTTTGTCTCCCTTTTAGAGTTTTTTGTTCTCTCAAACTAATTTTGAGAAGTGCTATATACATAAAGAATACATAAAAATAAACTCACAAATTAATGTGATTTAATATGATTCGTTAAATCTACTTTATAATAAAAATAATTTTACAATTTGAAGTATTGCATCAAGTCATATCAATTTGTGAGTTTACTTTTGTGTAATTCCTTTATAGCTAAATTATTTCTCAATTAATTTAGGGGACTGCTAGGGCCACCAAGAGGTGGTCCCAAGAGTTTCAGCCGAAAGTGCAAAATGCACTTTTTATTTTACATATTTTTTTCAAGCATTTTTTAAATCACTTTAAATATTAAAAAGAATTCACAAACTCATTTAAAAATGTTTTCTTAACAAATAAGTTTTTTTTTTAAAAAAAAGAAAGAATTGATAGCTTTTATCAGGATGCTCCCTCGGTGGATACATCATTTTCTATTAATTTATGGCAGGATCTTTCTTGTATCTCCTCTCATCTACCTTTGTTTTGGGCTTTTAATACATCAGCGAACTGGGCTTAAACTTGAATTTTAATATTGTGGGTTTTATACCCAACAAAGAACATTATTTTTTTTTTAGGAATCGATAACATCGTTAAGAGCATTGACAATGGCTAGAATCTTAATTTTTGGCTATAATATTAATTTTTGACTAGGTGAGTCCACATTAGACTAGTCATTATAAAATTAAAATAATAATATAATATTATATATATATTTTTTATTTTTGTAAATACAATTTATATATTTTTTAGATCTTCATGCTTTGTAGAAATAATGTGCATGCCATGCATGTTTTACCATTCAAAGAGAGAGGGAAGTGATTAAATAATTAAATATTGATTTTCATTGTAAATAGTAACTAGCCATATTTGGAGAGGACTTCAGATTTACTATTCATCAAGTCTTAAGCTTTGGACCATTGGCTAGTTCAATGTAGAAGATTTTTCTCACATCTAGCTAAAGTTTGGACTTGCATTGACATTTAGCTAGTCCATTTCTAAGCACTTGGTCTTGGTCGTGCTCAACTTGGCAAATTGTACTAGTTTACGATTGACAAGGGAGTGAGTGTGTTTGATGGGATGCTTCCTGGATGGGCTTACCCTACGCAGAAATTGCTGAATTGGGTTCATAGAACTCTTTGTCCACTCAAGAAATAGTAATTAACGGGCCTGGGTCTAGACATGTGGGCCACAAAGACAAGTGCTTCTAGGCCGATCAAAACAAACTTTATATTCAAGACTACCAAAGAAAATACCTATTTATCTTTGAGAGCACCAAATAAATTTCCTGGAGAAAATACTCAATTCTACCTTAATTTACCTATCAATGTTCAATCACATCCTAAGTAATCAATTTTGACAATCAGTCGACAGTCACTCAAACTACAATGAGAAATTTTATTTACCCCTTGTTGGGTCTGTGGAGCTTAGTTTTATTCGTGCGTTGGCGCAACCCGACTCGACAATGATGAATTATTATTTTTTGGCAGATTTTTAGGCTTTCGGCAAAAAATTTTGGTACTGTTGCAATCAAAAAAGCGCTAAGCAGAAAGTTCGCTCGATAATCGCAAGAGCGAAACTCGAATAAAGAGTTCTTCTAGGCCCACTCGACACACCACTCGAGCGAATAAATGCATAAAAGTGAAAATTAGAGTTTCCGCCACATGACACTTTAAATATGTACTTAATGAATAATTTAGTACACCCCAAGTATCTGGAACAATTAGATTTTGCTCAAAAGTGTATTTTGTGATTTCTCAGTATAATAAAATATTCTGCAGCTCTGGGGACGTAGGCATATTGCCGGACCACGTTAATTTTGTGTCGTGTGATTAATTTGCTTGCATTTGCTTTCACTTGTTTGCCATCATTGTTGTTTTTCACAACACCCCTCGGTCAAAAATTTGAGATAAATACCCTTGATAAATAATTAAAATAAATAAAAACAAAATTTTCAAAAGTAAAAACAAAATATATTTAACATATCATATCAAGTCATATCATTTTGTGAGTTTACTCTTTTTCATTTGGTTAATTTAGGGTACAATATTTGCACGATATAATCATGCAATAATACGCCAAAACGACTCATGATCATCGGCCTAGCTAATTATTTGGGGGCAATGAAAAGTTGACTCCTTCACCACAGAAAAGAGATCGATGAAAGAGATATGCATGGCTTCGAGCTAATTCCTAGCTAGTGGATAATCAGCAGTCAAGTAGGCCGGAAAATGATAGCTAATAATTATATATCCATGACTGATCATGATCGATCTTCGGTCAGTAGCTGTATCGAACAGTGTTCTTTTAGAGCCCACTATTTAAATCCACAACGTGCAGCTTTTCTTACCATATAGAGGCCGGAGACAGTCCATGGAAACAGCATTAACATAAAAGCATAAACACCATGCATATATGGTCAGTACGTACGTAGCTCTCGAACAGTGTTGTTTTGGCCGATAGAGACCATGAATTTAAACCCACATGCATCGTGCAGCTTCACATACCATATATGCACAGGAGAAGAGGGGGAGACCAGTACCCATGATAGCAATCGTAAACAGAAACCAGGCCACGAATCAGTACTCGATCATGACGAGGAGCAGCATGCACAAAAGAACTTTGGAAAGCGAAATGATCAAACCAAATGAGGAGGCCATGATCAAAATAACATGCAGTACTACTACTTCCTCTATATATTATCAAAGTTTTGTTTGTAAAATATGTTAGCATTAAAACTGATCCATATATATGGTTTTACTTTTACAAGATCATTGCCCATCTAGCTAGCTAGGGTATCATCGATTTTATCATATATGCATGCATCCAGTTTTCCATTTTTTGGACACACCCACCTACATTATTATGTATAAGGTGATCATTCTTGTGATGTGTTTACATAAAATCCTAACAATATATAAAAAATACAATCCTTTTTTAAATATATATATATATATATATATATAATCTTTCTTTTCTTTCAAAGCATTGGGTTTATTTGGTATTTTTTTGTATTTCCTATTTAATTATGAGGAATGCTGTAAGTGTATTGGTCAACACACACATTCAGAAAATCTATTCATCATCTTAATTCTCATCATCATCTCACTATCTCATAATGTGGTATTAGATGATAGGTTCACAAGTAAAATATAATAAATAGTCTCTAATCATCTAATGTCATATCATAAAATGATGGAAAGATAATAAGAATTAAAATTATGAGTAGCATTACTCCACGCACCCACCCATATATATGTAATGCAAATGAAATGTTGATTCTGCCTTCAATTGCATGCATCTAATCCCAGAAATGCTACGTACGGAGTCTAAATAAGCACGAGATCATTAATAATTTGTACGTTGAACGTAGGTACTTTTGGTAATTGGTAGGAGGAGTGTGATATATCATGTGTTGTAGTCATCATCATGAATTAGAAGTGCCGGAGTTGAATTAGGTGAATGGAAAAGGTGCAAACTGCAATCAAATTGGATGAATATTAGAGGGGTCGATCTGATGCTAAGTTGCTAACCGACAATATTCCTGTTGTCATGAGTGGAGATCATCAAATTGTAGAGTACCTTATATATAATTGAATTCCTATATATTAATGCTGCCGACCCCGGCCCTTACAATAATGAGTTCCAATTAATTAATTAATTAGACCTTAATTTCTCTTGTTCGACTTGCTGTTCCAGTACTACTTTTACAATTACAAATTGTCCCACGTGTGTTGCTTGATTGACTAATCAGCATGCATGCACGGTAATTCCTTTTCCTTTATTACGTTACTTATTATTACGAGAAATTATACTTGTAGTCGTGAGTATGTAAGTGCCGTGCAGTTGTTTTAAAAAAAATAAATAAATATGAGATCTACATGAAAAAAAATTAATTTTTTAATAATAGATTCTACTCTTTTTCAAAACGACTGCATGACATTTACACATTCTACGATTGTATATAATATTACTCTATTATTATTACCTTCACAATCCGGCCAGAACTAGGAGTACCTTGTACTTGCAATTAATATTGCAGGTTTTATTTTTGAAAGAGCTACAAATTATATGCAATGACAGCCAGGCGTATCGATTAGCATAAATTTATATTTATTTATATAAAAAATTATAAAAATTATAAAAAAAAAAAAAGACAAACTAAGAGGCATATTAACATGTTTCTGTTTGATTTTCTGATCAGGCCTTCATGTGGTGGTATACTCTTGTACGTGGATGGTTTAATTCTGCACGAAGTACTTTTTTGTTTTTGTTTTCCTTTTACCAAGGAAGCAACCGATACCAAAGAACAGATAATTTGTCTTGGGCCTTGGCAGTTGGAAGCTTTATCTCACAGGTGGCATCAAACGGAGGGACGTGGGAGGGGGGGCCGCTCCCATTTATAAAGAGACGTGCCGGCCTAAAACAACTGCAAAGATATGGCAACAACCAACAAGATCTAAACCCTTTTGAGCTTTTTCCCAAGGGAAAGATTAGGGAATCGAGAGTTTTTTCAAATTAATGTGAATGAATGAATGAATTTGCGCCTGATCATCTCTTACTAACACTTTCTTCACAAGTGATCATGACCTTTTCGTCAACATAAACATACGTGAAAGAAAATTCTATGCATCACTTACTATTTACTTTTATATTTCATATTTTATAATTTTTTTATAAAATGTGAAAATATTTTTTATAAGGTGTTAAATATGTGGTAATGAATAATGGTTGATGATCAGAAGAATCTTTGATACTTGAAATATTCATTAGAAATGAGTGGAAATTATTAATCTTTTTAAAGGGTTTAAAATTATTTTCCTTTTAGCGGTACTGCTGATTAATTAAGCAATGGTTTTGCAAACCAAACCGATATCATGAATATCAAATAACTTATATGCCATAATTAAGCTGCAATATATTTGAGGATGGGAGACACATGCATCACTATACTCATTATTTAATGGTGGTTAGAAAAAACAAAGTGTATAGTTCAATCACTATGCCATATCTTCTTTTGGAGATCTTGAACACTCCATCTCTTCACTCTGAATAAATCACAAAAAGACGCAAATGATATTTGGATGCAGATATATAGCTCGATCTTTTAGCTAGAAAAGTTATAATATATATATATATATATATATATATATATATGTTGAAGAAAATTCCACCTCATCTCCCTCTCTCTCTCTCTCTCTCTATATATATATATATATAAATGAATACTAAAAATTCCCGTTAAGTCCCAACATGCATGGCATAGAGGGAATTAACAAATTTACAGACGTTTTTTTGGGGGCCGAGTGGTCCTAGAATCTTGTGTAGTTTATTTCTTTGTCTTCCCTGTGTTCATGTGAGCTACATGATAAGGTCAAAATAGCTTACACAAATTAATAAGCCGTTGGAAAATCCAAGAACTCAATCTTCACGTACATATTAATGAGCTTTGTTTCTGTTTCTATATTGTCCTGCATCCAGCATGCATCATGAGAGGCTGAGATTTTGAGATTTGAGGAATTAAGCTATATATCTAGCTAGCTGTGTCTTTTCATGAAGTTTTACATGCATGCATGAGCTGTACTTGTCTTTCTAATATAAATCTAGATGAAGCTGTGGTACTGTTGCACCCTGATTGGCAGACCGTTTGGGAAATCGACAAAGGGGAAGGCATAGGCTTGATCCGTATCGGCTAACTCCCAGTGGTAGTTGAGGACCATATGGTGGATGAAAACTGCCATTTCTAGCTTTGCCAATTCCGATCCCGCGCACAGCCGTGGTCCTCCCCCAAATGGCATGAAGTTATTGCTTGTTGTTGTCATGCTCGGGCAACTGGATGAAGATCCCCGCAATATTCCATTGTTCTGCTCAATCATAATCATCACCACACCATTACAAGGAGGAAATGATGAAAAATATCACAGTAGTTTCTCTTGAATCTTATATATAGCATATAGAACATAGGTCTCTCTAATACTCCCTTCACGTGTGAGCCAAATCCAATACTTATGAAATATTTAATTAATTGAACAAGATCTCTGCTCTGATACCATATAACAATATTTATCATACATATATCCTATCTAGGCTTCTATCTACATGATAACTCTAAAAGCATAAATATAGAACTCTGTGCTTGTGCATGTAGCTATAACAAACGAATTTTTCAGGACATAAACTGCTAAGGACAGGTTTGGGAGGTAGGATGAGATACAAAATTCTCATCTCATCTCATCTCATCATTACACATTTTTCAAATCTTCATATAAAATATAATAAACAATTCAATTTTTTTAAATCTCAATTCAACTTTTTTAAATTTCAATATAATAATAATATCAAAACATAATATTTTAAATACTAAAACAAAATACAAAATTCTCATCTCACCCTCCAAACATGTCCTAAATCACATAACATTTAACTGTCTAAAAACACACATGCACCAAATATCAACAACAGGGTTGCCGCTCATCCTAATTGACAATTAGCAACTTCTCCAACCCTATCCATATCTATTTAATGGGCAGGCGAGTTGACAAAAAAACTAAACTAATTAACTTTTGTCACATTTACCCGAAGTACGAACAATTTAGATGGGGTATTTTTCCCTTCAAATAATAAGATGATTTCAGATGATTTATAAATATTAATAAAAAAATTATGAAAAAATAATAAAAAAATATTAAATAATAGTAGAGTGATGAACCCAAACGATCCTTAATTATTCTATTTTGCCCATAAAAATGGATGTACATATGTGGCAGGCAAAATTCTAGGTGTTCAAGTGGTGGGACATTCAACGAAAATGATGATGAGGTCCAACTTCTTGGAGAGAAAAACAGCATAGTACATTGGCCCAACAATTATCTCTGTCAATAAGTTTATAATTTCCTTTTTCATTTTTTCTTTTCTTTTCTTTTCTTTGCTAAGCTAGAGGAGTTTCTCACTTTCTTGAACGGGGTTTTGCCTTTTTTTTCTTTTCTCTTTCCGGAATATGGTGGCTGGTGATGATCAGGACCAGTTTTGTCAATTCATTGACCCACCATAGAAAGGCACTGATGCACGTGTACTTGAGAACCCCACCTCCACATGGGCTTTAATCATCTCAAAACCCAGAGGCCCTGCCCACACGCACGCATGGAATAGCGAGAGAAACGGCCACAACTTTGTGGGGGCAGACTGGCAGTCGGCTGTACTGTGTGTGTAACATTGGTTCTATGATCATGACAGTTCATCTCCAAGAAAATCCCAGATCCCACCATCCTTTTATAACCACCCCTAGGCCCTAAATCCCAATTCCATACAGATATTAAAGGCTTTAATAGAAGTTTTACAATTAATTTTTTTAAAATTTCAATTTTTAGTTACTAAAAATTTATCGGACAAAAGTAAAGTTAGAAACGGATATTAATGGATTTAATATATTAAATTATAAAATTATTTTTATTAGAAAATAAATCAAACGTAACATATAAAATTATGTTTATTTATAATTTATTTTTATAAAATATTTTTATAATTATAGCATTAGCTTCTATCGTATCACGGAGTATGTATCTTATGTATCAACTTGCATGTGGAAAATAATTATAAAAGAAATTGTGTTTGGACTTTGGAGGGTACTTCAAGATAAGGACGTAGCTACAGGGCATAGGGCAGGGGACCCCAAAAATCTGAAATAAAATTTATTGAAAAAGTTGATATTCTTCTAACGATGATCTTTTTTTTTAATCTAGTCTATTCCACCTGGTCCCACAAGGTGATATTTCAAACTTCATTCCCATGTTTAACCAATATTTTGGTTTTGAGAAATGATTTATATAAATTTTAAATAGATAAATTTTATATAAGTCTTTATAAGAAAGTGGATCTCATTTTAAAAAAATATAAAAAAAATTATTTTTTAATAGTGAGACTCATTATTTTATAAAAAATTTGTATGAGACTTGTCTATTTAAAATTTATATCTAACATTACTCTTTAATTTTGCATCTTGATGATATATATACATATATATATATTGTGTTATGATTTTAATGAACTTCGTGTCTTAGAATTTTTCTACCATATAGAATAATTATTCTTATCATCTATTATTCACTATTTTATATTCTATCCCATATAAAAAAAAAAATCTATCAAATATAAAGTATGGAAATAAATAGTAACTGATATATAACAAAACTCATATATATATATATATATATATAATAAATTTTTTTTTTTTCACAACAGTTTACGAGCAGTCTTGGATTTGATTAAGATTAACAAGCAACCAACAGCAAAAAATTAATAATAATAATAATAAAATTTACTTAATTTTGGCCACTATTCCCAGACAATCATTTGCAGCACCAATTGGGTCTACGACCAATTATCCAATGCGTGCCAGTGAGAGCCACAGCAACAGTAACCACTGAAAGTGCTTGGGGACCTCTGCTAAGTCAATCAAACCTAAAACTCCTTTTCCTCTCTCTAGTTTAATCTACCAGAATATATATTTATTTTGAAAAAAAAGATAGAAAATGATAGCACTCATTATGAAAGGCATGCTGTCAAAGGGGCTCATAACTCACCTGCCATCTCCACGGGTTGAACTGTTGAGGCTGGTCAAAAAGCAAAGGATCCAAATGCACAGCTGCAATCACCGGAAGCACTTTCCATCCACATGGAATATCATACCCTTTCAAACACAATAATAATAAACAATGCAACCAAAAAAAAAATTCAAAGTTGGGTCAGTTTCTGGCAACCTTCCAGCGAAATTACACTCATTTTAAGTGCCTTGTCATACCTCTATACCGAACATTTTTTAGTGCCTTTCTGTGAAGAAACCTCACTACATTACCAAGCCGGAGTGTCTCATTGATAACCTTCACAGGAGGGAAAAAAAAAAAAAAAAAGTCTGAAGAACTGAATAATGGAATAATTTGGATTCATCGCTATTAGAAAAATAAGCACTTGTGAAGGATTATTTATGATGAGAATAATTATTTATGATGAAAACAAATTCATTTTAATAAAAAATAGTCATTTTCGTAAAGAATAAGTGATCACAAATAAATAATTTTCTTATAGTGTATATATATGTTCCATAAATTTACTGCAAAATCATTGAAAATAGTACTGCTTGAGCTTACACATTGGGTGAAATCCATTTCCTTGTAGTCATCCCAACTCAACTCCATTTCTCCTGATTGCTTCTTGGCTCTGGCAATTCTGAGGTGTTCTTCCTGAAACAACACATGAAAAAATAATTAAAATATGGTAAATTAAATTTAAAAGGGATTTGTCTGTGACTTTGAGGAGGTACTTACTCTTAGCTGTTGAATAGCATTGGGACAACCTTGCAAGAAGTATATAGCTAAAGCTATGGCTACTGATGAGGTTTCATGGCCAGCGAAGAGCAAGCTTAAAATCAAGTCAAGGATTTGCTCTGTTGAAAGATTGGAATGCTGCAAAACCCATCCAAGAAGATCATCATCTTCCTCTAAGTTCCCGCTTCCCTCCTTCATTCTCTGTTGTCTATCTTCCATTTTGCGCTCGATAAACTTTAGGATGGTTGCTCGAGACTGTGAAGCAGAGCATCAAACGAGATAAACCCAGTGAAGCCATGATTTTTATGTATCTAAAACATTCAGAGTTATCGTCCATTGGGGTAAAATTTCTAGTTACCTGCAAGGCCTTTCTATATGCTGTTCCGGGAAAATTCAGAGGAGCCGATACCACTCCCTTCATGAAAGTAACATATTCTTTCTTCAGCTGCTCGGTCTCGGGAACTCCGGGTTCCATGCTCATGATATGTTTCGCCATCAAATTAAAGGTAAACTGCAATTCTTATTGATAAATAATAAGCAAAGCTGGCTCAATAATTAAATTTGACTGTCTGAATAGAAAAAAAGTTGTCGTCTTTAAAGCTTTTACCTTCTTGGCTTCATCTTGAGCTGAGAATATAGAATTCTCCTTCCAGGTGCTCAGTACAAGCACGGTATGCTTCTCCACCTCTCTCAAGAGATGGGTCCTAAGCCTGGCATGGCTCAAGAAGTTGAGTGCGATACTCCTCATGTCTCTATGCATTTCTCCAACTAATACCAACATTGACCATTTTCCAAGAATCCCACCTATGCTTCTGGGATAGCTGCATTCAAATAACTTTCCTTCGTTCTGTAAGATGAATCTGTTGAGGCCAGCATCTACCGAGACTATTGTTGGCTCTCCAAACAGATTAGACTTGTAAATTTTGCCATATCTGAACAATGAGAAACAGTTGATTTAAGAGCTATAATTGTATAAAGCAGAACATAGATTTTTGTGTGTCGACGTCATTTTTTTTTTTTTTTTTTTGTGGGTGTATGTGATATTACCTTGATATGTGTTGCTCCATGAATTCTCCAATTGAAATAGCAGAGTAAGGCTTAAGATAACCGATAGTTTCTCCAAGAAAAGGCCAGCCCATATTCCCTGGTGGGAGATTGAGTCTGCTTCGCTTTCTTCTGATGAAAATGAAGATCAGAAGTAGAGCAAGGATAGACAGAAGAGAACAGAGAACCAGCTCTGAGTCAGGCATGGAGACTTCACTCTTATCTCCCTGATCTCTGTGCGTGGAATTTGCTTAGCCTGTTCTAAGCAGTTTGAATCAGATATCTGCTTCTTTTTGGAGTTCTACGTCTTGCTGAGAAATGAACTTGCACTTTCAGTAGTTTCAAAAACTAACTTGAGCAGATGGTTTCGATGAAACCAAACTCAAGTGCAAGCTTCGAAGCCAAACGTACTAGGCTGCTTTTTATAAGCTTCTGTGTCTTTAAGCGAAAATAGCCGAAAGTATAGCGAGGAAATAGGCTTTACACTTTGGAAAATGCTATCTAAAATAAACTTGCATTTTTTTAGTTCCATAATTTTGTTTTGCTCATAATTGGTGCGTGAATTTGCTAACTTTCTGCTAAAATAATCCTACATTTTGATACATAACATGGCATGCAAAAAAGTAAGTAGAACTAATCTATCCCGTCTTATTAAAAAATTATATTATAATAATATTTTATTTAATATTTAATAAAATATTTTATTTTATCTGAACTGTTTAACAAAACGAGGACGAGGAAGGGTCATGTGAAGTGTACTAATGGTGGAGCTACCCTAGCTACTATTTTTCTTTTGAATTATTGCTTTAGTAAACAACAACTAATCCCAGATGTAATTGTGAAGGCTAGGGTAATAATTCTGTCCTTGGTGCTTATCATGAGATCAGTAGTAAAATATACATAGACTACTATTTTGTAACTTTTTTTTTTTTTTTTTACAATTAATATTCTCTTACTCGATTTTGCCATTTTTAGTCGAGTTTATTGAGGTGATACATGATTTGGATACATTTTACGAAAACAAATCGAATGAAAAAATAAATAAAAATTAGCGTAAAAAACATTTGTGTCTAATTATATAGAAAATATATATAAAAAAAAAACGTGAACATGAAAATACATTTTGTAACGCCTCAATAGAAAGTCGAACTTACATGACCTTATATACTTTAAAAGAATTAATCAATTATGTATTTGGAGTTCCATTGAAAATTGATTTAAATTCAGAGATGAGTTGAGATGGTTTTAAATGAAATACTAAAGTTAAAAAAAATATTATTAGAATATTATTTTTATTATTATTTTAAGATTTAAAAAAGTTGAATTGTTTATTATATTTTGTGTGAGAATTTGATAAAATTGTAATTATAAGATGAGATGAGATGAAATACTTTTTGAATCCAAACATGATATATAGAGTAAAATCTTCTCATTCTCAAATAATACGGAATCTCATACACCCACCTACATTCTCACGATACATGAGATGTGTATCCTTCTTAAAGCATTTTTATTGGATTAGCTAAAAGTTAAATCTAATGAGTATTTAGTTATTAAAGAGTAAAATATATTCACATTGAATTAGTCAAATTCTAAATATTTAGAATTTAGCTACAGTAACTTTCAAAATTTTTTTCAAATTTGAAGGTTACTGTACATACATCAAATACATATTTTATTAATTATTTCTCTTTCCATTTCATATTTTATCACAATTAATATATTAATTTGACTTAGTGATATATTAATTTAATAAAAACATGATTATTAATTAATATATAATATGTATAATAGTAAAATATGATAAAATTAAATAAATTAATAATTAAAAAAATTAAATATTTTTAAAATTATTAGTTATTCATTACCATATAATGAATAAATATATAATCTAATGTAGAGATTTAATATGAATAATCAAAATAAAATTTATCTTATATTATTTTATTATTATATAATGAAAAAATAGCTATTCCAATATAGAAATTTATGTGAATAAAATAGTTAAAAATTAAATTTCTCTTATATTCATTAAAATTATCCTTTAATTTTGATTAATCTGATGAAAGTGCTCTTAGCCATGTAGCCGGAGAGAGTTCGGTTACATAATCGCAGCTAAACTACTTGATTATATGTGCTGTAACCTGCTGATATTTTAGTTCATACTAGCTGTCGAGTTTTGGGAATTTGGCTTTGTACTGATTATACGGACTTACCACTTCTAATTTATCCAAAAAAAAAGGAAGAAATAAGAGAGAAAACAGAATAAATATTAATGGTAATTCAAGAGTATTGATACTAATCCATTCCATATTTTGGAAGGATGCACTATTTTCAAAGACGAGACGTAATTAGGTTTAAGATCATATATCTGAGTAAGACATGAGACATGACACCGGCCCTCTGAGTACGTACGTAAAAGGGCTCTCTGATCATCTCTTATATCCAAGAGACTGCCCCACTCTTGCGTACCGCTAAACATTATTGATTTATTTTTTTATATTTTTTTAATACATTTAAATATTTTAAAAAATAAAAAATATATATTAATATATTTAAAATTACTTTTTTTAATTATTAAATAAAAAATAATAATACAAACCATCAAATAGAACGATTCAAATGGAGCGGCAGACTATCTTTTCTCTATATCCAATCTCTTATCTCTAGAAAGAAATTAAGCATCGTTAAAGCATGCAAAGACAGAGTGGATCAGTGACTGATGGAAAGAGTAATGCAGAGTAATTGGTAGGTAAGAATTAAATAAAACACATTTATCATGTCCATTGACATGAGTGCCACTGATCATAATTGAAAGAAAGTGTCATGCACACGTTGACATTAAAAAGGATATTCCCCGGCCATAAACAGCAAATTAATTTTAACTTTTTTATTTATTTTGCTTCCAAATCATATAGAATACACACATTTGATTTACAAAAAAATAAAATAAAATCATTTTTAAAATTTCTCTAGTAAATTAAATGATGCAAAATCAATTGTTTATATTAAAAAAACTCTTTTCATCAGCTACTATATATTATTCCACACTCCACACTCTATAAAAAATACCTCTACACTTTTTAAAAAAAAATTATGAGTGTAGGATGTATGAGTGAATAATGACTAATACATAACATTCATCTTATATTAATCATGTGTGTACTTCACATTTGCTAGTAATTATTAAAAATTATTAAACTATTTTTTTTTTTTTTGTCAAAAATATTTTTTCATATTCTAAAATGTAGATAAGAGAAATAAATTATTATGTTAGCGTTTGATCAAGAAAGGATTAATTAATCATGATCAGAACCCTAGCTAGTATCATCATGATCACGATCGTGCAAAACCAAAGGCAAAGGCCGGGACCTCAATCAATCATCGCTCACGCTTGAGTTTGGCTCAAAAGGTGGCCGCACGATGCTCCCACAATTCTCACCCATTTTCCTCTTTATTTTTCCCCCCCTTTTTTCGATATCTTTATTTATTTCTCTCGTTACAGTTTATTTATAGATTAATATTTTGGATTTAATACATGAAGCATGGTGAATGAAATGCAGTAAAAACATTATGGTGATTTTTTTTAATCATCTTAAGATATATACTCCAATTATCACATTGATATTTTAAAATATAAATGCGATTATTTAATTTCTTTGGGCAATTAAGTTATATTTTAGATACAAGTTGTAAATGATGATGTCTTTTAGAATAACGAATCTTTTGTTCTCTCTTATGCCTTATAATATGGGTTAGTTTATAGACGACATAAAAGAAAAACACCTTTAGAAATATATTTGATTTTATTGGTTTGCCAAGCACGATCGATCTTGTCCCAATTATTTTTAATTTATTTTATTATGGCATCGGATGTCCAGAACAGCGTCTCGATTAATTTTAAGGGTGCACTGATTCTCAGCAAGAAATTTCATACAAATGCATTTCGAGTGATTCAAGAAGAAAATTCTCCAGCTTGATGACTCCTAGAGATTATTTGCACTCAAGAGAACTCGAACTAAATGCCTCTTTTATTTTCACAACTTTTCTTAACTCATATAATCATTATAATTTTTTCAAATTTTTATATAAAATAAAATAAACAATTTAAAATTTTCAAATCTCAAAACAAAAATAATATTAAAAATATATATTCTAACAATATTTTATTCAACTTTTAACTTTAATCTCAATTCTTTCCATTTCATCTACAAAAATAAACTAGACTTTAGACTTGAGAGAGCATACTGCCGAGCTCTTTTACCAGTACTTGAGCCAACCCTAGTGGTTAAAATGAGTGTAGGGGGGATGCTTATATATATTATAAGGTGCAAACTGGTTATGAGACTCATTCCTCAGGTTTAATCAGTATCCAAGATCGACTACATAATCTCCATATATATCTTGATAATGTCACTTGTAAGGTTTTTTTGGGGTTATAATCGATAAATTTGCTTTAATTTTAGCTAGGTTGTCAGTGCCATCCATGCAAATATTAATTCTTGTTTGTATTATAAGTAACTTCCAAACTTGTAAAATGAGTTGTTAAATACTCTTGCTTTAATTATTATTATTATTATTATTATTATTGCATATCTCTTGTAGATATTCTCCTCTTTATTAGGGTTTCTGAATTTCTTTTTTCTTTTTAAGATGAAGTGCTTCAGATGGATTTAATTCTTAGAGAAATATCGTCTTTAATAATGAATTTTGTTATTTTCTATCATATTTATTGATTTTTTTTTAAATTATTCTATATTTAAATAGATGACATATAAAACCTCTTAAAATATGATATATCGCCATTTATGATTAGAAATAATAAAATTTAAGATAAATAATAGTATTGTTCTAATTTACTAAAATGATTATTTTTTATTAAAATAAATTTATTCTCATCATAAATAATTATTTTTATTACAAATAACTCCACGTAATCATTTTTCTTACGGAGATGGCAGATCAACCAGTACCATTGCCATGTCCAATTTCAAGCCGCATTTGGACTCCACGTGGCGCACGTGGGACTCACACAGCACCAGTCTTCTGTCGTTCCATCACCCCACGTACACATGGTTAATGGTTAAGAGCATTCTCATTGGTTTGATCAAATGTATCTTCAAAATTTAGTTAATATTACACTTTTTTACATTTATCTATTCTATTTAAATTCAATCTCCATATTGGATTAGCCATTTACTTTCTATAATTAGTGAATCAATTGTAATTCTCTATATTTAGCCAATCATTATAATAAAAATGTAAATTATTTTAGAGATGTCCAATTTAATGTAGAGTGTTTTTGATATAAGTTATCTAAATTTTAACTATTTTTCAATTTTGACTAAGCCAATAAGGATACTATACACACCATATTTTCGAGCTAACGGATCTAGGCATTTTGACCATCATTGTCTCGCTTCCCACTGCACGTGACGCCCACGTGCCGATGTAGCCATATATACAAGCCTCCTTTTGAACCAAGTCTTTCCATTTTGCATAAGATAAGTTTACTCTTTGCAAAAAAGCTTTGCTACACAATTTTCACCATACTCCACACTCCACATTCTATATTTTTTAAAAAATTTTAATATTCTTTTTAATTTTTTTTTTGAGTTTATTTTTTTAAAATTATTTCAAATTTTCTATTCATTATTCATATAATAAATATTTAATAATAAAATAATAAAAATTAAAAATAATATAGAGTGTGAAGTGTTAAGAGATTGTGAAGATTTTTTATTGCAAAAAACTCAGAGTTGTAATATTCCAAGATGAAGAAACTGATCGAGTTGTCCATTAATGTTTTCCCTCTACAATCTATAACAATGCATATATATATATAATAATATATACACAATATTATTTATAATATTTTATAAAAATATAATTATTTTATAATATTATTGTATAATATATTATATAATATATTTTATATATATCATATCATAACTCTATATATATACATATATATATATATATATATATCTATATATATGCACCCTTCTGCAAGTTCTGCACTTAGTAAAAGGGCATTGATTGAGCAAGAGTTTTCGTCATTCGTGCCTTGTCTCATCAACTTGAGAAAGAGGGATCCTATGACAGCAAATTAAGGACCTAAGAATGAATGAACTTTTAGATTAAAAATGTGATTAATTAGCCTTTAATTAAAAGAAGACTAATTTTATACACAATCGTGAAGTACATAAACATTACGTAATTATTTAAAAAAAATAAAATCTACTATTAAAAATTTAAATTTTTTCATGTGAGTCTCATATTTTATTTATTTTTTTTAAAACGATTATACAGTGATTATACAATTGATAATTATAAATATATTTTTTCTTAAAAGAATGTTGCTCTTGTTTTTGGACATACAAGCACCGTTGAAAACCTAACGACAAGGAAAAGGTGGCATCCAATACATAAAAAACAGCTAGCCCGACTAGTATTGTATAACATCAACATCCATTCTCAACCTACAAAAATCACTTTATCTTTCACATGTAGAATGAAAAAATTTATTTAATATTATTTTTATTTTTATTTTATAATGTGATATTAAATGATATGTTCACGAGTAAAACATAACTTATGTACGTAATGTTATACTTATTATCAAAGCTAGAGTTGTTGGACGTTGCATCTTCTTTAGAATTAGATGCGATGGACTTCGAGAGAAAATCTGGAAGTAGTGATACAGATCACACAATTATTGCATGTAATTTTATTTTACAAAAATATCTATCGATCTTTGTGAGAAAATTATTTTGCGAGTAGTGATAAAAACATGACCCCAATTCCTCCTGACACTAAGATTCCACTGGATAACACTACTGCATGAGTCTGCATGTCCCACCAATTTTCCTACGAAAAGAAATATTATATTAAGCAAAGTCAAGTTGTTTTTGTCTAATCTCTAGCTATGGTTAGAACCTATATATATAATAATAATAATAGTAATTATGAGAAAATGTGTACAAGCTGGCTGTGTTTGTATTAAGCAAATCTAGATTTGAATTTGGCCATGTTTTCGAGTTATTTTATAATTTCTAATGTAATTTGAAATCGAAGATTTTGAACCGTTAAGATATGTTTTGAATTTAATGAAATTAAAAAAAAAAAAAAAAGACAGAGCCAATAATTATTAAGTGCTAGACTAAAACTAAATCATGCAATTAAAATTACAAGAACAAAGAAAAACAGAAACATGAGGTCAGTCTACGCAGCAATGATTTAACTCAATTTTCATCTCAATGTCGAACAGAAGATCAGGGCCTACAGCATTTGTTCGAGGGTCGGATACTCATTCATTAACTTAGATGAGTCAATCCAACTAGTGTGCCACTGCCACCCACTACACTCGGATATTCTTCCCTTGCTCATGATAACTGATACTTGAAGCCGTGTTCAAGAGGAACATAACAAAATTGTCCCTCGAGGGACCACGACAGCACTAATAAACCGATAATAATTCAACCAATCAAATCATGCAAGTTTTTGCATGGGTCAGTCATACTAAATCACCACGAAAAATATACAGCAGTGTGGCACGAAGATAATTTGAAATCATGAGCACCGATTTGGAACTACCTCTCTCTCTCTCTCTCTCTCTCTCCTCTGTTTTTTTTTTTTTAAGGGGGTTTTGAGCCTGGTTTTCTCATTTTGAAACCAGACCTTATGCCATCTTTTGGCAATTTGGAAGTACTTATGCATGCCGTAGTAATACAAAAGCAGAATCTCAAGGGGTTTGATGAAATTCATAGGCCTAACTCATCTCATAAAACCGGTTGTATAAGAGAGGATTGCTCATTGCTTATAAACATGCCCAAGACCTTGTCCACAGTCAATGTGGGATTATTCCTCAACACCCTCCCTCACGTGCAGGCCAGTATTTTTTCTGGTCCTTGTCACGGGGTAAGTAGTGTAGGCCCACATTCGTCCTGTGGCAGGCTCTGATACCATGATAAAATTAATGGGCCTAACTCATCTCATAAAACCGGTTGTATAAGAGAGGATTGCTCATTGCTTATAAACATGCCCAAGACCTTGTCCACAGTCAATGTGGGATTATTCCTCAACAGGGTTGACCTAAGTGGTGAAGACCTTGGTCTTGGGTTATTACTCCTTTAAAGGTCCAAAGTTCAATACCTCATAAGTACAAACAATCCTTTAAGACCACATACCCTGATGCACGGGACCAAGATTTATTATGCAAGAATGAGTCAAAAGGGCCTTGCCTTGGAGAGATTCCCCAATATCAAAAAATAAAATAAAATACAAAAATACAAAAGCAGTATTAATTTGCATAGACATTACAATACACATGACAGTTCCAGGCTAACTAGCGAAAGTAGAGGAATATAGACACACTAAATTAAATTAAATTTGATCCCATCATTGAGGCACGTATATAGGACGTTGATCTAAATTTTCCAGCATTCATATCATGATCGATTCGATGTGTAAGAATAAGCTCTCGTTATTGTTCTAACTCCTACCCTTAAAATACAATAACCAACATGAACAGCTCAAGGATATATATATTCATCAAGAATTCAGTTTGATATGCTTAGAAAACAAAATTATGCATGAAAAAAAAATAGAAGAGCCATTCAATTCTGCCCACATTGCGGGCCATTTGAATCACTGGATTATGCATAAAAAATTCAAAGTGCCAACTATTCATTTATATCACTATCACCTCTGGTGTCTAGAGGCTGTGCCTCAACTTCTAAATATGCAACCACTTTAACTGCACAATATTTGAGTACAGATATTTCTGAAACCCAACTGAATCTACAAAAGCCCATGAAGGGAAAATTAATAGGAAGTTGCATTTTCTCTAGGTTAAAAAACCTATGCTGTTTACATTGATCAAGAAATGGTGTTTGGCAAATTTTCATGCCTTTGTGTATGCATCTAATCTCAAAATGGGGCAGTGAGGCGTACACGGCTGCACAGTTTCTCTGCCACAGATGTTCACATAGACAATGGTAACAGCAGTCTTCTCTCCTTCTTCCTGGCCAGGGACTGCCTAGATTTTCTTAGGCGTACAGGAAGAAAGATACCAATGCAGATTACCACAAAAGAAATCCGAATGTGGCCTAAGTAAAGGGACAAATAGGATGACACGACTAGCATGCTAAACATTAGAGCCCAAAAGATTGCCACGGTGACATCAACCCTGCATGAAGTTAACAAAACCTTTTACAATTGAATGGCAACAAGAACGTAAAGATATTTTGGCACTAGTATAGGTAATCAACAAAGGTTCCTTTAAGATTTTTTTTTTCTTTTTAATGGGTTAACATTAAACAAAGTAAGATATTAAGAAAGCCTTGGGGATACCAAATTTCATAACATAATAGAGAGAGGAAGATGAATCCGATAAAGGGGAAATGGAGATAGTTAAGTATATCCCCAACCAACCTATTAAAAAAAAAAAAAAAGTATATCCCCAACCATATGAATTGGCAAAAGAATGTTGCTACCCAATTTGGTAGAACATGACTCAAAAGCCCTCAAGTAAAGAAAAAACTGAGTGGTTCCGTCTAATCAAATCCTGACTGAGTTTGATCCCCATGCAATCACAACCATAGTTGAAGCAAACTCAGAGACTTCTAAAACATTCAATCTGAGTGCTTTGCTTATGGGAACTTGAGAACACATAGCAAATATTATTGGTGCCAGGGTTTTCGCAGGATATTTGGTGCAAAGATAATAGATGGTACAAGTTACTTATGAAAAGTTAGAAGTTATACAAATCATAGCTTACTTCATGGAATTTATGAACACATCAGTCAACATATTTTTTGCCATCCTTACTAATATGTGACCAACCACTCCTTTTTCTCTCGATTGGTCACAAGTCTCGCCTTTGCGTTTTAAATTCCGAAGTTGTGTTTTAATTATTGCAAATGATTTTTAAATGGAGCCTAGTGTTCTAAAGTCTTCGAAATATTTTAAATGTCCAAAATTATTTTAAATGGGATATTTTTAGTGTTATTGGACCAAACCTAATTTTCAAGTAAGCTTTTTTATATTGTGAAGCCCCGAAAAATGATGTAGTTTTAGCAAATCTTTCTATTTAAATGATTTTATTTCTTTAAAAATATTATTGAATAATCATTATTTTATTTATGTTAAAAACTTATATGGTTTTATTTCTCTTAAAAACAATTAATGAACTTTATTATATTATTTTATGATGAAAAATATTATTTTGGGACTAAGAAAACAAAGTGGGATTTTAAATTGAATCCCATTGCATTTCTATTTTTATTTCCCTACTATTTAGTTAATCATTTTAAGTGTTTAAATCTCGACCCCTAGATTAAATTAGGAATGCTAGGTTGTAGGGCTAGGATTAAATCTCTCTCTCTCAGCCGTCACCCCCCTCCCTTGTAGCCCTCCCCTTCTCCTTCAAGTCTCCGTCGCGGCCCAGCCCAAGCTGCTACTGCACATCAACGGCATCGCCCCTTCACCGTCACCCCACGATGAAAAATATTATTTTGGGACTAAGAAAACAAAGTGGGATTTTAAATTGAATCCCATTGCATTTCTATTTTTATTTCCCTACTATTTAGTTAATCATTTTAAGTGTTTAAATCTCCACCCCTAGATTAAATTAGGAATGCTAGGTTGTAGGGCTAGGATTAAATCCCCCAAACCCCAGACGTCACCCCCCTCCCCCATAGTCCTCCCCCTTCTCCTTCATGCCTCCGTCGTGGCCTAGCCTAAGCTGCTGCCGCACGTCAACGGCATCACCCCTTCACCGTCACCCCACGCTCTACTCCTCTCGCCATCGTGAGCAGCCCGCGATGCCACCGTTGAGTCTCCTTCGTCACGCAGTCGCTGGCCAACCAAGCCCCTCCCTCGTGGCCTCACCCCACCACAGATCTTTCGGAACTCCTCCCTGAAGCTCACCCCGTAGCCCTTTTCTCCCTCAAGTTCTCCATCACTGCCGCAGCTCCACTCTAGCTTAGCCCAGCACCACTAGTCAACCACCCCATGCCGGTGCTTTTTCCCCCCCAATGGAATAGCCCTATCTAGCCCCTCCCGATCTCCTTTCTCCTCCCCTGTTTCTCTTGACTCGTGGCCCTAGCCTTTCCCGCGCTGTCGTGAACCACCCCTCTCCACCTCCCTTCCCAATCTCCTCGGGCATGGCCAACCTCCACTGTAGCCCCTCATTGCCCCTGCACTGAAAACAGAACACCAAACCCCAGGTCCAACCCCTCCAAAATAGCCCCCGTTTTAGGTCAAGACAGTGACCACCAAGGGGTAGTCATCACCCAAACTAGCGATTTTTTATGCCATGAGACCATGCCAGGCAGCAAGCGACGCAACGAGTTAGCCCTGACGCATGGTATAAATCCTATTCCTTTCCCTCGATAGTTATTTTATTGTGAAGATTGGTGTTGTGAACTATGTTTTGTGTTGCGATCGGTGAACGAAGTTGTTTGTGATGTGAGGTTGTGATGTGGCTCTATAGTTGAAGTGTTGGGCATTATTGTGTAGTGTTGTGGCTATAAGTAGTGTGAAGTGATGGGGCATTGTGCCGTGTGATGTAGTTCGTGATATGGCAGTGTGTTGTGAAGTGACGGGGTTGTGTAGTTGTGGAATGGCATGATGCCACTGGAAGTGTTGGGATGAGCCATGTAGTTTGAAGTGTTGTGTGAAGTGATTGGATGTGGCGTAACCATGATGTGCTTGTACGTCATGTAGATCGAGTGAAGTGTCGGGATAAGCTTAGTTGGGCGGATTGTATGAAGTGTCACGTTGGTTGGGTTTGAGTTGGACGTTAGTGCCAGTGTGATGAAGTTTGTTTACACAAGCGGACGTCCAGTGGATTATATGTTGATCTTAGGTGATAAAAAGAGTGAGGTACATGTATAAATTGGTTGGACGCATGTGTCGGACAAATTTATTATATGTAATGGATAGTCTGTCCTAAGCATGAATACACGATGTTTAAGCTTCCTGGTTGGCCTAAAGTTGTGTATTATGCATGGTTTAATTTATGATGAAGTGTTGGCTAAGGTTAGGTTGTATAACTTGGTTGGTCCAAGTTATGCATCAAAGTGGATGATTTAGTAGGAAGAGTGTGATGAAGATGATAGTGTGTCTTAACTTTAAAGTGAATCATGGAAGTTCACTTTAAAGGATAAGAACATGGAGTAAAATGTTGTGTTTGGAAAGGTGATCTCAAGTGGGTCCCAAACTATGGGTTGAGAATTTAGGAAATGTGATAAAGGAAAGCATAGAAGATGGACTTGGATGATAGAGTGTGCCCAAGTGAAGGAAGTCCTAGTGAAAAGAAGTTTATGTATTTTCTAAGTTTAGTTACTTATGCACTCAAAAAAGAAATGACGTTAAGGTTATGTATGCATGTAGGTTGTCATCTGACACACACATGAATGGACTGCATGAAATGAATATGACATTGAGTCTAGGTAAGTATTATGTTCATACTCTTATAGAGTTTTCCAAATGATATGAAATGAAAATGAAATGTTTCTCTATATGATGCTTTATGAGATGAAATGATGTTTTATGAAAGTATGCTAAGTATAAGTATTTAAAGGTATATGTATGTAACAACCTTCTTTGGCAGCCTCTATTTATGCAACAAAAAGTAATAGCTGTACACATGTGAATGGATGTTATACGTAGTAGCTATTCCCTTATTTTCATGAAATGAAATGTTGAGGTTTGATTGATGCTTTGAAATGATGTTTAAATGATGCGATAAAAGTGTTTTTAAATGAAGCTATGAGCTGGCATTTAAATGAGGCTACGAAATGAGCTTTAAATGATGCTATGAAAGGAATGAATGAATGAAATGAAATGAAAGAAAAGGAAATGAAATGATTGAATGTTTTAATGTATGAAAATACATAACGGCCATGACTGAATGAATGAATGATGGTACCAAAGGACTAAGCAAATTGCAATGCTGGGTAAGTAGTACTGGTAGTGCACCCGGTGTTGCCCCCTGACTGAAAGGGATTCTCAACCTGTGGCCACAAGCTAAATCCGGATCCAAAAGACCGCTAACCCCAACACACGGGGCGTAACAGTGTGTACCGGCTAGAGGTAAAGTGGTAAGAATAACTGCATATATGAATGTTTTAGTTTCTTTATGAATGAATGTATGAGGTTTGGGAAATGTTTATTAGAAATGAAAACCCTTTTAAAAAAAAAACCCTACCTTGTAATGTTTTCAAAGGAAATGAATATTTTACGTAAAGTATGTAGATGAATGATGAATGCATGAAACTTATGTTAGTATATTTTTAATAGTATGAAGTAATACTTACTAAGTATTCGACTCACTTTAGTTTTTATGTATGTCTCTCCCCCTCTCAAAGGCAAAACGAGGAAGAAGTGTCAAGACAGAACATAGAATCTTTTATATCCTGAGAAGGAAAGGAAAAAGTTGTAAAAGGGTCAGTAATTCCCGTCTCATTTTCAAAAACCATTTCCTAAAGTCTCACCATAAGGATGGGGCGTTACATAATACTTCTAGCAGTGCAAGCAAGTGCCAACTATGAACACTTAAGATACAATATTGGTCACCAAAGAGCTCGATCATTATCAATAAAAGCCAAAATTTTGAAACAAGAGCAAACTCCTCACAACCCAAGTATGCAGTCATTACTAATAGAATGAATGAGCCTTTGGAATCAAATGCATTCCATCAACATTTCCATGCAAAGATTGCTCACATTTTACTGCCTTGTGTCTGTGTGCTTTTTTTTTTTCCACCTCAAACTAATCTCAATAATTTTCACTTCAAAGCTTCTTGGCTCCACCAAACCCAATTCCAAGAGTTTCTAGAAAAAAGGGACAACCTCCGACTATCTAAACACTAACTTCGAGTTTGTACCTGAGCTATATAAAACTCAGCTCAACCAGACTCATTTATGCAAACTACCGTCAACTTACTATTCTAGCAGGAGAAACTGCTGGAACTCAAAGAAAGTGAACTATGACTATCTTCTACTCTTCTCTGATCACAAGCACCCTATCCAAATGCATTTGAATGGTAATTTATTCTTTAACTATTTACTAAATCTTATTTTTCCAGAATCAAAAGATCTAGACAAGAAATTAGACTAAAAACTGTTTTCCTCCATAAACTATTGTTTCAGTGAGAGGTTTATCTAAAATACTGAATCAGTATGTCAATAAAGTTGAGACAAATAGATTCATGGTATTTAAGCTCAACAAACTTATTACAGGGACAATATTGATTTTAATACCCTGTATGTGTGATTGTGTATGGGAAAGTGGTGAATGGGATCCCACATTGCTTGGGAAAGAAAAGGTCGAAAAGGTCTTTCGGGCTCTAATTGCAACATTGACTAGTACTTTTAGAGTATAAGACTAGATGCATCTTGGCCTTTCCTTGGGTTGTTACAAAAAAATGCATTCAAAATTGAAAATTCATCATCCATTCGAAGAGTAATGCTTCATTTACCCTCATCTCTTCCAGACCAATTAGAATTATACTGACTTAAATTTTATAAGTAGGGAAATCAATTGTTTAGTTTCATGAGGGAATCAATCATCATTCCAAGTACAAGTAACCACCACTGATGTGGTAATGGATCTAAAAGATTGAGGTTAGAAAAAACTTGCAGAATCACCTAATGGGTGACATATAGCCTTGAAAAACCAAAATCGCAATGGCCACATTAACAGTCATCAAAATTCGTAAGGTAAGAAACAATGGAAATGGTTAAACTCTATTTCAGAAACCAGGGATGAAGCTAGGTTTCTTTTATTGGGGCACTGGACTATACCCTATTCTAGGATAATGTTTCAAAGAATATAAATTTAAGCAATAAACAATGATATTTGTCACCACCAGTAAGGAACAAAAACAAAATTCACCATTTGAGTGCTCTATAGTCAATGCACCAACGCCAAAGCATAAAACAATTCCTAACAGCAATAATTTATCGATCCAAAAATGAATACCGACTATCAAGCGCATTCCAAATTAACGATAACTGAAAGCAATTTAAAGGTTCACGAGCTTAAAAACTATAATTAGTCACGAAAAAAATTAATTTGGAGCAAACAAAACATAATAATATTTTACGAGGCGTCGGTACAACGAATATAAGAACTTTTTTATTTTATACTTTTTAAAAAGGAGATATTTCCATTGAAAAGCTCTATTATAATTTATTTTTCACAAAATTAAATAGAATATGGTTTCCTAAATGAAAGGGTTTAAAGGGGTACCAGGAAGTGAAATGGGGCTTGGGGGAGAAGACAGTAAGAGCCGGACACTTGCGTTGGGAACGGATCTGGTGGTCTCTGAGTTGCTCAACGAGCTTGGACCGGGTTATCATTGCTCGGATCGGAGATATTCTTCTCCGACCTTCAATCGGACCGCAAAATTCACGGAAATTTCAGAGACGAACAGCACTATTCCCGAGCCGGAATTACTGTTTCTGATGAGCCAAACACAACCGAGCTTGTTTTCGAAGCAAAACACAATTACAGGAAGGAAATCACGGTTCGAGAAATACTCAGGTGAAGACCGAAGAGCGAAGAAGACCGAGAACACAGTAAAATTCGTTTCTTTCCGTTCTGCTGTTCTTCCCCAGCTCGATTGCCAAATAAGATGTTACGTTGCTACTCCCTTGCAGGACTCATTTTTAAGACGTATTTGCGGGGTCTTCGAAATACAGCAAAAGAGATTCGTGTTTGCTTTGAACTTTAGATTAGAAACTATGCATATGTTTGGGGTTTTGTTAAGAGTTTTAAAAAGTGTTTTATAACAAAAACGTTAAGTTATTTAAGTGTTATATATTAAATTATTTTTTAATATTAAATAAGTTAAAATGTATTTTTGAAAAAAAAATATTATTTTTATATTTTTTCTTAAACATAATTTTTTAAATAATTCAAAATGTAATTTAAAATTTAAAAAGACTGTCATTTAGTGAAAATATCCATATGATTTTTAAAATTTTAAGAATATGATCATAATCTTTAAAAAATTAAATGATCATTTCAACCTCAGAAAGTACTCTTTTAATTTGTTTTCAAATAAACGTAACATGTTTGAAAGTGGTTTAAACATATAATTACTAAACAGTAAATAAAATTTTAACAGTAAAGCTTATTACTTAAGTTATAAGTTATATGTCCTAAATATACACTAAGTGCATGTTTGGAATTGCGGTGGAAAATATAGTTTATAATTTTAGGACTTATAGCTTATAATTTAAATAATAAATTATACTATTAAAAAATTATTTACTGTTTAGTAACCATGTGTTTAAATCACTTTCAAATATGTTATGTTTATTTGAAAACAAATTTAAAAAATGTTTTATGAGGTATAAATGACGATTAGTTGAATTTTTAAATATTATGACCATAATTTTAAAAATTTGAAAGTCTTAATTATCTTAAAATTGTATTGATACTTGTGTCTATTGACAGATTTTTTAAAATTTAAATTACGTTTTATATCCGGTAAAATACGTTTGAAGAAAAATGTATTTTTTAGTTGATTTGAGATTGAAAATTTTAATATGCAACACTCAAATAATTAATTTTTTTTATTAAAATTGTTTAAAGGCTATTTAAATATTTTTACGACTCTACAGTAATGCCAAAGAGGCCGACAACCGTTTAAGATACGATATGAGCTAATAATATCACTAGATTTCGTGTCATTCATGTATTGGTGACAAAACGTCAATCGTGTGGTTAATACACATCATTGATGAGACCAAAGCTACCATAACACAATAACAAGACATAGATGATGTAATTCAGTGATTTTGTAGAGGTTATGGCAATTATATAGAGAAGCATGCATTACAGCACTGATAAGTCAGTTTACATCAAACACTTTGTATTGTAGACTACTCATGTACATTATTTATCTACTGACTGAGTTATTGACAAACTCTAAAACCTTATTTAATTACACAGTTCAGATGATATGAGATGATATATTTTGTTAAAAATTAAATAAAATATTATTATAATATAATTTGTTAATATAATTTTTGTTTTGAGATTTGAATTGGTTGAATTGTTTATTATATTTAGTTTGAGAGTTTGAAAAAATTGTAATAATTATATGAGATGAGATAAGATGAGATAGTTTAATTTTGTATAACCAAACCAACTTTAAGTTATATGGTCATCTTTGATTTTATCCTTAGCATGATCAGGATTATCCTTTATGATTGAAAAAATTAGATTTTGCTCAGCATGTTTCTTGAGTAGACACCAAGATTTTTAAGACATTTTAGGAGAGAATAAGGTTCTGTTTGGATAACGAGATGATATGAGATGATTTTAGATAAAAATTAAATAAAATATTGTTAGAATATTATTTTTTAATATTATTATTATTTTAAAATTTGAAAAAATTGACGTATTTATTATATTTTATATAAAAATTTAAAACATTTGTAATAATGAAATGAAATGAAACTATTTATGTATTCAAACACGGCCGAAGAGTAATATACCAAGTTGGCATGCTAATATATATCTCATAATTTTTCACTTTTGGGTATATATATATATATATATATATATTTTTTTTTCAGAATTCAAGTAATTACTTTTTGAACTCAACGAAAATAGTTTTAAATTTAATTATTTTTCATGATAACCCTTAAGAGTGATGTTGTTGATTTGGCATCAACAAAATAAAAATTATCAAATACTCTTTTGAGTATGATGTAGGACGAGTACCCCACTCTCAAAATATTCAGCTGAGATTCAGCCCACACACTGCCTGAGTTTCAGCGGGCCTAGTTGGGCCGAAAGTAGTGCATATGATATAAAATGTCTTTACAAACTATAACAAATCCGTTGTCGTCCAGCGGTTAGGATATCTGGCTTTCACCCAGGAGACCCGGGTTCGATTCCCGGCAACGGAAAAAAAGCTTTTATTTTTGTATCATGTTTTGTTCACCTTGCCTTGACTCGTAGGCATAACTGAATCCATCGCACTTTAATACGGACATAATTCATCATTTTACAATGCCATCCATCATTCACAGTTTCAGTACACAGGAAATAGTTCAATTTTTAATAGGGAAAAACCTGAATCCATCGCACTTTAAAATTTTAAATTTCATCTTATAACTGTTTTGGGTAGCGCATACAAAAATTGTATGTAAAACCCCCAAACTAGATCCCTCTTATTGTTTTACAATAGTTATGTTAAAAATATACAAATGATTGAATGGAGATCTTTATGTAAGATGAAAATTTGCCTTGACGACGTTTAAATTATTTTGAATTGAAAAATTTTATTTATCATCCTTTACACCACATACCAACATGTGATTTGTCATTTTATACGTCAATATGTTTGTTTAAATAGAATGAAAAAAATGATAAATTACATGTTGATATGTGGTGTGAGGATGATAAGTAGCATTTCTCACTGAAGATCTCTTTCCCATCTTCAAGGCCTTAAAAATATAAGCATTTACGAAGTTTTTGATCAAACAAACATGGCATATAAAAAAACTGAAGATCTTTCTTCCCATCTTCAAGACCCTAGTGGTTTGAAGGGCTTCAAAGCGTTGTTAAGATCATTTTGAACCAGAGAAAATATGTTTCACATTAAGAGAAATTTATTAGGTAGTCTAAGAGTACGGATGATATTGTATTTATATTTTATCTTAAAATGTTATGCAACTTTTTTTTAAAAGAGAATCGGCTAAAACGAGCCAATGATTTTTATTTGTAGGAAGGACTTTACTTCTAGTTCCTGCTTTCTTTCAGCTGCCTATCTCTCAGAAAGCTGATTGCTTTGTATGAATGTGTGGGTGTGTGTGCGCTTAGGTTGTAGGGTAATGAGGCTTCAAATATGAAACATCTAACAACCTGAGATACTTGCAGGGAAAAATTAAAGCAGTCGCAAACATATGAATTCGAAACTATATCTGTTATCTTTCAAATGAGAAAAAATTGACATTCCGTGTTACTGTGCTCAATGGTGAGCTTAAGGAATTCTTGGTGTGAATGTTCTCAGTAGAAGAAACTTTAATCAGATAGAATTGTGAGACATGATGGTGAAATTTTCGGGAGAGACGTTTATAATGAATTGAACATATAGTAGTAGAGTCTTTGCTTGAAACCAAATGGGAAAATGGGTGATCATGTAAAAGCCAAAACAGAGTGGATATGGGTGCTCTGTTGAGAAACTCAACTACAATATTGGAATACAACATCTTAAGACTGGTGACAGAGATTTTCAAAACCCATATACTCTTGATTTTCCATCTTCTCAACCATATTCGCAATGCCCACCCCACCTGTGACATGCAGTAGAAAAATTATAGCACCTTAGCATGGACATATATAAGAATAAGAAACTGTAATGTCTTGCTATGTTGCTTTTTTTTTTAATGATGGAAAGCTAGATAGCCGCATACCTAAGCTGATTGCGCTCACAAAGATTGTCAGAGCTAGTATGAAGATTATTATTGATGCCCTGCCAAGGAGTTTAATTATCTTTCTCACTACGTGCTGACCAGTAAAGGCAGCTATTGTTGCAACGAGAACAAAATAAGCAGCTGCAGCAAAGAGTAAGTTGAATATCAGGCTGAGTTGAAGTAGAATGAAATCTGATGCTAAATTAACAATAACTATAGATACTATGAGTTTCCTTCCTGTTAACAAAACTTGTTCTAGCAATAAAAATGAGTTCGGATTTACTTACCGTATGGAACCGGGAAACGATTGAGAAGGTAATATTGTACAACTGACATGGAGGATGAGAATACCATTGCAAAGGTTGATGTTGCGCTTGCTACCTGCAAAATGTGCAAATTTAGAAGCTGGTTCAACTTTCCATTGTGTTCGAGTCCGAGTTCTGTATGTTGTGTGCATGTGTTTTTCCCCTGATGACTTCAAGTTGAGATATCTAGCCTTTAGATGTTATGTAATATGGTTTCATGTTACTTGGTTGGTTAAGCAAGTTTAAATACCTGCCCCTGACATGGTACTCGACTGATCTGTTTTACATCCTTTTCAAGTATCTTTTTTGCTCCCTCTTGATTACCATTGAATTTGGTTTGTTTTCATAAACCATCTCATCTTATCTAATTTTCTCAAACTCCCACACAAAATACAATAAGCAATTCAACTTTTTCAAATTCCAAAACAAAAATAATATTAAAAAAATATATTCTAACAATATTTAATTTAACTTTCAACTTTTATCTCATCTGTATAATAGTAAAATTATCTCAACATTTTCAAACAGAAGGGGAATGAGATTCCAGAAACTTTCCACAATGAAAATTATAATGCCGACTCTTTTAATCACTATTGTCCTATGGTTGATTCCCCTTATGGTCATTGGCTTTCATCACCTTTCCTTGATTTTATTTTATATGTACTTGGCTTTTATTGCTAAGATCTACCATAATCACGCTCCACTCAATCCTTTACCACCTCGCCATGTTCAAGGATCACATCAAATTGTTTCTTTAAGAATTAAGAGGATCAGGAGTAGAAGATGCATGAAAAATATTTGAGATACCTGAGGAGGAATTCCCAATTCGAGAAAAAGGGGTCCCAAGATAAAGCCGCCACCTAGCCCGAGCAGTCCACCTACCATACCAGCCACTATACCACAGCTACAGTATAAAAAAATCAGATGCAACTTCCAGTTTGTGATTTCCTTTCCCTTAGATGCAATCACCCTTGTCCCTCTGTATAAGCTTATGGCTTCAAAAAGTGTCACTGAGACCGCAATTGGTACCTATACAATGAGAAAATATTATGACGAGCTGATCTATCTGGGAAGATCAGATAGTTATATAATTAGAGCATGCTTTTTCATGCCTTCGTTACATGATTCCCAAACTTATTTGAATCAAGTGCAGGTTCAATCTGAACAGAAAAATATGGATACAGAAAGATTTGCTGCCATCAGTTATTCAGGAATCTAGCATTACATCTCTTTTTTATCCCCAGAAAAGAAAACCATCTTTTCTCTACAGTAGTGGAGCAATTTGCTAGGAGGTACTTGGGCAATGATTCTTCTATCCATGTAAAGAGTGATTTGTGGTGGGTAACTCTAAAAGCATATCTTTTTTCCTAGGACTATACGTAGCCTTTACATTATTTATAGACTTTTATTTTGAAGCTTACATAATAAACTAGGAAACATAATTATCTTGCAGTGTGCTTCACTGTTCATCTTAACATGCTTTGGAAGCAGCCTGAAAGAAATTCAATTATTTTACCTGCAAGGAGTTCAGAATCCAGTAACTGATGGAGCAGGTCACCGTATATGTCTGCATAAAGATACATACTCAGTATCATAAGGCAAACTTCATGGTGAGTAGTGACTGTCAAAAAACTGAAATGGCATATGACAGGTCTCCTAGCACTATAAAGCCAAGGACCTCTATCTCTAGATACATTTATTTAATTAGGACACTGAAAAAGCTCATTTGTAACAGTTAAATTCATTGAGAAATGCAGAGAGATGAAATACTTGAAAAGGGTACTTTCTTGTATGAGATTTCAGAATCCAAAAACTTACCTTAAAAATCTGAACAATAAGAAAAGCCACCCAGACATACACAAGCAGGGATACTTCTTTCCAGCGTATGTTGCGTGCTAGGGAAACCTGGATGAGATGGTGAATGTCACAGTCTGACAGCAACAACAAGAAGACTAACAAAGTAATCAAGATTTCTGTAAAGAAAATTAGGCATTCTTGGACTCACCTCCTCATCTTGGTGATCAGCAGGACCACTTGGTAGTGCTTTGTATTCTTCGCCAGAGCCATCTGCAGTTCATAAGTTTAGCACAATCCAATGCCACTAATAATATTTAGAGGAGATTTCTCTCCCTTATGTCCTTTCGTGATATTGCTTTGTTGTTGCTAGGAGGATTTTTTTTTTTTGGGGGGGGGGGGGGGGGCATCAATTTGTTTCTCTCAATATTTTGTGGTTTCATGTGATTTAGAGAAGTAATGAGTAGTATTATGTGCGGAGGAGGTACATAGACTTGGTTTAAACCTTCAGTTTAAAAGAATTGCTATTTATATCTGAAGAGTAGTTCAATTCCCTGATAACTAGTGACACCGGAATTCGATCTCATTTTGTTTCTGATAGGTGATGTGAGACAGTTCTATTCTAGCTTTCATGCTTGTAAAAGATTTAACTTCAGCTAACATTGTAAAGTGCAGCTGTGATGATAATGTTCATCATTTTTAAGATAATATCCTATGAGGCCAGCCCTATTATAAGTAGGAAATTCAATAGAAAATTTGTAGAACTAATCTTTTGCTGATTCTAATTAAATCTTAACCATAAGTTTTTAAAATTCAAAAGCTTTTTGTCTTGATTTTTTATATATTGAAACTTCTTTATAGATTCCCTTACCCACTTAACTTTAGTCAGATGCCCGATAAAATGACTCTGAATTATATTGCAATAGTTGATTACAATCCCAAACCAGTTTTGCAAAATTAGATATAGATTCTGTCTATTAGCAAGCTTTTTCCCCTTGGGAAGGTCATACTGCAGCCTTTGGTGTGAGTAGACTTATTTACACCAATCATATATACTAAAAGTATACTAAAAGCAGAAAGCAATAGAAAATTAAAACTGATGGAAGGCAACTTTGATGATTTGTTAGTGAATAAGATTGTATTGCCATCAAAGTTTTCCCTGCCAGTCATATCTCAGTGTCCCTTTTGTTTATAGTACTTTATCATGATGTATTTACCAAAAGTTTGGATTTTTCTATGAAAATTTGACTTGGAGAGAACCACCGGTACTCACCACCAGGTTTTGTCTCTGATTCCAACAGCTTAGCCGATTCCTGAAAGTTGAGTAGCATTTGCATCTCTTCATTAGTAAGTCAACAATACGGATATCAATTTCACGCTTAAGATTTGGTTAGTGGAAAATCTTACCTTCTTCATTATAGTCTCTTTCTTCCATGTCTCAATGCCTTTGAATAATGCTTTTGTTGATGTACCTGGAAGCAATAATTCCAGTGTAATTCTATTAATTCTTCTGTTTCACTCGCCCAAAAAAAAAAAAGAAAGAATAGAATTTGGACATAATAGTTTTGATCTCAAAAGCATTTTGTACAAAAAAAAAAATTCAATTGAGTAGTCATCACAATGATCAATATACAGACTACAAAACTCTTATGCTGACTCTATTATTGAAACAAGTTGGTGCTGATATCTATTAGTATTGATACTACCAATGAATAGAATGATAAGCAGAACTGTGACCATCCAATCAGCAAACATGACATTGAAGGCAACCCCAATGCTAATTCCTAGCATTAGCATGGGCTGAAAGAGCAACGCCAGGTCATAATCTATTAGGGGAATGTCCAGTGTTGGGTGTCTGAGTCTCAGATTGTAGTATACCGTTGATCCCGCGGCACCCATGATCATACCTGCGCCCAAGAAAATCACTAATCTTAATAATGTCTGGTTGTAGTAAGTTATTGATTAAACTAAACCTAGCCTTTGAAGAATGCATGCGTATGTGTATATGAAACATGAATGCCAGGAAGGCATGGATGTCTGCATAAATCAATACTGACACTTAGAGATGGCAGTGGAAGACTTGGGGTCGAAACCAATGATTAAGGTGAGCATTGGGACGAAAATTCCACCACCTCCAACCCCTCCAACGCTACCCAATGCTGCCCCAAAGAATCCAATTATTGATCCAACGACAATTTTCCAACCGAATTCCATCTCCTGCCCAACCAATGAATCATGAGTCAAAACAAAAATACTTTAAATCGTAGTCGAAGGAAACACACAAACAAAGCATTACAGAGCACCAGATAAGAAATCCATACACATGACATAATTTTCTAAGTCGGTCTGGAGACAATCTCCACACATATGACATAATTTGATTTATAAAAGAAGCATAAAATTAGATTTTTTTTTTTTTTTACAAATTAAATCACGTTATATATGTCAAACATGTAGAGGATGTGTTTTCCAAACCGAGTTGCAAGTACATAAATTTAGTCCACCCACGAGCCAGAAAGTGTTAGAATGACTTCAAGATAGTTGAAAACTCACCGGCCAAACATGCTCATAGGAAGATTTCCCACCCTGCAAGAAGAAATGAACCATTCTGAGTAAAAACCCTCGTCTTTCTTCTCTCTCAAGTACAGAACTTTCTGGTTCTATATCTTTCAAGACCCTCTCTGCACAGCTGACGTTGCTCATCATGACTAGGCTCCCAAACAAAAACCATGCTACCGCTGCTGTTGTTATTGCCAACCCTCTCTGGTTCAGGAACTGAGTCCGAGCCATGTAGCCAGACAGTAAGCAAAGCAAAAAACGAGGGAAGATGGTATGTATTATATTGTATTACTTCTGAGAACTCTTTGCTATATGTTTTTCCTTGGCTAACTGTTTTCTCTTCTTATTTTCCTACGAGAGCACATGCAATCACGCTTCTAGGTGGGAGGGAAACATGAAGAAAGCAAGAAATGAAGGAAGAAATCAAGAAATGAGAAGGCCACTCTTTCAGTACCCGCCTATTCTCAACATTTATATCTCTCTCTCTCTCTCCCTCCCTGGCCCAATGATTTGGACTTTTTTTTTTAAATTATTATTATTACTTTTTAATAAAATTTACGTAACTTTTCATAGTTATTAGTTTTCTTCCCACGAATATTAATATTAACATGTTTGAATTTGTTGTTATTATAAACGATAAATATTGAGCTGACAAAAAATGAATTTGATTTGAGCAACTATGCAGGATTGAGTAATACGTGAAATTTTAGAAGATCTTGCTCTTGAACTGTTAAATAAGTAACTTGTTTCTTTCTTTATGAATCATAGTTTTGTTGTCAAGCTTTGCATATTTTGTACTGAAACCACTCCATCCATTTGCATAATTATTGAATATAAACATTTTTGAAGTTTAATTCTAAGAGTAATGTTATTTATCATTTTAATTTTTATCATATTCTTATCATCTTATAATGTGATATTAGAAGATTGAAAATTATTTATTATATTTTATTTATAAATTTATCATTTAATATCATATCATGAAATAACGAGCATATAACATAAAAATTGAAGAGAAATAGATTTTTTCTAATTATAATTGGGCCAGTACTCCAAGTTCCAACACCCTGCCTCCCTCCCTCCCTCTTCTTTTCAGTTCGAGATATAGCCGTTATCATGTTGGGCCAAATGTCATTTAGTTCTTATAAAACGACAAATATGATGATTTGGAAGATTAAATTTCAAAAGAGGTGTATATAATATATATATATATATATATATTATATAAAAAAAACATGGTAATTACTGGGTTTTGTCATCTTTTCACCGGGTTCCTCCAAGTTTCCGGAAGTGGAAGTGCCAAGCTTTTGTATATGAAATGATCTTTTGTCTTTAGTTTCATGAATTGGCTAGCATTTAGATGATACCCTGTCTATATATGACAATGGAATCCAAGAAAATCATGATTAATTCCTTTTTTTTTTTTAAGAAATATTTACATAATTAGTTAGAAGCCAGATTTTTCTTTTTCTTTTTTGTTGGAATATTTACAAATGAGTTTTTCTCACAACATATAACTTATACGAATGAGTAATTGATTAAGATTGTGTTTGAATAGTGCATTCTCAAAAATTCTGTGAAAAGTAGTGAATAGTAATAAAAGATAGATAAAAAATAATTATATTATATTATATTTTTTTAATTTAATATACTAGTATAATAGTGGAGATAGAGGATATATAAAAAAAATTATATTCATCATCTCCACACACTACATATCATATTTTTTTTTATTCTTTTATCTTATTAAATATGTGGTATATAGATGATGAGTAGAATAATTTAATAAATTTAAGAATAATAAAAAAAAATGATATATAAAAATGATGAGTAGTAAAATTATATTTTTTATATCGCATTGCAAATATAGTTTGTCAGATTCTATTCTTTTCCAATTAACTAAAGAATATCGACAATGTTAATTCTAAATGACTTTGGATTGCAAGGGTGCAGCATTTGCTCCGAAGCATCGACTTTGATTTGTGCAGAAGTGGAAGTTTCACAGCTGCTTCCCTATTTTTTGTCATTAGGGTAAGATTGACAAGAAATGGAATTGTCCTTTGAATACTCTCCAAAATCACGTGGGCCCGCCAGTTAATGAACTCTCCCTACTTACTTCTACTACTTGTAGCTTGCTTTGTAAACGGCGCATCAAACAAATGGGTTGCTCCTTTCCAGACCTCTCTCTCTCTCTCTAAAAAGTAACATTATTTGATATATAAATAAAAAAAAAAACAAAAAGTAATGTTTGATACGAGGATTAAATAGACAAATTACATATTCAAGACTTGTAAATATCATTTCTAAAAAAAAAAAAAAAAACATCGTGTTCAATGTTTTGGAAACGTAGGCAAGTAGCCATTGAGAGATCCAGCAGGAAGTTTCGCAGAAATGGCATACAAGGTTTTGACGACAAATGAACCTCGCAGTGACAACGATTCTGCTTATAATGATAGCGAATAAACTGAGGTCTGAGTTAGCGGCTTACGTACACCGTACACTACTACTGTTGTGGATAACACGCGTTGTTTTGTACGTAGCACAACCCATAAAATTGTATGGCTGTTTTCGAATTAGAAAATACATTATATTACCTTCATTCCAATGGTCCCCCAATATTATTTGAAAAAATATATTCATTATTTTTTTTAATTATATTCTCGTCATTTCATAACGTGATATTAAATGATAAATTTATAAATAAAATATAATAAATAATCTCTAATCATTTAATACTACATCATAAGATGATAAGAGGATAATAAAAATTAAGATGATGAGTAACATTATTCATATTATTTACGTCTCTTTTCGAAAGCAATTCATTAACACGTTTAGTCGACCATTAGAAAACCACTCCATTTTGAAAGGAAACTCAATGTTTTTGTCATATGCATCACCTTTCTACAACTTGACTTGGATATATACTCAACATCTTTCATTTTAAAATCTAATAAAATTTTCAAAACACATACCCATTTAAGGGTTTGTTTGGCTAAACAGACTCTTTGAGGGTTTTTTGAGACTCCTTACAACCTTACCATTTACTCATAATTTCAAATCCCCCTCCCAATTTTTTACTAGAGTTATTATATTCATATGCTAGTATGAAGGATATGCTATACACATTATTAATATGACACGATTTGATTTGTAAGATTTAAATTTATAATATTTTCATATAAATTAAATCCTATCATATCAGTCGTACACGTGTATACCTCCACACTAGTGTGTGAATAAAATTTTAAACCAGAGAAAGTAACGGTGGAACCAAAGCTCCCTAGTTAGGTTACCCATATGTAGGGCTTTGCTTATATAGGAACTAAAACTAAACATTCTTTTCTATAATTTTCAATACGAGGTTTTGGTGTATGGATCGGTGGGATTAAATTGAATTTAGTCTACTACTTCGTCATTTAAATTTGCTGATCTCCAACCACCATCACCTTTACAATTATTCTCATTATTATTACCGTACGTTCCTAATAGATTAGAGCAATGCTACACAACCTCTACACATCATATTTTTTAAAATTTTTAAAATTTTTCATATGTTTTTAAAATTTTTTTTTAGTTTATTTTTTTAAAATTAATTCAATTCTTCTGTTCATTATTCATATATCAAATATTTGATAAAAGAAAAAAATAATAAAAATTAGAAAAAATATAATATGTAAAAATTGTGTAAATAGTAAGAAATTATGTAAATTTTTTCAATAAGCTAATTGAGTTTTGTAATTGCTAATCAACATCACTTCAGGTATAATATATATATAAATTATGAAACAACATGGTAATTATTAGGTTTGTCATCTTTTTACCGGCTTCCTTCAAGTTTCCGAAAGTGGAAGTGCCAAACTTTTGTATATGACATGATCTTTTGTCTTAATTTCATTAATTGGTTATCAGTTAGATACCCCGTCACACAATGGAATCCAAGAAAATAACGTTTAATCCCTTTTTTAAAGAAATATCTACATTGGAAGGAGTAAAATACATCAGGCCCAAAATAGTTTTCGAGGCCTAGTCCATAAGAAGGCCATCACTAGAAGACAAAAGAAGAGAGATGAAAATGAGTCAGAGAAGGGACAAGGGAGGAGATGTCAGGAGGTAGGAATGTGTCAGAAGAAAGTAAGAAAGGAAAAGACGGCCAGACATGCAAAACAGACATTTCTCACTACTATCGAGACACGCGCATGAAGAGGGTTAAATAAAAGGAACATGATGCCTACAGTTTTTGGGGCTTTCGACTTCTTTCTTGGGGGACTACTTTTTGAACGCTTGGAGGCTTCTTCGGTGACTTTTTCAACCTCTAGGTAAAGAGTTTCAGAGAGAACATATTATAGTGGAATATAATATAGTGGAATCTCTCCCATTGTACAATGAGAAATGACAGGCTATGAGAGACTATAAACAAGCATATTATAGTGGAATCTCTCATCTCCAAACTCCCGTGGATGTAGGTCTAGTGCTGAATCACATAAACATGTATGTCCATATTTTCTTATTTTCTCTACACTTAAATATTGTTAATTTCCATAGATGTACACACCGACATCATACAGTCGCATCGGTGAGGGCTTTGCACCTCACCGATCGAGACCCAGCCAACCTTAGTGCATCCCAATAATGAATCTTTTTTTCCTTTTGGATTGCGCTATTTTTGGACATTAACAATGGCGTCGTCTCTGGGATCAAGATTTTTTTTTTTGGCACTGGAAGCAGAAGAAGGACGATTTCTTAGCAGGCTAAATAATCTCTGAATGAGTAGATGAAACTCTTCCAGATAAGCTCTTTAGCCTTTCCACTTTTATTTTTATAAAAAGTACTATTGCAGAAAAGGGGCGAGCGCCAAAGCAATTAAGTGCACTGCACTTAAATGCTTTTCCATGCACTCAACGTGTAAGCTGAGAACCAAACTTCCCGACCAGTTGAACTGTGAGTGCTTACTACTCGATATTTAAGCATACTATACACTTAAGTGCACAATACAAATATTGTGCTCGAAAATACACTGGGCCATTCACTTGACCAGCGGGAACAAACTAAGTGTGCATTGGCCAGAACACTCTACCTCCAATGTGTAAGGCCATAACACTCCACGGCCACGACCAAAACACCTCCAGAGTGTGGGGCCATAACACTCCATGACCAGAACAAACTTCTCGGCTACATTTGCAAGCTCATCGGCCTTGCATTCGTCAACCAGTGCATGTGGTCTTCTCCTCACCCTGCATCTCGGCCATGCACGTCAGACAGAGCCCCTCGACTAAGGACAGTACGAACAAAAAAGTCTCGGCCAACCCAGCATAGACAACACGGTCATGCATGGCACCTCACTTGGTGGGCAATAACTTGATGAGTTAATGGCCGGTGCTTATGCATGTGTCGTGCATCTATAACGTGCACCATACGTTAGCCATGCGCAGCACATGTGATGGAAGAACAAGGAACCACCCAGTAATCGACTTGCCCACAGTACACGACCCAAGGGAAAATGAATAAGACGAACGACTTCCCAACAACAAGCAGACAACAAAAAAAAGGCAATGAAAATAAAAATGAGGATCAAGGAAGGGAATAAATGACAAACAGAAGCAGGCAACTTCAGTCAAGCATTGGGCAAACAACAGTGAGCAAAAATCAGTCACAACAACTAAATACTCATGTTTGTCTCCTTCAAAGCTTATGTTAATTTTGTTTTGACTGACATGATTGATCCTTGTAGCACAAAATCTCCATCAACTACTTACCTCCTAGCGAGGCAAAATAGATGAGTGTAATACCTAACGCTGCTCTATCTCTCTCGCAGAGGAGTACAGCTTTCGGCTACCCAAAAACAGAATCTCCATAAATGAAATCTCTATCAGCAACTTACCTCCCCGTGAGGCAAATGAATGAGTGTAATGCTTAAGGCTGCTCTATCTCTCTCATGAAGGAGTGTGGGCCAGCTTTCGGCTATCCGAAGACAAAATCTCCACCAACAGTATATTCATCAACGAAATCTCTACAAAGAAATCTCCATCAACAAAATCTCTACAAAGAAATCTCCATCAACGAAATCTCTATCAGCAACTTACCTTCCCGTGAGGCGAAAGGGTTAAGTGTAATGTCTAAGACTGCTCTATCCCTCTTGCGGAGGAGTGCAGGTCAACCTTCGGCTACCTGAAGACAGAATCTCCAACAATGGTATCTCCATCAATGGAATCTTCAACAACAAAATCTCCATCAATAAAATCTCTATTAGAAGCTTACCTCCCCACGAGGCAAAGGGATGAGTGTAATGCTTTAGGCTACTTTTTCCCTCTCGCGGAGGAGTGCAGGTCAACCTTCGGCTACCCTAAGACGGAATCTCCACCAACGAAATCTCTATCAACGGAATCTCCACTAACAGAATCTCCACCAATGAAATCTCTTGCAACAGAACGACATCCCCTGCAACGAAACGTCATTTCCAGCAACAGGAAGCCAAACAGATAGCGCCTCAAACCTTCACCACACCCCGGCAAGATAGCTCAGGTTCGCGAATTTCGCACTTGTGATTAGAAAATATTTACACTAATAGGTTTAACTTTTGCAGCATCTCCTGCTTACCTTCCTATGAGGGTCAATAGGTGGGTCCAACTGTAAGGCAGCCCGTCCTGCCTCACGGTGAAGTGCGGGTTCAATATTTTGACTTCTCAACATTATTTTTGGGATAACATCTCCATTAGTGAACGCCGAGAGTCCGCAATCAAGTCATAACCGTTGCCAACGGGTTACCTTCGAGAATGAGTTTTAGGAGTTAACGTACCTCCGAGCTCTACAACCGCCTGAAATGGATCCAAAGGGTCGACGAGCTCCCTAAACACTTTGCGTGGGTTACAACAAACATACTCTAACATTAACCGCAATTCACATTGGAAAAAGAAAGGTCACCAACATCATCGAAAACAAAGATGCCGAAAGAACGTACGTCTTTCGACAAGATTTAGGGTGAGTCCAGTCTTGCAAGTTGCTCGACTCACTACCATTTTTATAAAAGTGAACAGGCGAGAAAGGTCAGGGGCTGCCCGACCTCCCAGGTGTCTGAATAAGCGAGCATGTCGCTTGACTGCCCGGCCAACTTTCGTGCACATCTTACGCAGTTGAGCCAATCTTCTGCTTACCTCCTTAGGACGGGTTTTGCGCTTGCGCTCCATGCGGTCAAGCCTACCTTGCCAGGACGGGTTTCACGCTCATGCTCTATTTGGTTTAGCCTACATCCCGCTTATCTCACCAAAACGAGCGTCACACTCGCACTCCACACAGTCGAGCCCATCTCACGTCTAATCCCATGCTCGGAAATCTTTACTGCTTAACGCGAGAGGAACGGATGACTAGGGTCAGCTCCAAGAATTTATTTCTCTACGAACGGAGGCAAATCAATTCGATTGCATATTTTACATTTGAAGATTCTCAAGGTCTTCTTTGGAACAAATTGCCCTTAAGAATCGCGGGTAACTGTGAGGGGGTAAAATACATTACGCCCAAAATAGTTTTCAAGGGCTAGTCCATCAAGGGGCCATCACTAGAAGACAAAGGACGAGAGAGGGAAAATAGTCAGAAAAGGACAAGGGGGAGGTGTTAGAAGAAAGTAGGAAAGGGAGAGATGGTCAGACACACAAAGCAGACATCCCTCATCACTACTGAGGCGCACACATGAAGAGGGTCAGATAAAAGGGATAGGGTGCCTATTGTTTCTAGGGCTTTCAACTTCTTTCATGGAGGGACTTCTTTTTTCAATGCTTCGAGACTTCTTCGGCTGCTTCTTTAACCTCTAGACAGAGAGTTCCATAGAGAATATATTCTCCAACAAATAGATTTCCAGCTCACATTGTACAGTGAGAAATGAGAGTTTATGGGAGACTATAAATAAGCATATTATAGTGGAATCTCTTCTCCCCAAACTTCTGTGAACGTAAGTCTAGTGTTAAACCACGTAAATATGTGTATTCATGTCTTTTATTTTTTCTGCATTTAAATATTGTTCATTGCTATGGATGTATGCACTGACATTGTACAGTTGAACCGAACACTGCCGGGGGCTCCGCATCTCACAATCGAGGCCCCGTCCACCTCAGCTCGTTCTGAAAATAGATATTTCTTCTTTTCCGGACTGCACTCTTTTTGGGCTATAACATATATAATTGGTAAGAAGCCTGAATTTTTTTTTTCTTTTTGTTGGAATATTTACCAATGAGTTTTTTCTTGCGTCGTATAACTTATATGAATGAGCAATTGATTAAAACAACAATTGTTTAAATCCAAAGCCCTCATATGACATGTTCAAATTTTCAATACCGTAAATAAAATCAAACGCAATCAATGATTTTAAAAAAGTTTCCCTTTCCGAGCAAAAAAAAGTGTAAGGTGGGAAAATATAAATTAGAACTCTCAATTTGGATGTGATTGTACTAAGAATTATATTTGGTGAAAGCTATCCCATTGCTAATATGCTAGAAGTTATTTGTAATAGAAATTTAAAAAAATAAATAATTTTTAATTTTTTAATTTAATATATTAGTATGGTGGAGACAAATGGTATATCTTCTATACCGCGTTGCAAATATAATTTTGCCAGATTCAATTCATTTTCAATTAACTAAAAAATATAGACACGGTTAAATGATTTATTATCAATTAAATTTGTGCAATTCTAGGGAAAGGTTTGGATTCTGAATTAAGTTGAGATAAGATGAGATGAGAATTAAAAGTTAAATAAAATATTATTATAATATAATTTTTTAATTTTTAATTTTTTTTAGATTTGAAAAAATTAAATTATTTATTATATTTTATTTAAATGTTTAGAAAAATTTTAATGATTAGATGAGATGATTTGATATTAACTCATTATTCAAAAAGGACAAGTGTACAATTAAGGTTCGATTTGGATACAAGAAGTATTTCATTCCATCCCATCTCATTTCATCTCATTTCATCATTATAATTTTATTAAATTTTTATATATAATATAATAATTAATTTAATTTTTTTAAATTATAAAATAATAATAATATTAAAAAATAATATTTTAATAATATTCTATTTAATTTTTATCTCAATTAATCTTATACCATCTAAATTGATTTAGAAGCATCGAGTTTGACTTGCGGAGAAGTGGAAGTTTCACAGCTGCTTCCCCCATTTTTGTCATTAGGGTAAAGATTGAAAAGAAATGGAATTGTCCTTTGGATAGTCTCCGAAATCACGTGGGCCCGCCAGTTAAACCCACCCTACTTACTTCTCTGTAGCTTGCTTTGTAAACGGCGCATCAAACAAGTGGGTTGTGCCCCTTGCCAGTCCAAATTTCGACCATGCTGTCAATTTTCACTTTTAATAATTCATTTTCAGTAGATAATTTGAAGTCCAATTAATTTTATCGTGTATTTACTGTTAAAAACTTTAGACATAGTTTATTGTAATTAGAGAAAAAAAAATAGTTGATTTTATCATGCTACTGCTACAGATAATATACGCCGTTTTATATGTAGCAAGAGCCACGAAAATTCACGGCTGCTTCCGAACTAAAAAATACATTACATCAGGGTTTGTTTGGCTAAACAAATTGTTTGAAGACTTTTTGAAAATTCTTACAACCTTACCTTCTTCTTTTGCTACAAAGGGTGGAATAATGTCCCGTTGAATTAGATCCCACAATTTCAAAATCCTGTGATTTCAAATCTCCCTATCATTTTTCTATTCTATTCATAAGCTGATATAGAGAACAGACCATAAACCTAATTGATACAACACAATTTTGATTTGCAAAATTTAAATTTGTAAATTTTAGTAGTATGTGTACTCCACGCTGATTTGTAAATAAATTTTTTCTTACTGCAAACAGGAGAAAAGTACTGGTGTAAACAAAGCTCATTGGTTAGGCCACCACCCATATATAGGGCTTTGCTTATATAGGAACTAAAATTAAACATTTTTTTCTTTAAATTTTTTGGTGTCAAGGATCGGCTGGATTAAATTGAATTTAGTCTACTATATCATTTTAATTTGCTAATCTCCAACTGCCATCACCTTTACCACTATTCTCATTATTATTACCGTCCCGTCCCTAATTGTGAGGTAAAAAATTATATGTACCAACCACTATTAACTTTCACCTCTAGTGTGACTGAAACGCAACTACTACAGTACCACGGCGCCAAATAAGCAAGATCGCAATACAAGAAATGAGCAGCTTGTTACAACTACTTAACTAGTGTGCATTAAATGCTTTGACTCAGATTAACGTTAGATACAGTCATACAGTAAATGCCACTCTTTTTTAAAAAATAAAATTTATTATTAAAAAATTAATTTTTTTTATATAAATCTCATATTTATTTACTTTTTAAAAAAAAAAACGACACTTAAATATCATTTTACTAAAATAAATCATGTGATGCCCTGCAGCCTACACAGCTCATATGTAAATCATGCATGTGATGAAATTTGGCAAAATCGTACCAATACTACTATTAGTCCATTACTTATTAAAGATTCTAAAAGAGTATACAATAATAAAGAAAGTTAAAAAAAAAAATAACAGCAAATAAAAACCAGCATGAAGTTTCACTCCATCTCAAACAACAAAAACAAAAATCACCAAACACAAGAACAGAACCTCAAGCAGCTCAGTCACAAAACCTTTGAACAGATAGTTAAGTCACCAATGCAAAGGTGGGTCCCCAATATCCATACAGAAGAAAATTGCTCCAAAGACATCCATCCGAGCTTTAATTAAATGAAGCCCCTGAAGTCCTTGACAAAACACATATCCATTATGCAGTTCCTTGGGCACCGAAATTATAAAACAAAAAGGAAATTAGTTCATTGAGACCATAAAAATCTTACCAGCAATCGCACAAGTTGAACATTATTAGCAGCCTCAGTGCTTGTCCTCCCGAGAAAGTGACCTATCTGAGCGTCGATATTCACGCTCCAGATCTCGAGTTCTCTCCCTTTCACGGGACTCAGATGTTGCACGCTCATAATGGTAATCATCCTCATCCATCCGATCATATTGACGACTGCGATCAGGATATTGATCATATCGGTCATGGTCATCCTGGATATCCATACGATCATATTGTCCCCGACTTCGATGATGCTCATATTGCTCAGGGTCAAGATCTTGGTCTGGATGCTTATGCCCATGTTCGGTTTGTTCATACCACACTCGATCGTCCTCGGGTTCAGTGTGATCATAATCCCGCTCCTTTTCACCATGCAGGTCCCTCTCATGTTTTGATTCAACTCGGTCATAATTAGACTCCCTATCACGAGACCGGCCTTGTTCATGGTCATGGTCTTCAACATCTATATCTCTCTCACTCTCCTTGTCACGACCGCGCTCACGCTCTCGATCACGTTCTCTATGTCGATCATGGTCACGACCACGATCCCGACCTCGGTCTCTATCACGATCACGTGCTCGATCACGACCTCGGTCTCTTTCCCTTTCCCTGTCCCTGTCCCTGTCACGGTCCCTATGGTGCCTATCCTCTCTATGCTCACGATCCCTGTGTCTGTCATGCGAGTGTTCACCAGATTTCTCCCGTTCCTTCTCTCTCTCCCTTCCTCTTTCACGGGATTTTTCCCTATCCCTGAAATAATTTCATTCAGCATCAATCAAATAAAATACACTATTGATTTTTTTATTTTTTTTAATTCATACACTATTATTGGTATTATGGAACAACAATTGTCACACAAACCAAAATGCTCAATTAGGATCTGCCATAATGTGAACCAAGTGCCTGTTTGGGATTGCTGTAGGCAATAGCGCTTATTATTGTAAAACTTTGTTAAAAAGTAGTACTATTGAAAAGTTATTTATTGTTTGGTGAACATAAGCCTAAAGTGCTATTAAAGTTAGTGACGGTGGTTTGGAACTTTTCAACAAAAGCTTGCTTCAATTTGATGTTTTTAAAAAAAAGTGGAATTTTAACTTTTTTTAGATGCTTAAAGCACTTTTTATAAATTTATCAAACATGTCATTTTTTTCTATAGAAGAGCTTTTATACTGTTAAAAGCACTTTTTAAGCTTCCAAACTCAAAACCAGACACTAAAATTTACTTGCTACGATATTACAAATACAAATTACTTCATGAACATTTTGAGGATTTTAGCCAGACCATCATTTAAATAAACTAGTTGAAAATACCAATTAAAAATGAAACTTCCAGATGGATTATGCCGCATATGAAAACCAATTCTTTTTTATTTTAAATATGTTGATCACATACATTTCCAGCCAAGGAATAAAAACTACAAATGAAAACAATATGGACATTCCTTACCGATCAGCATGTCTATCCTCTCGTGCCCTTGGCTCCTCAGAGGGTGGTGGTGGTCCTCCCGACTGCAGCTGATCCCTGAGCAGTTAAAAATTTACAGTTCTCATAAAAACCAGAATATCAAACACTCCAATAAAAATCTCAATGGAATTATGTTAGCAAACAGAGACCAAATCTACTAAAATTCCTAGGCAAAATTTCATACTCAAATCAAAGATATTAAAGAAAGCATTCAACATCTTTTCTTCGAAGATGTGCAGCATTCTTTTTTTTTGATTGGCACCAGGTGGTCCAGGAACAACGTCCCGACTAATCCCAGGGGTGCACAAGCCCTCGGCAAGGAGTTTCTCGCAAGTACACCTCGGGTAATTCAAGAGAAAAATCCCCAAGTCCAATGGCCCCTAAAGATTGTTTGCACTCAAGGGAATTTGAACCTTAGACCTGGGGGGAGCATGCCCTCAAGCCCAAGGCCTTTACCACTTGAGCCAACCCCTAGGGGTTAAAGATGTGCAACATTTATTATACCCAAAACTAAAAGGCCCAGGCATTCCACTTTAAATTATAAGGATAACAAACTCTTTAATCTAAATAGAGAAATTCTATCCCCAAATTTAGTCAGGTAGATGCACAAGCATTTCACAAATAAGTTTGCATTTTCACTTGAACTCTAATGCAAACTTAAGTTTTGTTCAATCAGGCTATCATATAAATTATGCAATGAAACATGACTCTGTTCAACAGAAATGAAGTTGCATGGAACTACTGCAATTAGTGATTTACCTTCCTGAATATCTCTGATTAACATCTTCACCTCCAACTCTGGTAGTTCCTAGTCCACCCCCAAGTCGTCGAGGACGCCAATTTGGGACAGTTCTACCACGTTCAACATCCACAAGAACCCTTCTACCATCAATCTTCCTCCCATCAGCTTGTTTATAGGCAGCTGTATATTTGCACATAAGTTATAGAAACACACAGTGAAGCATATCAAATGGAAAGATGGCTTAAAATGAAGTATACCTTTCATATCCCGTGTGTGCACATACTCAATGAAAGCATATCCTCTAGGCTTATTTGACTCTTTGTCAGCAATTACTCGAACCTAAAAACCACAGGAGAAAATAACATAAAATAAAATCAAACAAACACCAGTTACTTAAGCCAGATCTTGAGCAGAATCATAAAATATGAACCTAAGCTTTTTCAGTCTTAAAAAGTGATAACACAGTAAGAATGTGTTAAAAATAGTAAATCCTAAATGGCACGGCAGACAGGCACTATGCCTTTTTAGCCGTGCTCACCTTCAAATCATAGAGCTTCCCATCGCGAGATGCATCACCACCAGCTAGAGTTGCAGATAAACTGATGTATTTGTGGCCAACTTAACGGTTGTTGAACAGACTACCCTCCCCTTACCAGGGATTTTTATTTTTATTTTTAAATAACTAGAAAGCTAGAAATAGTATAAGAAATACCAGGAAATCTCTTCATCTGCTGCTATGTTTTTGACAGCCTTTAAAGCCAAAAACAAACGTCTTAGGCAACAGGAAATGCACGTACTAAAAATCCAGACAAAGGAGAAAGATGCTAATACTCCCAACATGTTTTACCCAGTGAAGGGAAAAAGAACAGACGACGTCAGTCTCCTTTTGGGTGCTTGAAAATAAAGGCCAAAAAGCACAATGTATCACTGCTCTTCTCAATTTAAAATTTTCAGCCTTGCTGTGCAGGATGAACCACCATCTTTGGGATCAGGTTGGTAGAAAAGTATGGAATCAAAAAATACATTCGCTGAATGCATTAATCACCTCCTTACCAGGGATATTCCCAACATGTCCAAAATTAAGTAATTCCTAGAAACATCCACGGCCCAAAATGATCTCTAAGCCCAACTATATAAAGAGAGATGACAAGATCAATGAAACAAACCCAAAGACAATACCAGAAAATTGGCAGCGATCCCAGCCCTCTTATTACCAACACGCACGCATAATCCAAGGTTGATAATTAAGTAAATAATATTTAAATGTACTCCCTTTCAGACTTGAAATAAATGTTGAACAGAATTGGACTATGATTTCACTTACTCCCAGAATAGAAAACTTTATAACTGCAAACCATTGTTTCATCAAGTTGGCTGAAAGTCCCTTTTCCAAAACTTCAATTATTTGGACCTTGATAGTCTCACATTAACATGCTTGGAAAATACAGAGCCCAGAAAAATTCTTTTGTCTTCAAAATATTGTAAATAATTTCTCTCTTATCACTTATAAAAGATATTATAAAGTATTTTTAAGGAATCAGTTTTTTTTTTTTAAAAAAATAAAAGATAAAGCCACCACCGAACTGCATATCTTACCGAACCCCCTTGGGGAATGCTCAAAATACCTACCCGCTTGATTGGCCCATAAGACTCAAACTCCCTTTTGATTCTGCTCTCTGTGGTCTCATAACTCTGCAAGTATACAATATGACTAGTTGTCAACATGACAAATACTCGGTATAGAATGGATATTGCAAACTACTAAGGAAAACATTACTCACAAGTCTAGCCACAAATAATGTCTTGTATGGATCTCCAGAAATATTTTGATCTTCATTTGGATTATCTGCGTAAAATTCATGTAAGAACAGATATAGAAAAGCTATTGAACTCAAAATGCCAAATACGCTGGAGCCATTGAACTCAAAAGATTAAACGAGGTGAATATCTTCACATTTCTGTAGCTCCTCGGTAGCCTTTTCTGCACCCTTCTCTAGTCTTAACATATGTACTCTAGCCCTTCTTTGCACCTGAATTAATGGAATATATCAAAAACTAGAATTGTAACAAACACATACTTAAGTTTTAACATTTCCTAATCATACGCTCTAGTTTCTTAGACAGCCTTTTGTCTTAGGCTGAGGGTGTTTTAGATGCTTGAAATTGCTCGGTTTGCGGCTCCTTTGGAAATTGATTACTAACAACTAGAGACACAGGCAACTAAACGAAATTGAACAAAAAGTAAATAGTCAAGCAGCAGAAGAATCTTCAGTCATGCTTAGCAATATCATATGTTCAAGAAAAACATTTCCGGAAATATGCTGGAAAGGATAAAAGAAAAAACCACCAATCAAGAGACAAGTCAAAATTTACTCACAGCTACATTATTTGTTAACTCAGAGACAACCCAACTAGCTGACATTTAGGGCCAGTTCAGTTGACTAATTTTGTAATTAATGGACATGGTTCTTCATTAGTACCACTTGCGTGGACAGAAGAGTATGACCATTAAGTTGATGTGCTGAAATAACAAATATTATGCATACTCCCTGATGTGATTCCTCTTCACCAAGTGGAACCATGATTTGGAAGAAACAAAATATGTCATATGCCAAGGCTTTAAAGAGACAACATTAGTGGTCTGGCCACCCATTCAGAAAATTTAGACAACTGAGTCAAATGATTGCCAAACATAAAGCACTTGAAAGTGGATTAGCCCCATCAGGATCGTATCACTTACAGGAGTTTCAGCCTCCTTAACGGGTGGAGAATATTCAGCATCTCCAGGCTCGGCAAACCTACTCACAAATTGAGCCATCCCTTCATAATCATAAGAAAGATTATCATACTACAATACACGAGTCAATGTCAAACTGAAATCCACCAAAAGGCCTGGAAGGTATATTAAACCTGATAATGGTGGGCATTTTCTTTTCTCAGGAGGCGGTTTAAACTCCAAAGGTGGTCGAGGCTCAAAGAGCTTCAATAGGTTGGTTGTTAGACCAGTGGGATGACTCTGCCCAATCTGCATCACAAACCAGAGTCAACAATCAATTGGATAATATAATGGTACCGTGATATTTTCACAGACCCGGCTGAATAGCTGCGATGAATGTGATAAGATTTTTCCAATGCTGAATGTCTTAGAGAAAAAGAAACAGATCCAGAGTACGTCTAGTTAGCTCCATTTTTCAGAAACACACTAATTTAAATTTTAATAGTAAGAAATTAAGATGTATAATCAACCATTCGAGCCAAATCCGCCAAATAGAAAGCAAGTAGCTAGGATTAACCAAGTCCAACCAAAATTAACAAATCCGTTAATCAAAATATAGATCAAGCTATTTTTCAAACAGGCCTAGGGTTGCAGAGAGACTGCGGAAAACTGAAACTTCCGCATATGTTCAAATGACGAAACCCCGAGTTTCAACCCCCTCCCCCTCCCCCCACAAGAAAAAAGTCCGAGTCGGGATCGAGAAGGTACCAGTTTGAGCTGTTGCACATTGGCGCGGTTCTGGACTTTGGTGCGGCCCTGAACGGCGGCGTTTTGTTGGTTGCGCATAAAGGTATCGTTGTAGTCACCCATGGCGACGTGATCGGAGCTGAGCTTAGGGTTCCTGAGAGAATCGAAGGTCGGTTACCTAGCGAGAGATACAACAAGCATCGAAGTGAGCAGTTCGGATCCGATTTGTGTGAACCGGGTCGCATATGCAAAGAAGCTAGTAGCTTCTGAAAAGCGGCAGCTAAAAGAGGAGAGGGTTTTCGAGAGGGTATATATATGGATGATATTGTGAATTTTGAAAGGGATTTGAGGTTTACAAGAACGAAAAATTATATTTATCATCTTCATATTATATATCACATATAACTTTTATTTTTTAATTTTTTTCTCTTCTCAAATATGTGATGTATGAATGATAAATAGAAGAATTCAATTAATTTTAAAAAAATAAAAATAAAAAAATTTTAAAATAAATAAAAATAAATATAATGTATAATATACAAAAATGATGAATAGCAAAACTCTTACGATGAGAGATGACATGGTTAAGATGAGGGGAGTTGGTTTAGGATTTTAATAAACAATAATAATTGATGAGAAATTTGAACTCTTAGGCTTGATTTGTTTTTAGAGATGAGATGAAATGAATTGAGATAAAAGTTAAAAATTAAATAAAATATTATTAGAATATATTTTTTTAATATTATTTTTGTTTTGAGATTTGAAAAAATTGAATTATTTATTTTATTTTATATATGAATTTAAAAAAATTATAATAATTAGATAAAATGAGTTGTACAAACAAACGAGATCTTACGCTAAATACATCTATCAAATTAATATTTAATTTATTATTTTTTTCATTCTATCGAAATATTTAAATATATGTGTGGATGCTTGCAAAATTAAAAGTGGATTCAGAATCAAGTAGGGGAATCGGACGATAATTTTGAATCGGATATTTCGTAGTTGATAAAAAAAATATATCAAAAATCATATTTGATGCAATTTAAATATTTTATATCATGTATAAACAAGTATAAAATATAAATTTATTAACTAGTTTCAATAAAAACATGATATGAATCTAAATAATTTTAATAAATATATAATTTATGTATTTAATCTCAATTGTCGAGACTTTTTTTGGCTTATATGTGAAAAAAATAAAAACCATTAAGTTATTAACTCATAACAAATGTAGTATTTTATATATAACCATAAATTTAATATAAAATAATCATTCATCTCCTTAATTTTTTGTTCAACTAAAAAGAATAAATAATTACATATTTATCTTTCAATTTCTTATGATTCTTATTGAATACAATGACGAAAAATTTAATATATGCTTAGTTCTATCATATTTTTGTACAAGAAACTAAAAAAAATTCAATTGTCAGACAATTTAAAAATAAATACAGTTTTGAATCGGTTCAAACTGGTCTAAAATCGACTAGAATCAGTCAATTGAAGTGGTTTAGTGAACGATTCAAAATGTTCTCTAAAATCGATTCAATTTCTTACCGATTTAATTTGAATCAGTTTGAATTGAATCTTTTTTTCAAACCTTAGTGTATTTAAATAGAAGGGCAAAAATAACAAATCATATGTTAATTAGATAGAAGTGTGTGATATAAGGCTTTTATATATTTCTCAATACTTGATTAAGTTGATTTAAATTTGCTACATTAAATTCGATTTTAGCTTGATTTATTTATTAAATAAGTCGTTTATAGACACAAATTATATTATTATACTATATAATTTGTATAAAGTTTGGCTCAATTTATGTAAAATAACATAAACTCGAATACTTTTATATTTCTTGTTTTTTATATTATGTCTTTATATATTTATAATGATAGTTTTTTGAGTATTTAAAAAAATTAGAAAAAATTAAATTATTAATACTAAATATGTTATTTGAGTCCTTATGGTCATAACCATAAACTTTAAAAATATATTGGCAAAATGTCATTGTTTATTTGTTGGAATTTATAGATAAAGTTAAAAATACGATACGAATAATCCATTTTATCAAAATGAAGTAGGTCATGAACAAAATCGAACTCGCTCGAATATTAAATGACTTATTCATTAATGTAAAATACAATGCAATGAAAAGTTTGAGCTTGACTCGTGTTAGAGTAAAAATTAAATGAATAAAGCTTGACAATTCACTACTTACTTAAATTCAACTCATTTGCAAACCTTAAGAATGATGTTCTATTTCCCACAATAATAACAAATAATTAAATAAATAAAACAGCTCCACCTGTATATATCCTTAATAAGCGTAGGATTCTCTCGATCTTTAGTTAAGAATTATGTGAATGAAATATGTCCATTTATATTTTCTATTTTATTTTTTGAACAGTAATAATTGTTTTGAGGTACTTGTCGGATTCTCCAATCCCTCATTTGAAGAAAGAAAAATTCTACTCATTATCCCCACACACCACACACAATACATAATTTTTTAATTTTTAATTTTTTTTCTCTTACCAAATGTGTGGTGTATGGATGATAAGTAAAATAACTTAATTAGTTTAAGAAAAATAAAACCAAAAAAAATTTAAAAAAATTAAAATAAGTGTGGCATGTGATGTGTGAGGATGATGAGTAGCAAAACCCTTTATTTTAAGCTATTGAGTAAAGTATTTTTTTAAAGAGTAATACTACATGTAGTCGTGAAGCGCGTAAGCGCTGTGCAGTCGTTTTGAAAAATAGTAGAGTCTATTATTAAAAAATTAACCTTTTTTTTTTCACGTGAGTTTCATATTTATTCACTTTTTTTAAAATGATTACACGATATTTGCGCACTCACGATTGCAACTATCATTTCTTTTTTCTAAAATAAAAGAATACATTTTCATCTAACTAAATAAAATATTTGGTTTGGAATTTTTATTCGCTTCTCACGTGTATAATTTGGCTTGAAATCTCAAATGATAAGTCTTATTGAAAAAACCTACGTGCATGGCCTCGTAATTGTGCCACAAGGCTTGTGACTTGCGAGTTGTGAAAGCCCTTACCCAATTTATTTATCACGATAACGAGTGACAAATTCAGTCACAAGGGTTCAGATCTTTGGTGCCATGTAGACGGATTTTGTGTAAAAGTTCTGTTATCCTATTTTTTATGTTCTTTTATTTCATGGCTTCCAATACTAAGGGCAGGTTTGGAGGGTAAGATGAAAATTTTATGTTTTGTTTTAAAGTTTAAAATATTATATTTTAATATTATTAGTGTTTTGGGATTTGAAAAAAGTGTATTGAGATTTGAAAAAGTTGAATTGTTTATTATATTTTGTATGGAGATTTGAAAAATGTGTAATGATGAGATAAAATGAGATGAAAATTTTGTGTTTTATCTTATGCCCCAAACATGTCTTTAATGATTGGCAGGTGTTCTGATAAAACTAAGAAGTGATTGGATGGCCTACTAACATTTTGTTAAGAGTAATACTATAAATCACGTTCTCATTTTATTTTTATTTTACCATATAAAATACGTTACTTTTATCTTTTGAACAATGTTAAGTATAAATCTCAAATAGAAAAATTTGGCACAAAAGCTCCACATAGATCTACTAAAAAATAATAGATTTTTGTTACATTTTTTCATAAAAAGATCTATTTTTTTATAAAATAACTGTACAAAACTTATCTATTTAAGATTTTATACAAATCATTATTCTTATCACTTTTAGATCATTCTTTGTTTTCTCTAAAAGAAAATCAAAAGTTGATGTTATGGGCATTCTGGCGAGTCGAAATAAGTAGAATTCATCATAATCTCATCATAATGGGTGCGAAATGCATAATTTTTCTTTTGCTAATACAACATAAATTTCCAATCTTGGATTTTGATATCCAATTTTGTCAAGAATACTACTACGTCTATAAATAAATTATACAAAACAATCTCATAAACTTACGTGATTTTATTTGATTTATTTGATCTGCTTTATAATAAAAATAATTTTATAATCTAACGAGTCACATCAAATCATATCAGTTTGTGAAATTATTTTTATGTAATCTTTTTATAGCTTGAGTATTTCTCTTTTGTCAAATACTAAAAACTTAAAGAAACTAACGACAAACAATTGTACTAAGAAAGATGACAGCTTAAAACTATCCCCAAAATTTCTGATTGCTAGTTCAATTGTATTATACAAACAGTGCTTTTCACAAATAACATATAAGCTAGATCTGTCTCCATTGCTTAGTGTATGCATTTACGCAAGATTACATGATATCCTTTTAGAAAGAGAAAATAAAGCAATTACTCAAGTGAAATCATGATATAAACACAACCATTTTATAATTTTTACGCTCTTCAATAAAATATTATTATTTTTTGAATCCAAAACCATCAAAATCTAAATTCAAATAAATTTTAAAAATAATAATATTTTATTGAAGAGTTGCATAAAACTTAAAAAATAGTTCTTTGCGTATCATTTTCCACGTGTCAAATCCTAACGAAACCACGTATCTTTTAGAATCACCTCAAAAAACCCAAATCCCAAGTTTCTTATAAACATTAACCGAATTACCATGAATAGCATTAATCTGGTTGCTCAAAGGTGATTCTTTTGGTTCGTTCCATTGCCCTCGCGGAACTCGTTGCTGGACATGCCATACTCGCCGCTTGCAAATTCCTGGCTAGACAATGCTATCTTTCTGAACTTCTTCATGTCGGTATTATATGCAGCGGTATCATATTCTGAGCTCCCATTTGAGTTGAAAACAGAGCTCTGGCCAGGCTTCACCCCATCATTTAAGTCTTCTAGCAGAGATATATCTCCCTCCAATGCACGTACAATCTGTTTTTCCATGATATAAATACATTATAAATTATTCATCATCCTTTTAAAAGCATGCATGTATTGTAGGTCATCAAATAAACAACACATTCTTCTTGTCTATAAGAACTACATTTATTTATTATAATCTTAACATTATATATATATATATATATAGAGAGAGAGAGAGAGAGAGAGAGAGAGAGAGAGAGAGAGAGAGAGAGAGAGAGAGAGAGAGAGAGAGAGAGAATAATGTTGCAAACCACATTCCTAAGAAAATTCAAGTGTTGATCATAAGCTATGCCACCTCGTTACGTGAGATTAGAGTAGGGTGCAAAGTGTAAGTATGTAGTCATTAGAGGTTAAAACCCTTAATAGTATGAAGGTGCAAAGTGTTTTTTTCTACACACACACACAAGTCCATTTTCCTTCGTGGAAGAACTTGGAGGTCCATACCTGGCTCATTTTCGGGCGCCTTCTAGCAGAGTGGCGAATGCTGGCAGCAGCACAGGCAACCATGCGTGCCATCTCATTAGGGTTGTAATTGTTTTCCAATTTTGGATCAACCAGCTCATCGTATTCGCCTTCCTCCAAAGCACGAGCCAAAAGAGGTCGAGCCTGCAGTTTGTCACACATTTGGAGAAAATCTCAGTACTTTGCAGGCCAAAATTGGGGGGGTAATAAAACATTTTATTGTTATTTTGAACTACAAACCCAATCCACTAAGCTATCATCCATTGTACTCGAAAGATCCACAGGTCGTCTCCCAGTTATTAATTCCAAGAGCATGACACCGTATGAAAAAACATCAGATTTTTCCGTCAACTTGCCACTTGATGCATACTCCGGAGCCAAATACCTGCATTGTCACATTACTTAGCAATTGTTGTGGGGTAATTTATCTAGCAAATAGGTATATCAATTACCCCACAACATCTGCACTAATCCTTTATAAGCGAATTATTTTTCCATCTTAGTTTTTTGCCCATTGATCACAAGCACAAATGATCTTCCTAATATTAAAAGAAACGGAAATCGCCATTTTACATATGCCGAAGTTGCTCCATAGCACACACCCTTAATCATAGAAAGAATCTGGGAGACACCGTACCCAAATGTTCCCATGACACGTGTAGATACATGAGTGTAATTGTCAGACGATAGCTTAGCCAATCCAAAATCAGCCACCTGAATAATTATCATTAATGGAGAATGGCTGATTAGATTCCGAATCATGAGCATCATATCAAATGAAATATAGGTATATTTGTGTGTAGGTGCATGGATGAAGAACAAATACCATGGCTTCAAAGTTGTCGTCAAGGAGAATGTTAGCTGCTTTGATATCACGATGGATGATCCGAGGATGGCCTACATGCAGAATCAATCAACAAATGAGATGACTACATATACACACACAGGGGGAAAGAGAGATTAATGAGAGAGAGAGTAAAAATTAATTCCTTACAATCTTCATGAAGGTATGCGAGCCCTTTGGAAGATCCTATTCCAATGCGAAGCCTAGTTGACCAATCCATAGTTGGACGACCATTTCCTGCAACCAATAAATTATAGACATACTCCATCTGATATGGCTCATAAGCAAAATTATCACGTAAGGTGATAAGAAATGTTTATATCCAAGCGTAGAAATTAACTACCATAGAGGTGATATTCCAAGGTCTTGTTGGAAACAAATTCGTAAACCAACATCCTCTGCCCACCGGCGATACAATATCCAACGAGTGAAACAAGATGTCGATGATGAACACGGCTAATGATCTCAACCTCAGCCTGAAATTCTCTCTCTCCTTGCCCGCTGCCTGACTTGAGACTCTTAACCGCAACTTCCTGTCCATTAGGCAACACACCTTTGTGCACATAACCAAAGCCGCCCTGCCCTAACAGATTGGCCTGCGAAAACCCACCTGTAGCAGCCGCCAGCTCCTCATAACTGAAGGTACTCTTGTTGAATCCGAGTGAAATATTTGGCGAGGGAGGTGGCAAGGGAGGTTTGTATGGGCCTGAGAAGCTGGAGCTCATCTCACCACTACTTGGCATCATCATAGGGGGTGGGGGACTAGGCCAGGCACCCCCCGCAGAAGGTCCCACTGGGCCCCCTGGTGGTGTCGATAGCCTGACAACATGGTCCACACCTTGGGGACTGTGGTGCCAGCTGGGTTGAGTTGGATTGGTGTAGTATCCACCACCTGCGCAATAAATCCTAGAATTTATTATATAGATGAACAGAAAATATTCAAAGCACACTTAACATTGTAGGTTAATTAAAAAGGAAAAAAAAAAAAAAAGTGATACCACATAAATGTAGAGAGTATAGGCTGATATATAGTCAATCTCATAGATGAATAGGCCAAAACTCGAGAAATACTCTAGACATAAAAAATAAAAATAAAAAAATTTATATAAAATCTTTTTTATAAATTAATGTAATTTGATATATTTATTTAGAATTAATAAGTCTCATTCACACACCATGCACACACCATACGTGTATATACACATACATACATATAGAATGTTGAATAAATTCATTTGTGATCATTGTTAAAAGAAAAAAGTATAGGGGGGTGGTGGGGGAAATTTTGTTGTAAAATATAGTTCAATTATGCACAATAAACTTCCATGATGTCTTAGAAGCACAAAAGATGGCTATGGATATTGGCACCATTTTGTGAAGGATCTCCATAGTACTGCATCTCCATAAGACCATGCTTTCTCTTCTTTTTCTTTAAGCAGCTTCTACAAATGAGGATCATGGCAATTAGCAACAACCCTACCCCAACCGTGACTCCTACTATTAGGGGTAGATCAGTGTTGTTAGATCCCGACGAACTGGACGACGAGTTATCAGAGCCCGAATTAGATGGCGAGACTTTGTGTGGAGGTGGCGGAGGTGATCTTCCAGAAGAATGGGGCGGCGGAGGTGGAGATAGGGTTTGGGGCGGCGAGGAACCTGAGCTGTTATCTGGAGGTGGTGGAGGAGAGGCATCAGAAGAAGAGGGTGGTGGGGGTGAGCCATTTGATGGTGGTGGCGATGAATCATTTGATGGTGGTGGCGATGAACCTTTCGATGGTGGTGGTGATTGTGGCGGTGGTGGAGCTGGTTGTGATTCTTTAGGTGGTGGCGATGACTGTGAGGGTGGTGATGGTGACGATGATGGAGGTGATGAGGAATTTGATGATGAGTTCGATGGTGGTGGAGCGGCCGGTGAGGGTGGAGAGTCCGGCGACGAAGCAGTCGTGGAAGGCGAAGGCATTATTAGGTCGTGAACTTCCGGCAAAGATTAACGTTGAAGTTTATGCCGGAAATTAACTCCACCTCTGCCGCAACTGCTCGTCTCAACGATGGGAAGCCCCTGAACAATATGAAAAGTTCCACAGAGAGAGAGAGATCATCAGTTATGAAAAACAAACCCATTGCAATACGACTTAAAGCAGCGTAAATTGTATGAAAAAACACATCAATCAGCCATGAGAACACCATACGTGAGCACAAAACTTCCAAATATTAATTCTTATGTACGTAAGCCGTGTTTCTTTCTTAAATAGGGGGTACCATCAAATTACTCAGATTTGAGCCTTTTACATGCTCTAATATCGTTTTCTATTGTATTAGACATGGAGAATTCTGGGTAAAATTCCTTTTTTTTTTCTTTTTTTTTTTTTTGTTAAAGATGATGACTTTTTGTAGATAGAGAAAATGTTTTCTTTAAAAAAATTGGTACCTGATTGAACAAGATAGGAGCTGGGTGATCTCAAAGAAAAGATAGAGAAAATCAGTAGCATATTGGAATTTCCATAATAGTAAGAAGACGCTGTCCTACCCAATGGCCTCCTACAAAGCAGGAACTCTCTCTCTCTCTCTCTCTGATCTCTATCTGTGATCTAGTCTAAGTAAAGTTTGAGCCTTTTGTTTTGCCAACCCAAACTTAGTTCGAGTTGGTTATTCATGATTTTAATGGTTCCTGCATGCATGGCTCATGTGGTTTTGCTTCGTTCACATTCATCAAATTATGACAACCTATAATTTTATTAATTCAGGTAATTATTATGAAAAACCAATATTAGCTTCAAATATATAAAAACTACACTCTCCACATTGCACGCTTATCTTCACACTCGTAATTAAAACAACCTCAGATCACAAACAATTGATCATCATGACCTGCAACCTCGTACTAATTTCCCCTAAAGGCTAAACGTATAGTTTATACATGATCAAGTTCCAAAAGAGAAACAAAGAAAGAAAGTTTTTCTTATGTTGGTGGCGTGGGGTCGCGAGTACCTAGAAATTCACCGTGTCTTGTAATATGAATTTTTCATCTTAACTTTTTTCATTTTTAATTTTTTAATTCTATTTACTTACATCAATTAATTTAATTAGTTTTATGTTTACTACTTAAATGGATATGGCAACTTAGACCTAATTTATTTTCGCAGAAGAGATGAAATGAGATGAGTTGATATCAAAGTTGAATAAAATATTATTAGAATATATTTTTTTAATATTATTTTTATTTTAGAATTTAAAAAAAATTAAATTGTTTATTTTATTTTGCATGAGAATTTGAAAACGTTGTAATGATCACATAAGGATGAAGTGAGATTAAAAATTTTGTGAAAGTGAACGAGGCATTAAAATAAATTACACATCAAGAAAATATATAACTGAAAAATGATAAAATCAAAGATACATACATATATATATATATATATATATATATATACACACACACACACACAACCAAAAACCCTTGAGCCCGAGCCTAAGTCGGGATGCAATTGTGTTTTTGGATGAATTCTCCCAACCTCTCAGCCGGGATGCAATTGTGTTTTAGATTATTTTATGCTCTGGTTTTTTGTTCAAAACAAATGGTGATCTGAATTGGATCTGTGATTACTATGATGCATGTTTGGGTCTGTGATTATGATTTAGGGTTGTGATTACTATGAATTTGGGATGTGTTTTAAAGTTGGTTCAATTGATTGTTCATTCATAAATACCCCAAACAAAATTAGAAGCAAGCTAACGTAATTAGCACGAGATTCCTACCATTGATGGTTCAATCAGAAAAATCCCAAACAAGATTTTCAAGTTTCTACATGACAGACATGCAAATGTAGAAGATTCAATGGCTGAGGGGATAGCGGTGATGGATAGAGAGGATGACGGTGATAATCAACTCCAAACCGACGGAACTTGGTGGCTAAATCACTGTTGTGGACTCTTGCGGCGAAGGACCTTGGTGGGAGACAGAACTAGGTGTGGCGACGTCATTGTGCAGTTGTGGCTGCGACAGAACTAATCTGTCACCAACGATGGTCTCCAAACTTGATAGATAGGGCCAAAAAGCCTTGAACGATGAACAAAGGCATTTTTAGAACTCTTGGAATTATTGGATGTGATGAGTCTTATGATAACTGTGTAGAATTGCTGACGTGGCAGATTTTATTGGAGGCTGTTAAAACCTAAATAATGGATCGACCGTTCCAAAACGGCTTTGTTATTTTAACCACGTGGCACATGCGTTATTATATAAGTGATTAACATATAATACCACTTAAAATTTAACACATACACAAGTATTACTATGGATAATTCTTGCATGAATTGTGATTATGGAAAAGCTAAGTATTAGAGGAAGTCAAATTTATAAGATTCTAAAGTAGGTTGTGAGTAAGATATTAGTTTTATCTGATACGTTAAATCTACTTTATATTAAAAATAATTTTTATAATATAATGAATCACATCAAATTATGTTAATTTATAAGATTATTTTTATGTAATTTATTTGAGGTTAGAGTATTTCTCAAGATATTATGCCTCAATTTTGATCTTCTATGGCTCTTGAGAGAGGGCGGGCTGCATTGCGGAAGCGGGTCTTCCAAAAAAAAAAAAAAAAAAGGACTTTGAAAAAGGCTGCAGCTTGACCTGGCTTGCAGTTGGGAGACCGTTTGGACTCGGATATCTCATACGCTAGTCGTGATAGCACTATCCTAGTCCATTTCGGGATATAAATTCGGAAGAAGACTTTGTAAGCGAAATGGATGGCATCCATATATACAACGCTAAAGAGGAAGGCTCATACTCTCGCGCGGCAGCTTTAGTTCGTTCGCTTACTTGCTTTATTTCTGGCATTAACTCAGATCATCCATTTGTTGCCAAACATGAGTTAATTTTTATTTGAAGTTTAAATGTGATAACTGAGATGCATGTCATCGTTTGACAGTTGCCTCCTGAGGATTAGATAGTTTTGAATTTAACTGCATGCGATTCTTCAATAGTACCAGCCACGGAGACTATTTTAGTAGTTTACCCATGATTATAAGGTAGTGGATCCAATTGTCTGAAAAGATTTTGTTCGATGAGACAAAGAAGTTGCCAACAATTCAAGTAGTAATATTGCTTATTAATTAACAGGAGCTCCCAATCGACTGCCCCTTTTAAGCTGAAGCTTGAACATGCTGTACTGCCAGTATGCCCTGAATAAAGCTGCCTACTAAACACTGAGAACACTTGGGGTATGCTAGGAATATTAGGGAAGCTTGGTCAGCATTTCAAAAGATCGAGTCAAGCAGGACGAGATCAAAAAGGGATTGCTAGTACTAGTTATGATAAACGTGCATCAACTTACTAAAGAAGTCACCTCAAACGCTAGCTTCAACATTAAAAGTGAAGCAGATTCAAACTTACCAACAGAAACATTCCCCACGTAAACATGAGGACAGTCAATTAGCAGAAGAACCCACTTGGGGAACAAGAAATTCAGATAGAGATCGCAAGGACGAGAAATATGTGTACGTGTAGAAATGGCAATTGACTAATAAAAATAAATAACATGACAACTTGGAAGAAATGTAACCACAGACTAGAGATAGAATTATAGTGGCCTACCCCCACATTATCCTCTTTAGAGAGAGAGAGAGAGATCAGCCAAAGCACTTGTCCGCCGGGAGAGGGCCAGGGATATAACCCTGCTCAAAATACTGCAACCCGAACACTACGAGAATGGCGAGCAATGTCAAGTATGAGAGACCCTCAACAGCTCCCAACAACCCAAAAGGACCATTGGGAAGACCAGAACCAGTTTTGGTTTTGGTGTACAAGGACCAAGCTACAATTCCCACAACAACTAAATAGCTCACGCCTTCTAATGCACCTATTGAACCCCCCGGCCCCGGTGGGAGGCCGCAACCTGTTGTCTTGAGCGTGTAGAGAGACCAGCCTATCACTGGCGTCGACACTAACCCACCTGCTATTGCTGCTTTCTCTACAACACCGTTGCCGCTGCTTTCGCTGCTCTCTTTTGCCATTCCCAAGAGTTTGAGCGGAGTGTACGATCTTGCTCTTTCATGTGTTGAGTTGAAGGGGCCGTTAGATCGTGGGGATGATAGGGAATTTGATGCTGGTGAGTACAATAGCAACATCTTTGAGGCTGCCATAAATATACTGCTACCGGCACCGGAGACAAGTTTGAGAGAGAGAGAGAGAGAGAGGTGCCACTGCTAGTTCTTTACTACTGAACCAGTATATAATAAACAAAGATATATATGTGGTACTAATCGTAGCACCTTATCCACTTGTGGTGTTGTGTTACACTTACATGTGGTGTTACTTGAGTTTGGACTCCATCAGTAGACCCCACATCAATACATTATCCAACACGATTATGTTCGCTCATGTCTCGTACCAACGGAGTAACCCCTATCTAATTAGTATCGTGAGAATAAACAAGGAAACATAGTCGAAAATTATGTTTTAAATAATTTTTAATAAGATCGAAAAACAACCCGAACCACCAATTTTTACAGCGTTACATCCTCGAGACTATCAAAACAATTATAATTTTTGTACATATTGTTAAAATCTGAACATTAAAATAAATGATAACATAGCCTAGTCCAATCAAAATTGAGAAAGAAACCACCCAAGAATGGTGGCCATGCTAATACAGGTACATATTGTAATTATATTCTCTTTGGGGAGATTGACCGTTGAATTTGGCAGCATGTAGCTGTAGCTTGTTAGGCTTGGCCAGGGTATGGCATAGCTGCTTTGGAATGGCTCATAAAAGCTGTCTTGACACTTGAGTTATGAGCCCCGCGCGCGGCCCATGGACACGAAACAGGGTACGACGCCGTATTACTGCTGCATAACTCGGGATAGATTAGCTAACTAACATCGGCTGATTAGGGTCGTGAAAAAGCTTTGCGAGCCATCATATGAAAGTAAAGCCGCATCGCATCCATCGGATTTATTAAGCTTAGCTGGAGAAGTGGCTAAAGTGGCTCGACCGCACTGACAGACACGGCCTCGCTCTTCTTAGGTAAAGATAATTATATAAAAAATTGACTGTCACACAGACATCCACCACCCGCATCATTACATAGGGGACTTCCTTTCCCATCCAATGCAAGGAAATACAGACGGTTAAGCTGAGCTGCTTCACCAATATAGTTACGCTTCCCACCGTTGGATCGAAGAAAATACCCAAGTTTCCAGGACGCATGTCACGCTATCCCAGCATCTGTAAAATTTCCATAATCCTATTGCCACCTGGCCTACTTCCCTGCAACAATAAAATTAAAAATAAAAAAGAAGCCTACAAACATTACACGTCATAACGCTGAAAGGCCACTTGATTGAATAAAAACACAAATATCTACAAGGGTTTTACAACCCAAACCCCCCGGGCTCCCCCTTTTTTTCCAAAAACTGCTCGGACCGACTAAAAAAGATAAAACAAATTCAAGTTTTTTTCTCTCTCTGGGTCCCCTCAGAACCGCTCGTAACTGCCATTTGAAAAACAGAGAGCAACGGCTATATCAGCGGGGACAAACAACTAACGGTTTTTTGAACTAAACATGTGCCGCCACCCAACGTACATTTCCATTCCCTAATTGTCCAACAAGGTGGCCAAAATCTCTACCATACTACCAACCAATCTATCTAATGTGAGGTTCACCTGTTTCCATGTTTGAAGGACATTTTAACATAACATTGACGACATAGGAGATTTAAGCTGAGTGCTAACGATGCTTCTTCGATGACTTGCTGAAGTCGACAATATCATCTTCTTCTTCATCGTCCTCGCCGATGTCATCCTCTTCTGCATCTTCATCCCTTTTCCTCTTAAGTTGCGAAGAAGAGGGAGGCACCACCTGAACATCATCGTCATCGTCCTCAACTTCTTCCTTCTCTTCAGAATCATCATCCTCATTTCCCGGTTCCATCACACTACCTCCGGTGTCACCTTCTTCAGCCTGCCCCACTGGTTGAACTAAGTAGCCCGCACCATAGTCTTCCTCCTGTCATTCAAGCAAAATTCTGTGAGTTCAAAGAGAGAGAATCAACAGTAGTATCCATATCTGAACCTTGTATAAGATATCTGAGATCCATAACTGAAAATCTATCGAAATAATCTCAGTAACAGAGGAAAAATTCAAATAAACAAAATAAAAGGCTTAATATCACCAGAAAACACACAAGCTTCAAAACAAGGAAATCAAAATCACTTAAAAGTGGTCGTAAATAAGAGGTTTATACTGTCATGGAAAAGCGAACTTATCCTTGAGAGAAACATGATACCAAACGATACCATTTTTTACATATACAAAAAGTTGCTAAAGATGCCAAATGAAAGTCCAAATACACCTAAAGTTAACAAGGGAACGCATCTACAATCCATACAAGTATATATCCAACAAAATTGAATAACATTTTAATTGAACACATCAAGTACAGAAACATTCAGAGAAAAAAATCACATCTAAAAAAGGCACACCACCAAGAAGTACAGCATGCAAAGGATCTAGATCATCCATTGATCAACAATCTCTTCAAATTAAATGGTGCACGTAGCCAAGTCAGTTGACATGATCTAATCCAGCTTGAATCAAAGCACATTGACAACACTAAATTTACCAGAATTTGCTCATCAAGTTTCCAAAAACACCAAATCCCACCAAAAACATAAGTATATAGCAAATGGCACAAACAATGTTTGACCAAATATGTGGCGGATATTATGGTCCTGGAAAACCAGGGAAGAATAGATCAGAGAGAGAATTAAAACTTGAACAATCCATACTATGGAAACCTGTAATTATGATGCATTGATGCTTCACCATAACAAAAAAAAAATATTGTTATGAAGAGATAAGATAAAAGCGCCTCATGTATGAGGAACATTATCTTTGTTCTTTATGTAAGGGAAGAACTAAAAATATCATGAAAAAAAAAATCAACACAATTGCATGTACGGGAAGACTTTAAAACTGTCTTCTACCAAAAACATTTTGACATTTTAAAAATGCAAGTTATGGTGAATCCAGAAACTACTTGCCAAAACCCAATATAGTTGTTTGCAGCATTTTTTAAGATCGGAACTTGCTTAAGACAGAAAATAGAGTGAATCAACAGGATCCCATAAATTATCCACTCTTGGAGAGGGTGAGGTGGAAGACCATATATTCCAAGAGTGCGGGAAATGGTTCCTACTTGCCTCCTCATGGTGTATTAGCCAATTAGGAGGGAAAGAAACACTCAAATTTTATAAGACCATGAACGGACTATGGACGTGCTCAAAACTTATGGCGCAACAGTGTGAAAAATGGTTCCTACTTGTCTTATACGATGTATTAGGAAGGAAAGGAATGGTAGAATCTTTGAGAACAAGCACAAAAAAAAATAGATGCTTGCCAGCTTCAGCCACTTGGACTTTCTAAATTCCTTCTCATTTCTCATCATGTTAATGACATTTTCTTCTGAAAATCCTAGCTATTATTTTTATAAGTAAAATACAATTTTATTGAAACAAGTAAATAGGTATAAAAAAGACTGAAAGTTCTAGCTATTCTTGGCATATGATGTTTGGGAATCTCATTGCTTTTTTACCAATACACTCTTCCTTTGGACAGCTTCTAGAGACTTTAATGGGTTAAACTCATGATTTTCTTGTATCTTTTTCTTTCTAGGTAGATGTCTCTCTTGCATGCATCTTGTGAGCACTCTTTAATAAAGATTTCTTACTAGCCACAAAACAAAAGAACACTGCCAAAACCAGAAAACCCAACTTGCCCCAAGATTGCTCATTTTATATAGATTATATATTACAAAAAAGTCTAAATAGCTCAAACTGAGGAAGAAAACAGAACAGTGCATGCTTAACAACCTTTTCAGGCATTATATAGAAATACGCCTGAACAGATGATAGCACATGAAGCATACAAATAGCAATTATCTACCATAGCACTTTGACATATCGAGCAACAAATGATAGTAAATGAATGCAGAAAAATCATTCCTTTGGCAGATGGAGAAGATTACATGAAAAATAAATGACGACACAACAAAACAGTCTGTAAACGGTTGAAGGGGATTTGTTGAATACGATAACTAACTTAAAAATGCAACGGGACCCAAGCAACCAATCCAAATTAGAAGTATAAGCAGTCACTAGAAATAAAAGGCATGAACTAGCAATATACACAACAATTTGAGGACAAAAACCACCACATATTTAAAGCTAATTTTCCCGCAAATAAAAGGGAATCTCACCTCCTCCTCACCCTCTTCTTCGTCCTCAAACTCTACGTCTTCTTCAACACCATGCTCTTCCTCCCCAGTCTCACCATTTTCATCCTCGTCCGCATCATCCTCACCCTGCTCATGCCCATCAATCTCCCCTTCCATGCTCGTCAACCGCCCCGTACTCTCCAGCTCTGCAAAGTCCCCCTCGTCATTGTCCACTTCCTCTTCATCTTCATCTTCATCATCCTCGTCCTCCCCGTCCTCATCATACTCGACCCCATCTTCCTCTTCATCACTGTCCTCAATCTCATGCACCTCGACCACATCGTCATCGTCACCCTCCTCGTCGATTTCCTCCCCTGACTCATTGTATTCATCATCATCGCCGTCATCTTCATCCTCATCAACACCCTCGCCCTCCACATGCTCATACCGAAACCCATTAGCCTGATGATTTGGCCGGCTCACTCTCCTCGCCGTTTCTGTCTCTTCCTCATCGGCATCGCTCTCTTCATCCTCGTCAACGTCGACAACTCCTTCCATCCCCTGACTGTGTCCGTTATTCATTCCATAGGGCCGATCCTCGCCGTCGATTTCGCCACTCCCTGGGTCATCCTCCTCGTCGTCTTCGTCTTCCTCCTCGTCATCAGACTCGGGCCGCTCGTTCTCCTCCGCATCCATCTTATCCAAATACTTCAACGATTTGATCAACCCAAAAACCCTAGATCGATAATCCTTGACTCGCGTAACGGGGCACTCATAGAGATCGAGCGAGACGAGCTTGAGCGGGGCGAGCGGGGCGAGATCCTCGATGTATTGAATCCGATTGTTGGAGAGGTCTAGGTCTCGGAGCGAGTCGAGTCCAGCTTCGACGAGGAATTCGAGTCCGCTGGCGATCCGATTATCGGAGAGGATGAGCTTCTGGAGGCTTCGGAGGCGAGGAAACTGCTCGAGGGACGAAACGCCGATGTTGGCAATAGATAGGTGCTGAAGGTTCTGGAACCTTTCAAGGAGACTCGGAGGGGGCAGCCGACCTTGGACGCACTTAACGGCGCCGTCTAAGGTTAGGGTTCGAGCAGAGGCATGGTCGGTTTGGCCGTCTAGCGCTGTCTCCACCGCCCGCTCCCAGATCTCGTCCATCAAATACGAAACCCTATATCTCATACACCCAGTTTCCAAAACAAAAGCCTCTAAAAACGAATCGTTTTAGAGCATGGAGAGCGAAAATTTCATAAACACAGAAGAAACCGAAAAGTTAGATAAATACAACCCTTAACCTTAACCCTAACTCTTAACTCTGTAAAATCGATACGAGACTCAATAGCTATCCCGTGACCCAGCTTAAAACCCTAGAGATTTTTCGGGGAGATGTACGGACTATTTTCTTCTGCAAGCTCGATATGCACAGACCAACACTCTCTCTCTCTCTCTTATATTCTCTCTCTATTCGCTATTGGTTAAAATGGGGAATCGGGATAAACCCTCCGGAGGAAGGGAAGGGGACTCTGACTCGGGAGGTGCGTGGGCTAGGGTCGGGTTCGGGTGGGGTTGCTAACTAAGCGCTCGGTCTGGTCGAAATGGAGTGTTTGAATTATTGCGGTCTGGACCGTTGGATTGGAAAAGGCACGCATCGATGACGTGGAGTGATGGAAGGTCGGGATTTGGGGTAAGTGTGTTTTCTTTCTCAATTTTCCAGAAGGATCGTCTCCTTTCCTTGGTTGTCAAATATCGGGATAGTTAGAGATATGCCTCTGCTTTTCAGATAAACTACGAGTTTGCCATTACATTTGACCGCTATTTTGGATACGAGGTTTCTCAGATTATGTTAATTGATTTCTAAATATTTAGGTTGTTTTGGATGTTGAAGTGAGTTGAGTTTAGTTGAGTTGAGATGATAAAATATTGTTAGAAAATTATTTTTTAATATTATTATTATTTTGAGATTTGAAAAAATTAAATTGTTTATTATATTTTATATTGGGATTTGAAAAAGTTGTAATGATGAGATGAGATGAGATGAGTTGAGATGAGTTGAAGAACCATGAGAGGCTTGGCAATTGGTAGAGCTGTGAGGGGGGGTTGTTCCCAGGGTTGGGCCGAGCCAAACAGGCCCAGCCCGCGAGGCCTCGATAGGCCTAAGGGCAGCCCTGCAGGGTAAAGCCCGGCTTGAGAGAATAGGATGGGCCAGGCATCCATGAAGTCCAGAAAGAAGCAGTTAAGTGGCACGCATTGGGCAAGAATAAAGAGTCAAAACGTCTGACACCACTATTGGCCGACAACCCCGCATGCAAAGTCAGGGACAACCCCTACCTCTAAATCCTGGTGGCTGGGAAAGCCTGAAGGGTGGAGCCCCTGATTGAGGCCATGCTGCATTTAATGGAGGGCAAAGGCAGGCACGCCACGCCAGGATCGTCAATGGTCGCCATGATCGGGCCTGGATGATTTGTCACCTGAGTACGGAACAACACCCCCACAATCAGCCTGTCAGAAGATCGCCCAAACCAAGTATATATATTCCCCTAGAGACACACGAATTAGTGACACACGAATCAACTTGTCAGAACAACACCCCCACAACTAGATTGAAATTGTCATTACGAAGATAGATTTGAGACACACGAATTAGTGACACTGTGAAAACAACACAATTGATTTGTCCAAACTTTATATGCAATAAAATGAACATTTGAATGGCCCATCTTTAACCTATTAGGTCTCGTTTAATTACACAGATGAAATGAAATGAAATAAAATAAAATGAGATGAGATAAAAGTTGAAAGTTATATAAATTATTATTAGAATATAATTTTTTAATATATTTTTATTTTGAAATTTGAAAAAGTTGAATTATTTATTATATTTTATGTGAGAGTTTGAGAAAGTTGTAATGATTATATAATATAAAATGAAATGATATAGTTTGGTTTGTATAACCAAACCAAGCCTTAGAGATCAAAAGAAAATCTATTTTTTCTTTCCTCTCAAGTACAACAAATTTGTTGGGTCTAGTTATAGGTACCCTCGATTTTTAACCTTGCTCGACCTTGTTGCCTCCCACGTCTTCCCCTTTTATTCTTTTGAAACGAGTTATCGTCAAATATTTTTTCAAGAAAATGAGGAATATCTCAACATGATCAGTCACAAATTGTTTAAGGAGAAGTGTTGCAAGGGAAGTCGGGGATGTTTGGAAATAATTTTCATCTTATTTCATCTCATCTCATCTCATTTATTCACAAACATCATTAAAAAAAAAAAAACAATTTCAAACTTATCATTACAATTTTTTCAAACTAATCATTACAATTTTTTCAAACTTTCAAACAATTCAATTTTCTCAAATCTCTAAATAAAAATTATATTAAAAAATTATGATTATGTTTGTAACAATATTTTAACTTTATAATATTTTTTATTCAACTTTTTTTCTCTTCTTTCCCAAAACTCAATAAATATTTAAGTCAAACTATCTCATTATTATTCACAAAATATCTTAATACTATTCACAAACCATCTTACTACTATTTGTAAACCATTTTACTACTATTTACAAAATTATCATTTCATCTTATTTCTCAAGCATCCCCTAAGTTGTTGATGCAAGAAGTACAAGAGAAGAAGCTTAGGTTAGAAGAAGGAGCCAAGATCAGCCCATGCTCAAATGTCATTTTTTAGATTATTGTTGGATGATAAGGTGATATCAAATAATTTATGAATAATAGTAAAAAAAAGTGAATAGTTAGTAAATAATAATGAACTATTTGTAAATAGTAATAAATAGTTATAAAGTAGTTTGAAAGTACTTCACTTTACTTACCAAACACAACCTTAATATTATTTCAGTATACTATTACTTCATTTGACTTTGGGTTGTAAATTGTAATGGGCTTAGGTCCAAACGGATTAGGATTTGAATTGTTGTTTATTTTTTTGTACTTTCCTTCCACTGTTGTTTAGCTGGCCTTAGCACATGATATAAAGAATTTTGTTGAGAATTCTAACAGCTATATGTAGAGGCAAATCTTTGAGAAAGGCATCCAGTAAGTAAAAGACTCTTCTATTTTTTTCTTCCTTCTATTTTCTTCTTGGAAGTTCTCACTCTCAAAGTGAGCTATTAATTTTTTTTTATCAAAATACATCAAGGGTTTGTTACATTTATTGTATTAGAGAAACACTGATCTCTATGAACAAAGGAAGAAAAATATCTATCATGGCTAAAGGGACCCGTCTGTACCAACTTCAGGATGGACTAAATGCACTCAAAAAGTCTATTGATTTGCAGTATCAGAACCTGGAGACAGAAATGTTGGCATTAGAAAGGCAAACAAATTCAAGAATGTGGCAGTTGGCAACATTAACAATAGAGCTATAGAAAAAGAAAAATTAGAATCACCGTCTAGGATAATCATCATCTGGTGTTTTGACGTGTGATGAGAGCATAATCACCATGGAGAAATCCAAAACAAGACCATATACTTGGAGTTTCCTGTTTTCTAAGGTGATGACCCTACAAGTCGGCTATACAAGGTACATCACTTCTTTACTTTTCATAACACTTTACCACAACATCACATCATACTTGCTTCATTTCACATGGAAGGGAAAGCACTCATATGGTTCCAAGATTTGAAGGAATCTAAGTAGCTGACAGATTAGAATACATTTGTCAAAGCATTATTGGTAGGGTTTGGCCTGAATGCCTATGTATGGAATCACTCCCCAGATTGAGACAAAATGGAATTGTGAAAGATTATAAAGCTCGGTTTGAGGTAATATTTTATAGACTAAGGGTGTTTTCTGACTCATATAAACTAAGTTATTTTCTCAATAGGTTATGAGATGATATAAAGTTTCCAATTAGGATGTTCAACTTTACAACCTTGATAGAAGCCTAAAGCCTAGCTAAAATCTAAAAGGAAAATGTAAACCTATCTAAGAAGTATCATAAACCAATCCCACCATATTCACCTGGTCTGGGGTTATTGAAGAGACCCAACCCACCAAAAACTACCTTACCAGTCCAAAGGATTAACCATGCCCAAATGAAGGATAGGAGGGAAAAGTGATTGTGTTATTATTGTGATGCTAAGTGGAATCTTGGACATAAGTGTCAAAACCCTAAACTCTATCTATTAGATGAAGTGGTATTAGAAGAAGAAGTTGAAGTTGAGCAACATGTGATATCAACAAAAAAGGTGGAAGAGGGGACTTGATTAATATCCAGGACAAGCCAAAAATATCCTTGCATGCCTTGACATGATCCCACAGTTTAAAAACCATGAGAGTCAAAGGGAAGATATGATCTAGGTGGGTAACTATTTTTATTAATACTGTATCGACCCATAATTTCTTAGATCCAGCTGTGGTTAGACAAGACAAGACAAAACTTCAACTAGACTTTATTGAAAATGTAAAAGTGAGAGTAGCCAGTCAAAAATTAATTCCAACTGAATGAAGGAGTTAGTTTAACGCCCCAAACCCAAAACCATAAATGGATAGAGTTATGCCAATATTTTTAAAACTTTCTCCATGTTTAAAAATATATATTAAATACACAACTTTCAAACTATTCACAATTATAATAAAATTATTCCCAAAAATCTATTCACAAATTTGACTAGAGCCATTAGATTATAAATAATTACAATATAGATAATCCCAAAAAAAAAAAAACTAAGATATGACCATAAGAACATTCTCTATACAACCAAAATCATCTTCAAGTAACAAAGTCATTAAACCCCAAAACTTCCAACCTCAAGTAACTAACTCAAGTTCACTATGGAATCTTTGACTCAGAAGCTATCACCTCAAAAGAAGAGGCTTTCTACAACTCTAAAAAAGATGTGAAATAAAGTGGTGAGTTGCCATGTGCTCAGTAAGTAGCAATTTAATGGAGGTGTGTGAGTTAGCAATTTTATTGACTATAAGAGAGTGAATAAATTCTCAATAAATTAATGTGAACAATACAATTTTATATCAACCAACATGTTCAGGCAAATATCATATTTAAGGCCACATGCTAATAAGAAAATCACCAATATACCATAAAAATATCATATCATGAAGACATCATGCCATGAGGTGCATCAATATGCCACAAATACGTTATGCCACGAAAACATCATGCCATAAGGGACGTCAAATATGTCATAAAGACATTCATATCATGGGCTCAATAATAAATAGTATGCTCACATTTAACTTTCAAATTTAATAAGCTACATAACATTTATTAGACATTCCATCCATTACAAAATTTGAACAAATCTCACAAGTAGAGCCAAAATAATATAAGAATGTGCACAAATACAAAGTTTACATGAGTTTAAAATATTATACACAAGTGCATCATTCCAAACAAAACCAATAGTTCTTTTATTAAAAACTCATTAAAGAGCCACTTACCTCGATTGCTAGTAAAAAATAATCACACGATATTCATTCGCCAACGGTCACTCGGAACCTATTTCAAAATCATTACAAACCGTTAACTTCTACACTAAAATAGTTTCACTTAACTCTAAAATTTCACCAAATTCTTAATAACATGAATTTAAATTTGTTCTAAAAGATTATCCTCTAAAATTGATAAACCCCAAATTTCTTATATTGCAAACATGTTGTTGGACAACACATATACTGACTTCCATTCCCTTATTATTTCAACGTAAATAAGGTTTACACTCAACTATATAACAGTGATATAAATATAGATTAATTCTAGCTAGTATCCACCACTAACACTAGAATATTAAATTCATTTTCAATACAACCTAACAACATAATCAACTAAATATATTCTCAACAATTCACAATACCAGATCTTAACAAATTTCATATTCAAAATTCATTAAATATGTTACTTATAAGGGAGAAGAATTTTTCTAATATTATCGTTGGTGGTGATAAAACGAAAAGGAGCAATGGCTGTGGATGGAGGTTATTACGTTGGATAAAAATGAGAGGGAAACAGAGTAGGGATATATTAAATTAAAATACATTTAAATATATATAGAGAGACACATAAAGATATATATCAACCGGGGGAACTGAGAGGGAGAGAGAGAGAGAGAGAGATGAGATGGGGGTTGTGCGTGTGTGTGAACCGAAGAGAGAGAGAGGGGGGTGTGTGAGAGAGTACGTCTGAGTGGGGGGAGGGGGGTAGAGGGAGAGACGAGATGAGGGAGGGGGTGTGTGTCAGAGAGAGTAGAGAAGGGGGTTTTCGTGTGAGAGAGAAAATTAGAGAAGGGGGAGAACTTACGGGAAGGAAATAGAAGGGGCAAAGAAAAAGGGGAGGGGATGGGGCTGGCCCTTTTCTTTTTTGGGTTATTACAGTTAAGAGTTAAAGTCCAAGATACCAACTTCTCTATTGATGTTCATTTATTAGTATTAATAGATTGTGACATGGTGTTGGTATCCAATGGCTAAGAGAATTAGGCCAAATTCTCTGGAACTTTAAGGAGTTGACAATGAAGTTTAACTATAAGGGGAAACCAATAGAATTAAAGGGATTAGTTGCATCCCAAATGATTGAGGAAGGCTCTTTTAATAAATTTAATAAGTTTGTGAAGAAGAGAGTAGTCTTTCAAGTGAAAGAAGGTGATGATGGCAGTGAGCAGAAAAATGAAGATGTTCCTTCAGTAGTAGTGCAGACTTTATTAAAGCACTACGTAGATGTTTTTAGTGAACCAAAAGGCCTACCCTCTCATCGATCCCATGACCATGCCATTAACCTAGCTCGAGACAACAAGCCAATCTCAATCAGGCCTTATAGATACCCTTATTTCCAAAAAGATGAAATAGAAAAAATAGTTAAGTAGCTGTTGAACACTAGGGTCGTACAACCAAGTTAAAGCCTATACCCATCACCTGTCTTTTTGGTTAGAAAGCTGGATGGCACTTGGTGACTTTGCGTAGATTATAGAGAGATTAACAGTGTCACAATTAAAGATAAGTTTCCTATACCAGTAGTAGAAAAGCTTATGGATGAGTTACATGGGGTAATAATATTTCTCAAGCTAGACTTAAGGTTCAGGCATCACTAAATTTGGGTTTAGCCAAAGGATGTTCCAAAGATAACACATGAAGGACATTATGAGCTCCTAATTATGTCATTTGAGCTAGCCAATGCTCCATCTACTTTTCAAAACCTCATGAATGAAGTATTTTGACCCTATCTTAAAAAACTTATTCTTTTTTTTTTTATGATATTTTGGTGTACAAAAAAAATGAATAGGAACGTGTAAAGCATTTATAAATAATATTGAGGTTTTGAGGCAACATCAAATCTATGCCAAGCAATCCACGTGCAAGTTTGGGTGCTATGAGATCTCCTACCTTGGCCACCTAATTTCTGCTCAAGGAGTTTGAGCAAATCCTAACAAGTTGCAAGCTATGAGGGAATGACCACTTTCTAACTCACTCAAGGCTTTAAAGAGATTCTTGGGATTGACAAACTACGATTACATGTTCATGTTTATTAAAGGATATTGGGATTGCTACACCTCTCACAAAGATGTTTACAAAAAATTCCACTGGAATGAATGACATAAGGTTGCCTTTCAAAGGTTGAAGGAGGCTCTCACACATCCCCCAGTTGTTACACTACCAAGTTTCTCCATCCCTTTTGCTATAGAGTGTGATGCTTCAGGGAATGCTGTCGAAGCAATATTAATGCAAAAGGGGAGGCCCCTAGCCTTTTTCAGTCAAGCTTTTAAAGAGAGGACTCTAATGATGTCTACGTCTACTTATAAGAATGAGCTTTTTGCTCGTCTCAATTTTTCTTAAATGGAGGCCCTATCTACTTGGACATCTTTTATAATGAAAACATATCAACAGAGCCTTAAGTACTTACTTGATCAAAAGGTGGGTACTCATATGCAGCAAAAGTAGATCACTAAACTCCTCAGGTATGACTTTGTGGTTGAATACAAGAGGAAAACTAACAACAGAGTAGTGAATGCCCTATCTAGGAAGGGAATTGAAGATGAATGTTCTCTATCCCTATTAACTTTTCCTACGATAGGTTGGCTGGAAGAATTGAAGGCACCCTATGCTATTGATGAACAACTACAAAGTCTCATTTCTAAATTATAGAGAATCAATTACCACTAGAACATTTTGAGGGGAGAATAAAATTTTATACCAAAATAGGCTTTATATACCCCTAGCATGAAGAATTCATGAATAAGCTGTTGGACTTGTGCTAAAGGATTGAGATGGACAACACTCTTCCAAGTAGATTATTGTTTCCTCTCCCAGTACCTAATCAGTCATGAACTCACATAACAATTGATTTTATTGAAGTACTTTCTAACTCAAATGGCTTCAACAACCTGTAGGTAGTGGTAGATAGACTTAATAAGTATAGCCATTTCACCCCCTATGAGTATTGGTATTGACTCGGACAAATGCCTTTGCAATCTAAAATTTGGCTAATAATCCCTTAACAGTGCTTGCATTGGAAGAGGCAAATGCAAACCATTTGCCTTAAATGCTATAGTAAATCTCTAAATATGTATGGTTACTATTCACCCTCTAATCGATAAATTTATGTTATTTTCTCTCTCATCTCTTTCCCTCACACTCAAAATCTCATCTCTCTTCTCTTGATAGGTTTTATGTATTTTAGTGTGCAGATTATAAAAAATTATGAAAAGTAAAACAAAAAACTAGGCCAAATATATATATATATATATACAAGATATACATTAATGTGTACATAAAAAATTTAAAAAATAATAATAATTTATTATTATAGCTAGTGATATTGCTAATTCAATGTGGGATATAAATTATTATAGATAGGCAAAAGACAAAAGGTGACATTTTTTATCCAAAATTTGCCTAAAACTTTAGATACACCAATACTAATGCTCTAAGGCACCCATACACAACAAAAATCTTAGCAGAACTCTTTCTAAAAAATGTATTCAATTTACGTGGACTACCCACCTCAATCATCTCTTAGTGAGACAATACCTTCACCAATAGATTTTGGTAGGAATTCTTTAATCTCCAGGGGTTTCAGATGGGCATGAGTACAACTTACCACCCTCAAATCAATAGGTAAATAGAGGTAACTACAGAGCCTTAGAGAACTACCTAAGATGTTTTATTGGAGATTGACCTAAGGATTGGTCCTCTTGGGTACCTCTAGTAGAGTGGTAGTGAAACTCCTCCCCCACACTTATCAACCAAACTTATCCCTTTTGAGGCTCTCTACGGATATCTACCCCTTCAACTATGTGCTGAGCACCGCCTAGGATCGGCCCATGTGCAAATATCATTCCCTTAGTATTATTTTAGTAGATTGTTATTTCATTGCATTTTGGGTTGTTAGATGTAATGGGGCTTCGGCCTGTATGGATTAGGATTTGAATTGTTGTGTATTTTTTTAACTTTACTTATTGAGTAATTATATATAGTCGTGAAATGTGTAAATATTGTGTAATCATTTTGAAAAAAAGTGAGATCTATTATTAAAAAATTAATTTATTTTCATGTGAGTTCTATATTTATTTATTTTTTTCAAAATGACTGCACGGCGTTTACACACTCACGATTGCAAATATCATTTCTCTTACTTATTTAGCTGGCCTTGGCCACGTAAAGAATTTCGTTAAGAATTCCGACAACTATATGTACTGGCAAATCCTTGAGAAAGGCATTAGAAAGTAAAAGAATCTTTTTTTTTTCTTCCTTCCATCTTCTTCTTGGAGGTTCTCACCCTAGATATTACAAAATTGTTATCAAAATACATTGAAATATAGATATTTGTTTGGCTGTGGTTTGGATGAATCAAATCCGGATTTAGATTGATTGAAAATCTTGCTTTTACTAGGGACTTGTCTCCATGGATTTGGAGCATATTATGCATAAATTACAATGGTACCAAACAAATTGCTAAATTAGGCATCTACCCCAACATTTTATGATAAGATTTTCTAGACCGGGATTTGGTCTTTGGCTTTTTTACTTTGGGTTCCAAACCTCGAATTTCTGCAGCAGTTCAGCAAATTTAAATTAAAAAGCCATAAAAAATTGATACAAAAAGAGAATGGGAGTTGAACTCCAATGGCAAAGACTTCAAACAATTCATAAGCTTAAACGATATGTATATATATATATATATATAAAAAAAAATGAAACAAGCCAATAAAGTGAAGCCAATCTACTTTTCATTTTCTCAATTTGATATGCAAAGATCTCCGGCGTACTTCTGCTTGCTGTGCGATCCTTTAATACGTACAAAATTCAAACAAGCGGCATGAATACCAAACGCAGCGTGTCATGTGATTCGAATGTTCCATGGATAGCTGGACAAGAAAAAGACACTCCAATGGTCTTTTGCTCCTCACATATGTAGCTAATAAGAAAACAAACAGATACGAGCTATAAGCGCTTTCAAGACCATCAACCAGACTGATAATTTCGTTTCATCAATCATCAGTTCAATGGCACCCTACTAAACCTAACACCTGAGATTTGCTAAAACATGAAACATTCTCGATTTGGCAATGAACTGCTATGAGAACTAGAGAATCAAAAGAGTTCGTAGGAAACGTTAGTATATTACAGGTAAACACACGACTGAAACAAGACAGTATATGCCTCTGTGGCTAGGGATCCCTACACGGATCTCTACACTGATTGGCATTTCTATTTCCATTTTGATTCCCAGTTCCTTTATGTTCGGAATAACCTGACACTACATTTGGTGGCCGAACATATCGAACATTTGGAGGCCCGGAAATAGGGGGGGGCCAAAACTGCCGGGAAACAGAACTTGCACTTGAAGTTGGCGGATTTGCAAGTTGGTTTGGCTTCAGGGGATTGGTCACGTGATTTGTGTCTTGATCTGCCTTCTGCTCTAACTCTTGACGGTTAGGGTGCAGCTCATTAATGTCTGTTCCTCGAGTAACATTCTGATTCTTTTCACTTACTGTCCTAGGACCAGACGTCCCAAGTGGAGTTTGGGGTTGCCAGAGTGTTGGTGGTCTGTTCAGTACGTAGGAGTTGCCTCTGCTTTCAGCTTCCTCTTTTGCCCTAACCTGATGGCCCGTGTCTGGGACCTCGTTTGGCTTGTTAGCTTTAATTTCTAGCTGCTTGTCTCTGTCCAGTGAAGGAGTTGATTCGAATAAATCAACTTTAGTTGCTGAAGCACGGCCTAAAGCAATCACAGTTGTGGGAAAAGCTCTCTCTGGAGGAACAGCAGGAGTGTAATTAGATGGGAGCAAATCATCCCAATTTTCTAATAGCTCCTTGTAGACCTTACGAAGAGTGACCTCAGTGAGGCCTGTCACCTTACAGATCTCTGCCTGGGTTTTGCGTTTGTCTTCTAGTTGGCAGGCCAAATAAATAGCCGCTGCAGAGATGCTAATAGGATTCCTTCGAGTGCAGAAGCATTTATTGATAACTACTTCTCCGATGTGAGTTGCAAGCTCCTAAAATGATATGCAGGACCATAGTCAGCCGTGATCAAAATGAAAAGATAGAGGGGCATAAATTCTCACTAGAGCAAACTTCTATACGAAAACAGTTATCAAATCAAATTTCAACACCACCAACAGGAATCACAGACCATTCCTATGAAAAAATGTCTACACAACCATAAACCCGACTGATGATTGGGAAAAAGAAAATGCAGACACACCGTTGTATCAATTTTTGTGATTGGCACCGGGTGTCCAGGAACAATGTCCCGGCTAATCCCGGAGGTGCACAGGGCCTCGGCAAGGAGTTTCCTACAAGTGCGCATTGGGTAATTCAAAGAAAAAATTCCCCAGTCTAACGGCCCTAATAGATTATTTGCACCCAAGGAGATTTGAACCTTAGACTTGGGGAGAGCATTCCCCAAAGCCCAAGGCCTTTACCACTTTAGCCAACCCCTAGGGGTTACACCGTTGTATCAATTAACAAACTCTTCATATGTGAACTAGAAGGTGACCAAATACATCTTCTGAATGTCCAGAAAAACAAGGTTTTGGTGTAATAGACATCATGAAACTGCAAAATCAGAGTTAGATCTTGCAACCATTTGAAATAAAAAGTTGTGAAACTCCTCTTGATGCTTTTTTGATTTGGCACTAGGTATCCAAGAACAAAGTCCCGACTAATCCCGGGGCTGCACAGGAAATTCCTCTTGATGTTATTAAAGTTCCTTTTCTTTTTCTTCAGTCTCCAAACTCCTCTAATCCATTAATAGACAATTCTCTTTTATCCAACTCTACCCATTTTCCCAAAATCTTTTTAGCATCATATTGCTGTCATCTAACTAATGTATGATTACCATACCACATGGTATCAAGGGTTTTCTAGTGCAGGAGTTTTTCCCAAGTCATCCAACTCAGTATTCTGCATACAAGAAATGTACCTGAGCAGATTTGTTGAGCTGGAGAAGCGTGCAAAACCTTGGCATATGGACTGATATGGAATTGCTGTTAATGGGCTGACTTAGCTGTAAAGCTTCTCCAAGTATCTTGATGTACTTCCCGATCTCCTTCTGGGGTACATTCGCCGCAATTGAGATTTCCTGCATGCAAAATCAGATATCAAGCATTGGTAAAGATTACTTGAAGTGACACACATAAAGGATAGAGGAGCATTCATATATCAGCAACGACTGAAATAACTATGGCTGAATTTGTACTTATTGGCAGGTTGCGCCAAGAAAACACTGTGGATGCAATCGACACTGACATGGAAGCAAGATTGCCCACCAGAGGGAAGAGGAAATCCCATCAAGATACCGAGTCACATACAACAAAGATTACTGCTATAGACCACAACAAAATATGTATAAACCACCAGCTGTTTTCTCTTTCACAAAATTTTGTCCCACAAACACAAATATATGTTCCGGCATTTTAACTCTCCTTGTAACGGCGCATATAAAGGAGAAAAGCCCGGATTTTAGAGCTTATGATTCAAAATCATATTAACAAAATTTTCTTGTTTCCTTTTCTAACTCTAGCTTGTATTTAGGTGTTTTCTCTTTTATACTCGCCTAAATACTTATACTAATAAAGTTTTATTTTACTTATCAGAAAATAATAATAATAATAAAGCGAAAGAATGATACAAACAAAATCCAAATACCACATTGTGAAAGAGCAAGCAAATAGCTTTACGTTCCTCAAAATCCTAGCCCCAGTTGCACCAGTTACTTCCAAAATACTGAGATAACCTTATACCAGATGATAAAACAAGGACAAAGAAATAGAATAATGGGAGAGCTAGAATGAAATTATGAGGTACCTGGAGGGTCCTGGGCTCTTGGGCCTCTCTAATGGCCTGGACAAGAGCAGCAGTGGCAAGCGCCTCCACACTACGATTCCTCAAACAAGTAGCGGAGCAACAATCCCTAAATAGCTGAAACGCGTGGTCGGATATCTCGTGGTCCAAGCCCAGAATCGAGGCTACGTCGATAATTTGCATGTAGGCTCTCAGATTATCGACCACAACCGTCGAAGAGGAGGAAGAAGAAGAAGAAGAAGAAGAAGAAGATTCAAGGATGCGCTCAAGCTCAGCAAGGTGGCCGGAGAAAGAGAGGCAGGAGCGGAGGAAGAGAGGGCTGGACTCGAGGGACCAGGTGGAGAAGGCGGTGATGAAGCCGGTGGGCTCGAAAGGATCTTCTTCGCCGTCGCGGTCGTGGTGGTGGTGGTCGAGGGAGGGGAGGTCGGAGGTGACGAGGAGGAGAGGGTTGTCTTGGGCGCGGAGGTGGAAGAGGTGGTGGGGCTGCGATTGCCGCTCTTCGATCACGCGGCCGCACGATGCGCACTCCGATATGGAACGGCCGGAGCTGGTGGTAGCGCACCGTCCCTGCGCCGATGAGCAGTACGGGCACTTCATTGCGTTCAGCGGCTTGCGAGTTGAAGGTTTGGAGCTCAGCTATACGTGGGAATTGGGACAGTCTACTTGCCAATCGGGTCAAGTAGTGTGAGACGGCCTGATTTGGTTCGCTGCTTATTTTTTATTTTTTCCTTATATATATATAAATGTTTTTTGCAATGATGTTTTGTAAATTAACAATTTAAATAAGACATCATTTAAGAGATAGATTAGATAATAATACTCGAAAAAAAATTCTACTCATCATCTTTACATCATATATAATTTTTTATTTTTATTTTTTTTTTCTGTTATCAAATATGTAGTATATGGATGATGAATAGAAAAAATTAATTAGTTTATGAAGAATAAAATCCAAAAAAATAATTAAAAATAATAATAATAAATAAAAATAAATGTAATGTGTGATATATGGAGATGAATTGCACAGCTCATATTCGAAATTGAAAACATTTTTTTTTATAGCCTACACGTCTACAATTGCCAATTATAAGTGAAGAGTAGGCAATTTTTGCAGAACGGATTAAAATTAAGAAAGTTTTTATTTATTTAACTAATCGTGTAAACGTGTTGAGTTAGGTTCAAAGAGTTCACAGTCCCAAATTCTGAACCATTCCTCGTTTTAGTATCAAGAATTGGGAGGTCCATAAATGAACTTGACAGGGGCAAGCAATTCCAAGTTTGCGTCTTTGATTTTCATTTGAGATGGTATTCGTTGCTTTTACAATGTAGAATTAAGCTAAGAGAATTACCACAATCACAAAGAATATGATATCACATAATACGTTAGATCTACTTTATAATAAAAATAATTTTACTATCTAACGTACCACATTAAATTACATCAATTTATAAGTTTACTTTTATGAATTCTCTTTGTAACTAAAGTATTTCCGAAGAAGAAGAGAAACAAATCCGCCCCTCCAATATATGTTCCTTTTGAATTTATTAAATCAATGAGATGAGACAACTGAAGCAACAAGCATTACTCCCCTTAATAGCTTGAACTTGTCATGCATACAAGAGAAGTGGAATCATCCTGCTCCAACAAGCATTTCTCTGAACATATTTAATCAAGACATCAATGCTGAACTTACATGCCTGTCCATGTAAGCAAGGAACTCCTATTCAACAGAGAGTTTTGGAAATTCTTTTCCTTGACTTTAAATAAAACCTGATCAAAAAATTTGTTCGCTTGAATGATCTACAACCTATCAATTCACTACCCGAGTGGAATATTGTGACAGCAAAAATTTGTAAGAACAGTAACCTAATTAAATAGGTAGTTTCTCCTTGTTATGAAACCACCTAAGAACCGAGTAGGATTCGCGCCGTCACTACCTTTCACAAACTTGGGGTAGCACATGAGCATTTATAGTACATACCAGTGAAGATTTGATCCTCGAATCCCCATCATCCTTTACATCATCGATGATCACCTGTTGAGGTTATATTTCCCTGCCATTCTTTGCTCGTTTCAAACTCTTACTCAATTCTCGTGCCATCTGGCAAAATAGAAAGAGGAAAGAAACAGCAGCGACACACTTCTGTTAATACTTCTGGGGCCCAATATGTAAACAACAAGAAAAGAGCAGGAAACATTATCTCAACAATTTTTTTTTTTTTTTTAAATTGGCTTGTATGAAATTGGTAATATCATAACATTGTCTCAAACAATCAGGGAAACAAAGAGGATGTGAGTTTTTTTATCATTTTCAATCTAGGTGAATGAGATTCACATAGAAACCAAATTCTGAAGTTATAAAATGAGACTTTGATGCTCTCATCAATGATGTTCTTTCTATCCAAATCCTCGGAAACAGGCTATTAAAGTTAAAATGATTGAAGTTTTGCTATTTGGAATTGTCTTAGGTCTAATTCCTATTACTTTGGCTGGATTATTTGTAACAAAGCATATTTAAAATACAGACGTGGTGATCAGTTGGATAGCTCCAGACAGCACTTTAAAGTCAAGCAATATGCTCATCACTTTCATATATGTGAAGATTCTAGGTGTCCTCCCTCTAGCAGAATGGATTGACCAAAACATGCAGATAACTTGGCCAACTCAGTTCCTTGGCATATGGATTTTCCTTAAACTATTAATAATATAAAGGGAGACCAAGCCTGTCAGGTCCACATAATAACTCTACCTAATCTGTTATAAAACCAGAAAAATCTATGCGTTGAAGAAAAAATGGCCTATTCATTTATTTATGGGTAAAAAAAAAAAAAAAAACCCTGCTTATTCACATACATTAGATTTTCATCAAATATTCTTAAAACTAAGGACGGCAGGTTTAAGCAAATCTTTGTCGAGTCAGGAGTTATGGGCTAATTAGAGGGGAAGAGGAAATAGAAATTTTCTAAGACGAGGTTTGTAAAACTTATGTCGCCTTTAAGACATTGTAACAGGCCATTAAAATAGCCTAGTAAACCTATTATGGATCCATAGAAAAAAAAAAAACAAAATTAGGGTGTTCTGCCAAACCCATCAATGATGTTTAAAATGAATTTTCATAACTAACAGAGAGGTGTTATCCACATGCCAACAAATGCAAAGCTTCCAGTCATGCAAAACTGTCATGAACTCCTACTTGAATCTACCAGTACAGATACACAATATTCTAGTTAGTCATGGATTGGTGTTGGCATGTGCAAAAAGAGTGGAGAGTCCATTGATCATCTAACAACTTCTTGCATCACCGAAAGGATCGAAACCACATTCGTAGGCTGACAATTTTATCTTGTTTAAAAAAAAAAATCTTGTTTCAGTTTTATTTATTATCCCTGATCTGGAAGTAACCCTTTTCTTTCCTTGCGCCCTAATGCTCCTAGTGACTCTATGAGATTGCTACGACCCTATGGAATGACTTCTTTGCTAGAGTGGGACTAGCTTTAGTGATGTCGAGAAGGGTGATTGATCTTCTATAAACTTGGAGAGGCCCTCAAGGCAATTCACACATTTCAGCAATATGGAAGATGGTCCCATTATGCATGTGGTGGTGTCTTTGAAGGGAGAGGAATGAAAGAAGCTTTGAAGATTGCAAGAGATCAATGGATGAGCTTAAAAATTTCTTTTTGAATAATTTGGTAGATTGTAACAGATTTTAACGGCAATAATTTTCATGAATTTTCTGTATCACTAGATTAACATGCATAAGTGACACTCTTGTACATGTCCCATGTACTTGGGCTCTTGCCTAATCTTATTTTCAATAAAACTCTGTTTACCAATCAAAAAAAGTATTCTGGTTAGGTCTGTGGGCATGTGTGTTGGTTAGACTACAATGTTTGAAGTTAATGTTCTTAACACTGCTTTTAGTTCGGATGGTTGCAACTAATTGTTTCTCACAACCTTGCTAAAATACTTAAACCTATCGAACTTTGGATCTTTGTTTTTTACATGTTTTTTGGCGGTTCTCTTCTATACATAACACGTGCTTGGTTTGTCCCCTTTCCTTTTGTATTTTAATAAATTACTCCCTTACAAAACAAAAGTGAAAAAATAAATTTAGATCATTGTGTAGCCTATGTTGCCCACATAACCTTAAAATAATACCCCTGCCCCACCCAAGAGACCAAACAAAAAGCTGATTATACAAACCATACAGTTTTACAGCTAAGATGATTGTTATGTCGACAAGTAAATTTTCATAAACACAATTTCCGTGGGGAAAAACTAGTTCTCAGTAACAGAAGACGTCTTGTGAAAAATCTTCAGAATGGGGAGAAGGTAATGTGTGGTCTTGAAGGAAAAAGTACAATGTAGATCAAATTTAGGTGAATATGCCAAAGAAAATGTAGCAATGATGGAGCTCTACAGGAAAGTGGAAGAGAGAAGAGGAAAAACATCTTCAAGCATTCAAGCTGTCAAAACAAATACAGCACTGACATCAAAACGAAGTTTAAAGGAACGATAAAATGTTTAAGAAAGCAATATAACCAATCACAATGAAGATACAAAGGGTATCCATAGTTAACAACAGGTTCATAAGAAGTTTATAACAGTGAGATTAAACAGATTAGGCATAATAATATCAATAATATCTTAGACCAAACGCGTACACATAAAATCTAAGACTTGTTGGCATTCGAATTAGCGGAGTTTTCCCATCCCTAACAGCACAACTTCACAATGGAAACAACAATACACCTGAACTTCCGCTTCCTTTCGACCAACTTTACTTCTAAACGCCTAATCATCACTCTTCTCTTCATTCCAAGCCCACATTACGTAGTTGATTAAAAAGCATGAAAGCTTTCCATCCCCTACCTTTTAGTTTATGGAGCAGTTGGACAAGCAGATTTGACTATTAAATGGAAACATAACAAATACTAGTTGTAGATGGCCGAAAATTAGCAAGCAGAATAATCAATTCGAAACGCAGGATGCTGAATCTTAATTTCAGCTTAAATACCTAAATGAAGCTCTCAAGGAAGGTACCCATCCGCAACGCTAAGAAAAAGACGAAGGGAAGAAGATACGAACCGTTGATTGGACGGGAGGAGGATCGAGATGAACGGAGCGCACAGACATCTTAGCGATCTCAGTAATGGCGGCCTGTCTAACACCAGGGGCGTCGCTGGTCAAATCCTCGTAGGCAGCATTGAAGGCCTCCTCCCAGAACCTCGGTAATCTGATCCGACGGCTGTTAGTGTACACGTCCCACATGTGCTTCACCACCTTCTCCCTCTCCTTCATTTCCTGCACGCCAAGAAAATAGATCAAAATTCCAACGAAAGACCCAACACCACGCAAAGAGAATGCAGAGCAAGCGAGACGAAAAGGGAAGTTTACGAGGACGTCGAGATCGTCGCGGATGGGGTTATCGAGGTCGTCGGAGAGACGGTTGAGGTTACCAGCAGACCAACGGAGAGTGACTGTACCGGTTAACATTGACCAAAATGCGAGCAACAAAATTGCGGCGAATGCCCAGAACTTATACCGGCCTTTACCAAAGAGACTCGAATCGGAGCTTTCTTTCTTACAATTAGGCGTCGTCGTTGTCGGAAGGGCATCGTCATCCTTCATATCGATCAAAGAGAGAAAAAATGCAGATTCCTGTGGAGTTGAATTTGAATAATTTGATTTGCTTAATGAATACACTTGCAGAATTTCTACTGCTTTCTTCTTCAGTCCGATGAGTTTCAGGTGGACTCTCGGTTTTGGGAAGGGTAAAAAGAATCAAGATTTTGCTTGAAATGGAGGGGCGTCAAGTTCAACTGTCAACTATCTTAGTGCCTGCATACATAGATAATGTGGACGTCACACGGGCCACCACATCGTATATTCGTATGATTTTTGGTTTGGGTTGACTTTACTTGATTGAAGTTGTTGGACTCGACCGGATGATATGGGCCGTTGATTTTTATGGCGGATATACAACTTGCTGTTATAAAAGCAGCAATTTTTGGTTGTATATTTTTGTCCTTTTCAGCAATGATATATTTGGACTGATTTTATATATATTTTCTTTAAAGCATTAACTACTTCAAATATATTAAGATGAGTTACGGTAGACAGATTTATTTTTGTATATTTTTGTATACATTTCATCGATTGATTAGCTAAAATAATTATTTTATATTAAAAAAAATTATGCAGTCAATCATATCAGTTGAATGTATAAAAAAATATATAAAAATAACTACACATAAAATTTTTAATTTATTATTAAATATAATCAAATTGAGAATGAAAATCATTCTATTAATATTTATATAATTAATTTTAATGTCGTGAGAGTCGGATATCAATGCTCACTTGTTTTCGAATTGGAAATCATATGCATAACTCTATTGTCACAAGAGTATTACTATTCTAAAATCTTTACATCACATACTATGATCATTTGCACAATCATATTTTATAAAATAATTTTAAGACATGATTATACAAAACGTTGTAAAAATAATCATACATGTATTGATTTTTATAAATAACTATACATTGATAATTTTTATAAATAACTAGATAAATCATTGGAGGGGATATTTGGATCCCCTCGGGTAACCAAGCTCACGACTAGGAAGCCGGCCCAAAATCTTAGCTTAGGGCTGAGAGGGCCACGACCAAATGGCCCGTAACCACGACCACATGGAATATAAACTCCCAGAGAGTTGGAGATCCGACCCACAGTTGGATACAATCATCTTAAGCTAGATAACTCCTGTGAAAAAAAGAGATCCTCTCCGGTTAATAAGGAATCATGAAAGATAAGCACACGAGAATGGTGATTAGAGTCATTTGCTATCACGCCATGTCCATGTCCTTCTATAAATAATCTACGAGAGGTAACAAGCACTTCACTTCATCTATACATATATTTATTCTCATGTTGTATTTCTAACTTAAGCATCGGAGTCTCCTAAGGGCAACCAGTGCCACCTCTTTATTGTCACAGGTCATCCGTGTGATTGGTGGTGTAAAACACGTCCTTTACAGTGGCGTCGTCTGTGGGATCTTTATAGATTTTAACATGATTTTCACATGTCAACCCTCATGCGATCACATGCAAACTGTGATATAGAAACAAGCATGACGGAATTGGAGACAAGGTTAGCGGAAGCCGAAGAAAGGCTTAAACAAGTGATGGCAGTTGTCGAGCAACTGCAAAAGGTGAACGAAGAATTAAAACGGAAGAAGGATAACCCTTTGTCCAAAACGGGTAGGTTGAAGGAGATGCACAAAATGCGTAGGGGTAAATAGTGAAGAAATAAAGAAGAAAAAGATGCACGATGAACTGTGCAGTTTGGTTGACAAGTACAAGGAGATGGCAAAGACGATAAGTGGTTCCTCTTCCGTGGAGCAGCTTCTTACTCGTATAGATTTTCCGTACAACGAGGAAGTCATGGTGGTACCACTACTATCCAAATCTAAAGTGCCGCAGATCGACTTATATGATGGTTCCAAGAATCCTGTGGATCATCTCGAAAATTTTAAAACACATGACCTTTCACAGCTTTCTCGGGGAAGTGGCTTGTCATGCCTTCCCACTAACGTTGAAATGGATAGCACGAGGCTGGTTTGGAGCCCTACATTCTTGAACCATTGGCAGTTTTGAGGAGCTGGCAAAACAATTCCATACACAGTTTATGGCAAGTAGAAGGCACCATAAGCCAGCTGCCTATTTATTGACCATAAAACAAAAGGAGGGAGAAAACCTAAACGCTTACCTGACACGCTTCAACAAAGAAAGGCTCACCACGAACGACCAAGATGAGAAGATCACCCTAGCCGCCCTCCTCCTAGAGGGAATTTGGCCTCGAAGCCCGTTCATGGCTGAACTAGCCAGACAAACTCCTTCCACCTTAAGAAAATTCATGGACCTAGTAGACGAATTCGTTAACGCGGAGGACACTTTACAGGCCCTCTTAGAGCCACAGAAGCAAGAAACAAAGCTGGAGAATAGAAACCAAAGCAATTCCAAAGACAGACAAAAGAACAAACGGCCGAGGCCACTAGGATGATAGGCGAGACCGACACACCAATTAGTAGGACTAAGGGCACCACCTAATCCACAACAACCTCAACGTTCAGGAGAGTAGTAGGGCAGCAAGGAAGGAAGAACACTCACAGGTAGTCGCCAGCGCTATTATACGCATCACCACACCAACTCCCATTGCACCGAAGATTGTATCACTCTAAAGAAGCGAGTTGATGAGATTCTGGAAGTAGAGAATTGGAAACAGTGCTAACTGATTACATCAAGCCACATAGGAAAGAGAGTCGCCAATGAGAACAGAGGCGAAGTAGAAGCTCTAAGTGCCAGAAGCAGGAGAGGCATGGAAGGAACAATTCTCCTCGACCAAGAAGAGACCAAGAGCAGGCCCCCCTTGGAGAGATTCGCACGATAGCGGGTGGCTTCGCTAGGGGCGGTGCTATGGCATCGAGCATAAAAGCTCACGCCCGTAGGGCAAGGTGTCACTAGGTATACATGGCAAATAGGCTACACAAATACCTCAGGAAGGGGACAACCCCAACCATTTCGTTCGAGGATGAAGATTGCGAGGGGGTTATGTACTCCCACGATGACGCCTTGGTAGTCACGTTGCTAATAGCCAACTACACGACCAGGCGAGTCTTGGTTGACAATGCGAGTTTGGTTGACATCTTATTTTGGGATGCTTTCGCTAGGATGGGTATTAATCCCGACAAACTGCGATCATCATCTTCTCTGCTCAAAGGGTTTTTGGGAGAAGCCGTTTAACCTATGGGCGCCATAATGCTTTCAGTTACGGCAGGGCAAGGCACCCACACGGTCACAAGCATGATGGACTTCCTAGTGGTCAAGGCTCTATCATCCTATAATGCTATATTAGGGCGTCCAACCTTCAACAACTTAAAGGTGGTAACCTCCACTTACCACTTTAAAATGAAGTTCCCAATAGAAGCGGGAGTCAGCGAACCTCGAGGCGAGCAGATATTGGCGCGAGAGTGTTATGTCCAGAAGTTGAAGGCGAGGGCACCGATAGTTTGTTTGGTGAGTAACTCAGGGGAGCAACCGCCACCACCACCTTGGGTAGAAGAGGAACAGGACATAAAAGCCAGGGACGAGAGTAATCTACTGCAGGCCAAGGCCAACGAGCCGCTGGAGATTGTAAAGTTGCATCCAGAACGCCCAACTGCCACCACAAGGGTCGGTACAAAGCTTCCACCGAAATACCAAGAGGCCCTAAAACAATTGATAATTGAACACATAGATGTGTTCACCTGGAGCTATGAAGACATGCCAAGGATTGACAATAAGATCATAGAGCACAGGCTCTGCGTCAATCTAGAGGCCAAAAAAGTACTGCAGAAAAGGAGGTCGTTCGGCACAAAAAAATGCATGGCCATAGCTAAAGAGATCGATAGGCTTTTAGCGGCGCGTTTCATAAGAGAGGCGCACTACCCTGAATGGCTCTTCAATGTAGTGCTCATAAAAAAGCCAATGGTAAATGGAGAATATGCGTGAACTTTACCGACCTCAACAAAACTTGTGTTAAGGACAACTTCCCACTTCCTCGAATTGACATCATTGTAGATGCCACCGCTAGACACAAATTTTTAAGCTTTATGAATGCCTACTCCAGGTATAATCAGATCAGGATGAATAAGACAGATGAGGAGAAGACGATGTTCATAACTAGTAGAGGACTCTACTGCTACCGAGTGATGCCTTTCGGATTGAAGAACTCTGGGGCAACATACCAAAGGTTGGTCAATCGAATGTTCAAGCACTAGATCGGGAAGACCATGGAGGTATACGTGGACGATCTACTGGTGAAGAGTATGGAAATCGCCTAACACCTAATGGACCTCAGGGAATCCTTCGTAGTATTATGCGAGTATAAGATGAAGCTGAATCCAGCTAAGTACGCGTTCGGGGTTAACTCGGGCAAATTCCTCGGCTTCATAGTCTCGAGGAGGGGAATTGAAGCCAACACTGAGAAGATAGAAGCAATCTTACACATGGCACCGCCATGAACTATCAACGACGCCCAACAACTAGTGGGAAAGGTGGCCGCCTTGAATAGGTTCGTGACAAGGTCCACAGAGAAATGCCTAATTTTCTTTCGAGTCCTAAGAAAAGTACACCCTTGGAATGAAAAATGTGACCAAGCCTTCCAAGAACTAAAGTAGTACCTGACCAATCCGCCCCTGTTGAGGCAGCCTAATCAAAGGGATATCCTATATGTTTACATGGAGGTTTCCCCTCACGTTGTATCCACCATCTTGGTAAAGGAAGAGGAAGGAAACCAGGCCCCAGTCTATTACACGAGTCGTGCACTAAGGGGTGCCGAGGTCAGGTACCCGTGGATGGAGATGCTAGCGTTTGCACTATTGATAGCCGTCAGAAGGCTGGGACTATATTTCCAAGCCCACCCAATCAAGGTATTAACTGAATATCCTGTCGAGAGAGTACTACAAAAGCTGGACTCCTCAGGAAGGCTAGTCGCATGGTTAATGGAGCTTAGTGAGTTCAAAATTGGCTATGCACCGAAAAATGCAATCAAGGGGTAAGCCCTTGCAGATTTTGTCGTCGAATTCACTGGTTTCCCAACATAAGCCTCGGCACCACCCCCCAGTCGACCCTGGACAATCTTTGTCAATGGGTCTGCCTGCTGAGCAAGGGGTGGCATTGAAATTCACATCATTATAGAAGCAGGTCAAGAGCACCACTATATGACAATGCTTACCTTTAAGACCACCAGTAACGAAGCAGAATATGAGGCCTTTATAGTAGAACTATTCTCCGCCAAGGTACTGGGCGCAGGCAGGTCGAGTTAAAAGCCAACTCCCAGATAGTGGTGAACCAGGTAATAGAGGCCTACGCCACCAAAGGGGGAGAAGTTGAAGAAATATCTTGAACAAGAACTTGTGCTTCGTGACCAGTTCACGTACTTTTCCATAGTACAAGTTCTGCGGGCGGACAATTCGGTGGCAGACAGGTTGGCCAGGGCGGCATCAGCAAAGGATGGCATAAAGTTACCATGGGAGGTACATAAGAGGTTGATCGAGGTGCTAGTCGTTGGGATCCCAGTAACACATGATGGCCTCGGGATGCCAAAATGGGCCAACGAAATAACAAACTACCTAAAAACAGGGAAACTCCTTGAAGGAAAGGAGACGACAAGGAAAATCAGAAGGTGGCGTAGTTTGTCAAAATTGGTGGCGTGTTGTACAAGAAGGGAAGGGTTTCACAACCCCCTTACTAAGGTGTATCTCACCCAAAGAAGCGCAGTACGTCCTCACAGAAATACACGAGGGCATATGTGATAACCATTCAGGGGGAAAACCTTGGCAAGAAAAGCCTTAAGGACATGTACTATTGGCCCAACGCCCTTAAAGACGCCAAACAATTTGCTAGAAGATGTACTTAGTGTCAAGCGTACGCCTCTGTCCTGCACTGCCCACCAGAAAAACTATCATCCATCACCTCCCCATGGCCCTTTGCCAGTGGGGGTCAACTTGGTCAGACTGTTCCCACTGGGAAAGGGTGGGGTAAAACATATGATAGTGATGTAGACTAATTTACAAAGTGGGGAGAAGCAAAGCCCTAGCAACCATAACAGCAAAAGTCGTCACCAGGTTCCTATGGAAAAGTGTTGTGTGCAGATTTGGAATCCCCAACACTATAATCTTTGACAACGGGGGACAATTTGATTCAGAGCATTACAGGGCGTGGTACCAGGAACTCGGAATAAAGGTGAGATATTCATCACCAAGGAACCCTTAGGAAAAATGGCAAGCAGAGTCGACGAATAAGTCCCTACTCGAGATCTTGAAAAAGAAACTAGGCGGCCAGAAAGGCGAGTGGCCAAAAGAACTCCTAGAAGTTTTGTGGGCCTAAAGAACATCGGTGAAAACCCTAACATAGGAGACACCTTTCACTTTGGCATTTGGAAGTGAAGCAGTTGCTCCCACGAAAGTCAGTCTGCCCACATACCGAACCAACCACTTTGACTAGGCAGAGAATGACTAGTCCCTCGGTGAGCAACTAGACCTACTCGAAGAAATAAGAGAGGAGACGGAAGTCCAAAATATCCTTAGCAAGAGAAAAGCAGAATAATACTTCAAAAAGCGGGTCAAGACGAGATCATTCAAGGTTAGCGACCTGGTCCTGAGAGAAACACGTGTCACGACCCAAGATGAAGGGAAACTTGGCCCACGATGGAGTGGGAAAGGCTCTACGTAGTAGCCGCCAGCAACCGTCTAGTGTCATACCGGCTCAAAGAGAGAGAGTGAGGGAAGGGAGCTTCAACACCCATGGAATGCCGAACACCTAAAGAGGTTTTATCCTTAAAAAGTTATCTCCTTATGCATTTATTTTAAAGACAATTTTGGCTTTCGAAATGTACGTTTTGACGGGAGTCAAGGCAAGAAAAACGAACAAGCATTCAACCCACTATAACTAAAATGGGCGTGGAGGTCAGAAGACCCCATGACTCCCCAACAAGTTAGCTACCAAAGGTAGAGTATATACTCGCGGTGCACCCAATAACTTAGCCACCAAAAGTCAAGTATACACTAGTGGTGCAACCAATAAGTTTGACACCAAAGGTCGAGTATACACTCTCGGCGCACCCAACAAGTTAGCCACCAAAGGTTGAGTACATGCTTGCGGTGCAACCAAAACGGCAGTGGAGGTAAGAAAACCCCACGACCCCCAACAAGTTAGGCACCAATGGTGAGTATACACTTGCAGTGCAACCAAAATGAGAGTGGAGGTCAGAAAACCCCACGACCCCCAACAAGTTAGCCACCAGACGTCGAGTATACACTCGCGGTGCAATCAAAAAGGGTGTGGAGGTCGGAAGACCCCACAACCCTCTCAACAGTTAGCCACCAAAGGTTGAGTATACACTCGTGGTGCACCCAACAAGTTAGCCACCAAAGGTTGAGTACATGCTCGCGGTGCAATCAAAATGGGCGTGGAGGTCAAAAGACCCCATGACCCCTGAACAAGTTAGCCACAAAAGGTCGAGTATACACTTGCGGTGCAACCAAAAAGGGCGTAGAGGTCAGAAGACCCCATGACCCCAACAAGTTAGCCATTAAAGGTCAAGTATACACTCGTGATGCAACCAACAAGTTAGCCACCAAAGGTTGAGTATACACTCGTGATGCAACCAACAAGTTAGCCATCAAAGGTTGAGTATATACTCACGGTGCAACCAAAAAGGGCGTGGAGGTCGGAAGACCCCACAACCCTCTCAATAGTTAGCCACCAAAGGTTGAGTATACACTCGCGGTGCACCCAACAAGTTAGCCACCAAAGGTCGAGCATACACTCTCTGTGCAACCAAAACGTGCATAGAGGTTAAAAGACCCCACGACCCCCCAACAAGTTAGCTACCAAAGGTCGAGTATGCACTCGTAGTGCAATCAAAACGGGCGTGAAGGTCACAAGACCCCACGACTCCCAACAAGTTAGCCACCAAAGGTCAAATACATGCTTGTGGTGCAACCAAAAAAGATGTAGAGGTCAGAAGACCCCACGACAGACCAACTGTTGGCTGCCACCACTGAGCTTAACTCCACTTGCAAGCAAACGGGAATGGAGGTTAGAGGCTGAAAACCAGCATAGGAAACACACATAAACAAAGTATCCGAGGAAAAAAAAATAAAACCACATGGAGCAATGAAGCAAAAATTGTCTAGAGCCAACACAAAAATCAGATACAAAGGTAAAAGACCAATTCAAGGGCCAAAAATTTCCCAGATCCCAACATCTGTCCAAGGTATATAAAGGATCCAAAAGAGGGCAATAATTACAAAATGCCTAAAACAGGGGCCCGACACTCATTAAAAAAAAAAAAAAACTCATTTTGGCAATGGGAGATGTGGAAAGGCATCAGGCATCAAGCATCACGTTGCACCCCAAGGCATTTACATACTGGACTGGGTTGACATCCGGTTCAAACTCTTTCAAATTTAAACTCCTCAAATCAGTTTGAGGATTGGCCAACAAATGTGCTCGTAGACAAGCCAATCCGACCCCATACTCGTATCTGAAAGCCCGATCTCGAATGGGCCTGGCGGCAGACAACTGAGGATGCAAATGAACAATCTCATTGTTCTTAGAAACCAATTAGGACTCCAACCTTTCATGCCCCACTTGTAGCTCTTTCACTTGCTTAAGCAGCTTGACCACCTTCCCGAGGGTTTGGTCTTGGTGGGCGTCTACCCCTTCGCGCTCTTTCTTGTACTTCTCATACCTAGCTTGCGCATGAGACATACCCACTTGCAACTCTATTGTCCTCGCATCTTTCTGGTGGCACTCCTACCAAAAAGCCTCCTTTTTCCAAGACAACTCCTTGGCAATTTTCTCATGCTTCTCTTTAGAGGAAGCCAAGGCTACAACCGTCTTCTGACATTTTCTTTCAGCATCAGCTCGGGATCACTCTGAGGATTCCAACGCCCCCCTCAGGCATAACACTTCCGCCCTGGTAGTAGCTTTTTCCATCTCTGTCATATGTAAGGCAAAACTGTCACTAGCATGGAGAGTCTAAACATGAAGGAGTTCAGAGCGCAAGCCGCACGACTCCTCTCGAAGAGAGTTGAGGTCCTCCTCCAGGGAGTGAACATAGCCATCCGATTGCTCTAGGCAACATTGTAGCTGGTCTCTCTCAGCATTAAGGCGGTTGATCTCTTTCTTGGCAAAGAAAGAGAACTTTCGCCGTTCATGGACCTCCTCCTCCAAGTAGGCCCTATCATCCACTATCCAAGACGCTAAAGCATCTATATTATGTGCGAGCACAAATGATTAAGCAAACTTTGTACAAGGATAACAAGGCACAAGCCAAAAAGACATAAGGAAAAGAGCCTTACCGAAGGCAACATCCTCCTCAGGTGCTTGGCTATCTCCACAGTTGGCCCTAAAGAAGGCAGAGGGTAGCGAGGGCCAACATCTTCCACCTCATTGCGTCCCCCATTCGACCCACACTAGCCGCCCAAGGCTCAAGTTCGGGGCCATGGCGGCCCCAAGTTTGAACGCAGACACTTCCCAAGAGGGACTACCATCATATTGGGTGCCGACCTCCTCATCCACTTGCTCTTCAAAGGCACCATCACCAACAGTGTCCTGGCCGCCCACCAGAATCTCACTTTCATAAGGGGTAGTGCCTCCATCTCCACCGAACAAAGAAAAGGTTGGTGAGGGAATTGATACCCTTTCTTGGTCCATAGACGGGGTCTCACCGCCCAAAGTAGTTGTCGGGAGAAAGTGTGGGGGGAAGAGTTTTTCCCCCCACAGTGGATAACGTCACCGCCTTTAGCTTTAGTTGCAATGCCACCGGCAGTATGGGCATAAGCATCAAGCATGCCTTCCCCAGACACACCTAAGGTGAAAGCAGCATATATGTCGATAAAATTGACTCTGCAGCGGGACAGGGAAACAACGAAATGAATGATAGGAAATTCAAAGGAGGGGGTGTCCATAGAGTTGCCCCCTAGGGGCAGCTCAAAGTTATAGGCTATCGAAAGGTCCGCGCCCAGGTCATCAAGACCTGGGTTCACCGAAAGGGAGGTCCTAACCAGTTGCATCCACACCTACTCCTTGTGCCACCTTTGCAATAGAATTAGAATACCACTAGACTTCATGGTGCCTTCATTGCGAGAACATTTCATTTTTTGTCCACCAGTTTGGAGGCACTCATTTTCACAGGAGGCGGAACTCCTTTGAGTTTGGACCCCCTGACATGGGCGCGACTGGGCACCACCAAAAACCTATTTATACTAGCGGGGGAAAAGAGGTCATTTGAACACAAACCATCTCAGTCGTGTTCCTTGGCCCATTCACGAACAAGGTCAATGCGAGAGTGCTAAATATCAGTCAGCTCTAACAACAGGCTCATATTATCATGGATGCGGCCCCAATTGGCCCTAACAGGGTAATCTTTTACATGCATTTCTTCTGCAAAAAATTTCCAATTGCGACCAGAGATAAAGAAAAACTTACAGTCCATTGCTTGGTGTTGGAATAAAGCCCTTCGAAGGCCAACAAGCGTTGCTCGCTGACGCAAAAAATGCTGATATTTCCTGGCAGAGCCGCCACGCTGTAAAAAGAAAGAAATTCCTTCTCCTTTAAATCTGGATACTTCTCCCTGAGAGGCTCCAACACTTTGCAGAAGACTACGCAGGCACATATCAGTACACGCCATGCCTTACTATGGAGCTGGGCGGGGGCAAGCTTCAAGAAGTTCAAAACGTCACGCACTAGGCAAATAAAAGGGAGGTGTAACCCATTAGTTAGGGTACGAACCGTCAAGGCCACATCTCTAGCATAGCTCTCTTTGTCGACACATCCCACCTTTTGAATGATCATGTCCACAGATTCAAGAATACGGATAAACTCCCTCAAATCCACAATGTCCACCACGTTCAGGATTGAGCGCCATGAACATCTGTCGAAAGAAGTAAGGCTCCAAGTGAGGAAAGACTCACCCTTAGATTGGGGGGAAGCTTTCGCAAAACCACCGCTGGCCATTGGTTGAGTGAGAAAGGAAGGGGAAATTGCTGGAAAATCAAAATGTGTAAGGAATTTTGGTTAAGCGAGAAAGGAGGGGAAAGTTGCTGGAGAATCGAAATATCTAGGGAGTTGGTGGAGCAAGAGAGTAAACTCGAAAATGAAAAGGGGTCTAAAAGGTAATCATTAACCTCTCTCGGGAATATGAACGGTTAGCCGCGACGACGGTTACCATTTCTTTGGAAAACCATTTAAAGTGCGGGAATAGTTATCGCTGACGTAAGCCACGTCCTTTTGAAAAATAAAGGGTACGGGCTCGAGCACACCAACTTACATAGACCCCAGCCAGATAAGGGAAAAGCAAAGATGCATGCCCACAGACCAACGGGGTAGGCAGTAGTTATAAAGAATCCAGAAGTTTAATTTTTCATGTGCCAGCATAAAGAAAATTAGCGAGATAACTGGAGAGGATATTTGAATCCTCTTGAGTAACCAAGCCCACGACTAGGAAGCCGGCCAAGCCTTAGCTTAAGGTTGAAAGGGCCACGACTAAAGGGCCCGTAACCATGACCACGTGGAAGATAACTCCCAGAGAGTTGGAGATCCGACCCACAGTTAAATATGATCATTTTTTAATCCTCTTGAGTAACCAAGCCCACAACTAGGAAGCTGGCCTAAAGCCTTAGCTTAAGGTTGAGACGGCCACGACTAAAGGGCCTGTAACCACGACCACGTGGAAGATAACTCCCAAAGAGTTGGAGATCCGACCCACAGTTAAATATGATCATCTTTGAATCCTCTTAAGTAACCAAGCCCACGACTAGGAAGCCGGCCTAAAGCCTTAGCTTAAGGTTGAGAGGGCCACGACTAAAGGGCCCGTAACCACGACCACATGGAAGATAACTCCTAGAGAGTTGGAGATCCGACCCACAGTTGGATATGATCATCTTGGGCAAGATACTCCTACAAAACAAGAGATATCCTCTCCAGTTAATAAGAGATCGTGAAGGATACACACACGAAAATGATGATTAGAATCAGTTGTCATCATGCCATGTCCATGTCCTTTTATAAATAACCTACAAGAGATAACAAACACTTCACTTTATCTTTACATATACTTATTCTCATATTGTATTTTTGACTTAAGTATTGGAGTCTCCCTAAGGCAACCAATACCATCTCTTATTATTGCAGGTCATCCGTGTGATTGATGGTGTAAAATACGTCCTTTAGAACAATCTTTTAATGCTAAGAGTATTAACATTAGAATAGGCAAATGCAAAGTCATTATTTGGCTAATATCACATGTTTTTATTTTTACATATTCTATTTAAAATATATTCCCACATTGGATTAGCTAAATCCTCTCTATATAATAATAAAATTTTAATATTTTATATTTGTTGTTATCTAATTTATTTTTACCATATTTTACATTTCTACTGATCATATATTAATTAATAATCATTTTCGAATATTTTTAATATTTAAACAATCATATTTTAAATGATCATTTAATATTAATAACTACTAATTTTTTTCTAAACACATCTAGAATTCCATACAAATGTCTTACCAACTAAATATCTACATTTTTCATCCAACTATGCTCTTTTGTCAACCCTTATTCTTTCCAACAATCTCGTTTCTTGGTTCTACCTCAGTTTCTTGGTTTACACTTTACCATAAAACCACCATCTTTACATTTCCCATCTAGGTAGAATCCTTAATTTTGAGCTCTTGATATTTAGGTTGTGTTTGAGTAGTGAAGTACTCTCATGTATTTGTTAATAATAGTGAAAAAATAATTATCGAATATTAAATAGTATTGAATAATAATGAAAAGTAGGTAAAAATGAATAATAAAATAATAAGTAGTAGTAAGATATTTTGAAAATACCCAAACTAACCACTTTCCGACTAAATAATCACTTTTCGACTTAATATATTTTAGATCTCTCTCACAACTGTCTGAAAAGCAGCAGCTAGATTGGAGGAATCAAGAGCAGACGTTTCCATAAAAATAACAAATGCTATGCTTCTGCCAAGGCTTTGCCTTCAGCAGTGGACACCTCCCTGTTGTCATCCTTGAGAGAGATCGGACTCATTGCCAATTAAGTATTTTCCAGCACTGAAAAAATTTGCATGTTATTCCTTGAGAGAACAGGAAAAAATAAGGAAATCAGTCAGTCCAACTTGACGCGAGAGCAAGTAGACGGGTAAAGGAATAAAGGATGCCACCATGCTCCCCATTGCCCAATTTGTAAAAAACGTGCATATATAAAAAGTCGCTATTCCATGAGCCTGATCCAGGTCATGAGATTCTAAGACCAGAAAAACCTTGACAAATTGGAGAGAACTTCGGTTTCCCCATCCTCACCTCGTACGAGAAGATTCCGGTAATACGCCCGAATCTGTGGCTTCAAATGAGAACCTAAAAGATGATTAACAATAATCTGGCACTTCTGGTGCAAGAAATGAGAACTTACCAAAAAAAGAAAGGAAGGACTGTTGAAAATAAATTTTCCTTCCAGCCAAAGATTGATGCTTGTTTTCTTAACCATTGTGGCACACATTACAATCTGCATTATCCTAATTCAGAACAAATAAATAAAACAAGAAATTTCCTAGACATTATATGATAAGAACCTTTCAGAATGATATTTCAAGATCTCAACTTGATGGTGGCAGAGGGGGGTTATTGGGATTATGTGGAGGGGGAGGTGGAGGCATTGATGTCTGTGGCATATGGGGCCTACCGGCATGTTGCTGAAGGGGTGGGGGTGGGGGTGGACGCCACATAGGCGGTGGGCCTCCCATTCCCATTGGTGGTGGAAGAGGCCTTGGAGGACCTGGAGCTACCTGTGGAGGGGCCGGTGGCATATTTGGGGGAGGTGGCCTGAACTGCTGCATTTGAGGTGGCATGACAGATGGTGGGAGTTGTTGACCCAGATGCTGCGGGTGACCCTGCCAAACTGGTTGTCCAGCCATTGGCATAGGTGGGAAGGCTGCAGCTTGAGGTGGTGGACGGATTGCAGGAATTGGCCCTGGAGCTACAGTACCATTTCCAAATGGGCGTGGAGGCACAGTTCCATTGGCCTGAGGAACATTCTGAAGTGTTGGAGGTCCGCTGGCAAATAAAGTGTGAGGCCTGCTCTTTTGAGCAGTTGGATTGCTTGCAGCCAAAACTCTCTCTGATAACAGCAGCAGTTAGAACATAGCAAATCAATTTTCTTAATGAATGCATGAATTATTCCTACAAAAAGAAAGCAGCAGCTTAAAAATGCTCACCGGCTGGAGTACCATGACGCTCCCCTTTGGTATCCTTCTTATATGCATAAGACACTGTAATTTGACGGTTGCAAAGATATTGACCATTCATTGCCTTTAAATGTAGAAGATCAATACCAAATCAGCTCCATATATCATTAGAAACAAATACTAGTGCCATGGAGTCGCTTATAGTTCATGGTTTAAAGAAATTTAGCGGTTACTATAATACCTTTTACAATGTTACCGAATTAGATCCTAGAACCCTAATTAATTTCTGAAATGAGTATCATGTCCTTGATATAAGTAGACTTGGCATCACGCTATGACCAAGTGGAACTCAAAATTCTGAGATATTAAATACTGAGAAAAAAGCAGAAAGACTAACAAATTAATGATTCATCTAATTCCCACATCATCAAATCTCACATTTCTCAAGCAGATATAGTGAACGTTAAAATATCAGTGAAGGACACAAACCTCAATAGCAGCATCAGATGCCTCAAAAGAATCATAGCTAATAAACCCAAAACCACGTGAATTTCCTGATTCCGGGTCTCTCATGATCTGGAGAGAAGTGCTAAAGATTAGAATCCAAATAACAGAAACATCAAAATTTTAATAGGTAGAAAACATCAGTCGGTAAAGCAATTTTTACGCATTCAGTACAAATGTTTGAGTCCACAACTAGTGCACACACAAATAGAAAGGAAGAATTGGAAAACGGTTACACCCAGTTTTGCTAAAGCAGAAATAAACTCATAAGAAAACCAACATGGAGAGTTGATGTGATACCCCATATGATAAGGATAAGGGTAAGTAGTGTATGAGATCCCACATTGGGAATGAGAAGTTATTGCATTTTATAAGATTCCAATGGGGCTCCAATTGTATCATTGACTAATCATTTTGGAGTATAGGTCATGTGATTTGGGTCTTCCATTGGGGCATTACAAATGGTCTCGAAGTCTATCTCAACTAGAAATGTGGGACTTGAGCCGTGCCACCTATAACGAACAGGCCCAACGAGGACGTCAGGAATTTAAAGGAGGTAGATTGTGATACCCCATATAATAAGATAAGGGTAAGTGGTGTATAGAAATGTAGATAGGCTAATATATTATAGACATTTTCCTTGGAAATTAGAAATAAGTTCCAAACTACTTTTTTAGTGTATTTTAGTCTTCCAAAATATATCTATAATTGCCAATTGGCTAAAGTCATTCAAGGAGCAGGTATCAAGAGTAGTTTCTTATCATACAAGCACTGTACACATTAGAGAAGGCAAAGCGACTGCCCTCCAATTTTCTAAGGATTAGAGGGTTGCCTCAATGAGCAGGAGAAAGTGTTTGAATATAAGTTAAATAATTAAATTAACTTCTTCCTAATGAGATAGGGGGGGATCCGTTATCTCCTTTTTTATTTGTTATTGTTATGGTGGAGGCTGTGGTAGGAAGGGGTTTTCTTTCCAGTTTTTCAGTGGGAAATGCAAATAATGGTTTTATTTCAATATCTCATTTACTCTTTGCTGATAATACTCTTATCTTTTGTGATGCTGATGGTGATTAGATTCAAGCTTTGAGGGCTATATTGTTGTGTTTCGAAGCTGTCTTGGGCCTTAAGGTGAATTTGGGTAAGTCAGAGATGGTTATGGTGGGGGATGTGCATAATATTAACAGCTTGGCGAAACTTTTGGGGTGTAGAGTAGCTTCTCTTCCTATGAATTATCTCTGTCTCCCGTTGGGAGCGTCATTCAAGGCTAAGAATATTTGGGATGGGGTGGTAGAGAAGATTGATAAAAGATTGGTAGGTTGGAAGCAGCTATACTTATCAAAAGGGGTAGAATTACTCTTATCAAAAGTACCCTCTCCAATCTTCCCACTTATTTTCTTTCACTATTTCTATTACCTGTAGGTGTGGCAAATCGTATTGAGAAGTTATTTAGAGCATTTTTGTGGGGTGGTACGGGAGAGGAAAATAAGTTCCATCTAGTGAGTTGGAATAGAGTTTGTTGTCCTATTGTTAATGGAGGTTTGGGGGTTAGTAATTTGAGTAGTTTTAATAAGGCGTTGTTGGGAAAGTGGTTGTGAAAGTATCAAAGGGAAGAGGATTCGATGTGGAGGGAGGTTATTGATCAAAAGTATGGGAGTGAGTGGGGGGGGCTGGTGTTCTAAGGAGAGTAGGGGGACTTATGGTGTGAGTCTCTGAAAATTTCTTAGAAAGGGGTGGGATAATTTTGTGAAATAAGTTAAGTTCGAGGTTGGAGATGGTTCAAGAGTTTGCTTCCTGGTTCAATGATTGGTGTGGTGAGCGAGCTCTTTTTAGAGTTTTTCTGGTAATTTTTAGAATGGCTGTTAATCAGCAGGCTTCCGTTTCAGATTTGTTGATCTGATCTAATGGAGTTGTGCATTGGGATGTTAGTTTTATTAGAGCTGTCCAGGATCGGGAACTTGATGAGGTTGCAAATTTTTTCAGCTTGTTGTATTCTCTGGATATTGGAAGAGATGAGATGGATTGAATGTCATGGAAGCATATAGCGTGTAAAAAGTTTTCTGTTAGATCATACTATAAGATGTTGACTGTTCAGCATCACTTCTCTTTTCTGTAGACGAGTATTTGGAGGGCTCATGTGCCGTCAAAGGTAGCATTTTTTATTTGGACAGCATCACTTGGGAATCTTTAGACAATTGATAATTTGAGAAAGCGTGGCATGATTGTTATGGAGTGGTGCTTCATGTGTAAAAAATATGGTGAATCGGTGGACCATTTACTCTTATATTGTGAGGTGGCTAAGGTGTTATAGGATGGTGTGTTCAGTAGAGCAGGGCTGGTTTGGGTAATGACTAAAACAGTGGTGGATCTACTAGCGTTTTGGAATAGGCTTCATAGTTGTTCTCAAGTGGCAGCTGCGTGGAAGATGATTCCTTTATGCATTATGTGATGTATTTGGATGGAAATGAATGAGCGGTATTTTAATAACAGGGAGCGTACTGAAGAGGAAATCTGGAAATTTTTTATGTTTGCCTTGCTTCAATGGTTTTCAGCTATTGTACTGGAGGGACTGTTCATGAGTTTTTGTTTTCATTTCCTAATCTTAGAATGTAATTAGGTGTATCTTTTGTATACTTCCTGTATACATGGGTTTCGCGTATTGCATTCAATGAATAAAATTTTATTACTTATAAAAGAAAAATAAAAAAATAAAAAACTTCTTCCTAACAGCTTAAACTTTTGGAACAAGTGGTACTTAACATGGTATCAGAGTAGAGATCCTGAGTTCGAACCCCGATGTCACACTTCACCCCATTTATTTGTATATTCCACTTGCGCGCATTCATTAAGGGGAGTCTGACCCACACGTGAGAAGAAATGTTAGGATATAAACTAAATTATCAAATTTACCTCTTTCCATTAGCTTACGCTTTTAGGACAAGTGGTGATTTAACATGATAGCTTAGATAAGATGTTAAATCACTACTTGTCCAAAAAACTCAAGTTGATGGGAAGAGGTAAATTTAATCATTTAATTCTAACAAAATGCAACAGCTAGCAAAAAATTGTTGCTTCTTCCATTGCTGTGTATAAAATATTAAATGTAGAAACTTACTACTGGAAACATGACCTTTTTCTCTTTCCTAACTTTTTCTCTCTGTACAACCAAAACTTCGATTAAGGAAAATCCTAGTTTTTCCTTCTCGTGTATTTAGTGGTAGTTAGTGATTGATTTTAGTGAGTTATACGTAATGTGAAGAAGATTCTCATTGAATCTAAAGTTTTTGAGGTAGTAAGAGATGGGACGTTTGGTTTTTTGATTGAGAAAGGTTGGAAGGTGGTGAAAGAGATTAGACTGGGGTTAGGCACGACAAGATGGTTCATCAAAGCGTTGGAGGATTGCTTGAAGACTGTGAGGAAGGAGTTTTATTCTGCACATAGGGAAGGAGATAGGGGCTATGTTGCACAGACGCGTCACAACTCAAGAGGTTCCTTCATGGCATTGATGGAGTATAGGGGAGGTGGGTATCGAAACTTCTTATTCATACCAGAAGATAGGGAGGGAAGGGGGTGGAGATTATGAGGGAGGCTGCCTGGACAGGTGGTCCTGCGTCTCAGCCACCATAACAACCACCATTTCAATCATACCGGGAGGCACTACTACACAAAGGCAATATAAGGAGAGGCCATAGTTCTAACACCTTGGCATGTTCAAGAGGTGGAGTAGGCCTGCAAAGGAGTGCCACCAATTATGAAGGAGTGCAGGCTCAAGAGAAAGGTGACAGAGTGGCTGTCGGTTTGTTTGAGGAAAAGGAGTTGTGTGCACTACAGGAGATGAAATGTCAGATAGATTTGTTGCAACTGAATATCGATGGGTTGTTACGGTGTGTAGAGGAGAAAAGACGAATGGGCTTGGGACTGGGAGTGGGCTGTGGTCCAAGTGATGATAAGAGGAACGCTATTCCAGCAGGGGAAGGTAGCATATGGGAAGAAGAATTTTGTAAGGATAAGTTTGGAAAGAAGAATTTCGTGGGCCGTGAAGAAGACTTGAAGGAGAAGAAGATTGCTCATGGGCCGGGCCCAAGTAGAAGCCCACGTAGGGTCTGGAAGGAGAAAGGCCCGATTTCAGGCAGTGTATCAGGTGAACTGGAGGTGCCTGATACTCGGGTCCGAGTCTTGGGTCGGGTCTGACACAGAAAGGGCCGACGACTTCTGGCGACTCAGGTGGTGGTCCATCGGTGGTCTTACGGTCACCGAAAGTGGAGGTGGGGGAAATCATCGTAGAGGAACTGAGTATTGTTGAAGTGGAAGGCTCGGGGGGTGCTTAGGGAGGGCTGTCGTAAGGAGGGTTGCCACAGACTTTTCCAGCGAGCCTTGTCACAGACCTTGCCCTGTCGATTCCCTTGAGTCAGGTACAGCTAAGGTGGTGGGGGGCAAATATGGCTCATAGTGAGCCTCTGGAGGGAGTCCGAGAAGGTCATTCTACTGCTCTGGAGTGTGGGGGGGCAGATATGGCTCACGGTAAGCCTATGGAGTGTGGGGGTACGTCGGATAAGGGGGAGTTAGATGAAGGGCAGCAGTTGAAGTTTTATGATCCTTGTGTAACCTCAAAAGAGGGGGAGGAGTCAGCAGGAGAGGATCCTACCCCCCTATAAGTATGATCCCTCCTACTGTTTCCTCTGATTGGGTATTGAAAAATGTAGAAGAATTGCAAAGTTGTATGAGGATTTCGTGTGAGGGCTATGAAGATCAGTTTTAAGACATTGATTATAGCCATGGAGGCAGGACATCAAGGTGCAGGGTCAAAAAGAGGGAGGGAGTTGAAGAGGTTGACATGGTCCATTAATTACGATGGAAAGGAGGGAAGTGCAAGTCGTGATAGAAACAAAGGGAGGGTTGGAACAGTTGATAAATGAAGCCAAAAATTCTGAGTTGGAATGTTAGGGGACTGAACGAGATTAATAAACGCCTTCGAATAAGAGCCTTATCAAGGCAATGGAAGTTGGACATCATTTGCTTGCAAGAAACAAAGCTGAAGCTTATCAATAGAAGAATTATTCAGAGTATTTGGAGTTGTCAATTTATAAGTTGGGCATACTTCCCTTCGAAATGGGCTTCGGGAGGAGTGTTGGTTACGTGGGATGAGAGGGTGGTGGAGAGCATTGATGAGTTTATTGGAGAATACTCGGTGGGGTGTTTTTATAAAAATATTGAGGATGGCTTCGTATGGACTTTTGCTGGGGTATATGGTCCTAATTTAGATAGTGAGAGGAGGTTGCTTTGGGATGAGCTAGCTGGCTTATGTTCTTGGTGGGAGGCTCCTTGGTGTATTGGTGTAAATTTTAATATGACAAGATTTCCCAGCAAAAGATCAGAAGGGGGAAGACAAAATCAAGCTATGGTGGATTTCTCGGACTTTATTTTTGAGTTAGATTTGATGGATATACCTCTAATGGGAGGTGAATATACTTGGTCTAATTATCAAGCTTGGTCAAGATTAAACAGATTCCTCATTTCTCCCTCGTGGGAGCTACAATATCCAGACTTAAACCAAAAAAGGCTCCCGAGGATATGCTCGGATCATTTCCCTGTCATGGTAGACTGTGGTGGCATTCAAAGGGGTAGAAGAACGTTCAAGTTTGAGAATATGTGGTTAAAAACAAAGGGGTTTGTGGAGTTGATTAGACAATGGTGGAATTCATACATCTTTGAGGGTAACCCGAGCAATGTATTGGCTGGAAAGTTGAAAGCTTTGAAGAAGGATTTGAAGACATGGAATGAACAGGTATTTGGTGATGTAACTTTACAGAAGAAAAGTTTATTTCAAGAATTACAAAGCTTAGAGGGTTTAGGAGATGAGAACAACCGAAAAGATCAAGTAGTTTTTGAATTTGAACGTCTGATTCTAATGGAGGAGATCTCGTGGAGGCAAAATTCAAGGGCATTGTGGATTCGGGAGGGGGATAAATGCACAAAGTTTTTTCACTAAGTTGCTAATGCACATAGGAGGTTCAATTCCATTGAGTCCCTGAACATAGATGGTGGTGCATCCTCAGATCAGCTTGTGATAAAGGAGAATGTGGCTGGCCATTTCGAATGTCTGTTGTCGAAACCTCATGCCTGAAGGCCTACTATGGATGGTTTAGCCTTTAAGGCCATTGATCAAAGTAGTTCATCTTGGTTGGAAAGACCTTTTTGAAGAGGAAGAAGTACAACAAGTAATCAAGAAAATGAATAAAGATAAAGCTCCAGGTCCGGATGGTTTCACTATGGCTTTTTTCCAATCTTGTTAAGAAGTGGTGAGGAGGATGTAATCTAGGTTTTTCAGGAATTCTTCACTTATGGCAAATTTGAAAAAAGCTTAAATGCTACTTTTATTGCTCTAGTCTCTAAAAAGGCTGGTGCAATAGAGGTACAAGATTATAGGCCGATTAGTCTTGTGGGTAGTGTCTATAAGATACTTTCAAAAGTCCTTGCCAATAGGATGAGTTCGGTCATGACAAAGATCATTTCTAAGTCACAAAATGCATTTGTGAAAGGGAGACAAATTTTGGACTCGGTCCTCATAGCTAATGAATGTTTGGATAGCAGGATCAAGTCTGGAGCTCCATATATTATATGCAAATGAGATATGGAAAAGGCATATGATCATGTTAATAGGAATTTCTTGATTTATATGTTGGGGAGGTGGTTTTGGGGAAAGATGGAGGAAATGGATGAGGCATTGTGTGTCAACGGCTCGCTTCTCAGTCTTGGTAAATGGGGATCCCGTGGGGTTCTTCAATAGTTCGAGAGGAATACGTCAAGGTGATCCATTATCACCCCTTTGTTTGTTCTAGTTATGGAGGCGCTAAGTCGAATGGTGTCGGCTACAGTAGAGGGAGGTTTTTTCTCTGGCTTCTCAGTAGGAGATATCCACGGCTCTACCATTATTTCTCACCTTTTGTTTGCAGATGGCACATTGCTATTTTGTGAGTCAAATGCAGGGTATATTCAATCTTTGAAGGCCATCCTACTTTGTTTCGAAGCGGTATCCGGATTGAAGATTAATCTTGCTAAGACGGAGATGGTGTTGCAGTTGGTAATGTAAACAATATCATAGGGTTGGCAGACATATTGGGTTGTGCGGTTTCTTCATTGCCATTGAAGTACCTTGGACTTCCGTTGGGGGCTTTTCCTTCAAAGCTAAGACAATTTAGGAGGTGGTGCTGGAAAAATTTGAGCGGAGGCTGGCTAGGTGGAAAATGTTGTATTTATCTAAATGGGGACGTATCACTCTTATCAAAAGTACTTTATCCAACCTCCCTACATACTACTTATCTTTATTTCCTCTTCCCGCAAGCATTGCAACTAGAATGGAGAAAATTCAACGTGACTTTTTATGGAGTGGAATAGGAGATGAATTTAAATTCCACTTGGTGGGATGGGACAATGTATGTTTTCCTCCGAGGGATGGTGGCTTGGGGGTTAGGAATGTGAGGGATTTCAATAAGGTCTTGTTAGGTAAATGATTGTGGCGTTATAACAATGAGATGGGAGCCTTATGGAAATGGGTGATCGACATGAAGTATGGTCGTGAACCCGGGGGGTTCTAAATAAGGTAGGGGGTCCTATGGAGTGGGGCTATGGAAGTATATACGGAAAGGTTGGGGCTCCTTTATTAGTAATACTCGGTTGTGTTTGGGGGATGGGAGTGGGATCAACTTTTGGAAGGACGTGTGGGTGGGAGACACGGCCTTGAAGGATGCTTATCCCACGATTTTCAGTATTGCAAGGGAGAAGGAAGCTATGGTGGCTGATTTGTGGGTAATTAACCAAGGTTCACAGGAGTGGAATATTAGTCTTACTCGGGATGCGCATGATTGGGAAGTGACTGGTTTGGTGGAGTTTTTGAACTTGTTGTACAGCACTCCTATTGCGGCCACAATTGAAGATTCGCTAGAATGGAGACCCTCTAGGAAAGGGAAGTTCTCGATACGCTCCTTCTATGACTCTATTACTATGCAACAAAGGCATAATTTTCCATGGAAGACCATATGGAGGAGTATAGCACCAACCAAGGCCGCTTTCTTTGTTTGGACGGCAGCTCTAGGGAAGATTATGACTATAGATAATCTTAGACGACGCGACCTTATCATCACGGATTGGTGCTGTTTGTGCATAAATAGTGGTGAAACGACGGATCATCTACTCTTACATTGTGATTTTACTCGAGATATTTGGAATTACTTTTTTCAGCAGAATGGGAATAGCTTGGGTAATGTGGTGGAACTGTTAGCAAGCTGGAGAGGGATCACTAAAACACACAGATCGCGGCTGTGTGGAAGATGACTCATTTGTATTTTTTGGTGTATTTGGTGTGAAAGAAATGAGAGGCTTTTTGAGGATAATGAGCGCTCCAAGGAAGAGTTTAGGAGTTTTTTCTGAAAGACTTTGTTTTTGTGGGCCATTGCTTTAGATTTGAATGGTCTCAGCTTCCATGATTTCCTTTTAATTGTTTCTAGTTCTTAAATAGGTGTATTCACATGTATACTTCTAGTGTACTTGGGCTATGCCTATTTTCTTTATCAGTGAAATAATTTATTACTTATAAAAAAAAATATTAATCGTAGATTCATTATCTTTTTCTGACCATGTCAACCAGAAAAGCTAATTTAGCACAGTTTTAAGCCAACCTCGACCCATGAAGCCATGTTGGAGATTATCAATTAAACCTAAAATTTATAGAAATCTCACGATCCCTCAAAAAAATAACTAAGAGAGAAAGCAGTTGCAAGAATGATAAGCAATTCTCACAAGCTGGAGTGGTTTATATGGTAGTCCCCAAACCACATAGAAGATGGTCCCCATAGTTTATTTTAGTGCATTTGGAGGGAAAGGAATTGCCGAAACTCCAAGATTATGAACAGCCATTGGATGAACTCGGAAGCCTCTCCGTTAATATTTTGTTCCTTTGGGCATTAGCTATAGATTTTAATGGGCAAAGTACTGATAAAAAAAATTTTAATGGACAAAGTTTCCATGATTTTCCTGTAGCTGTTTACAGTTCTTAATTAGGTACTTTCTCTCGTATACATCGTGTGTACTTGCGCTACACCTACTTTTCTATTATTAATCAAATTTCGTATAGCCAAGTACAGAGGGTGGATATTTAATTAGAGAAAATAGCTTCCAAAAATTTTATCTCCGTACGAAGACCCGTGAGTGAACAGTGAGCTGAGAGAAACCCTAACCCACCTATCCCTCCACTAGCCCCCACCCACCATCGACCGGAGAGTGACACCACACCGTTGTGGGCTGTTCGGCATCGGTCCTCGCCAGCGATCTGGCTATTTCACTTTTCTTCTTCGTCGGAGGTATCAAAATGTTGCCGTGCTCTTCGACACCGCCACAAACCTAAACGACAGACCAAGCGACTCAGTTGTGGGGCCTTCGACGTCGGTCCTTCTCTGGTGACTGGGAGTTTTCTGCTGTTTCGACGGCCTATTTCGACAAACTGTTTCGATGGACTCCGGCGACCACATTGAGGGCCTCCGACATCGGTCATCATCCAGCATCTCTGTATTCTCTATTAACTCAGGTTAGGGGCTTTTGTTCCTCTTTGATGCATTCTCGACAGATTGAAGACATGCAGTTTGGGATGCCTCTGCAACTAAAGTTGTAGGTTTGATGTTAGTATGGGTCATATGGTGCGCTTTTGGGTGGAATCGAAGGCTTTCAAGCTTTTGCCAGAAATATGGAGGTCTTCCTTAAAAATCGTGGAGAGGAGTAGAAGGGTTTGGAGATTTGTAGTGATGGGTCGTAGTGGTATAGAATGGCTGATGGCTATGGTGGAATCAGTATTATAGGCAGGAAGAAATTTGGATTTCACAAAACACTTGCGTGAAAGAAACAAAACATTCATGGCTCAACGATGCTCCAACGAGTATGGTAGTTTTCTAACGGTCACTGAATATGGTGGAGGAGGCTGACGGAGTGTTATAGTCATTCCCGAAGAGTATGAAGGTCTGGGTTGGGATAAATTTGTTGCGGAATTACACAGAGCTGCGGATATGCTTTTTGCTGATGGGTCAAAGAAGGAAATTCAAAAGAAGAATGAGAACATCAACTTGGAGGTGAATCATAAAGACCCAAGTACATCCACGGTGGCGAGGCGATCATATGCGTCAGCTCTGAAGACCGGTCATGCTTCGGGGGTTCATAGTGAGGGGATTGATGATCAAAACCAGCTTATCGTGATGCATAATTCCTTAAAGAAGATGGAAACCCAACTTGTTGAATTGAAGGCAGCGATAGTTTTTTTGTCTACGAAAATAGACCTGCTTTCAGCTGGAGGCAATAGGGTTGTAAGCAACAAGACTAAGATAGGCCCGAATCCTTTAAACTCAAATAAAGAAAAATGAAAAATCAGATTCGGCCCTGTTCCTATACCCAGATCTAGAAGAGTATGACGGGTCAAAAGGAAGTCTGGGTTATTTGAAGTGGGTTCTACGTCAGGCATCGGCATAGAGACATCTGCAATGGAATGTCATTCGCCTTAGGTGACTTCTGTACTCGAAGAAACTACGGCTCCCTAGTCAGAGTTGAAGGGACCCGCTGAAGTTGCACATAAAGGGTCACCAGAGGCGAAGGGACTTGATGTCATACCATTGGAGAGAAGCAATGGAGTTGCTGAGAAGGTACGGGATTTGAATATGGATTTGGCGTTGGTGCCTTGTGTAAAGGAATGCCTTGTGGATCCCCTGGTCTCTCTTCCTCCAATAGCGGATTGGATTCTACCTAAAGTTAACGAAATTCAGCAGTTCGTGGGAATTTCACATGGAGGATGTGAAGACCAATTTAAAGAACTAATTATTTCGATCGAGGCAAGCCACGCGCTTGAAATCAAATCAAGTTTAAAGAAAAGCAGGGAGTTACAACTTTTTTTTTCGGGAATCAACTACGACGCTAAGGGTGGTAGCTATTCTAGAGGGAAGTCTAAAGGGAGGGCATTGTGAAGACGGTAAAACTAGGGATTGGGGTGGGATGAGGTTTTTGGTTAGAGTTTTAGCTCTACGGGAAGCAAGGGGTTGGGGTCGGTTTGGTGTATTTTGGGTTGTTTTTCACGGGATTTTTGGGTTATTAGGGGTTTCTATTACGGGCAAGGTGTTCGCTTGTATACATTTAGTGTACTTGGTTACTCATTTTATATAATATTTTTACTTATCAATAAAATAAATAAATAAATTTCATTTACCTATCAAAAAAAGGGAATGCTAAGCAAAATCATTACATACTACCAGAATAATTGCACCCTCATACATGGGCATGTGAAGATAATCAAGGACTATAAGCAATGGCTACATGTAACAATTTCTTGGTAAACAAATGGCAAATTAAACCTCTTTTCTACGGCTGTGAAAGAGTCAAGTGTGCCCTTTTTAGCTACACTTTTTTAGGTGATGTGATGATGGATATCACATTCCATATTAGACAGGGGTAGGGACCATGAACCCCGGCACGAAAGACCTTGCTCCGCCCATGATTAAATTTCATAGTAGCCTTATGCATAAATGATGTTATATAAAATCTATGGGTTGGAAGATAACTAATGACTCCAGATTTCAACTTTATAATAGGAAAACCAACAGTCTTATTAATGGATAGGCAGTCGGCACAAGTTTTTCTACAGTTCTGGACAATTTAAAAGAAATGGAGAAAATAATTTAAAATCAGATGCCAACAAAAGAAATTCATAAACCTTACCTTGGGATTTGTGACAATGACTCCAAATGCACTGAAAGTATCATATAGAAGCTTCTCATCCACATCCTGAGAAGAATATCAAGTAATGACAGTTAAAATCAGTAAGCCAGCTTGAGAGTGCATAATATGGTAGAATTTAACCTACAGAGTCAAGGTTCCCAATGAAAAGGTTTGCGCCCACATCTAAGCTTTTTTTATCTTGGGATGCCTGGGAAAAAAAAAGAAAATGTAAACACCACAATCGTTTTCAAATCACATAAAAAAGATGCAAAAGGAACAGGGTGGAGAACACTAAACCTTTTCAAGCACAATAATGAATAATAATTTTTATGCAGCAAATTGCAAAAAGCTGCCAAACAATAGTTAGGAAAAAAATATACCTTATTTACACGTATAGGCTTTCCATAAAGTTTAATCATGTTTAGCACCTTGATTGCCTGCATAGTCATCCGGGGGAGGAACGATTATTAAAAATTAAAGAACTATTAAAGGAAGTCGACAGTTAAACCTTACAGATAGCATAGTCGCCGTAGTTGATTAATACTTACATAATCGGCATCTTCTTCACTTCGGAACTCTATGAATCCATATCCTTGATGGAGATTTGTCACTCTATCCTTAGGAACATACACATTCACTGAAACAGAAAGGCTGAAGGTTATAAATGAGCAGTCTTACAAGCAGATAAGGATTGAAGTAACACAGATAAAATAAACACTGAATAAACTATTAATCATTGAAGATTAACATAAGATAAATTTTAACACAGGATAATAAAGTTATTGAACATGATTTTCCCAAAAAACTCAATAATTTACAAGAATGAATCTTAATAGTCTCATTTGTGATCTGTTCTTCTCTAAAGTTACGGAGGGTTAGAATAATGAGAGGGTCAAAAATTAACTTTGGATGGTTTCCATAAGGTATTCACCTAACAAAATATACGCTGCAAATAAACAACTCTAAAACCTTACTGTTTTTCCATCCTACATTGCCAAAAAAAAAAAGTTTGTTGTACATGATTATCTTTCATTCGAACCTGAACAATATTGAAATATTTATGGATATAAACCAGAAAACAGAAATGAAAAAAAAAAAAAAAAAATCCCAGACGATGGGAAACGAAGAAATAAGCTTTACCAAAAAACGACAGTTGGAGAGTACGACGCAGGGAACAATTTACCAAAAGCAAAAAAATAATAATAATGAACGGGAAACCAAATTTGCTGACTAAACTAAGTTCCTATACTACGAATTTTAAACGAAATACAAAATCCATGCAGCGTAAAAACCGCTAATTATCTGGGTAAACAAAAGGAAGGCCAGAACATACCAACAGGGCCTGATTGAACAAACAACTCCCAAAGCAACTCCTCAGTCACCTACAAGCGTAGAAATAGAAGAAGTGAAACAGGCTCAAGGAATCAACAAATCGAAAATACGAACAATTGAACCCTTGCATAAAACCAAAACTGGAATGAACACAATAAAAGCCCTAACCGGGCCAAACTTCCTTCTCTTTCCTCGAGCAAATACGGAGCAACAGCAACCAAACAAAAAGGAGAAAGGAGAAAAGCTGAGGGGAGGAAGGGAACCTGAGGGTCGAGATTGCCGACATATGCGGTGGCGTCTTGATTCCTCTCGGCAGAATGTTGACCCAGCAGATTGGCTCCTACTCCAGGTGCTATTCGAGTCGTCATTGCGTGCTTTTTCTTTACCAAAACCCTGCGGCTGCCGCTGCCGCTGCCGCTGCTACTGCCACTACCAGCCTCTCTCTCTCTCTCTCTCTCTCTCTCCTCTTAATACGATTGGGTTGGGCCAAGGCACAAATAACAATTGTCGAAGGCTCCTCTTTGTTTAAAGAGAGGCCTGACTAACGAGGTTTTATTTGGATAAAAAAAAAGTCGACCTATTCATAAGCTTCACGTCAATCAAGTATATTCACTTAAAAATATATTATTTTATTATATTATTTTATTTTATTTATAAATATATTTAAAATTATTTTTATTATGTGGATAAAAAAATAAAATAATATATTTTTAAATAAATATATAAAATGTGAAATTTATGTTTAAAATTTTTCTAAAAAACATTATTAAACATGATGATGCTTTATTATTGGATATGACTAACGAGGTCTCCATGAAAATTTAAGAAAAATATCAATCAAATTATTGACAAAAATTTATCCACATGAACTCTAGCGACCAATGAAATTATATCAATATCACGGACTAAGATGAATTTAAAATAAAATAAAAATTGTTTAGATTTCCACAATGTCGAACTATGGACAAATAGAATTCTTAATGCGTGCGAAGATTCACGAAAGGAGAAACGTGTCCTCCACCATTTTTGTTATATTAATCGCAACATTAGCAAATTATAATACAAGGTCATAAAATTTATCAACGCAAAAATTTTGGAGGCCCCATTGAAAATTCAAAACAAAAGGACAAACATGGAGAGTTAAATTTTTGTTGGACATTTTCAAATAGAAAATGTCTATTTTTACAAATTTATGTTTTAATATATCAAGACATTTGTGATGTAGAGGATATGGAGACCGCTCAGACCGGCCATATAAACTAATAAATAGTATTTTGAATTTTTTTTTTATAATTATAAGGAGTTTTATAATGAGTGGTGTTGCATGCCTTAAATATATATATATATATTTATATAACAAAACTTAACATTTTCAAATGAGAAAATATAAATTTTTTAAATATTAATATTATACCGAAGTTTGTGAAATTAAATAGATAAAATAAAAAAAATTGTTTGAATATAACTTTCAAGAATATTTTTGTTTTGAAATTCGTAAAAATTATACTACTTCTGTATTTACATAATGATTGGATGAAGAGTTAAAACATAAAAAGTTGAAATTAATAAGTATAGAGGTAAAGATGTTTGATTTTATTTAAAAATAAATAGATAATGAATATTTAATATATTTGTTAAAGCAAACATGGGCTTCATATCTCTCATCATATCTCATGCTTTTGAATTAAATCTTCCGATATAATTTCTATAAATTTTAAAGTGGGATTGAACTTTTGTTGCAAAATCAATCATAATCTCAAAAATTAAAAAACTACATCACTATTCCTCCATTAGTACCTCATAACCCTTGGTACCAATTTCTGCGGAAAAATACACTACCACATCAGAAAAATGCACTTTTGCCTATCAAGTCAGCAAAGTGGGTTGGGGGAGGATAACGATGGGATTGTGATTAATAGTTCATACCACTACTCAACAAAGACGACAAAAATAGCAGCACGAACTACAACAAAATCACACTCCAAATTGTATTTACTGTGCCACTTAACATCGACAAAGCAATCTAAACTAATTTAGTATCATGTTAAATCTGTAGCAAACCCTAACTTAACAGCAAAAATTAAAGGGGTAGAAAAGGGCACACCATAGGCTGCAATATGTTCCATATCCATCAACATGAAGTGCCTCAGCGAGTATTGAGCATAATCATGAAGTCGTACAAAAGCAACACCAGGAAGAAGACTCTAAGACCATACTACTAGCCTTCGTAGTCCCCCTGGGCAAACTTGTTCTCTGGATAAAAGACGGCCACAACTTGATTCCCACCAAATTTTCGTCCATTCAACCCAGAACGAGCTTTTGCCGCACCATCAATGTCTGCATACTCCAGAAAGACCTGGCATTAACAGAGAATTGTTTTCAGTAATTTTGAGTTCCAGCAAATGAAAAAGTTCTAGTTAAGGCACTGGACGAGTTTTTGGTTGCCAAACAACAGAATTTAGGGCATATGCATGCCTCACACGCACACCAACATTTCCATTATAAATGCTTGTTTTCCTTCCAACAAAGTAATCTTATTCATCTTTCTCACATTAGAGATTCATCTTGGCTTAAGTTTCCTCAAGTCACATCACTTTCCCACAACTTATTGGTAGGCGTGGGAGAAAGGTAAGGCCAGGTATTTGCCTGAAAGGAGGAACACGTGACATCTACAACTCCCATATCAAAATTACCAAGCATCATTGAAGTAAATTTTCAACTGCAGGAAACTAGATGGAAATACGAAAATCACACAAACCTTCCCAACTCCGGGTGATGGTTCACCATTCGGTGTTGGGCGTGGGATGACGAGATTTGCCAGTGTACCTGCAAATCACATTAAAAATTCAAAATGCATAAGATTTATCAATAATATACAAAGAAACATTCTTCGGTGAACATGGAAGAAGGTTATGGAGGCTTCTGTCTGTGCATGTTAGGCCTGATTCTTTAAAGCAGAATGTGGGACTACAAAAAAGCTGTAAAACAAAAAAGATATAGCACAGACAAAATTAATACATACGCAAGAATCTTAGCAAGTGAAAATGACAAAATATGAAAAGTGTGTCAGCTTGTAATCACTAGTCAGACAAAGGTCTTACCGAATTTTCCACATTCTTCTCTCATGTCTTCCAAAATGTCCTGATAATCATCATCGTCTTTGAGTTCATCAGGAGAAACCACCTGAGTTAGACACACAACCTTTGTTGCCACTACACCAGGTTGTAACATGAGCTTCTGCAAAACAGAGGGCATATAATATTGAACATATACGCAGATATTTGTCGCTTGTTAAACATTAGCAGCAATACTGTGACGAGATCTACAATGAAAAATCAGATGAGTTCACCTGCAATGCAATCTGCTGCTGTGCATGCAATAATACGTTCTCCTGCTCAGGCTTGGGTTGGTTGGTGCCCTGGTTAGCACGCCTGACAGTGAGAGTTTTATCACCCATTTTAATTCCATTCAGAGCTGCACAAGCTATGTCCGTAACTGAAAGATCTTGGTAAACACAAAATGCATAGCCTTTTGAATTTCCCGTTTCTCTGTCTTTCACAAGGTCAAAACCCCGAAGTGGCCCAAAAGTCTCTAACAACTCCCTGATCTGGGTCTCTGTGAAGTAATAGGGAAGCCCGCCGACAAATATGCGGTCAGGACCCTCAAGCCCACCAGCAGATCCTGGAGTTAACCCAACGGCAGATAGGTTCAGATTAGGATTGGGCTGGCTCGGACCAAGTGTTGCAGCAAGAGATGGGTTGTAGTCACTAGGTCTCCTCACCTTAACAGGTGCACCCTGGAAAAAAGTATAATGAATGAAAGAGCTCAATGTCATGTCATGTTCTGACTGAATTTATCAAGGGTAGACAGACACACATAGGTTGATCATAATAAAACTCGAAAATACACCTCAAAAATAATCCCATCTAAAGCCATTGCATTACTAGCCTCCTCAACAGATCTCATCTCTACAAAAGCAAATTTCTTTTCATGGTTTATGTAGACATTGACAACAGCATCTCCTGCAAAAACAGGCAGGGTAAGAGAGAGAGAGAGTTGTTTAAAAAACTACCCAATTAAAAAGGCAGGTAATTTATGAAGGCAAACTGATATCAAACACCGACATACCTGGACCAGCAGTGTTTCCTCCAATCGCAGCCATGACATGACTGAAAAATGTAGCAACAGACTGCAGATGAACATGTGAGATCATTATAATCAATGGGTGTTATTTTATTTTATTTTTTGTGGGAGAAGGGGGAGGAGGGAAGAGATCAAAGATAGTAGGAACAATGAAAAAGTCAATGAGATGGATGAACCTGTTCATTTGCTGTTGGAGAAAGGCCACCAACATACACCCTCCGAGCATGCCTTGTTGCCTGAAACCACATAGCAGATCATATTTCATGTTAACAGGATACAGACATTCTAATATATTTTAAAGAAATACTAAGTGCCAAATTAACTTACCTGTTGAGTCATTGCCTGAACTGGCATGACAGGAAGAGCTCCAAACTGGCATGCAAACCAAGGGCAAGTGATTAATGACAATTATGCATTCTCATGGATATCATTTGCACTGGACGTGAAAGCGTGCTCACACACACAAGATCATACCTGACCAGTTGCTAAAGGAAACATGTTTGGAAACATTCCAGGAATGGTCGGGCTAGTCCCAGGAATCTGACCTGCACATAGATTTTACTACTAAGAACGAAACAGTAACATAACATCTTACTTTACTTCAATGTAACTCGACTCTTATCACCATTTTCCACAAGAGCACGTTAATTAAGCACATCTTAACCTCTTTAAATAATATTTATCAAAGGAGATGAAAGGAATACATTATGTACAAATTATGGAGGTAATATTCGTAAGACTACCAAAACAGGCAATAGTTCCTGGTTGAAGACGAACAAGACCCATCAAACCGGTGCATTGTTTCCTCCTTGTACATAAAAGCTACAGAAGTCGGCTCACGCCCATTGTCAGCTCAGTGGGGCAACTAGCCCAACATTGCCTTCTTACAACAAAAGATAGGACATAGAAACAAAACAAACAAACACCAAACACAACAAAAAACCAGAAACATCTCTCAGTTTGAATTCCAGAATTATTTCACCAAGTAAACAGAAGAAGTACAGTCCATTTAGAGACCACATCCTGGAAAGCTGTATGTGCAAATGAAGGAACAAAAGTATCGCTTACCAAATTACACCATGCAATTTGATAGGAACTTTCCACACTATATCCAAACAGAAAAAGGCAGTTAAGAAAATTATATCATTCTTAAATACATAAGAGGGTACATTTACCTGCTACAGCAGCAACAGCAGCAGCAGCAGCAGCACCATGTAACAATGCAGAAGCAGGAGGTGCCATATCAAAACCACTAATCCTTTTGCTGCAAGTAAATATTGTTAAGTTGCATTTGGATAGTGAGGTGATATCAGATATTCTGTGAATAGTAATAAAAAAGTAATGATAAAATATTGAATAGTAGTGAATAGTAGTAAAAAGTAGTGAAAAATAATGATAAAATAATAAATAGTAGTAGTGTTCTTAGAACACTCCACTACCCAAACGGAACCTTAGTATACCAAGAAGAGAGCAAGTATACAAGTGACATTCTTTTAAGCACTCGGCATTTGAGTACATAATCGAAACAAAATGGGTAAACCACAAAAGAAGAAACATGACAGCAAAATAGAATGGCCACATCAACCTAATGCAAAACACCACCAAACAAAAAAAAAAAAATAGATGCATAAAAAAAAAAAATCGAAACAATATGCAGCATAATATCTTGGGTAACTTATACCCGAATGACATTTTAGTAACGTTCATGACCTCAGCGACACAATATCACTATAATTCATGCAACTTAGAGAAATATGCATTCCATTATTATACCCACCACAGTAGAACTCAATAATGGAGTCTACCTTATAACAAACCAAATAGATTAATATGTTCAATAAAGGCGATGAATTTACAAAAGTCGGAACCTATCAGCTAATGGTGGACAAAAAGTTTACCACACTATTTTACGGTTATAATCCCCAAGATGTTAAAACTTCATTTTTTTATAAGTAAGAAGTTATTAATAATTTAATATCAATAGGCATAGCCAAGTAGACTGGACGTATACATGAGAAAGCACCTAGCTAGGGAGCAAAAATAGATACAAGGAAATCATGAACATTAAGCCCATGATAGGAAAATGATATGAACAAAGCCCAAGAGGGAGAAATTAGAAACCTATCCAATCTAGACAAAGCCCAATTGGATGACCATATTAATGATCCTCCAACCTCTTGCTTGGGACAAAGACTCGCTTCCCCCGATTTCTCACTTGGGAAACGAGTAATGTTGAAGCCACCACCAATGCACCAGGGCATGTTCCACCAATCCAAGTTTGGCCCATAAACTCTGGCAAGGGCCCACTCGAAATCATCTACCACCTTTTTTGAAAAGGCAAGCCACTGTAAATTCCCCAACACACTCCTCAACTCTCTCCACCACCCTTGTATCCCACATAACTAATACTCCACCCGAAGCTCCCTTAGAAGCTAAATAGGACCATCCTACGTATTGGCAACTCCACAAACTCCAACAATCCTACAAGAAATATATCTTAGTCCTCAAACATTGTCCTCAGACATTCCAAGTTAAATCTTGGGCTGCATAATAGACCTGGTCTAGCCCTCCCTCTAGTCCTCCCTCGACTAGGACTACCTCTCTTAGCTTTGTAGTTGATTTCCCAAGTACGCTTTAACTCCCTGGTCTTCTCAGAACTTGATTTAGTTCCAAGTGACCCGCCTCAATTGCAGTGAGTAGTGATGTGAATTGGTCCTCAGATCCTCCACATGTAATCCACATACACTGCTGTATCTCATTAACCTTTTGCAAAACCCAATCCGATAATGAACCAGCTATATCGTTGATCGGTGGAAGATGTATCAGGGGGACAACATCTTCCCTAGACTCAACTCCAAACTGTACACCGGGCCCTAAATATTCCTCCTCACAAGGCACCAACGACAACCCCATCATTTCCTCGACGCCATCTATTGCACACAAATTCCACACCTCAACAGCATCATTGTTACTATCACTACCTTGTCTGAAGTAATGTGTTAACCCACAAGGTGCCTAAAGAGGTACCAAAAAATTAGTTCTCTCCGTCATGGGTGGTGACTCGTGAGCCCATGCTCACCATTTGAAGATTTGGATTGGTGGCAAACCCAGACACTCCACCAAGTCTCGGCAATACCTCAAGTTCCTTCCCCCTAAGGCAAGGTTTGGCAACAATGACTTCATGAAAATTTTCTCAAAATTTTTTAACTCTCAATTCAAACATGTTTACACCAAAACAATTTCCAAAAAAATGTTCCTAGGCACCCGGTGCAAATAAAAAAAAAAAAAAAAAACTTCCCAATAAAAACATCTTTTAAAAACTTTGTCAGCCCAAACATATTTTTAATGGATCCCACCACTTTCACAAAACCCCATAAAAACCCATCTTCAATAAGTTTTCTCAAAAGTTTCAGAAATTTTCAAGAAAAATACCGTCATCCTATCTCCATATAAGCCAGTTTTATCCTAGATTCACTAATTAATCAATGCATAAACTATGCCCATGTTTGGTTAGTGTTTTTTTTTTTTTCCAAAAATTTCAACTGTTCATCCAATCATTTGTCTAGATTTCAGTGAAAAGAAAAAAACTCAATCTAAAACAAAAACTACCCTAAAAAATCAAAAAATCTACTTATCTTGATGCAGAGCCTATGGCTATCAAATGCATAAAAGTGCATAGAGGACAAGAATGGCTTGAAAGGAGGATAAAATCGTGCAACAATAGCCTAATAGGAGCGTTTGCTCGTCGCTTAATGTTTGGTCGAGCGAGTATGTAACGCTCCAATGGAATGCCCAAACCACATAGTCTATACTAAAAAATGACTAGTCAATGACACAATTGGAGCTCCATTAGAACCATATAAAGAGCAAAAACCTTTAATTCCCAAGCAATGTGAGATCTCATTCACCACCTACCCTTATCCTTATTATATGGTGTATCACAATATCCCCCCTTATCATATGGGCCTTCCATTGGGGCATTACAAAGAGCAAGAACTTTTCTTTTCCAAGCAATGTGGAAATTCATTCACCACCTACCCTTATCCTTATCATATATGGTATCACAGAGTACTAACAAAGAAGTTTGTTGGATGTTCAATTGACCAACAATGGCAAATAAGCAACACCCGTGAACAAGTTTTCTAGACGTTTGCTAGACCCTCAGTCAAGCAAACTTTCCTGAATTTGTTTAATTGTATTTTGGATAAAGTTTTAATTCAATTTGAATTGTAATGAGTATTTGAGATAATTAGGGCTTACATGGACGAAATAATGTTATTAAGAGATTGATTTTAAATAGAATAAGATTTATCTACAGTTAGCTTAGTATTAACTTTAGAGCTTCATATTATTTTAAAGTCTTCCATTGTAAGTCTTATAAAAGGCAAGGCAACGGTCATTTTTTTTTTATAAGTAAGAGGTATTGATAGGAATGAAATAGGCATAACCAATGTACACAGGAGGTATACAAAAGAACGCCTAAATACAGTCTAGAATGGCTAAATTAAAGATAAGAAGTCATGAACATTGTTTCCATTAAGCACAATGGCTGAAAACCAGGCAATAACATGTACAAAAAAATCCAGAAGCTCCATCATTGTGCGCTTCCTATCTTCAAAGCACTGTGCATTCCTTTCCGACCAAATACACCACACAATGCACAACGGAATCATCTTCCATAATGCCGCCACTTGGGGACAGCCTTGAATCTCCTTCCAACAAACAAGTAAATCAACCACCCTCAATAGCATTACCCAAGCAACATCAACTTTTCTAAAGATCTCATCCCATAACACTCTTATCACCTCACAATGCAATAATAAGTGATCCACTAATTCTCCATGTTTTTTGCACAAATAGAACCAATCCATCACAATGTGCCCCCTTCTTTAAGTTGGCCGTGGTCAAAATATTCCCAAGAGCAGCAGTCCAAACGAAAAAAGCTACTTTGGAAGGCACGCAAGACCTCCAAATACTTTTCCACAGGAATGATACATTACCTTGTGATGCCAATATTTTGTAATACACCTTGACTGTAAAGTTCTTGCTACCATTGGACCTCCATTGTATCATATCCCCCTGTGTTGTTATACTTCCTGTGGAGTATATCGATCTGAAAAAAAAAAAAATCTGAAACGGTATGCAATTCCCAATCATGAATATCCTTATTAAATAGGACATTCCACAGGTGAGAACCATGAGAAAATGCAAGCAAAACTGCCACAGAAGCATCCCTGTTAACTGCAATACTATATAGAGTTGGGAAAGCCCTATTGAGAGCTCGATCTCCACACCAAGCAGATCTGACTAAGGTCATTTTAAGAGGTTCTTGATTATTACTATTCAGATTTGATTATGAAAATACTGTTTGAGAGAGTTTTCCCTATCCCTTGTGATCTTAGAGTGAGATTGTTAGGATTTACATAAGAGTTGCTTCATTTTCATGAAGCAAATCTGTGTTTTGTCTATTCCACTGCATTCGTAGTGTTAGATTTGGCCTATACACTCCACTTCCACAAACCCCAATACAAAACATATTTCAAAAAGATTATTCAAATTTTCCTATCTACTTTCACAAAACCCAATAAACGATATATCACAGAAATTCTCAAATATTCTCAAAGTTTCTCTTAACCAAACACACCATACCTCTTTGAGCGAGAGCGAGAACGTGACCTAGATCTGCGCTCAGATCTACCCCCTGAACGGGAGCGAGACCTACGCCTATGCCTATCCTCTCTGTCTTTGTCGTGATCCCTTCGTCTGCCAATAAATCAAGCAATATATCAACGCCTCAAGAACCAAAACAAGATAAAAGCAAATTGGTCCCTCAAATCTTCATAGGGTACAAGAGAAATATGTCAAAATACACCATTTCATTTAATTACCTTTCATAGTCCCGACTTCGATAATAATCATCATCATCTCTATCCCTACCTCGTTCCCTTCTTTCACTGCGATCCCGATCCCTCTGGCGATCTCTATGATGACGATCCCGGTCAAGATCTCTATCCCTTTCCCTATCCCTATCTCGGTCCTTGCTTCTCTCCCTATCACTGCTTTTGACTCTCTCCCGATCACGGTCTCTATCCCTGTCCCTCTCCTTATCACGCCCCTTTTCTTTGTCCTCCCTACTTTTAGAAGATGCTCTTTCATAATCACGAGAACCATGCTGCAAAGTATTAAGTTATATTAGCAGTTTCCATCAAGTATAACAAGAAACAAAATAGCAGATCACTTATGTAATTAAGAGAGTTTAAAGAACCAATATGTAGTCAACAAATATGTGAAAACAGCACCTTTAAGCTTATGCATTAAAATTAATCACAAATATATCTTAAAGTGCTTTAGTTACTGGTCAGCAGGAGGACCCACAAGACACAATAGATGACCAGCAATGTACGCTGCACTGCCTCCAAAAAGAAAACAAGTGTACATGTAAAAGCATCTACGCAAATTAAAACTAGTATGGGCGAAAGAGGTGTGGGCACTCGAGCGCAAATTCCATTTTGAGCCTAGGTGTAAAGCGCAAGCATGCTCTAGATCATAAAAAGGATTTAAAATGCAAGATGGTAATACATTTAGGCTCTATTTGGGTGATGAAGATATCTCAACTCCTCTGAGATAGTCTTGTACGGTTGGGAGTAGCTTTCCATCCAAATAAGTTTGAAGTAGTTTTCAAACTACGTTTGCCACTGTGTTTCACTATGAGCCAAGAGTCTGTGTCGGGTGCGAATGCCAGTGTGCGACGGAGAGGGAGATGGAGATTTGTGGTGGCTGGGTTTGCGAGAGGTGGTCGCTGGTGTGAGGTGGTGCTAGTGCGGTGGCCTGGGTGGCCGCGTGCAGCAACGCAAGTGGAGAGAAATGGGTTTCACCCATTTCAGTTGGGTTACCGCAGGGGAGAAAGAGCTGCACGTGGGGGAGATCGGTGGTGGCTGGCTTGGTCGCCGGCGTGAGGGGGAGTCGCCAGTGGTGGCGGTGAGGCTGGGTGGCCGCGTACGGCAGCGCAAGTGGAGAGAAATGGGTGAAACCCATTTCGGTTGGGTTACTGCAGGGGAGAGAGAGAGCTGCGCGTGGGGGAGATCGGTGGTGGCTGGCTTGGTCGCTAGTGGTGGTGGTGAGGCTGGGTGGCCACGTACAGCAGCGCAGGTGGAGAGAAATGGGTGAAACCCATTTCGATTAGGTTACCGCAGGGCAGAGAGAGAGAGTTGTGCGTGGGGGAGATCGGTGGTGGTTGGCTTGGTAGCCGGCGTGAGGGGGATTCGTCGGTGGTGGTAGTGAGGCTGGGCGGCTCACGGCGGCACCGGGCTGGACTAAAGGAAATACGGCCTGAAGAAATCTGGAGAGAGAGAGAGAGAGAGGAAAGAAAAAAAAATCACTATAATATTTATCACTATTATATATAAATAAAATCATAATTTATTCATTATTAAAAAAAAATCAATCATTGATGAGACCCACACCTTTTTCAACTACCTATCCAAAAGTCAACAACTCAACATATTTCATACATCTAAACAACTCAAAATACTCTTAATGGGACCCACAAACCCACTCCAATCTCTACTCATAATTATTCACAAACATTTTCAACACTTCTCAGGTATTTTCACTACCCAAAAGTCTATTACCTCAATTTATTATAGTTTTATGCAACATGAGAATCAAGTAATAAACTAATTACATAAAACTTAAACAGCATATTATATAATTCTTGTGCTTTACTAAATATACACATCTATGATAAATTTTTTTTGATCGGTAAACAAATTTTTATTGATCAAAAGGGAGACAAAGAGTGTCCAAGTACACGGGACATATACATGAACACGATCACAATGTCTAGCTTAGAGATACAAGAAACTCATGAAAAGACCTGCCATGAAAATCAATTACAATCGACCAATGGAGTAAAGTATTGAAAAACAAAATTCTAAGCTCCTCCATTGATCTTTCTTGATCTTCAAAGCATCTTGCATTCCGCTCCCTCCAAATGCACCACCATAGACAAATAGGTAACATCTTCCATATGGATGCAATTTGAGTGTTTCCCCTAATACCTCTCCAAGAGGCTAAAAAATCACACACCCTTTCCGGCATCACCCACGCTAATCCCACCCGTGCTAAGACATCTGTCCATAAAGTCATGGCGACCTCACAATGTAGTAATAGATGGTCAACGGACTCACCACTCTTCTTACACATGTAACACCAATTTATAGCGATAATGCCACGTTTCCTTAGGTTATCTATGGTAAGAATCTTCCCCAAAGATGTTGTCCATACAAAAAAAGCTGCCTTTAGAGGTGCCTTTGTCTTCCAAATGCTTTTCCATGGGAATGGGACTGAGTTGTGCAAGTTTAAGGAGTGGTAGAAAGAGCAAGCTGTGAACACTCCCTTCTTAGATGGACGCCAACATATCTTGTCTTCTCCTTCCCCCAACACACTAGTGGCATACACAAAATCAAAAAAGGCCGAAAGGTCGTCCATCTCCCAATCTTGTGCATCTCTATGAAAAGTGAGGTTCCATTGGGAACAGCCATTGGAAGAGATAATCAGATCTGCGATAGAAGCTTCTTTCCTTCTTGCTAGGCTATAAACTTGTGGATAAACATCCTTGAGCGTCCGATCACCACACCATAAGTCATGCCAAAACTTTACCTTAGATCCGTTGCCGACTTTGAAGCAAGTAAGTGCTGCATATGTGTCCCACCCTCTTCTAATGTGTTTCCAAAGCCCAACTCCATGAGGTCCACTCACCTCATTAGAACACCACCCTCCCCAAGATTCCCTGTGCTTCAAAGCAATAACGGTTCGCCACAAGGCCTCCCGTTCTTGGTGATATCTCCATAACCATTTGCCAAGCAAGGCTTGATTGAAAGTTCTCAAATTCCGTATACCTAAACCTCCTTCTTTGATAGGGGAACAAATTGTGGCCCATTTCACCAAGTGAAATTTCTAGATGCATTTACCATGAACTTTGGTTATAGTACTATTGGACCTTACCTTACTTGAGTTTTTCTCTCAGTACGCTTTAGACTTTTCTTGTTGTCAATGGTGCTTGGAGGTTGTTGACGGGGTTTATCTGTTAGTAAAATGAACTCTTTTAGTTGTTTAGCTATAGAGTCTAAGGTTTTTGAGGTGAGAAGACTTGGGGGTAGGGTATCCATTACTGAGAAAGGATGGAAAGGAGTGAGCTGCATATGGTTGGGTTTAGAGACTATCAGTTGGGTGGCTAACTCACTGGAGGCTTGTTTAAAGGCTGAGAACAAAGGCTACTACTCAGCTCGGAGGGAAGGTGACAGAGGCCTTACAGCCCAGCGTTGCTCTAACTCTCGTGGCTCATATATGGCTTTGGCTGTGTATGGGGGGGGAGGGCGCAGGAGCTACATCCTTATACCTGAAGACAAGGCAGGAATGGGGTGGAGGAAGATGGTGGCAGTGTTGAAGGATATGGGCAGAGGAGCTGTCCAGGGGAGGAACCCATCGTCTGAGATGGTGGAAACTTGGCCATCCAAGTCGTACAAGGAGGCTCTGGAGGTGCCTCGAGCTGTGCAGCGCACTGTGATAGGAGGCTTGCAAAAGGGATTACCTCCTCTTTCGGCAGATACTCAGTGTGGAGTTGGTATTGGCAGAGGGATGATGGGACCGAAAGAAGAAATAATTCTGATGGAGTTACGTGAAGTGCAGGAATCGTTGGGGGAGCTAACTAATAGAGTAGGGGAGTTAATACGGTGCGTTGAGAGTTATAATAATCTGGAAGGAATGGGCTCGGGTTGCCAAGTGGGCCTTGGGGACACGGATGGTGGGCTTAAGGGCCAAGGGAAGGGCTTAAGGGCCTTGGGGATACGGGATGCCATCTGGAGGAAGAAGAAGCAGGCCGAAGGTGGCCCGTCGACGAGTGGGCCTGAGCCACCGTCGCCGGAAACGACACAATCGACTCCGACGAAGGTCGCAGAGGCAACGATGGACGTTGCATCGCCGGTGGGTACGGAACCAGAGCAAGTAGAAGAGAGTTACGACGGCCTCTGTACTCACGATGGACCGAAAGCTGCACAGACTGTCACGATGAAGGGTATCGGCGCACAGACTTCGTCGCCGATGTCAGAGGAGCCGTCGGCGAGCAGCGACAAGGTTATAGAAGGTTCGGGACTTATACGTGAAGTTGCTCTGGCTACTGTAGTCGAGCCTATGCCTTCGAATCAGACACAGACAGCCCCGAAGATGTGTTTGGAGCATGCTGAACCAGACACAGTGAGCCCCGATGATGTGGTTGCACCAGACTCAGTTATGGGTGGGTCAAGACCCACTATCTTGGTGGGAGCAGATTCTGTCGGTGTAAAGGAGATGGATACCAGTCAGCTGAGCATTTATGGGGACTCTGGGGGCAGAGAAGAGGAGGAGATGAGTAGCCCGATACCCTTACAGATGCTTCCACCTCATATTGCACATCGAGCATCAGATTGGGTACTAAAAAAAGTAGAGGAGCTTCATGGTTGGGTGGGGATTTCCTGTGAAGGTTACGAAGACCAATTCATGGCTCTCCTAGTAGCCATGGAAGCTGGTCGCTCCTCGGTACTGAAGTCGGTAGCTAAAAAGGAGAGAGAATTGAAAAGATTACAATGCTCCATAAACTATGATAATAAGGAAGGAACCTCGGGGAGAGATAGAGCAAAAGGGAGGGAAGTCTCTCTTGTTAATGAAGCCTAAAATCTTATCTTGGAACGTGAGAGGGATCAATGACGTGAATAAACGACTACTTATTAGGTCCCTTCTCCGTAGTTGGAAAGTAGACATTATTTGCCTACAAGAAACTAAACTGGCATTTATTTCTCTTCGTACTATTAGGAGTTTGTGGGGCGGTTTGCATGTGGGATGGCTGTATTTACCGTCAAATGGAGCTTCCGGGGGCATACTAGTTATGTGGGACAAAAGGGTGGTGGAAAAAATGGAAGATTGCATGGGGGATTATGTGGTGGCATGCTCTTTTAAGAACATAAGGGATGGTTATCAGTGGGCTTTTGCAGGCGTCTATGGGCCTAATTTTGACCGGTCTCAAAGGCTACTATGGGATGAGTTGGCCGGTATTTACAGTTTATGGGACTTACCTTGGTGTATTGGAGGTGATTTTAACGTCACCCGTTTCCCGAGCGAGAGATCAGGTGGATCGGGTTTCAACTCACCAATGGTAGATTTTTCTAACTTCATTTCCGAACAGAATTTACTAGATATTCCTCTTGCAGGTGGTTCATTCACTTGGTCTAACAACCGAGAACTCCCATCTTGGTCGAGGATAGATAGATTTTTAATCTCTCCGGAATGGGAGGCACAATATCCGAATCTCATTCAGAAGAGACTTCCCAGGTTGTATTCAGATCATTTCCCCATTCTTGTGAACTGTGGGGGCATCAGAAGAGGCCCAAGGTATTTCAAATTTGAGAACATGTGGTTGAAGTCAGAGGGTTTTCTGGACAGAATAAGACAATGGTGGTCCTCTTACCATTTTAATGGTAATGCTAGCCATAAGATGGCTTGCAAGTTAAAGTCTTTGAAAAAGGACCTGAAGGAGTGGAATATACAAGAGTTTGGTAATGTGGACAGTCAGAAATCTGTTCTAATGGAGGAGCTTAAGAATATGGAGGGTGTGGAAGAGGAGAGGGTTTGCACTGAAACCGAACGGGCCCGCAAATCCCAAGTGGTTGCGGACATTGAACGGTTGTCTCTTTTGGAAGAAATATCGTGGCGTCAGAAATCTCGAGCTTTATGGTTAAAGGAAGGGGATAGATGTACCAAGTTTTTTCACCAAGTGGCCAACTCACATAGGCGGTACAATACTATAGATACTTTGCTGATAGATGGGGCGGTCTCTTCCAACCATACCGAGATCTCAGACCACATTGTCAACTACTATGATAAGTTGTTTTCGGAACAATTTGAGTGGAGACCGAGACTTGACGGGTTGGTGTTTGATGTTCTTGACCCGCAGGTTGCGGAACGGCTCGAGAGGCCATTTGATGAGGTAGAGGTCAGGGCGGTGATTAAGGGTATGGCGGGTGATAAAGCCCCAGGGCCCGATGGCTTCTCCATGGCTTTCTTCCAGACATGTTGGGATGTGCTTAAAGATGACATTATGGAGGTTTTTCATGAATTTCACAGAAGCGGGCGGTTTGAGAGAAGCCTTAATAGTACATTCTTAACACTCATTCCTAAAAAGCCCGGTGCTGTAGAAGTGAAAGATTTTCGTCCCATTAGTTTGGTGGGTGGGCTATACAAAATTTTATCCAAAGTATTGGCGAACAGACTGAGTAAGGTGATGGAAGGCTTGATTTCGAAGCCTCAAAATGCATTTGTTCAAGGTAGGCAAATCCTTGACTCGGTGCTTATAGCCAACGAATGTCTGGAGAGTCGTATTAAATCGGGTGAGCCGGGACTCCTTTATAAGTTAGACATGGAGAAAGCTTACGATCACGTCAACTGGAGGTTCTTAATTTATATGCTGGAAAGATGCGGTTTTGGCTCTAAATGGTGTTCTTGGATCCTGCATTGTATTTCCACGCCTTGTTTCTCTGTTTTGGTGAATGGCACATCCAAAGGTTTTTTTAAGAGCTCCCGAGGTTTGCGACAAGGAGACCCTCTTTCTCCTCTTCTCTTTGTTTTTGTAATGGAAGCTTTCAGCAAGATGATTTCAGGGGCGGTAGAGGGAGGATTCATATCAGGATTCTCAGTGGGAGAGGCAAGGTCAGGGTTGCTTAACATCACTCACCTTTTGTTTGCTGATGATACACTAATCTTTTGTGAGGCCAGACGGGAGCAAATCCGAGCTTTGAGAGCTCTTTTATTATGCTTTGAAGCCGTGTCAGGTTTGAAGGTGAACTTGGCTAAATCAGAGGTAGTGCAAGTGGGACATGTACCCAACGTGGAGAGTCTGGCATCCGTCTTGGAAGGTAAGATAACTCAGCTGCCCATGATATATCTTGGCCTTCCATTAGGTGCGGCGTTCAAATCGAAATCTATTTGGGATGTTGTTATAGAAAAAATGGAGATGAAACTAGCTGGTTGGAAGAGGATGTACTTATCTAAAGGGGGCCGGGTGACTCTCATAAAAAGTACTCTGTCTAACTTACCAACTTATTTCCTTTCCTTATTTCCACTCCCTGTTAAGGTGGCTCATCGCCTGGAGAAAATTCAACGGGATTTCCTATGGGGAGAATGAAAAGGTTGAAATCAAAATTATGCCAAAAAGGCAATAACCAAAAAAGCTCAAGAATTGTAGTATTGAATTCTATGCTAACATAAGCAATCAAATATCAATCCATCTAGAGAGCCAACTTGGACTATTATACATCTAGCGCCATTTATATTTTCTACAATATCAACTAAATACTTAAGCATATACATCTAGTGTCATTTATATGATCTCTCTCTCTCTCTCTCTCTCTCTCTCTCTCTCTGCGACCAGCAAACAAAATTTTATTGATCATAAGAATAGGCAAAAGCCCAAGTAACCATTTATATAATCTTCAATATCAACCAAATACTTAAAGAGTATTTGTTGACATCATTTTATGGACCTTGAACTGATATTTTCTATTTTCTTCAAAAAAATTTACAAAAGTGTGCTTTTCTGAAGTTTAAGCTCACAAAAAAGGCACTATAAAGTGCACTTCTGTAACGACCGAAGGAATGTCCAAAACCACATATGGGCCCATACTCCAAAAAGACTAGCCAATGTTACAACTGAAGTCCCTTAAAATGTATTATAAAAGGGAAGAACAACTCATTCCCAAGCAATATGGGATCTCATTCACCACCTCTCATTTTTATATACAAACAGGGGGGTGTTAAAACCTCCCCCCTAAATTCCCGATGTCCTTGATGGACCATCTCAGTATTGGTGACATAGCTCAAATCCCACGCCTCTGGTTGGGATTGGCTTTGATGCAATTTGTAACAGCTTAAGAAAGGCCCAAGCCACATCTGGGCCCGTACTCCAAAAGAACTAGTTCATGATACAATTGAAGTCCTTTGGAAAAGAGATCAAATTAAAGCGAATGGACACTTGCAAAAGCAAGGTCTGATTGACTGAGATTCCAAAGGTTTCTGCAGAGCATATACGAGCCCCTTCTAATGGAAATTTCATTATAAAGGAAAAACACTTCTCCTTTCCCAGCAATATGGTATCCTATTCACCTCCTCCCCTTTCTATATACAATCCGGGGGTTTTACAGCTTTGCTTTTGTTAAATGAAGTGCTTTGACCTTGGTGCTTAGAGCTTCAAGCTTAAGTGCACTTTGACCAACTCTGAATAAGGAATAGGTAATAATTATACTCTGTCAATAACACGACTTAAGTAATATCAACAAGAAACAAAGCTAATTCCCTGAACCATTAATTGTACCCCAAGACTTAATGAAATGAACAAAGCTGAAAATTTCAATCAGACCCTGAACTCACAATTTTCTTCTAATTGAAAAACAAGTGTTCCTCCAAAATCTAGTAACCTAAGACAAGAACATATCTCTTTCAAATTCATCCAAACCTGCAACAATCTAAAATGATCTTGTGCAATGGAAACAACACAAAATTTTAATATTAAAGATCCAAAACCCATAAAATGGTGCACTTCAGATTAGAATATTCCATCTATAAAAAAAAAAAAAAAAAGTAGCAAACCCCAAAAATTCATCAAAAACCAAACCATCACATCTTCTACAAGTTTATCATTATATTACTTCCCCATAATGAATCTACCGTTTTGTACAAGACTCTAATGAGCTAACCTACATAAGCTCACCATGTACAGCACCCAAAAGAAAACCCAGCAGCTTTCAGAAAAAATTGTAATCTCATTGCAAAACTCTAAAATTTGAAGTAGTGAACTAATAGTTCATCAACAACGCACAATTTGAAGTGAATTCAAAACCCTAAACACACGTTCAATATCTCACTTCCAGTCAGAACCCAAAAATCCAACTTTAAATGAGCAGCATCATCAATAAACCCTAGATTCAGCCTAAAACCCTAAGATTCACACCCAGCCAACGCTTCTTCACAAAGTCGAATACATAGACACTAAAATCCAAGTGTGACGTATACCTTAGACCTGGAGTCGCTATTATCTTCGGGACCGCCATGGCTACCACCGCGAGGTTGAGGAGAGGAGCCACCGCCATAGTTGTCTGCGTCCTCTCCGTTGCCTTCGTATCTTCCTTCGTAATCAGACATCTCCGCTTTCTTTTACTCGCTCTCTCAATCCTTCAGCGCGTCCTCTCTGTCTTGATTCGTGTGTTTCTTGGGAAATTTGGTCCGCGGAATTTCGGACGAGTGAAGTCTAGGAAGCGCTGAAAATTCTAGGGCTCGATTGGGGATTCCCTGATTTAGGAGTTTTGATACACAACTTTCACAACACTTCATACTCCACACTCTATAATTTTTAATTTTTTTAATTTTTTAATTTTTAATATTTTTTAAAAATATTTTTTGAATTTATTTTTATTTAAATTATTTCAAATTTTCTATTCATTATTCATATAATAAATATTTAATAAAAAAATAATAATAATTAAAAAAATATAGAATGTAAAGTATGAAGAGGTTCTGAAAATTTATTCCTAATTTATATCTGGCACGCAGCTGATTGAACACGTCAGTTAAACTCGTTTGTTAATTTCAAAATCTACATGTGAGTTTTTAGAAAGGAAAATGTTTTTTCCACGTAAGGTGGTCATCAGCCATTTTTTTTTAAACTTAATTGTTAAGTAATTATTTTAAAATGAATTTATATTTTATATATATTTTTTAAATATTTCATGAATTTTTTTAAAAAAAAAGACAAAAAAGTTTTTGTCTACTCTGTAGTTGGTTTCGATGGACTCCCTCTATGAGAGTAGCACCGTTCTTTTAGAAAAATACTATTAAGAAGTCCCGTTCAGTAGCCTTGCACACCTTCCACATTAGCGGAATGAAATGTCGACTTTACCCTTATATAAAACAAAGCCTTCCGTTTTGCAGAGAATCACCCATGGGAGGAAGGAAAGAAGCCTCAACAAAACTTCACTCATCCGTAGTATGAGAGAATTGATAAAATGTTGGTGTTGTATTGTAAAAAACATCCCCCAAAAATATTACAAGAGAGTCTATTTATATACAGCTAGTTGTCTACATAAATGGAAAGAGCAATTAAGTTGCTTGCTGTACAGAATATTACACTAGCTTGAATTTAGGAAGTAAACATAATTAACTCCATGAGATGTGCTTGACTGAATCAAGGAAGATTGACATGTATGATTTCTGTGATCATCTATTACGCCCCCTCAAGATGGTGCTCCTATCAATGACACCAATCTTAGACCGTAGAAGCTGAAAACGCGGACTTGATAAGGCCTTGGTCATTAAATCAGCAAGCTAATAATGGGTAGACACATGAGCAACTTGAAGAATTCCTTTGCTGACATAATCTCGAACGAAAGTGTAAGTCAATGGCAATGTGTTTCATCCGAGAGTAAAGCATGGGATTAAGACTTAATTACGTTGCACCAATATTATCACTAAGAAGCTTTGGTGGGGACTTCATGGTGACACCAAGTTCACGAAAGAGTGATTGAAGCCAGGCAATTTCTGATGCGACACTCGCAAGTGCCTTGTATTCTGCTTCGATGGAGGAGCGAGCCACGGCTCGTTGTTTTCTAGTGCACCAGGAGATGGGATTGGCACCAAGGAAGATGATATATGCTGAGGTAGATCTTTTATCATCGATGTCCCTACCCAATCAGCATCGGAGTAGGCGAGAAGTTAGGGAGCAGCAGAGCGATGAAGCTGTATACCATGATAAATCAAATGCTTGAGATATCGTAGGAGCCTCTTGACAGCAGTCTAGTGAATTTTAGATGGAGAGTGCATGAATTGAGCAAACTTGTTAATAGGAAAAGCAATATCAGGCCGAGTGAGAGCTAGGTACTGAAGTGCACCAATGACACTTCTGTAAGTAGTGCTAACTTCTGGATTGGATCCATCATCCAGTTGTAGTCGACTAGAAGTAGCCAGAGGGGTGATGACTTCTTTGGCACCATCCATTCCAGTTTTAGACAAAAGGTCTCGCACATATTTGTGCTAGGAAAGAAACAAACCATTTGAGGTGGCACCATCTATTCCAGTTTTAGACAGAAGGTCTCGCACATATTTTGTGCTAGGAAAGAAACAAACCATCTAAGGTGGAGATAACTTCAATCCCTAAGAAGAAGTGAAGAGACCCTAGATCTTTCAGAGAGAATTGTGCACCAAGTTGTTTTATGATGGCAAAGATGAAGGCATGGTCATTTCTTGTGAAGATTAGATCATCAACATAAACTAGAAAGTATGCCACAATGTTGTGATGCTGATAGATAAATAGAGAATGATCTGAAGCAGATTTCACAAATCCAATGCCACAGAGGCAATCATGTAGTGCACGATACCAAGCCCGCAGAGCCTGTTTTAGTCCGTAGATGGACTTTTGAAGGTGGCAAACATGGTGAGGATAGGAGGCATCAATAAAACCAGTTGATTGCACCATGAAAGCATCCTCAGTTAGTGTCCCATGAAGGAACACATTATTCACGTCAAGTTGCCGGAGAGACTAGCCTTTCATCACAGTAAGAGATAAAATAACTTAGATTGTGGCAGGCTTTACAACTGGGGAGAAGGTTTTTGTGAAGTCAAGTCCAGGGCGTTGATGAAACCCCTTGGCAACTAGGCGCACTTTGTAGCGATCAATGGGTCCATCAGGTTTGCATTTAATTCGGAACACCCATTTTGAGCCAACTAAATTTTACTTGGGTGTGGCAGGAACCAACTTCCAGGTTCCATGTCAAACAAGGGTTGTAAACTCCTCACTCATGGTCTGGTGCCAATGAGGATCTTTGAGAGCTTGATGAATATCGGTGGGCTCCAATGTTCGGGTTATTGGATGCTTCGTAGCCAAGAAGAGTCTCTTGGATTTATAGATATTATGCATGGATCATGTGACCATGCAAGTTCGCTGAGGAGGCATGGTGGCAACAACATGTTCAGCAGCTGAAAGTGAAGGACCCATGGTTGGGAGTGTACTACCAAAAGAAGAGGTCGCAGGGGAAACACTAGTGCAAGGCTGTGACTGCACCTGTTGGCTAGCAGTGTCCAGCAAAGAACCCTAGGTAGATGAACCATTTGAGGGTGGCTGAGAGAGCTGGCGAGGAAACTGCTGGTTGCTGAGTATGAGGAAAAACAGATTCATCAAAGCGAACATGATGGGAAAGATAGATTTGATTGGTGTTTGGATCAAGACACTTGTATGCACTTTGTAAGGTGAAATAGCCAACAAAAATACATGGTCGGGACTTTGGGTCCAGTTTATTTTGAGAGTAAGGTTTGAGCTAAGGAAAGCATTGACATCCAAAAATCCTAAGTTTGAGATAATTAGGAGAGGACTGAAATAGGATTTCAAAAGGAGATTTAAGAGAGTGTAAAGGTGTGGGCATTCTATTAATCAAGTAGACAGTGGCCTGAAATGCCAAATTCCAGTAGGAGGATGGAAGTTGTGCTTGATGGAGTAAAGTCATGCCCGTTTCCACGATATGCTGATGACGGCGTTCAACCACTCTATTTTGTTCAGGCGTGTGTGGAGCTGTTGTGAGATTACTAATTCCATGTTGGCTAAGATAGCCTTTAAGAACAACAAACTCACCTCCATTGTTAGAGTAGAAATGTTTGATTGGTAAGGAAAATTACTTTTCAAGTATAGCATTGAGTTGTGGAAAACTTTTAGAGAATTTAGATTTTAATTTCATAGGAAAGTACTAACAATATTTTGTATAGTGATAAACAAATAAGACATAGTAACGATAACCCTCAAGAGAAAGGTGGGGAGCAGGACCCCAAATATTAGTAAACAGATATTCAAGAGGCAATGAACTCGAAATGCTAGAAGTATGAAAAGGAAGTTTCTGACTTTTATTAATAGAACATGAAGAACACAAGGAAGTGGAAATGCGATTATTGGGTGGTAATTGAAAAGCTTTTATTAAATGATGAACAAGTTGCCGAGAGGGATGATCCAAACGGTTTTGCCAAATTTCATAAGGGACACATTCAATGGTAAAAGCTACCTTTGGATGTCCAACATTGCATGATGTTGCTGGCAGTGTGTAGATGCCTTTGTCAAAGGGTCCTTGCATTAGTGTCGCCCCCAATGTCGGATCCTTCACAAAAAAGTGATAAGGGTGAAACTCAAGCACAAGATTATTTGTCTTGGTGAATTCATGGACAGAGATAAAGTTTTTATGAATTTCAAGAACATACAGAGTATTGGTTAGAGCCACACTACGAGTAGGTAACTGAAATTTGACAATGCCATGGGAAATTTAAACCCGATCCAACACCTATTATAACCTCATCGGTTCCATCATATTCGGAATGAATGGAAAGCTTGAAAATTAGAGGAGGTCAGCTTGTATGGAAGTTGAGCATTGGCGTTGATTGAATGATATTGGGTTCGGAAGGATGAACATAACTGGTGGAGTTGGTGACAGAGGGAGGTGTCTGAGCCATGGCGGAAGAAACAAAGGATCAACTCAATTAGGAGGAAAAGGCTCTTGATACCATATGAGAGAATTGAAAATATGTTGGTGTTGTATTGTAAAAAACATCTCTAAAAAATATTACAAGAAAGTCTATTTATATACAACTAGTTGTCTACATAAATGGAAAGAGTAATTAAGTTGCTTGCTGTATAGAATATTACACTAGCTTGAATTTAGGAAGTAAACACAATTAACTCCATGAGATGTGCTTGACTAAATCGAGGAAGATTAACATGCATGATTTTCGTGATCATCTATTACACGGGAGAGGAAAGAAATCCCCTTGATGCAAAGTAGAGCCCACGGGAGGAGAATCCATAGTCAAGCAAGCTTCACCACAGGAGGAAATCCTTTTCGACAGAAACCATCCTCCCATCCTTTCTCCTTCCTGATTTTATTTATATCAGATTTAAGAGTTCAAACCAGAGTTCTGAGTGACTATTAAACCAGAGTTCTGGTGAAAACATGCATGTATTTTCAGCATGCATAACTTTAAATTGTATTATCATCTATTACTCTTCCTAAGAGTAAAAACATCTAAATTCTATGATCCATTGTAGAGGTTTATTAAATGGGAAAATTGTATTTTCAACTAATTTAATCTTTATGGGTTCAGTGATTCACTCTTGATCTGCACACAAAATCATGAAAAAGATTTGAGTCTTGGTCCAGTAAAAGAATTGAGAAAGAGAAAGAGAGAGAGAAATGCAGTATGCTAGGTTTGTGTGCGAAATGCAGAGCGGCTGGGTTTGTGGGAGAAATGCAGTTCTGCTACCCCAAAAAGAAGACTTGCTATGCATTTGAATGAGAGCAAAATGCACTTACGTTTTTTTTTCAAAGAAGAAGAAGACTTGCCGGTCATAGTGTTTTTCTTTATGAGTCGTGCTACACAAAAGCTCCACACTCCGTACACTACTTAAAAATGTATGATTTTACTCTTTTACTCTTATATTTCATATTTATATAGAAATATGAAATATAAGGGTAAAATAGTAAAATCACATGTTTTAAGTAGTGTGCAGGAATGTAGGACCTATGTCTAGAATTTTTCTTTTTTTATTAAGAAAAAATCTATTCATCATCAACACACACCACACACCATACATTTTTTTTATTTATTTATTTTTCTCTTACTAAATGTGTGGTATATGGATAATGAGTAAAAAAATTTAATAAGTTTAAGAAAAATAAAACAAAAATAAAATAAAATAAAAAATAAAAATGATGTATGGTTTGTAGAGATAATGACTAACAAAACTCTTTTATTAATAAAATCCGTCCAAGTCAGATGGTGTGCGGAGTGCGTTATTGTAAAGGGCTTTCCTGTAACAGCTCTCGAGTTTTTATGATACTAAAAAGTCTTCACTATGGGAAAAAAAAAAAAACTTTAGTCTTCACATTTTAAAAAAAAATTATATATAAACTTTAAAATGTGCACAATATTGATAATTTATATCTAAACTTTAAAATATACACAATATTAATATCATATATCAGTCAATCCAATCAGGGTCGTGTAACCAGTAAGGCCTGTATCTCAGCTGAGGTTTGGCAGGCTCTTCTATCAAATTGGCTCAAGATGAATTGAGACAGTGCAGTAGACAAGGCTAAAGGTGTCGTCAGAGTGAGAGTGGCTGTTAGGGACAATACAAGCCAAATCATTGCTACCATGAGGACCAAGAAACATCTCTTCCCTGATCCATTGCTAGCAGAGGCATTTGAAGCTCTTAAAACAGTACAATTTGGATTGAAGCTTGGTATAACACAAGTGATTATTGAAGGGGATTCTCTACAAGTCATCAATGCTCTTAGAAGGGACAAAGAAGGCTATAATAGAGCAAGTATGTTTATATGTGAAGCAAAACAACTATTAAAAAAATTTGCTAAGTGAGAGGTTTCTCATATTAGGAGAAATGACAATTCTATGGCTCACTTGTTAGCAAAAGATAATCTTTCCAACTATGATCACATTGTAACGTTGGAAGATCTCCCTCCTTGTACCCCTTTGGTTTAATAGAATGGAAATGAATTATTCAAAAAAAAGATATGTGACCTCCCTTAAATTAATGGAGATATCTAATCAGAGTGTTGTGAAATTCATATATTAATTTTGCAAAAATTAAAATTGAAATCTTGAATTATAAAAACGTGAAAATCCAGATATTAATTTTATAATTAACATTGAACTTAAAATAAAGGACAATATTTCTACGATTCTTTTATAATTTTCAGATAATCATGTATAATTGAAATATTTAAATTAAAAAAAATAATAGGATGGTACAATCACATTTATTAATTATAAAAGAATTGTAAATAAGTTATAAGTCTATCATTACTTCTTTAATAGGATGGTACAATCACATTTATTAATTATAAAAGAATTGTAAATAAGTTAAGAGTCTATCATTACTTCTTCAACATTGCGGCTCCATTTAAATACAAAAACGATTTCACTGCTCTACCCTACACAATTCTTTGTCATTTGCCACCCTTTTATCCTTCCACAACCTCTCACCGTAAAATTGAAATTTCATATTTATATTCTCTGAAGTTTTTGGCCAAATTCTAAAATTTAGATAAGAGATAAATATACATATCAAATGAGTTTCATAATATTTATTAAACATTTAATGTAGCTCGAGATTTCACTTGGATAACAATAACTATTGTGGGATTCAATTTATGTATATATCTTTCTCCACCCCTAGAGCTTGATAAAAACTCTAAAAAATTGTTGCTTCTTTAACTTCAAATCTTTACTCTATAAAAAGGAAGTTGTCTCATCAATATTAATTTATGTTACTGTTAGCAATTGTCTTTAAAGTTATTTTTTCTTTTGTCATTTCTAACTTGATTTTTATATCTTTTATTAGAAAACGCTTTTATACAAGACAAAAACAGAGTTTCCCATAAATAGTAAATTCGACATTTTGCTCTTAAAATATTTCTTCATTTTCGTCTTACTAGCTAAATTTTATGTCTTTTATTGGATAAACTCTCTTACAATAATAATAATAACTCGTTCTCTACCATCAATTTTTAGTTTCACAACACAAATAGACTCGAGAATGATTTTTAAAGGCACATCTCAATCTGGCTTTACAATTAAATTTTTTATTTATCTTATTCATTTTCTTATCTTCTTAAGCACTATCTTAAGGCTTTCTCCTAGCATGTTCTTTGGGCACCTTTCTTATTTTTTGTCATGTTTCTTACCAACCTCCTTGGTCAAATTAACATGCACTTAAGATCAAACGTTTTGATTTCTTTCTCTAGCAAGAATTTTATATTAATTCTATATTTATGAACATAGGATTAGGAATAGGAAAAGAGACAGCAGATTATAAAAATGGTAAATTAAAATCCGAAGAGACCAGCCAAATGAACAATCTTGAAAAAGAAAGTTTTAAACCCTTCCAATTGTAAAGGTAGTGATAATTCAAAGGTATGAGAATTATGGTCAAATAATTAGTTGTAAAAAGGGATAGTTGAGCATCAAACTAGGACTGTTCATCCGGGCCGGGTTTTTTCCCGGCCCGGTCCGGAACCCGGAAAACCGGATTTCGGTTCCGGGTTTCGGCCCGGATCAAATCCGGGCCGAAACCCAGTTTTGAAAACCCGGATCAACCCGGTCCGGGTACGGGTTTGAAACCCGGGTACTGGATTTAAACCCGGTACCCGGATCTTTATTTTTTTAATAAAAACCGATATCACTGGGAAGCTAGTATATGAGATGCATTGGCACGCGTTTACGGATGGGAAGGCATGGGAATCTGGGAACCCGAATCAAGTGAGGGAGCGTGGTGAAGAACATGATGAGATTATCGGGGTTCTTGCTGGAGCAGGGCTGGCCATTGTTCGTGAGTGAGTTTGGGATAGACATGAGAGGAACAGATGTGAACGACAACAGGTACTTCAATTGCTTCATGGCCATGGCTGCAGAACATGACCTGGATTGGGCACTCTGGACGCTTGCTGGGAGTTATTATTTGAGAGAGGGAGTCATTGGGTCGAGTGATGAATATTGATTTTTTTATTCTTACATGTATTTAGTTAAAAAGTTTAATTAATTATTTATAGGCTCATGAAATATTATAGGATTATGTTGTATTGAGAATATGATTTAAAATTTTAAGTGAAGACAAAATATCAAAATATTTGAAGTCTAATTAATAATAAAAAAAGCTTTTTGTGTAAACAAAAAAAAAAAAAAAAAATCCGGGTTCAACCCGGAATCCGGAATCCGGGTTTCAAAAAACCCGGATTTACCCGGGTTCCGGCCCGGGTCTGACCCGGATCAACCCGGTCCGGGTTCCAGCCCGGGTTTGAGACCCGGGTCCAGGGCCGGGTATACCCGGGTTCCCGGGTTGGAACCCGGATGAACACCCTTACATCAAACCAAAAGTAGCAATAATTCAAAGTTCGCTTCATTATTAAACATAGTTAAAAATTATTTGCAATCATATAATTATAACTTTATTACTTTAACATTGAACTTTTTTTTTTTGAATAATTCTAGATACAATACTAGAGTGTGCAAGTCAAACACTCCTTTTGAAATGCAGAGAGGTCCACCATTAAAAAAGTGTTCTTTCATGTGGATTCTGGATTTATCCACTTTTTTCAAAGTGCACACAACTTGCACACTCAAGACTGTAAATATCATTTTTTTTTTTCTTCACATATGAACAGACACGTAGCCAAGACCCGTAGAGCACAATCAATGATGCTAAATAACCACTTTCTGACGGATTACTAGCTATTTATTATATTTACTATAAGTATCAAAGTTCGAAGAACAAAAGAACTACTTCTCTACCATCATATTCTATCGTTGTCAACAAAAAGGGTTAAGAACTCGTTCTCGACCATCATATCGGCAGCCAATCTTTGGGATCCTTCATAGGACCAAAATTGTAGCAAACTGCGGAAGGAAGATTATTGTCAGCAATCTTATGAATGCAGGAACAATACATGAAAAGGGGCAACAATGACAATCCTTCAATCCTAACATCGAATGCATGCCAAACTTCTATCTCATCACGTTATGATTTCCAAAAGCTGTATATACTAGTTTTTAGAAAATTCCAGGATGCGTTTAGGCAGTTATATTGCTGTATCCCATACTTTTCTTTTTTCAAATTCTATCAAAAGTTTACTTATAAAAAAAAAAATTCTATCGAAAGCACCGACCAAATCACCAGAAACATTAAAAAAACTGCACAATAATAAGGCTTTCAACTGGTGTCCATCAGTAATGATTCTAAAAAATTTCATGGAGGGACTGGGGAGTACATGAAGCGAAAAAGCAGTAAACCCCAGATATCGTGACAGAGAGAACAAGCACCTGGAAAAAAAAGCATGTGAACATGCTTGACCAGCATCATATCTCTTAACTTGCTTTTCTTTGTACCCTGAAAAATTTCTTGTCATTAATCCAATGAACAAGGTAAAATCATGTTGGATTTCCATCGCCACTTTTCAAGACCCACGCAGAACCTTTGGAAACACAAATATCATTCATGACCTGAAGAAAGACCATTAAAATTATCAAAATTAGCTACAATTCACATGGCAATATGCGTTCGAAACTACAATTGAAGGAGAAGAGAGAAAATGAGAAGGTAATAAACTGTGAATAGTTTGCAAGACAGGCAAAAAAAGGATTGTGAGAGTGACATGCTTGAAAGTGATTTTTACAATTCTCATGGCAATGTGTGCATAACTATTTATGTACCTATGCTATGATGAAAGTAATTAGTGAATGCTGCGATATGATGATTTACAATGCGAGGAAGGTTAGGATATGATGCATATAATGCTTATTATGTCATGTTTGACTTTATATCCTGCAAATATTAGGTATTAATGACATGATGTATAAATAATGCTATGACACGATACAAGCACCGTAATACTTGTAATGCCACGTACATGTTTAATATGAATATCACATTAGCTCACATGTTATTACACATGCCATGATAAGAAAGATAAAAGCCAAGGTACATGAAGGAATGAATAAAGCATTAAAAGATGGCCATGCAGTACCCCCCACGAAGGAAGTTTCCGTGGAAGTGTGCTTCACCAAAGAAAGTATAAGCTATAAGAATGTTTAGCGGTCACCCTTGTGGCCAGGGGGCCATGGGACTGGTGCACAAACCTTACACTTGGGGATAATAGTGTGTTAGCCATAAAGCAAGAAATATAAGTTTAATTATTTATGCAAAGAACATGTTGGTTGTTTATTCATTGTTAGATATGCCATGTATCTGGTTCATGCAAAGAACATGTGTTCATCTATTCATTCTTGGATATGCTGAACACAAGTAGGGATGAGTTGCAAGCATTGGAGGAAGGGGACGTGAATGGGAATTCTTTGTTAAGGAAGAATGTGGTGGTGAACGAAATTGAGAAAGTTTTGTTGATGGAAGAAATATCTTGGAGACAAAAATCAAGGGCACTTTGGTTGAAGAAGGGAGACAAATGCACTAAGTTCTTTCACAAGGTGGCTAACTTTCACAGGCGCAACAACGCTATTGAAGTCCTCCATTCAGGTTGAAATGTGTTACAGTCTCCCAAAGAGATCCAAGAACATATAGTGCAGTACTACGAGGAGCTCCTAGCTGAAAAAGTAGAATGGCGTCCCAAACTTGGCGGCCTAATTTTTGACCAGCTGGACTTGGAGGTAGCAAGTTGGTTGGAGAGGCCGTTTGTGGAAGAGGAGGTCCATCTAGCAGTGAGACGTATGTGCAAGTATAAAGCCCTGAGCCCGGTTGGTTTTTCTATGGCTTTCTTTCAAGAGTGTTGGGAGATAGTGAAGGAGGAAGTGATGCAAATTTTTCATGCTTTTCATTCTAACCTTAAGTTTGAGAAGTCATTAAACGCTACCTTCATTGCTCTTATCCCAAAGATAGTTGATGCTAATGATTTGAAAGACTTCCGGCCTATTAGCTTGGTAGGTGGGATCTACACAATCATATCGAAGGTGCTGGCTAATCGTATGAGTTTGGTGATGGACAAACTCATTTCCAAACCTCAAAATGCTTTCGTTCGGGGTCGGCAAATTTTGGATTCAGTTTTGATAGCAAATGAGTGTTAGGACAGCCGGCTAAGAGAAGGCATTCCAGGAGTCCTTTGCAAGCCAGACATGGAAAAAACTTATAACCATGTGTGCTGGGATTTCCTATTTTATATGGTTCGAAGATGTGGCTTTGGGAACAGGTGGTGCGAATAGATTAAACATTGTGTTTTGACTGCTCAATTCTCGGTTTTAGTCAACGGAAAATCTTGTGGTTTTTTTCAGCCTTCGAGGGGTTTGCGACAAGGGGATCCACTATAACCTTTCCTATTTATTTTAGTAATTGAGACATTGAGCCGTATGGTGGAAGCTGCCGTTAGGGGAGATTTATTGCTGGTTTTTTAGTGGGCAACAACAGTAATGCTGTCAGTTCCATTTCTCACTTATTCTTTACGGATGATACACTAATATTTTGTGACGCTGTTAGAGACTAGATTCAAGCTCTAAGGGCAGTTTTGTTGTGTTTTGAAGCAGCTTTGGGACTTAAAGGTGAACTTGAAAAAGTCGGAATTGATACCAGTGGAGGATGTGATTGCTTCTCTTGCAGAGATGTTGGGTTGTAAAATTGCTTCCCTTCCTATGAAATATCTTGGATTTCCCTTGGAGGCGTCATTTCAAGCAAAGAGTATTTGGGATGGGGTGGTAGAGAAGATTGAGAAAAAATTATGGAAGTGGCTCTATCTATCAAAAGGGGGGAGGTTAACACTTATCAAAAGCACTCTTTCCAACCTACCCAGTTACTATCTTTCTCTCTTCCCGCTACCGGTGGGTGTGGCTAATCAAATCGAAAAGTTGTTTAGAGCTTTCTTATGGGGTGGCATGGGAGAGGAAATTAAATTTCACCTTGTAAGTTGGCAAAGGGTGAGCTGTTAGATTGCGAATAGTGGGTTAGGGGTGCGAAACTTAAGCATCTTCAACAAGGCACTCTTAGGAAAGTGGTTGTAGAGGTATCATATGGAGGGGGACTCGTTGTGGAGAGAGGTTATTGATCATAAGTATGGTAGAGAGTGTGGGGGAAGGTGGTCTAAGGAGGGTAGGGGGTCTTATAGAGTAGGCCTATGGAAATTCATTAAAAGGGGTGGAACACCTTTGAAAAACATATTAGGTTTGAGGTGGGTGATTGAGCAAGAACTTGTTTTTGGTTCGATGCTTGGAATGGGGAGAGCTCTCTTTCTATTTCTTTTCCAGTTGCATTTAATTTGGCTGGAAATCAGCAAGCTGCAGTTTCAGATTTGTTGTGTCGTGCCAATGGGACGGTAACTTGGAATGCCACTTTTACTAGAAATACCCAAGATTGGGAACTTGACGAGATGACAGATTTTTACAGCTATTTGTATTCAGCAAAGTTAGGAGGAAATGGGAGTGACCGTATGTTGTGGATTCACACGGGGAGACAAAAGTTTACAATTAAATCGTTTTATAAGGCTTTGACAGCCCAGCAGCCCACATTCTTTCCGTGGAGGAGTATTTGGAAGGTCTTAGTGCCGTCTAAAGTTGCGTTTTTTACTTGGACCGCTGCACTTGGGGAGATCTTGACGGTTGACAATATAAGGAAGCGGAGTATGGTGGTCACGGAGTGGTGCTACATGTGTAAAAGGAATGAAGAATCGACAAATCATTTGCTTTTACATTGTGAGGTGGTTGGGGAGTTTTGGGTTGGTATCCTTAATAGAGCCGGGCTGAGTTGGGTCATGCCTAAGAGTGTGGTGGAACTACTAGCGTGCTAGAACAGGAGGCATAATAGCACTCAACTGGCAGCAGTGTGGCGAATGATACCTTTGTGCTTAATGTGGTGTCTATGGTTGGAAAGGAATGATAGGTGTTTTAACAACAAAGAGTGTGCAATGGGGAAAATCTGGAATTTTTTTATATTTTCTCTTTTACAATGGTTTTCTCCTATTGTATTGAAGGGTGGGAATGTCCATGAGTTTGTATCTTCTTTCCAGCTTACTAGAATGTAATTAGGTGTCTCACTTTGTATAGTTCTTGTGTATTTGGACATTGCCTAATTTCATTCTATTCAATAAAGATACTTATTTACTTATAAAAAAAAAAAGTATCAACTCACTTGTGTGTTTTTATGTTTTTAAATGTCCAGATAAAATGGATGATGTTGACAAGCGAACAAATCAGACATGGATAAAGTTTTTTTTATGTTGGATCTCTTACTTGATGTGAAGTTATGTATGAGCAACATTTCTAACCTATAGTTATGTATGAGCAACAATTCTAACCTATGGGACGGGGGCATCACATTATTTGATGCAGTGATCAGATATTTAAATCTGCTTGTGTTTCATTCATAGGCAAACATTCCAAGGAACAGGTGAAGGTTACGTGAGTACAACTATCACAAAGCCCGTACTTTAGATCTGTTATGAACTCTGATTACAAACTTAGGAGTAATCAAATGCAATATAGGTGCTCGCGCAATAATAAGCAAGCAAATAATTAACCATGGACAGCTGCAAGTTACAGATTTCATTTAAGATAATATTATGCAGTCTGGTTAGCAGGATACATGTTTGCAGCCTCATACATGAGATCATGGACTGGTACAACAAAGCAGTTTGAAAGCATATAAGATGAGAAATTATAGCTTCATATATCTACATGCTTCAAAGTATACACTACTGAAGGTAGAAGAAATGAGGAACAAGCTTCATCGAGCAAAGTAAGATGCATTTGTTGACATTGTTATAAGAAGTCCTATGTTCACCCGGTTCAAATAAAAGATGCAAACAAATATTTTGGAGAAGCTTCTCTGCTAAATCTTATAAGATGTGACTACGTTTTCATTTTTTTATTGAAAGAATCATGTTCTCAATCTTAATCTTCTATACATCACCATATTGTAATATGCCTGACAGTTATGGCACAATTTTTAAAAATTTCACATCTTTAGGTCATCACTTGCAGAAGTTCTCCTATCAAATTTAAAAGCGAATTCTGTACAGAGGATTTGATCTTCGTATGATCATGATGAGAAGCATGATTCATGTTCCGTTGTTGCAGTTGTTGATACTAGAAAACTACTATTATAATTACTACTGCTAATACTATTTCTTAGCATGCAGAAGATCATCAAAAGTCGATTTAGAGAAAATTAGCAAGTGACCTTATTATATTCATTAATGGAGATATCCCTCTTTAGAACCTCCTTGGCAGCTTGATATACATTAGCCTTTTTAAGCTTTACATCAGGTGATCCTCCACGTAGAAGATCAATAACAACTTTCCTGCAAGGGAAACACATTTTTTAGAACAGAAAAACAAAGAACCTCAAAGTAGAATATTTTTTACCAGCATAATACATGAGCACCATGAAGTTATTATTGCAACTAATTTTTAGATTCACAATGCTCCACTAGATGAGCATCAAAACCATTGCCCTTGGGCTCAAAAACATTTTGAAAAAAATAGAGAAATGGCTCAATCTCACCTTTTTCCATTCAGTTTCACAAGTATTTCAACAATTGAATTGACCTAAGAAAAATCAAACCTACATCTAGGCTCATATTCCAATAGGACTAGTCCAGAATGCAATAAAGCTCCTGGGAATCATTAAAAACTGCAAAAAAATTTCCCTCCCAGCCAATGTGGTATCTCATTCACCACTGTTAGAACTATTATGTTTTGTATGAAGTCTTGTTACTCTAAAAACTAAAGGGTATTATTGTGATTATGCCATGGTTAACCTAATATAAATATGTGGTGAAAAAGCTTGTGATCAGCAGACAATAAAAAAAGGAACCTCTTTCACATCCTCTTTGTTTCCTCTCATCTCCACTCTTTTTGACTTTACAATTCCACACTTACAACTACACTTGGTATGATAAAGGTAAATGTTTACTTATCAAGAAAAAAAATTAGACTTGTAACAGAGAAGCCGATCCACCCACTAGTAAAAGCCATCAGGATCTGAAGGTCATCGTTGGTTGACAAAGGCGCGATGATGTTAGCATTTAACGATCACAGGGTTTGAGTTGCTGGAGTCTGCTAATTATGGTGATTTTTTTCCCTGAAACTTCAATTTTTTTTTGGTGTGTAAATCTGGACCTATTTAGAAGTATACATTCTATGGTTTTTTTCATAGGTAAGAAGATATTTTATTGATATTGAAACAAGCATATCCCAAGTATACAGGAAGTATACAAGAGATTACACGTAGCTAGGAACTAGAAATGGATACAAGGAAATCATGAAAGTTGAGACCATTAAAATCTATAACAATGGCACACATATGTTCTAGGAACTGAGTTGTTCATCCTCTCAGTATATATATTTCTCTAAGTGGAAATATGTTCTTGATCTTCTATTTGAGACTAGACTCTTGGATACTCAACCTGCTGTACTCCTATTACCACCAATCAATAACCCGAATTAGCAACTATAAACCACTTCAAACATCACCCCCGTCCACTACCATAAAACCACCACCTTTTCTCAACCACCATCTTATTCGTCTGCCACTACAATTGCACAACTCCAAACCCACTATCAAATCAAAGCTTGTTGTTGACAATCACTAGACACTGCTAACCATTATAGTCTCATCTCACTCCACAAAAACTTTGAGGACATACTGAAAGCAAAAATAAAGCGTGTGCTTGTGCTTTACGAGGGCACTTTTCTCACTCTTCTTGCTTTCTTTTTTCGTTTGATCAGTTTTACCATCTTGCTCTTTCTACGTTATTATATTTCAATAATTTTTGTTATTATATATCAATCAGGTGCATGCTTGCGCTATACACCTAGGCTCTAGATGCATTTGTGCTCAAGTGCCCATAGAGCTTTCACCAACAATGGTGGCTCATCAAGAGAAAAAAGAGAGAAAAGAAAGAAAGAAGAGAAAACAAAGTAGTGCATTTGTGAATGACCTCAATGGATCGTATTCTGGGTGTTCTGGAGACGACTTTAAGACATAAAGACCATGAATATTTGTTGCAACTTGGTTTATAATCTCGTGCAACTCTTCAGAAGGAGCGTCTACGCCATAAGCAGCAGCAACCACCATTCTAGCATCTGCCTTTGGAAGAGTAGACAAAGAAATCGCCAATTGACGCAGACCTTGACATATCAGCTGGAAGCTGCAAAGCAAATGATGACGCTATCATTCTACCATCCTTTTGTTTTTAATAAGTATTATTACTCTAGTATTTACTATTGAATCATGATTGCAAAGAAATTTAATAATTTTTACACCATGATCGAAAGAACTAAAAAACTAAAATTGCATATGGTGCAAAATACTAAAAATATCAACAATAAAAAATGGTAAGATTCACATAACTTACATGGCCTCAAACATCACAATAATTACATTTACAGTAGTTGAGAGTAAATTCAAGTTGATGTTTCTTTTTATATAAGTAAATCATGTTAAAATTTTTAGAAACATTAATCAGAGTCAGGAAAACAATATACAAAGGACTCCAGCTTTTGCAAGTTTACCAGGCTCCTCAAAACCAGCATCTAACTCCAGTTTAAAACTACCAAAATTAGTTAACTACCACCACCACACAACCAAAGTATCTACAAGTGAAAGCACTAAAATGGCACAAGTAGGTTGAGCTGCCACCAAAACTGCTGTACTGTGCATCACTTTCCTGTCAGAGTAAAACACCACGGTAATTGAACTCAAGAAAAAAATCCAGGAACAAAAATGGTGCCCCAAAAATTACTTGATATCAAATTTGGCAAAGAGTTTCCAGAAGACTCGAATCCTTCAAATTAGCAATTGGTTCAACCCTAAAATTCTTGTAAGAGGACCTTACCAGTTACCACAGGTGTGTCTTGCCTTAAAATGGCTGTCACAAGGAGTCCCAGGTTTAAGAAAAGGTAACACCCCGCTTCCCAGGTTTAAGAATAAAATCACTTTTAGAAATTCTCGGGAGCTAGAGTGCTACTACTGAACCTGACTTAAAAATAATTTTTTTTTTTCCTAAAAGAAGAGCCAAGTACAAAAATTCCTTATAATAGAGTCGTTTTGTATTAAAATACTAAAATCATAAATGAGAGTGCGCGGAAGCATTTATTAAAATTTCTCAAAGCCCATGCCATAAAAATCATAACTTAAAATATTTGTACATGATCTAAGCCACTGTCACGCCTCCCTAGATTAAGTCTCGTCCTACAGCTCTACCTTCATAAATATTCTGACTTGGGGTGGTTTAAAAACATAAAAACAAACTAAAATGAGTCGATAACTCAGTAAGAAACTCATCATAACGTAAACATACTTAACATAAGGTTTTTATAAAATATTTCATGCTGAGAACTTAAAATCATGATTGTTCATACATATGCTATGACATGCATGACTTGTTTTGAATTATCTTACTTATCTGACTTATCATACTTATCTGGTTAGCCCACACACTTAATTCTGTGTGCAAAGTTGTGCACCGGCCACACATCCCGCGGCCGCAAGGGAAGCTGCTAATAGTATTCTAGCATACTATAGTGGACCACGCTTAGATCCGTGACTTGCACATCCACCCTTGAATCGCATTGGTACCATGCATCTGAATGACCATCTGGTTAACTGTTTTGAACTTATCTTATACTTAATCTTATGAAAGTTTGTGTCTTATGCAACGTGAGATACATGAGATGCATAATACATACTATAATATGTAGAATGAAACAAGATGAATGAAATGCTTCAAAATATCACGACAAGCACGGTACGTAAACACTGGCTTCCAAAGAATTGGCTTTAATAATAATATATATAACTAGTTAATCCAAATTTATGATCAAGCAACATACCTTTTAGTGTTGCTTCTTAAAACTTCCAACACAAAATCAATCACGATGCTGGACTGGCAGGTTTATGATTTTTTCCAAATAACACGCGGAAGAGAGATATTTATAGAGAGATTTGGGAGAGGGTGACGACCAGTTTGAGTTGGACTCAGTTAATACATGTAGTGAAACTAATCTGCTGAACACTCAGTCGTGATCATCTAAGAAGAGAGTTCGAATTTAAAAAATGATCTAGTAGTTCATTCAATATAGGATTAGCAGTGACTGAGACTGCATAGGGAACTTCAATCAATGATGATTTTAAATAAATATTAAATATTAAATGAGATTTAACCTAGTTATTGAGCCTAATTAAAACTCCTAATCAATTTCAATAATTTATCCCTCGTAGGCTTATCCAATATGGCCTATTAAATATAATTTTGGCCCAACAAAAATTATCAATATTCCAACCTTAGAATTATTGGGTCGGGTCATTACAAACTCCCCTCCTTATAAAATTCCATCCTCGGAATTTGCTAGACCTTAAATAATTTACATACTTATCCGTCAACAATGGAATTGATTTAAAAGCCTAATAATAAATCCACCCAACAATTATCTTAACTCCAAATACAATAGTAACTAACGACCTCCACAAAAATACAACTCTCCACATGAAATAATAATAATAAAATTCCCAACCTAAAATAATAACCTCAATAAATCGTAACCTAAGATTCTCCAAAGTTCAGGTCCTAAATCTTACAACTCGTACTTAATGATAGAATCGCATTACCTATAGAATATAAGAGTACCACCAATCATCATAAAGTACTATACACCATACATAAATCTATGTCATAACTTCAAAAATCCTCTAAATTCATTCATAATTTCCTCAGATAAAACTCCAAAAAATTTAAGACTATTTCCTCATGTTGCACCATTAATCTTAAAAGCAAAACTTCCGGCTGAATCAACCAAACTCAAAAGCAACATCATAGTCTAGGTACATACAGCAGGGAAAAAATGACCTTTTGTTGGCCATTCAAAATTATGTTCAATATAACTGATACTAGGCAACAATTATGGAAATCTCAAGACATAAAGGCAGCTTATTGTTGAAAATAAAACTAGTGCCGACATTCGTACTGTAGTAAGTTGTGAATAAATGAAAGCTCCAAAAACTAACCTGCAAACCTTGTGAGTTTGAAAAACTTTTGTGAGGGCCTTTGGTAGAGCTTCTCGAGTTTCTTCAGACATGGTCTTCCTCCCACTGGATACTCCAATTGCATTTTTCATTAAGGTTCCAATAGGGTTTACAGTTTTCCCAGGTGTACCAGTTATTATAGGCTTTGGGTCAGCATTCCTTTCGCGCGGCCCTCTTTTCTTACCTCCAATATACTTCTTTAAGTTTTTCTCAATACTGTTCCAAACCTCTTTTTGTGCGTCAACAATTTTTGGGTAGCGTTTTATAAAAGAAGCATCAGCAAGCTCTTTAAATTTCCAACCAGTAAATTTGAATGAAGATCTTTTGACAGCAAAAGCATCCAGGAAGACTTCCATTTTTTTCCTAAGATTTGTTGGGATATTTGATAACAAATCTGATTCTGAAATTGTTGAATTCTCGCTAAATAAAAGAAGTAAGTAATCCCTAACTAAGGATGATTCACCATCTTCCAGAAGTAGCAATGAACTTTTTGGAGCCCAAAGACCTTGGACTAGTAAAGCATGCTTCTGAAGGACTTGCAAAAATTCTTCATCGCAGCAATCTAAAGCAAAGTGTTTCAGAAAGCTGAATCGGTGAACTGGAGGTCCCTGCTAAGAAAAGATCCTTAATTATCATAAGGAAAAATAAATATAAATATTTAAAAATAGCACTGCAAGTAAACTCATCCATGCTTCACATATAGAATGTGTGGAACTGTAGAAAAAAGCAGTAAAAAATGACACGTCTGTAGTTAGAAAGGAATGCAGATAAAGAAAGATATAACCAGAAGTTCACGTTAATGGAGCCTTGCTAGACACACAATGTAACTTAAGCAGTGTGAAGATCGGAAACAGAATTCACCCAAAGAGGTGGTGAATTGCTCTGGAAACTCAATACTTCTGACCAAGACAAACTGCAAACTCCTTTTATAGCATGCTTCTTCCATTTTGTTCTTTTTGAAAAAAAAAAAAAAGCAGGAGGTTTGAACACCAACTTTATTTCATTATAATACATAAAAAAAACAGACAACAAATACTTGCAATCTAAATGAATAGACACTCGACCTTACAATAACATCAAAGTCAGTGCTCTTGCACTCACAAGCTACGAAGTTATACCCTAGGTTCAAACCATAGACCCCACAATGAGTAAAAAAGCAAAAAGCCTTCCACCAATGACAAGACGACAATTAAAAGTGAACAAGGGCATGATGCCTGACATAAGAGCATGAATTGTACCAGAAAGATCACATGATCTTATATACCGGTTGATATTATAGACCAGCTGATATGCAAGCTTAAATTTTGTTGTATACGCATTTATTGAATAAAGAATGAACTCAAAAAGAAATGTGTGCAGTAAATTAAAGTTAGTTGAAAAGATGGAAGATAAGTGGATTCAACATTTATTTCGTAAACCAACCAACTGGAAATTTCCAAGCCCACACACATACATTAAGTGTTCTTGTATACACAAATGCAATATACAGGCACCACAGAATTTTTTCAAGTGACCGTATCATTGCAAAATCATGCACGTAATGTTATGTTAAGCTGCAACAAACCTCACACAGCAGTTTCTTAATACGTTCTTCCAAAGGCAGTGAGAGCATAAACCTGAAACATTATCCATTAACATTTGTGAAATTCTATGGGGAAAAAATATTAAACTTCAACAAGAAAAACGGTTACTGTAAGTGCTGCTGTTTCCATTGGCATAGCAAAACAATAAACACATCTAACAAAACATATACAAAAATTTATATAAAACCAAGTTAATAAGTAAATAAATCAATTAAATAATTTATGTATTATAGTTATGAACAGTGGGGCACAGCACATACAAAGAGAGACATCTGAATAACAAACATTAGGCAGCTTAACATACTTGATATAAAGGAAATTGAAAATAGACTAACCTGATTTTTCCCCTCTAAAATTGATCCCTAAATTTTTATTTTGACAATTAGTTGCCTTAAGTCTTGACGGGGATGTTCCACTTTTACAGTTTTACACATCAGATCACTAAGATGCTCACACATGTCCAAGAAAAGCAGGGGAGAGAGAGAGAGAGAGAGAGAGAGAGAGAGAGAGAGAGAGATCTTTATAATTGATTCTTGGCCAATAGATTGGCTAGAAGATCTATTGGCTGAAATAAGATACTTCCACAATGGAAGCAAAGTTTTGCAAAATCAATGGACCTCAACAGGAAATGACTCCCAATGCCATCCGGGACCTTCCCAGAAAATTGATTCTTGCTCAAGCAAAGGGCTCTCTATCTACTCAAACCACCATCCCCTTTAGAATCTTTCCTTGAGAATTGATTTTCAACCAATAGATTTGCTGGACACCACTTAAACTCGATCTAAATCTTATTCCTAGCAATATTGAAGAGTAAAGCTGGATAGAAGAGTGCCTGAGGCCCCAACTTTGATTGAAACCTGTTGCTTCCGAATCAACACCACTATTGTTGCTGAAATTACCATCGTCACCAAATGAATTTTTTCTTCTCACCTTCCACCTCCCCTCCCATCAACTCCACAATATGCATAGCTTCTATTCAAACCTAGCTAACACACAATTAATCAAAGCAATACCCAATTTTAAAACAAAATCTTAATTACCAAAGCATATATACACACAATTTACTATTTTTTAAAATACACTCCATAACACTCATTTAAAAAAAAATACTTTAAAAACTTCTTAAACAAGGTAATAGAGAAAATATAGAATTTCTACAACAAATAAGAGATTGGAGGATCAAGGAGGTATATAAAAAAATATGACACCTGAAATTTCTAAGAGAGATTGTCAGCATATTTTGCAAAAGGAGAGAGAAAGAGGAAAGACAATAGAGGCATGATCAGAGATGATGGGAGTTGAATACGGATTGGATTTTTTTTAGGGGTTTCGGAAACAACTCTTTGAAAATGGCATCTAAAAAGGCCTTGCCAAGGAAGCTAGGTGCCCATATGGTCGAAGCTACAAGATAGAGGAAAACTAGGACAAGATTATCCATGGAGGATTATTCATTTGCAAAAGATGCAAATTCTTTTTGCTTTGTTTTTCGATTTTTCTATTATTTTTTGTTTTTCCTCTCTCTCTCTCTCTCTCTCAGACTTTTTTTTTTTTTTTTTTTTGCTTTTTTTGGACATGTGCAAGTATCTTAACTATTATGGTAGAAGGCAAAACTCAAACCAGTTATTGTCAAAAGTAGTAATTGCTGGTTCGATTTGGTAGAACGGCAACACTACTCAAGCTAACCAGCCAATTTCTTTTCTTGATAAGTAAATGAGGTTAGAAACGTAGATGGCAAACTTAAGTACACATGAAGTATACAAGAGACAGCACTAGAATTTTGGACCGGACCCATTTTTTTTGGTACACCAAAAGTCTTGGCCGGACCGCTTTGGTTCATCGGTCTTGTCAGGGTGTTCTGGTCTAGGTCCTTTTCTTTTTTTTCCCCCCAAGTTTTTGACAAACTTTATATAAAATGAAAAAAATAATTAAGTGAATTATTGAATTTAAGTTGCTGAACTATATACTTAACTAATTAAGGAGTGGTTTAGATTCAGAGATGAGTTGAGATGGTTTGTGAATAGTAGAATAAAAGTTGAATTATTTATTATATTTTGTATAATATAATAAATATTTTATATAATCTAAGCATAAATAATTAGGCTCGAAGAAAATTACATAATTACTTATAATTAGTTAGAAGAAAATCATATAATTACTTGTTTTCAATTAATATTACTTTAAAAAATTATAAAATATCATATAAAATATTATTTAAAAATATATATATAGTAAATTCGGTTCGTCCGAGGTGAAAAAACCCCACCCTGTGACCGGACTGAAAACTAAAATTTTCTACTTTCTTGTAGGCCTGCTAGGCAAACCCCTGCATCCAGCCTGCCCATCAGTCCAGTCCGGTCCGGTCCAGGGTCCATTTTCCTGCACTGGACCAAACCGATCACCGCTAGTGAACCAAATCGAACTGGTAGCTATCGGTCCGGTCCGGTCCAATTATTTTGTTTCATCTTTTTTTTTTTTAAATAAATTAATAAAAAAATTATTTAAATTACTAAAATTAAAATAAAGTGAATTATTAATGTGGATTATTTAACTAACTCATTAAAAAAAAAATTTCACTATAATTATATTTATGATGTTGATAGTTATTATTTACTAACTTAGACTTTACTCTTTAGTATACATAATTATTAGTAATGTCCTACATTTTATATATGGTTCATGAATATCAAATAATTTCATTGTACATAAATTATTCATGCTTGCTTGCAACTTAGGTATTTAAAAAAAAAATTAAACGCTTAGTATTACTATAATTAAGTGTAAACAATAGAGTGTATGAATGTATCTACAAATACTGACATAAATTTTCATATGATTAATGATATATTATTAATTGATAGCATATATTATTTGACATTTTATATGGTCAATGATAATAGATTAGATGAAAATTATATAATTAACTAATACAATTATTATATAAAATAATATATTATATATAAAAAAATACTTTAAAAAAAATAAATATAGTTCGGTCGGTTTTGGTCCAGTCCAAAAATCAAAGACCTTGGGACCAGACCGAAACCCATTCGGTCCACCATCTGTGGGACCGAAACGGACCACTTACAATTTTGGTCCAATCCAGTTGGATTTTCCAGTCCCTTCTTCACCCCTAATAATAATAATAATATAAAAAAACCCTAACTATAAATCTACTCTCTCTCTCTCTCTCTCTCTCTCTCTCACTCTCTCATTCCCACTCGCCGGCCTCCATTCCTCCTCTTCTCCCCCTTTCTTTCACACCTCAGTGGCCGTCACCATCCTCTCTTCTCTTCTTTCTCTTCTCCTCCCTCTTCCCTTCTTTTTCTCCCCCTCTAAGCCGACTTCTCTCCATTGTCATGGCTAACGGACAAGCCGCAGTCTTTGATTGTAAGACCATAGCTTGGCCATGGTCTCTACTGCCCAGCACACCGCGGTCGTCGCTGTGGATATGTAAGTTAAAGACCTACGGCTGCGACTGTGGGTATGCAAGTTTTATGACCCACAACTGTGACCATGGGCCATAAAGATCTGCCCACAAATCTCTAAAGATCTATGCACATATCTTTATGACACATGATCACTGTCGTGGGTTTGTGCACAAATCGATTACAACTTAATTTGGTTTATTTGTTTGGTCTAATATGTAACTTTGTAAATTTGTTTTTGTTGAATTTGTGAGATTTTTCTAATTATATGTGATTTTGTGGATTTTTTTTGTGAAAAATGTGGTGTTGGACGGGATGGCCAGACTGTGGTGGCGCCAATCCGCCCCTTGGCATCTAATAGGGGCACCCGCCTAGGGGATGTGGTGACAGCAAATTATGACCGGCAATAACAGAATTTTCGGAGTGTATTTTTTACTTGGGTTTGATTAGGGGTGTACAGGAACCGACCAAACCGGCCGCAACCTACTGGAACCGACCGTCGGAGTCAGGAACCGGCCTGAACCGGTGAAGAACCGGCCGGCGTGCGGTAGATATTTGCTGAAACCGAAGTTTTCCGGTTCGGTATCGGTTCGACCCAGTGAAAAACCGATGAACCGGCCGACCGATTCTTATTTTTTTTTCATTTTATACCTATATAAGAAACGACACCGTTTCATTTAAATGAGTGAAACGACGTCGTTTTAATCCACCTAGTTGAAAAAAAAATAAAGCAAACGGCGCCGTTTCATGATTAGGTTAAGATCCCCCTTCCCCTTTCTCGTTCTCATCTTTCTGCGCCGCTCGTTCTGCGTCTCAGCTCTCTCTCTCAGATTCTCTCGTCTCCCTCTCAACTCCCTTTCTCTCCGATGCCGTCCCTCTCTCCCTCCATCCATTTGCGACGTTTCATCCATTTGCATTGTTTCAAGCTTCCATCTCCAATTCGTTGAGGTTTGTTGATGGGGACCACGGTTCTTTTATTTTTCTCAGAGAGGGTACCGATATTGTTGTGATAATGTGATATTTGTTGTGAATCATTTGATATTTGTTGTATATATTGTAATTTTGTGAATTTGTGATGATGGAGTTCGAGTTTACATGTAAATTTGCTCAAACCGAAGTTTTCCGGTTCGGTTTTTGTGTTTCTCATTCCTCTCTCTCTCTCTTCACTCCGCCGACAACACCGACCAACCGACCGGTAGAAAACCGAGACCGACGTCGACGGTTTTCTTCCTCTTCACCGGCCGGTTTCGGTCGAGATATTGAGAATTTTCAGTGTATCGGTGCGGTCTCGGTTTCGACTCTAAACCGAACCGATAGGTCGGTTTTTCACCCCTAGGTTTGATGGCTATTCCTCTCATGGGTGGTGCTTATTTGTGGTCCAATATTCATACTTGGTCTAGATTGAACAGATTTTTAGTATCATTAGAGTGGGAAACTCATTATCTAGAGCTGTGTCAAAAGAGGCTACCTTGTCTATGTTCATATCATTTCTCATTATTACTAGATTGTGGAGGTATTAAAAGAGGGCGTCGATATTTTAAGTTCGAAAATATGCGGCTGAAAACTAAAGTTTTTGTGGAAAGGGTTAGGCAATGGTGGGATTCTTATCAAATTAATGGCACCCCTAGCTTCATTTTTGCAGGAAAATTGAAAGCTCTAAAAAATTATTTAAAACTATAGAACACTCAATCCTTTGGTGATGTAGGAGACTAGTTCATGCTAAAGGAACTTCAGGCGGTAGAGAGGACACAAGAGAGGCGGGCTCTTGCCATGGAGGAAGCATCTCGGAAGGTTGAGTTAAAGGCAAACTTAGAAAGGGTTGTGTTATTGGAAGAGATCTCTTGGCGTAAAAAATCAAGAGTTTTATGGTTGAAAGAAGGAGACCACAACACAAAGTTCTCACAGAGTGGTCAACTCCCATAGGAGAACTAACACCATTGAGATGCTGAAAATAGACGGAGTGGACTGTATGGAGGCTCCTATGATTAGGGAGCAAGTTGTGGGATTTTTTGAACACTTACTTTCTGAACAAGTGGGATTGAGGCTCCTGTGACTAGCCTTTGAGTACATTGATCCACAGCAGGTTTCGTGGCTGGAGCAGCCCTTTGAGGAGTTAGAGGTCCACAGCATGGTAAAAAGAATGGTTAAAGATAAAGCACCTGGCCCGGACAGCTTTTCCATGGGATTTTTTCAAACTTATTGGGATATGGTGAGGGCAGATTTAATGAAAGTGTTCCACATTTATAGCACTCGTTCTTAAAAAAGATTGGGGCCTCGGAGGTGAAGGATTACCAGCAGTGTGAATGGGATATATAAGACTATTTCTAAGGTGTTTGCCAATCGCCTAAGAGATGTTTTGGGAAGGATCATTATAAAACCCCAAAATGCTTTTGTTAAAGATAGGCAAATTCTGAATTCAGTCCTCATTGCTAATGAATGCCTAGACAGTAGGCTATAATCTGGCCAGCTGTGAATCCTATGCAAGTTAGATATGGAGAAGGTGTATGATCATGTTAATTGGCAGTTCTTACTCTGTGCTTGGGAGTTGCAGTTTTGGAGAGAAATGGTGCTCGTGGATTAGATGGTGTATTTCAACGGTGAGGTTTTCAATATTAGTGAATGGTAGCCTTAATGGTTTCTTTAACAACTCTTGAGGTCTAAGATAAGGAGATCCCTTGTCCCCACTCCTATTTGTTCTTGTCATGGAAGCACTTAGCAAGATGATTCTAGTCTTGGTGAACAATGACTTTATCGAGGGATTCTCGATGGGTAATCCTAATAGGGGCACTATTAACCTATCTCATTTATTGTTTGTAGATGATACATTGATTTTTTTGTGAGGTAGAGCAAAACCAAATTCGAACATTGAGGGCATTATTACTTTGTTTTGAAGCAGCATCCGGGTTGAAAGTGAACTTTGATAAATCAGAATTGGTGCCAGTGGGCAATGTTCATAACATCTGGCAACTGGCAAGTATCCTTGGATGTAAGGTTTCCTCCTCTCTTCCCATGAATTACCTTTGTCTTCCTTTAAGGGCAGCTGCAAGATCTATATCGATTTAGGATATAGTTGTGGAGAAGATTGAACGCAGATTGGAAACACATGCATACTAGACTGGTTGTGATACCCCATATGATATGGATAAGAGTAGGTGGTGTATGGGATCCCACATTACTTGGGAAGGAGAAGTTCTTGCTCTTTATAAGGTTCTAATGGGGCTTCAATTGTATCGTTGACTAGTCATTTTGGAGTATACGCCATTTGGTTTGACTCTTCTATTAGGGTGTTACAAATAGTATTAGAGTCTATCCCAACAAAAAATGTGGGACTTGAGCCATGCCACCTACAATGGATAGGCTCAACGAGGATATCGGGAATTTAATGGGGGTAGATTGTGATACCCCATATGATATGGATAAGGGTAAATGGTATATGAGATCTCACATTGCTTGGGAAAGAGAAGTTCTTGCTCTTTATAAGGTTTCAATAGGACTCCAATTGTATCATTGACTAATCCTTTTGGAGTATAGGCCATTTGGTTTGGACTTTCCATTAGGGCGTTACACTGGTGTTGGAATTTGAAAACACATTCATACTAGACTAGTGTTGGGCGATGGATCTAGAATAAAATTTTGGACCGACCTGTGGTGTGGAGATCAAGCCCTAAAGGATTCATTCCCATCATTTTTTAGGATTGCAGGTGAGAAAGATGCCTTAGTGGCTAATTGCATGGAGTTATCTAGGGACCTAGTCCAATGGAATGTGAATTTCACTAAAGCGACCCAAGATTGGGAAGTTGGTAGCATTGAAAATAATCTACGGAGACGTAAGGTGATCATAGTAGAATGGTGCTGTATGGAATGAAGTGTTTAATAGAATGGAGTTAGCTTGGGTTATGTCTGCCACAGTGACAGAGCTCGTGGCTAGTTGGATAAATCTACAAGGTCTCCCACAAATCTCAGCGGTGTGGAAAATGGTCCCGATTTGTATCATGTGGTGCCTACGGAAGGAGCGAAATGACCGGACATTTGAAGACAAGGAGCGCTCACTAGAAGAACTTAGATTATTTTTTGTTAGCACTCTCTTTCTTTGGGCCACAGCTGTAGATTTTTGTGGCCTCACAATTCATGTTTCTTGTTTCTATTTCCTCTCTCTAAATAGGTGTGATCTTTTGTATATCATCTTGTGTACTCTGGGCTATGCCTATTCATATCAATATAATCGTTTACTTATAAAAAATAAAATAAAAAATACCCCAACGCCAAACGACCCATTTATTACAACATTTGAACTCCACCCTCCCCATTGACCTATCTTATAACCTATAAATTTCTCATAATAAAATGATTATATGCAATTTCTGATACAACTCGAACAAGTTTCAGTATTAGTTTGCTATCTTCATAAAAAAATGACGCTTACTGAAGAATGACTCACAACAATCAAGAATTTCACCATGTTCCTTGACTATAACCTCCATGACTGTCCATTGAAAAAATAGCAACAGTGAGCGTAGAATTGAGTATATATAACTTACCTCTCCAATAAAGCACTAAACATAAAAACTTGCACAATCTACCTTAATCTTGCATCTAAATTCTAACAGTGACGTCTATCTGTCAATAAGAGAAGATGGCAGCTTCAGATTTCCATGGCCTAGATAGTCGGCCAATTACCAACCTCATCAACTATGGCACAAACAGACCAACATTTGGTTTTCTCATGATATTCAATACAAATCCAAAATGTCCTGAGATTCAACAATTGTCTGAGCCCCTTGCTCCATCTCCTCAAGTCAACAAAGAATAGACTCCACTCATTATCTTCATTAGTGTACTAGTCATGTAAATGGTCCTAAAGTATTTTATATAAGCCAGATTGCAAAGTGGTGCAGAATAGTTGAGTGGAATTACAATACCCCCAGCCAGTTAAAATCTTTTCATTGATTCATTCTCAACCTCAAGATGAGGTTTGTGATCACAAGAGAATCGTATGACAGACACTTCCTAGATATCACATAAGCTCCGAAACTTTGTGCACACAACTAAAGTCACCCATACAGTAACCTTCCTATTGTTTCCTACAAATGCAGATCTCTCTCTACTATCTTCCTCCAATGTTATTTGTACATTCTTTGCCCTTATACAAGTGTATATCTCTCTCTAGTATCATTCATCCTTAGTCCTTTAATAGACAGAGGCAATCTGACCTTCCATCTTATAACCAAACCTTACCTTGATGAATTTGTAGCTCACAGATTAGGCCTATGTTGCACATGGATGGCATGAGCCATAATTTGAAGCTAGGGTAGCTAAGCAACCAACTCATTTCGGTGACAAGGGACATAATTTGGGAAGGCGTGGAAAAGAAAATGTTCAGAAGTGAAGAAGATGAAGAGTCAAAATGTACATTTTATTTCACTATCTTGTTGAGAGTAATTTTGCCAATTTATACAAATTCAGAGATGACTACGACGATATTCTTCATCTTAAATTCCAGTCTTTCACAGATAGGGCAACATAACAACAAAGCTTCAAATTGTGATTCGAATTGCACATCCAATGTATTAACTAATTTAGAAGCAGTTACATCTAAAAGATGCAACTAAAGGGAAATGGAAAATTTCACAGAGAAGAATGAGGTGAAGTCAGATTATTTAATTTGACCCTATCCTAGTTTCTTCCTTAAATACTTGCATGAATATAAAGATCACACAACAAGCCACCAAACCATTCATCACACAACATATTATTACATTTTCCAGAATTAACTAATACCTACCTTAATATAAACCCAACAAATTAAAACTTTGAAGATAAATACTAACATCACTGCAGCATATAGCAAACCATCCAAAAGGAACGGACAAATCAAATTAAGATACATACACCTAGATTTCCTCAACATGAGCGAGAAGTAACTAGGTTTTTTTATAACTAAGAAACTAGATGACGAGGATAACTATACCTTTTTGAAGTAGTTTTCGGTTTAATGTTGTTGTTAGATGCCCCGGGACACAAGGAATCAACATAATCATGCCTTCAAACAGAAATTATAATATAACATAAGATGATTAGCATAACTGCTTTCAATAGAGTGAGTGTAAAATATTGGCGAGAATTTTTGATAAGTAATTATGACAGAGATAATATTATCACAATTTAGTTAGCTCAGCTAGTGAAATCTCTTGTACTTTTACAAACAGATCTGGTAGACCCACCAACACCTAGGAAAGAGTGTTTAAGGGTTGAAGAGAAAAAGAGGTTACCTCACATTGTGCCCATGAGCTCAGTGAGCCTCTCAGGGACCAAAAACATAAAATAACATAGATGACATGTATCACTAAGAAAGTAAAAGCCATACGGATTCATTGTAAATTGTATAGGAGAGCTATTTTGTTCCACCATTCTTTGTAAATATCTGGCAGAGAAATCACTCTTTGAGCCATGGTACTTGAGAGGAACCCAAGGCTGGAAAAGAAAAGAAAAGAAGAAAATTTTCAGGTGATGACCCCAGGTAATGCTCAGTTTGCACTATACATGAAAATAGAAGAGTGAACGAACTCCAATAATGCAGGCAGCTCTTCGACCATAAAAATATGAAGAGAAAGATGACTAGTTCCTGCAATATCCTACAATGGACTAAATAAAGCAAACAGATACAGTCAAATAAAATAAATTGAATTTTGCTGCTTGGTGGTTGCCACGACACTTGGTGGTTGCCACGACACTTGGTAGCCGAGTCCAATATAAAACATATGATTGTCACGGTTCCATATACAGAAATATGCGAGTCAAAATAACAAATCAATCAGAAAAACACTTGCTTCTGATTAACATGCTATCATCACAAGATTAATTCAATGGAATTAGAAAGAAACTGAATAAGCAAAATTCAGCAGGAAAAACTTCTATGTACATGGCAAACAAACAACTTGAAAGGTCAAAGCATACAATCTGACAAAAATTTAAGCCATCGAAACTAAAACATGAACTCTTCCATGTCTTTAGATTGACCAAGTGTGGGTTCAAAGCTATATATATATATATATATATTTTTTTTTTATAAGTAAAATAAGTATTTATTAAACCACCAACTGTCAATTACAAAGATAGAAAAGCCCTAATTATGTAGGAGCATTAGAAAAAGAAGCAATGAAGGTCCATGCCATTAAAATCCATAGCAATGGCTCAAGTACAAAGAGTCCTAAAAAATAACAGTTTTAGCTCCGCCAAAGATCTCTCTGTCTTCAAAAGTCCTCTCATTGCGCTCCTGCCATAAACACCACATAATACAGATAGGGATCATCTTCCAAACCGCTCTAATCTATCTCACACCTCGAATTGAGGTCCAGCAAGCCAATACATCCAAAACGGTTTCCGGCATAACCCATGCTAAGTCCATTCTTTTAAACACCTCATCCCAAAGAGTCATGGCTACCTCGCATAGCTATATATATACTGATACTTTTGTATTTAACTAGTCATCTTTTTTCTTATAAGTAAATATAGAAGACAATAAATATTTAACCAGTCAACTAGTGAAAACATTATCTAAGAAAGCATCTAGAGTTACACACACAGTTTCTTTTTAATGAAGGGTGAAAAAATAGGCAACAATGACACTCTAGATTTTTTGTAAAAAAACAAAAGCCCTGGTGTGAGGGAAGAGGGAAGGAAAAACAATTAGCAACTAATTAGTCTTCATTCTAAGCCAAAAAAAAATACTACCAAATATCAACTGTTATATCCCAAGGTCAACTATCATACCTCTTCATAATTGGTTTTCTCCTCAGTTGAAGACTCTATCCGCTTGTTCTGAATTAAAAAAAAAAAAAGTGATAAATGAATAGGCAAGAATTAAAATCTGGGCAGAGGGGGCATATAAGCATAAATACAACTCGGTATGCAATAACATTCTATTCAAGAAATGGAGTCCACACCACCAAAAAAGGTTACTAGAACAGCTAGTGAGCAATAAAATATATTAAAGCATTCATAATTACTGCTATTCCGGATCTCTTATCAGCTACTGTGGGTTAAAATAACTAGAAGAACCATAAAAGCAGAAGTCGTGTCAGCGTATACACTAGATACAAAAACTAGGATATACTTCAGTCACTACCATGAGCACAATCAAATCCATGCACTCAGGTTTTTCTGCAATAGGTGCCCACAGTTCTTGTAACATACGGGTCCTAAAGTAGTGTTTAGAGTTATTACTTTATTAATATTTTATTATTACTATTATTATTATTATCAGTATAATATTATTAGTTTAGTAAATATTTTTATCAGATCAGTTTTGAAATAGCAATTTCATTTGAGTGGGATTCTTCCACTCTATACGCCCCTTTTATCCCTATGTTTGATTTCAATTCCTAGTTTGAATACTTTCCTAATCGGTAACCAACACTCACCTCAAAACCCTCCCATAAAATCCTCTCTTTTCCTCTCCATCAAACCCACGATATCTTGCAGCCAAAACCCTCAGCAACATCAAATTTCTCCTACACTTCAAACCAGAACTACACAGCAAAAGAATCGAGAAACCACTTTCACGGAAGCCACTGTAGCACTCCTTCTTCATACCAAGTCAGCCACCTTGTCGGAATCACCCAGAGGACACCGTCGGTAAGTCCTCTTCTCTCCTCCGTTGAGTTCCTCTCTCTCTCTGTGCTGTGAGTAAAAAGTTCTATCCATTTTGCTTCTACTCCACCATCGACCACCACAGAGGAAGTCGGAACACCTCTCAGTCGCCTCAGAAAATGCCGGCCGGTCTCCTCCGGTTGAACTCGCACCTTCCCAGTAAGCCCACGCGGGAATCCCTCCATTCTTTTACTTCCATCGTGATTCTCATTCTAACAGACCACAGTTTATTTCCCTCTATCCCGCAATTACAATTTCCTCCTCCCTCTCAGAAGCCTATGCTTCCATCGACCTGGACTCACCCACCATTGTCATCGCCTTGCCCTTCTCTCTTGGTGAGTGTCGCACGGTCTCTTCCCTCTCTCACGAGCTCTCTGTTTCTCAGCCCTTTTTGTTTTCCAGAGAGTTCTTGCCCTTTTGAAATTAAAATGGCCCTAAGCCCATTCGGCTAAGTGCCTTCTTAAGATATAAGTGTGCTAGGCTTAGTTTTTAACTGGACTCGTGTTTAAATTGAGTTGGGCTTGATTTTATTATATTTCAGAAACTATCATAATAGTTTAAGTGGATTGATTTCATGTGGGCTTGATGTTTAAATGAGGCCGATTGTATTTTACAAGAAGCCACTATGCTATACTTTATATGGGCTTGGTTTAATTGAATAAATATATAACCCATGAACTTATTTTTTCAAAAAATGTTTTAAGGGATTGAAACTTATATAGCTAGGTATTAAATTATGGTTAGCCTAATGTATTATTAAGGCCCTGTTTGGATGTTGAGCTGAGTTGAGATGGGTTGAGTTCTTTATGAATAATAGTGAGTTGAATGGTGGAGTGAGTTTTGTGGAGCCCACCTAAGATGAGTTTAGATGTTAAGATAAGTTTAAATGTACTTTATATGAGGTGAATGTGCAAGCCACAGACTTAAGCGTGGTCCACCACATGGAAGTTATGATGTTTTGAGGTGACACGGACCCAAGCGTGTTCCACCACAGATTATTGCCACGGACCAAGTGTGGTTCACCCTATTTTAAGTGATAACATGGACCCAAGCGTGTATCACTACATGATATGATAAGTTATATGGTGTCACGGACCCAATCGTGGTTCACCCTATTTTAAGTGATAACATGGACCTAAGTGTGGTTCACCTCATGTTACAATATGTATACACAGTCAGACAATCGGAACGATGCACACATGCAATGATGGCCACTAAATAAGTGAAATACAAGATGAACAAGTCATATAGGATTGATAGGAAATGCATGGAGTCAGTCGCCCATGCATCACGTTACATGAAATTCCATGATTTTGTTAATTCCGCATATGTTACGATACATTAAAGTTTTCTAAATTAAGTCTAATGTTAAGCTAAGTTAAGTTTACATTATGATGTGCTATTACGGAGTCTTAGACTCATTCTTTCTGTTTTTATGTTTTAATGTCCCAGATGTTGATGGCGTGGACACAGAGCTGGAGGGCTAGGAGTATATTAGTTTCAGAGACTTAGACCGGAACAAGTGTTATTTCCACAAGAATCTAGTTTATGATTAAAATATTTGAACATGTGATTACCACATAGACCTAGTTTATGCCTTTTTCATTATGTTTCAGCTTTATGTTATGAAAGACTATTATGCTAAGTTAGTTTGATGATTCAATAAATGAGGTATTTTCAGAACTTCGAATCTCTTTACCGGGCATTATGTTATGAATGTAGGTAAAATTCCTGACCCACGGGAAGGGGTGTTACAGTTCTGTAGCATAGAGTCAAGAACAAAAATCACCTGCTTCTTAGATGGACTAACAGATCTTCCTTCAGCAGATTCTTCCAATTTAACTGTAACTTCTCCATCCCCTGCAACATTGTTCTTCCTTTTTGAGCCACCAGACCTCAGATGTTCCAATGATGGTCGGAGCTGCACAACTGTATGAATTATATTCAGGTGCAACTGCACAACAAAAAAAGAAGTCAAACCATCTTTAAATGGTCAATAGAATTGATTACGACCTTGAGAGATAGGAAAAGAGAGGATAGAGCCAATCATGGGGGAAAAGAGTTGAGAGGGAATGATACAGATTTTCTCAAACGTTGCATCTGTTATCTCTAAATAAAGCAAACACACATTAAAACAGGCAGGAATATTAATCTACCAACGAAAGTTAGAAACTCTTTTTCATCAAATGGTTTCTTTGAAATTGCATACAACTTTTAACTGAGATATCATCCCCATGCTAGAAATTAAAATCATGAAATGAAGTGCTGACGGACCTAAAAACATGAGTAACTGCCTTCTAAACAAGAATATCAATAAATGTGACATATTTCTCAAGACAATGAGCTACAATAATAGCAATAGGGAAGAGAGACAGGCAGCAAGTTGGCAAATTGGAGAGAGTACAATTAATTAGAGTGATCCAACCGCCCTTCCATAAATACAGCCGCTTCCATCCAACTAGCAAGAGATACTTTTTCTCAATAATATAATTCAAATGGATGTTGGCTTGAATGGAGCCACAAAGGGGATTAAATACTTCATAGGTAGAGAAGACACCATACATCCCAGGATACCTGGCCAATCCTCCAATCCCATCCACTACTCCAATTGGGACATTATTAATTTGGCCAAATTAATTTTCAGCTGGAAACATCTTCAAAACATAAGAACATTGTTAGTGGCAGAGGTGAAACAACAATAAACCCTAATTAACCTTATCATACGCCTTTTTCAAGATCCAATTTACATAACACACCTGGTGCCCCCAATCTGACTTTGCTATCAAGGAATTCAATGGAAATAAAGACTTGGTCTAAATCTGATGCCCCTTGATGAAAGCATTTTGTGTCCCACAAATAGCCTCATCCAGCATTGTTTTCAACCTATTGAGTCTACTGGCAAGGACTTCAGAAATAATTTGTATACACTGCCCACTAAACTGATAGGGCGGAAATTCCTAACATCCATATACTCGGCTATCTTAGGGACAAGAGTGATAAATGTAGCATTAAGGCTCTCCAAGTGTTGGTAAAAGTGCACTTAAGCACAAAGTGCTTTGCTTATCAAAAGCGAAGCACATTTACAAAACCACACTTTTTTTAAATGCGCTTTTTGGGGTTTTTGTGTGAGCTTAAAGCACAAAAAGGCACACTCCTGTAATTTAAAAAAAAAATAGTATAAAATATCATTTCAAGACCTACAAGATGATTTAAACAAACATTCTTAAGTATTTTGTTGATATTGAAGATCATTTAGGTACCATGGCACCACATGTTGTCATATGTGAAGTATATGCTATGAATTCCATATAATAGTCCAAGTTGGCATTCTAGATGGATTGATAATTGACTGTTTATGTCGAGCATAGAAGTCAATACTTATAATTATTGAGCTTTACACATTCTTATTCAACCATGTACTTTAATTTTAGGGAAATTTAGTCATAGAACCCCTCATGCTTTTGGCCATTTAAGATTCGCCTCGTGCCTTTTTTTTTTAGGATTAACTCCTTTAAAATTTTTGGATTAGATCCCTCCATCACATTTTTGGTCTATCTCAGTTCACAGATGACACATGTCACCCCGTGAACCTCCCACCTACCAAACTGTTTTTTCTTATTTTCAAAATTCAAAATTAAATTTAAAAAATAAGTTTTAATCATTTCTTTATTAAAAAATCAGAAAAAAATAGTGGCTTGTAGGAGGGGAGACCACCGGCAGCCACCCCATGATGGCCAAAGCATGGCCACCACATGGTGGTAGACCACACCAGAGTTGATTACGTAAGTAATTTATGTAATTAGTTAATTACTTGATTTTCATATTACATAAATATGTTCCATCCTGCTTTTCAAACCTTTTTTATTGTATTTTGTGGATCTTTTGGTATCATACATTAATTCTACAAATAAGCGCTTTACTTCAATCAGGCATGTGTTCGCTTTGCACTTTGTGCCTAGCGTTTGCGTTTGAGTGCACCTAGTGCTTTCACCAACAATAGGCTCTCCTCAATCTTGCCTAGTGCAGAGAACTCATGAAAGATATTTATTAAATGAAAGATAGTTATGAAATTTGCTATGCATACCTCCCAAGAAGACTTAAAGAGTGACAAAATAAATCCATCCAAACCCAAGGCCTTATCACCATTCAGTGCTTACGCCACCTCTAGTACTTTGGCTTCCTCAACACTGGTAGATTCAAAACCAATACCATCAAACTTAGGCCTCAAACTGAAGTTTTTAGAGTACATATTGGTATAGAACTGCTGAATATGTGGACTTCACTAGGGATGCCCAAGATTGGGAGTTGGAGGTTATTTCAGATTTCTATGCAGCTCTGTATTCCGTCAATATGACAGAGGGCACGATGGATAGGATGTTTTGGAGCCCTTCCAAAAAAAGATAAATTCATGGTCAGATCATTTCACAGAGTTTTATCAAACCCAGGCAGGCTCTCATTCCCATGGAAGAGCATCTGGTAGACCAAAGCTCATTCAAAAGCAGTTTTTTGTTTGGACAGCAACTTTGGACAAAATTATCACCATAGATAATCTAAGGAGATGTCGATTAATGGTATTGGACTGGTGTTACATGTGTAAGAAAGATGGTTTATCTATTGATCATTTGTTTCTACATCGCGAGGTGGCCAGGACCCTGTGGGCTGATTTTTTTACAGGACTTGGTTTATCATGGGTCATGCCCAGCAGATTTGTAGACTTTCTAGCATGTTGGAGAGGCCTTCGAGGAAATTCACAAGTCGCAACAATATGGAAAATGGTTCCTATATGTATGTGTTGGTGTATTTGACGGGAGCGAAATGATAAAAGCTTCGAAAACCAAGAGAGAACAATGGAAGAGCTGAAAGTTTTTTTCTTTAAAACAAGGCTATTGTTTGTAATGGACTCGATGTCCATGACCTTCTTCTTTCTACTGCAAATTATAGCTAGGTATTTCTCATGCATACTCTCTGTGTACGAGGACTTTGCCTATTATTATGAATAAAACTTCTTGATTACTTATAAAAAAATATATATATATATATATATGTCCACTAAATTATCTGACCTGCTTGGAAGTATTAAAACGCATGGCAGGTAACAAAGTTCCAAGTCCAGATTCTCTATGGCTTTTATTCAAACATGCTGGGAAGTGCTTGAAGAAGACATCATGGGGGTCTTCCATGAATTTCATGAAAATTGAAGGTTTAAAAAAAGCTTAAATGCAACTTTTATAGCACTCATACCAAAATAGCCTGGTGTTGTAAAGGTAAAAGATTACCGTCCCATTAGCTTGGTGAGCAGGTTGTACAAAATTCTCTCCAAAGTATTGGCGAATAGGTTGAGCAAGGTGTTGGAGAAGTTAATATCAAAGCCTCAAAATGCCTTTGTCAAAGGTAGGAAAATCCTCAACTCAGTACTTATTGCCAACGAATGTTTGGATAGTAGACTCAAGTCGAAAGAGTTGGGGCTTTTGTGCAAGCTGTATATGGAAAAAGCATATGATCATGTCAACTCGAGATTTTTACTTTAATGCTCGAGAGATGTGGCTTTGGTACAAATGGCGTACATGGATCCATCAGTGTATCTCTACAGCTTGTTTCTCTATATTGGTGAATGGCAAACCAAAAGACTTCTTTAAAAGCTCATGAGGATTGAGGCAAGGTGACCCCTCTTTTTTGTGATGGAAGCTTCAATAAGATGATTTCAGGTGTCGTGGAGAGTGAGTTCATATCTGGATTCTTAGTGGAGGAGGCAATTACTAGCTCACTCAACATCTCATCTATTATTCGCTGATCATACTTTAATATTTCGTGCGGCCATGATCAAATTTGAGCCTTGAGCGCTCTCCTACTATTATGCTTTGAAGATCAGGGTTGAAGGTGAATTTGGTCAAATCAGAAGAAGTGTTAGTCGGGGATGTTCCTAATGTGGAGAGAATGGCGTCCATTTTGGGATGCAAGATATCTCAGCTGCCCATGAAATATCTTGGCCTCCCATTGGGTGCTACGTTCAAATTGAAATCTATTTGGGATGATGTCCTAGAAAAAATGGAGATGAAATTAGCTAATTGAAAGAGGATGTATTTATCCAAAGGTGGTAGGGTGACCCTAATAAAATTACTCTTTCTAATTTGCCAACTTATTTCCTCTCATTATTTCTGCTCCCCACCAAAGTGGCTCACCGAATGGAGAAATTCCAACGTGATTTCTTATGTGGGTTGAGGAGGCGGCCGGGAGGGGGGGGGGGATAAATTTCGAGTTTAAATTCCACTTGGTCAAATGGGCCACAATTTGCTCTCTCATTACAGGATGTACGACTTCTTTGGGGAAGATTCTCACACTAGAGAACTTGAGGAAGTGTCGAATCATAGTCATGGACTGGTGTTGTACATGCAAGAAGAGTAGAGAGTCCATTGACCATCTACTACTTCATTGAAAGATTGTCATGACTTTGTGGAATGAAATCTTTGCTTAGTTGGGAGTCGAGACTAGATTGGGTGATGCCGAGAAGGGTAAGTGACCTCCAAGCTTCTTGAAGAGGCATTCGGGACAACTCTCAAATTGCATCAATATGGAAGATGGTCACAATATGCCTATGGTGGTGCATTTGGAGATAGAGGAATGAAAGAAGTTTTGAAGACTAAGAGCGGTCAATGGATGAGCTTAAAAACTTATTTTTCAATACTTTACGCCATTGGTTTATTGTAATTGATTTTCATGGCATGACCTCCATGAATTCCTTGAATCACTAAACTAGCATGCTTAAGCATTCCTCTTGTATATGTCCCGTATACTTGGGCTATTGCCTATTCTTTTGATCAATAAAAATTTGTTTACCAATCAAAAAAATTATCCTACTTCTAGCTACAAATCCCTCAAATTTAGTCTCCAACTCACCTCTAAAATGATGATTTCTCCAACTCATTAAAGTTCTAAGACCTTCTCAACCTCATTCTCGGTTATGGCACTATCTTCTTCAAGAACATCAAGCTCCCATAGCTCATCCATAAGGAGTTGTTTCTACTTCCCAACATGGTCAAACAGGCTCATTCCATTTCCTGAAATCTACCTTCAAAACATTCAATTTACAAGCCATATGGAAGCTAGAAGACCCATGGAAATCATATGACAACCACCAATGTTACAACTTCTAACAAATTCCTCGAATTTCACCCACACATTTTCGAACATGAACTACCATTTACTCCAAAAATAATCATCACAAACAAGAAATAAAAGAAATTAGTCTGAAAATAATCTAAGAGCCTCTTCAAAGTAACATCTGGGAACAGGGCTACCCAATTACGCAAAAGGTTTTTTTATCAATTATGGACCATGTCAGTGGATCTCAGTTGCTGAACCACATGAACTTACCTCCTACAAGAGGTATGTCGAGCATATATTAGCACTGTAGTTGATAATAGGAAATTTCACGACTAAACAATAAATTAAAAGCAAAAATTCACTAACTACAATGCCATTTACTAAACTCTTCTACGCGAGAGAGAGAGAGAGAGAGAGAGAGAGAGAGAGTACCTTATTACCTATCAGAACACCAATAGCATGGCCAGTTGTGTGAGGTACCTTCCACGATGACGACAAAGTCTAAAGGAAAACCAAGAAGTAAGAATTCAAGTTACATCATATACTGTTTCATGCATAGAACAAGTTAGAAAGAACGAAAGCAAGGTTACAATAAATCAAACCCCCAAACAAATGTGGTTTTCAAACAAATGAAATAAAAGAGTATAATAACCATGTATGAGATAAAATTGATATCACAACTTAGGGGCATACTAGCCACACTAGCCACATTTGCACCATACACCAAAAGGACTGGTTAAAGTTTCAGCAATAGCTCCCTAAGAATAGTTTATAGACTCTATTTTACCTAGTAAACATCTCATGTTGGGTTCATGCGATGCCTTCACAATTTCCCCTCTTAGTATAAGACAAAAACTTTTTATCAATAAATAAAAATTTTTTCATCATAAAAATAGGCAAAAGTCCAAGTACACAGGTCGTATACAAGAGCAACACCTAGGAGTGATGTTCTAGTGATACAAGAAACTAAACAAAATTCGTTGTATCACAATCAAGTTCCACAAGTAGTGGGCTAACAATACTGGAAAAAGTGAAGGGACAAGGACCACATCCCAATCAGTTTAAATTTGAGAGAGAAACATTGTTCTTAAAGTAGAAAACCATTTCCCAGATTGGATAAAAGTGCAAAACTACAGCATTGCTAAATGCAACCGGCGTGCGGAACCATTGTGTAATCATGAAGTCAGCATCTGTCAAAAATTAAAAAAAAAATTGAAAAGTCTACTGAAACCGATTGAAACTTGTTGTTTGAGTAAAAAATTCACCAAAAAAATAAATAACTCTCGGACTCCCATATGTTGTCCCACATGTCCCTCTCAAGAACGTACTTTCTCAGAGCACCTTTGGCCTCATCCAAAGTGTACATCACCTTCTCATCCATGGCTTCCATTGGTCCTCTCCATCCTGCTAGCATGCCTTCTGGCATCTCCTCCTAAGCATCATTTTCCATATCTTAAACCATCTTGTAAGTGCAGGTCCCAATTTTTTTTTTTTTAATGGGGTTTCTTCATTTGTTTTTTAGGGGTTTCTCCATTTCCTGGGTTTTTTTTTTTTTTTTTTTTGTAATGGGGTTTCTTCATTTCCTTGGTTTTTTCTTTTTTTTTTTAATGGGTTTTCTTCATTTTCTGATTCTTAATTTTGAACTAAGGTCATTGGTGCTCTTCTGTGGGAAGACGAAGGGAGCATTTCTTTGGGAGGTAGGGTAGAAAATTTACACTACATAAATATTAATAGACATTATCCTCTTGATTCACCTTGACAATTACAAAAGATTCCACCCAACAAAAAAAAAAAGGACCCAAAAAAACAGAGAAATAAAAGACTGGGGACAAGAACAAGGGAAGTGGTGGAGAAGGCGAAGACAGTGACTTTGGGTGTTCGTGTGGGTTCCGTGGGTCCGTGGGTTCATGGAGAACACGACGACTGCATGTGGAGAAGACGAAGATAGGGCTGCGGCGGCTTCGACTTCGTGGGGCGGCAACTTTTTGGAGGACGATAGGGCTTCGTGTGGATGTAGAAGACGAAGACAGAGTGAAGAGTAGCATTCGTGGGGATGGGGGGGAAATGGGAACGAAGACAGAGTGCAAACGACGTCGTTGTTTTGACACGTTGGACACAATGCCGTGGGAGTTCCCCAAGGCGGTTGCGAGTTGCATTTTTCGCAAAACTATAGATACAAAAGTATGGCACCAAAATTAATAGTGTTTGCATTGAGCTCCAAAATCCAGGGAGAATAGGTTATCTGTATACCTAGGAGACTTATGCCTAAATCACCATCATTATTTTCCTAGCCTACTATTTGCCAAACCACTAGGTCATTAAGTCCAATATGAGTATGATCACCTAAACATGCTTCATAATTAAGAAAACAAGAGCACAAAATATCCACCTATATGAAAAAAGAAGGGCTAGACTGGTTCAACAGGGGACCAGCCTTAAGTTTGTATGAATCATCTTTTATTGACCATTCTAATTGAAAAGTAGATTGGGCCATTGAACTAATCAAGGGGGTTTGACTCTCTTAACCCTAAAAAATCTAAGAAAAAGCTCATGATGTCTCTCAAAATTTTAAAGGCATACACTTAAAAATTGCTAAAACTCAAAAGCCCCAGATCTTTTAGGGCATGTTTGGATGCTTGATTATCTCAGAATTTTGTGAATAATAGTGAAATGGGAATGAAGATGTTTTATTGGGTTTTGAGGAATGAGAGAGAAAAGTTGAATAAAAATATTATAAAATTAAAAAACTGTTATAATATATTTTTTTAATATTATTTCTGTTGTGAAGTTCGTAAAAGTATTATCGATTTTTGTATTTTGTTTTGAAATTTGTAAAAGTTGTATTGATTTTTGTGTTTGAATAATGATTAAGTAATATATGATTAAATGAGAAGGTTGAAAATTTGAAATTGTAAAATGTTGTGTTTGAGTGATGTTTAGGAATGAAATTATGAGAAGTTTTAAGAATTTTGAGAATTCTCATAGTGTCCAATCATGCCCTTAAACAATCTATATTTTCTTAGCATACAAGAGTTTGACCCCAAAAAGGTTTCCAAAATATATCTTTTTTTAAGGCCATAATACGGAACTTTCCTCCACCCTCCCTCATGTCCCTTGAACACCTCTTGCTCTCTTATGTTTTCTCTCTATTACTCAACTAGGACTTCAAAGCAAATAGGACTTCAAAGCAAATAGCCGAATTTTCTGTTGAAAACCAAAAACCATTGTCTATAATTCATAAATCACTGACAAATACATGCAACATGCAAACTTAGGTAGATAACATGGTAATAAAATTTCAGCATCTTGAATCATGTTAATAGTCTTTTGTGTTATTATACAAAGCAATTGTGCATTATGTAAAAAGATCAACATCTTGATTACCAAAATTTGTTTCCCTGTAAAAAGATAAAAAAAAATGTTGATTATCTAATGAGTTTGCCCCTGTAGAACTTCTTACTCTGCCACTGACTATAGCTGTTCACTTTGATTTATAAATACATACTTTGTACTCTACCACTAAGTAGAAGAGAACACGTAGCTAGTCTAACAATGAACTCAGCAGCTGCTCATGGTCAGCCCAAAAAGTTCACAGAACAGCACACAACCTCGCCAATTGGGCAGCTTCCTGAGATGTAATAGGAAGCCTTCCCATATTGAGACTCCCCCACCACGTCAACACCCACTGTCACCTCTTCGATACCCCCCTAGCTCCCTTTCCCCTCTCCTTCATTTCGATTCCCCTCTTACCCACACAAAAAAAGTAGAAGAGAACATGTCACAAATGCAGACACCGTGAGAGTGTAAGCTAGTCGTACCATTTGCAACCCCAAACAATCCACCCAGGGAAAAAAAATTAGAAAAAAAGGCTAGCCTAACCTAGTATAACTAATAGTCATTAATTTTGAGTGATACCCCAACATCAAGTTTCATAATTTCCATATGACTTATGCAATTTAATTTTACATCACAAATTAACCAATTTCACAAACAACCCAAAATTTTAATTCGAATACCATATTACAAATAATAATGGAGATTCTCTCCATTTTTCTGCCCATATTGCATGATGCAATTTGAAATAAAACAGTATGCGCACCCCAAAACATTTTATTTTGCCCGTGAAAGACCCAACCAGGATATCTCCCTTCGAATTACCATCCAATTCATGCGGTTGGAAGCTCTATCACAAATGATCACATCATTATTATCTTAGTATTTTCACTATGTAAACAACACTCTATGCGTAAATAGGTTCTTTATTCATAATCAGGATAAGAAATGGACCTGCTTCGTCAACTTCAGACGGTTGCCGAAATCTTGGTCAAAATTCTTGGAATCGACATCTAGTGCCAAATCTACTTCCATTTGATCACCGGAAGGTTTCACCCTAACCTACAGAACACAGACGCAAAACTCATAACTCCACGCTGCATTACAAAAAAACGAATGTAATGCGAAACTACGCACCTCTTCACAACGATCATCCAAATCGTATGGCCGCCAGGACGGTCTCAGAGGATATTGCAAAACATATAGCTGAAAACAAGTTTTACAAAAATAAAAAATAAAACACCCACAGACACAAATGAGTGTTGACACTGTTGAGAATAAGTAGAAAATAAAAGGTGAGAAGAGTTGAAAGAAATTTGCAATAGTAGGCCGACCTTCGTGTCGTCATCCATGGGGGGATTGAAGAAGACGTCGATTTCGCGGACAACTGCGTCTTCCTCCATGGCATCATCTTCCATCGATTCTTCCTTGGCTTCCGACAGGGTTTCGTCCTCCATTTTCACATCGCCGTTAGAAGCCGAAGCCGAAGCCGGGGCCGGGGCTGGGGCTTCGGCCATTGCCGTCGTTGCTTCTTCATCTTCCTTTTTATTCGGAATTGCGGCACCGAGTTCCCGGGGCTCAGCCTTCGGTACGGACTCTCGAGGCTCAGGTTGGGAGTTCGGTTTCAATTTCGGCTTGGATTTCGGCGCAAATCTTGAAGTCCGAGACGGAACCTGGTTCGGCGTGTCTATGTCGTCCAGGTCCATTCTGGGAAGTCGAAATCTCCGTTTGTCCCCCCGACTCTATCTCTAACGGGACGAATACGTGAGTATCGCTCCGGCAACCGGTGAGGTTTAGGAAAGAGCAGAGTAGGGTTTGTTGAGACGCGTCCCCGGTAAAGCTCTTTTTAACAAAGCACTCACGCAGTTAAGAACTGCTACGTACAGGCAAAAACCGTGCCTGTACGTGCACGACATTGGCATTCTGCCACGTCAGACCTTATTTTATAAAAAAAATATATATATATATATATTACGTACAGTTTTTAAAATTGAACATTGCAATATAAATTATAAATAATTTTATTTTAAAATTATAAAAATATTCCTCTTAAAATAATTTTTTTTTTTCATTTAATAAAGAATCTGTACATATAATTTTCAAGTGGAGACTATAAATAGAATTTCTCTAAAAAAAATAGAAGAAAAAAAGAGAGGATGGAAGAAGAAAAAAGTTTATTTTTTCCCTTTTACGATCTCTTCTCCCATTTTGCGATTTCTTCTCCGTAGATTGGTGTTGCTCCTTCTAGACAATCCATGTTTCAACTAAATTCTTCTATAAAAGTAAATATCCTAAAAATAAAAAAAATATGAAAAAATAATCACAAATTAATAGAAGTGAAGTGAAAGTAGGTAGATGAAGTTGCAAAGCCCGTAGCAAGTAAAAGGGAGTTGAAAATGGGTGGAGGCAATAGTGGTTACAAAGGGCGACCTTTTGAAACTCTGTTTTTCCTACGCTTACTTTTGCAGCAATCAGCATTTTCGATGTTGACGAAGATGGGTTGTACAACTTGTACTAGCAACTGTGTATGTATCTTTAGAGGGAAGCAATTTTTAAAGAGACACGAGATTCATTTGAGGGCTTAGAATTCTGTAATTGGTGTAGGGAAATGAAGACTCTTCACATGGATGGAAGGGAGCTAGAGGTGCATAGGGCTGGTTTTTTATTTTTATTAAAACACACTGTTTTATGAGGTTGTATTAGTAAGAAACTCGGTCGAATAATTGATTATGAAACGTTTCGTTTCAGTAATACACGCTGGAAGTCGTGCACGGGGAGGCCTCAAGTATGCCTGACTTTAGCATTTTTCTTTTTTTTTTTTTTTAGTCACTCCAACAAAGCACTCACACAGTTTTAAGTTGTTTTTTCTTTCGAAATTTTTAAATAATTCCTACGTTCCAACTCACGGAGTTCAAACTCAATGGAAATTTCTTTTAAAAATTAAAAATAATAATAATTAGTTTTATATTACAAAATATTTATATAACATAACTTAATTTAAAAGATATATTTTAATTTTCATAAAAAAAAATAGAATAATGATGAAATGTCATCCCATGTTATCTCCTCATTTTGACCACTCATGCATTTAGTTTTTTTTATATTTTTTTTTACTTATTGATTAAGAAAGTGACTATTAATATATTGATACTTTTTTATATTTTTAAAAAATGTTTAAAAATATTAAAAATATATGAATAAAAAAATGAAAAAATGAAATTTTACCTAGGAGAAAGCCCAACGGTCACTACTAGGCGGTACTCTAGCAGCACTCAAAAAATTAATACTATCTTATAACATGCAACTCTCACACTGTCCGTTTAACAAAAACGATGTATACTTTAAATCCTTGAAAAAATATATATCACTACTAGGCAACACTCTAACAACACTAAAAAAATTAATACTATCTTTTAACGTGCAAATATCACACCGTCCATTTAAAAAAAAAATGAGGTATACTTTAAATCCTTAAAAAATACTTTATATAGCAGGTTTCAAACATTTTCAAACGAACTATGCAAAACTTACACACCTTAAAATTTAGAATTAGATTATTTAGAAAACATAATTCATCTCATCTCATCTCAAGATTTTTCATGATTTTTTTCTTAAACATCACTCAAATACAAACACTTTTTTAATTCTAAATATTCGATTTCTCATCTAATCATTACTTAATCATTACAACTTTCCCAAATTTTCAAACAAAATATAAAAAATAATTCAATTTTTTCAAATTCTAAAGCAAAAATTATATTAAAAAATTATATTCAAATAATATTTTAACTTCAAAATATTTTTTATTCAATTTTTTCTCTCCTTTTCTAAAACCCAAAAAAATTTTAACTTAAGGCCCCATTTGGATTCGAAATTCACCTCAACTCATCTCAATTTATCTTATCTCATCATTACAATTTTCCTAAATTTCTAATCAAAATATAATAAACAATTCAATTTTTCAAATCTTAAAACAATAATAATATTAAAAATAATATTCTAGTAATATTTTATGCAACTCATCTAAAATCATCTCAACTCATCTCTAAATTTAAACGGATTACTATTCATAAATCATTTCACTATTACTCGTAAAATTTTCGTCTCATCTTATTCCTTAAGCATCATTTATGTGACGTCCTCAAATTCTGCTTGAGATCAGACATACATCTGAAGTATCGAGACATGCAACATAATGTTACCTGCCCCCGTCTATGACAATTAAATATGCAATGTGCCTAACTTGCATCTAACAGTATGCAATATTCACAAATGATAATTTTTTCTTTGAACAATACTATGCACCAACTAAAGATATCTCAAATACTTACAACATAATCCATACTAAAATGCTAAACATTCATGATTACAGTACGAATCTCAAAAAGGCTGTAATCTCAAAAGTATGAGAGTTAGAGCTTCATCATTACATCACCAAAGCATAATCATTGGGCTAGTTCGTCGAGCAACTCGCGTAACTTGACTAATGATGTCATAATACTGTTCGCGTCACATCGCATCGGCATCACCTAATCAACCTTCTCTAGTCGGCCAAATTTCATCCCATTTCTTGATCCTAACATATTGCATATCATTCGGTGAATGGTAGTTGAGACTGCCACGATGAGATTTAGGTACAAATCTCAGCAAGTTAACAGAAAACCTACATACAGGTTACTGATGCATGTATGGCAGTAAAGGCATAAATGCATAATCAAAGTCATAAGCAAGTATAAAATAACTTGACGTGTAATATGGCATAAACTAACATGACTTGAACTATAACGTGAATTGAACTTGAAATTGAACTTCACATGACATAAACTTGAACTTGAACATGAAATATGAACGTGAACTTGAACTTGAACTTGAACATGAAATATGAATGTGAACTTGAAACATAAACTGAAACGTAAAATACATGAACTTAAACTGAATGTGGAATACGAACTTGAATGTGAAAATACATTAATTCTAACAATTAAAATGATTTCCCTAGTTGTTTCGTCAGGAATAGTAAACAATCAAAATGATTTCGTCCAATATATTCCGTTAAAAATACTCAGACAATCAGAATGATTACATCATGAGTATTTTAAATGAGATACCCTAATAATCAGAATGATTACCCCAAGAGTATCTAGTAATACTCTGACAAACAGAATGATTTTACCAGGGAGATTTGAGTAAAAGTAAAATGATTACGCCGAAAGTATCTCATGTGAATTATCAATAGAGATACTTGGACAATCATAATGATTACGTCATGAGTATCTTAAGCATGACTAGGGATGGGCAGTGAGGCCCCGCACCCTATTACCCCGCCCTGCAGGGAGAAGAACCAACAGGGGCGAGGGGTGGGATGACCCTAGTGGGGCCCCGCCCCCCACTCCGCTCCACATATATAAAAAAAATATTTTTTAATATTTATATATATAAATAAATATATTGTATATAGATATATACAATTTATTAAAGACTTAAAATTGTATTCAAGTTATTAGATTGTTTTGGCCTCCTACACCTTACTAAGTCTCACATTACTTAAGTATGACTATTGCATTGACTTGGCCTCTTATATAAAAGTTGGCTTAGGAGGCCAAAACAATTCAAAATATAACTCTAATGAGTTTAAGTTCTTTTTGTATTTATAAATTTTAATTTTTAATTTAAATTATATTATAATTTGGGTCCAAAAATAATTTTTTTAAATCCAATGGGTTGGCCTAGGTGGGGGGTGGGGTGATTGGCATTTTTCCCCCCCGCCCCGGGAGGCGGGGGACAGGGGAAAAAACCCCTCCCCCGCATGGTGTGTCCCCCCCGCCCCACATTATGTTAGCACCCCTAGGCATGACTGACTGAAAAAATATTATTTTCGAGACACACTTTGTACTCGAGATATAACGTGACTTGTATCGAAAAGACATGGCCTAACATAATGTGATGTGACATGTACGTGAGATGCATGACTTAACATAACATAAAACAAACAACAGTACATAACATGGCATAAAATATAATAGATAACATTACGTGACATGACATAACATATAATAGACAACATTACGTGTCATGACATAATATGTAACAGACAACATTACGTGATATACCATAATGTGTAACAGATAACATTACGCGACATGACATAACGTGTAACTGACAACATTACGTGACATGTTATAACATATAACAAACAATATTACGTAACAGGGCATAACATATAACAAACAATATTATATGATATGGCATAACATGTAATAAATACATTTCATGACATAGTATATTATGTAACAAATAAATTTTGTATGACAAGATAAATTGTGTGACAGATAAATATCTCATGACAGAATGTAACATGACATATAAGGTAATAGAGTTACATGAACAGTAGTTCCCTTACGAACATATATACACAGTAATCCAGTAGTAAGTTAAGAGTTAACTTTTAGTGATTGTCGCTTTTACAAGAAAAAGCACGAAGCACGAAAACTATAAGCAGAGATTCTAAATATTAGAAACTTTATCACTAATAATTTAGTAACATGAAAATTGCTAACTTAAAGTAAAATTTTCATTTTACCCTTTATTTGTAGGAATATGATCATTTTATCTTTAACTTAAGGATTTTACATCCTAACTCCAAAAATCACAAAATTTATATTCATCATGTAAATTTTGTTATAAACTCAAATATCTAATTAGAAAATTTTAAAACAAATCATAACTATAAAAAACACATTGTGGCCGAAACACCCTTAGGCATTTTCTCTTTGATTTTTGTTGCAATTTTATCCAACTTCAACACTCATACTTAAACCAGAATATTGCAACATCGATAATCACATCGAATACTTAGAAGTATGCTTAACATAACCAACAAAAATCTACAGTCCAAACCTTTTAGTAAAAAAGTCCAAACTTTTTAACTAAAACACAAACCCTTGAATCTCAAGGTTTTGACTCTTTTTAAAACATCTCCAAGAACTCCAAAAATTCAAAACCTTCTTCTAACATTTCCATAACACACTCTTAAGAACTAACATGCTTTGAATCATCAAATACAAATCACAAAAATCCAACTTGAAGCACCTGGCTCCAACACTACATCAAAGTAGAATTTTCTCAACTTTAGTTTTTATCAATTCTCTTGATCCAAAATATATCATGATAAAAACCACAAACTAACAACATCATATGCTTTAGAAATATGTCATAAAGTATATCCAAGCATTAAACTTAAAATCACATGGCCAAAATTAAACCAAAACATGGATCTATTAAAAAACCTCATATTTTTTACTTGGTTCCAAGTATCCTTATGCATAAAAATCACGCATTTACAAATCAACAGCTAAAATCTTCAAAAGAATATACTAATGTGTAGATAAAATGTTCAGAATCATCAAATAAAAATATCAAAATCATTAGAATAAGATTAAACTATAAAAGACCCAAACTTTCTTAAAACACAAACTATTTTTCTCGTTCTAGTTTCTAAGTTTCTAGATTTACGAAAATGTTTCATCAAAAACTTTTATCAAGCAATGAACCCTTAACAAAAATTTATATACACAAGTTAGACACTCCATACAACTTTCAGGCCAAGATCTTTCTATTAGTTTGGTCAAAAACTCTAAAATACAATATATTATCCAGTTTATCGCCCAAACATACCTTTTCATGGTTAAAAATGTTTTAAATAATCAAATGACCATTAAATCAAACAAAAAAAATACCCAAAGAAACTATACTCAAAGAGGAACAACTTTTACGAATGAAGTTTTGTGAGATCATACTTACAAAAGCTTCACAAATCGTACGCAATAAAGCTCATAAAACTGCTCAAGAGAGCTTCTAAGTTCTTCTCTAGAAAACGTGTCAGAAAAGAGATGAAATGAGAAAGGGAATGGTCTGCAGTCTTTTTACACAAACTGAAGCGGGAAGTGAGGTCTTGAGTGATGGAAGTCTTGCCCGTAACACAGACAAACTTTCCATGGTAGGTAGGGGTGAAAAGAAAAATCGGTGAACCAGTAAACCGGACCTAACCGAATCCGTGGGTTTGGTCCACTACCAGGTTTGGTTCAGTTCGGTATCGATTTCATTTTTCTCAAAACCAGTCAAAAACAGTCCAGTTCCAGTTTTTCTTTTTCTAACACCGGACCAGACCGCTTCATATATATATATATTTTACTTTTTTATATTGTATAAAATATTTTTTATATGAATTTTTATAATATATATAATTTTTAGATATCACCTTATACTTAAAAGCGTCTATCGTCCAATGAACAGTAATAAATAGTACTCTTATTTTACGATTTTCTTCTTCGTCTCTCTCTACACCCTCACAACAATACTCTTCACAAAATCACCACAAAATCAACACAACAGATCACAAAATACTACAACAGATCAAAAAATCACCACAAAAATATCACAAAATCACCACAACAGATCACAAAATCACCATACAAAATAATCACAAAATCACCATAACAGAGCGTGGAGTAGTCGCCGGGGGAAGGGGAGCTCGATGGTGGTGGTGCGGTGACGTGGGACAACGTACAGCGGCGGTATGGTGGGGAAACCATGTGAGACCCATTCGGGAGAGGGAGTTGTGGGGAGACGAGGGCTGCCGTGGGGGCTTCGACAGTGGCTTGGGTCCATGGGGGTGGTCGTCGGAGGAAGATGAGCTCGATGGTGGTGGTGCAGTGGCGTGGGGATGGCGTACGATGGTGCTATGGTGGAGAAAATGTGTGAGACCCATTCGGCAAAGGGAGTTGAGGGGAGAATAGGGCTGCCGTGGGGGTTTCGACGTTGGCTTGGGTCCATGGGAGTGGTCGCCGGCGTGACAGGGAGCTGCTGGTGGCCAACAGTGGCTGGATTGCTTGGAGAGGAAGAATCGGCTAAGGGGGCTGCGCACGGCTAAGAATGGGAAAAGAGAGAGAGAGGGAAAGGGAAAGGGAAATGGGGATTGGGTTGCGCACAGATAAGGGCTGAAAGGAAAATGGATTGGGCTAACCAGACAAATGTGAATTATTGAAATCCAAGATTAATTAAAACAAAAACAAAAATATTTAATCATACATATTATGAAGCCTAAACCAGACACATAATTGGTGACCCAAATTTGAGTTCAATATGGTATTTCAGATGAACTTTGAATAGATAAATGTTTTTGCATAATTAGGTTTTAGATAGAAAGAAGAGTGTGTTATTACTTTCAATTAGCATATCATATACACAAACAGTCAAAGAAAGCAAATGAGTGCTTGACTATGCAAATAAGTATCATTTTATTTTATTGCACAACATAAAAGTAGAAAAGAATTGTTCATCTAATTCAAGTACTGGGAGACTGTGAGAGTGAAGAAATATAAATGAAACAACAATAAGCATGCTAGTTTTGCAATGAAAATGTGTCTTTAGCATATTAAAAATGAGTCATACTAGGCTGCTGTCCAACAATGACTACGGAGCATTCCGCCTAACACAAATTTGTATTTGTATTTTTTTCTTTTTCTTTTTTATTTTCATATTTTTTAATATATATTTAAATATTTTTAAAAAAAGTAAAAAAAACTTAAATACATGAGCAAAATGAAGGGGCAAACTCAGGCGGTATACTAGCATTTTCCATTAAAAATACATGTAGATATGTAACTGTAGGTTGCAACTTGAATGAACTATATTATCCTCATTTACCTGAGTTTTTTTCTTGTACACTAGATGTTTATATTTTTGAACAATTTATTTTATAGCAATACAAGGCAAACGTGCCTCGCACGTAGCTCCATTGCTAGTACTATATATAATTATATATAAAATAAATTTGTATTATATGATAAATTATTAAATAAGATAATATTAAATTTTAAAATCCTATATCACTATAGTCTATTGTATTAATATTCATAATAATACTATCTCACTATATATTAGAATTTACTATAATATATTGTATTATATATATATATATATAATATCAGGAAAACCAGATAGAAACCAGTGTGGCATTGGTTCTTCAAATCTCAAAACCGATATATATCAATTCGATTCTAAAATATATAAAAAATCAGACCGATTACATCCCTACGTGTAGGTGGTTGTGCTAAGGTGGCCTTTGCTTTTCCATCAATGACTATTTTAGGGCTGTCTTGAGTAGTGGGTGGTCAGTCTTGGGTGGCTGGAAACTTTCTCAAGAAGTTTTGTCAAGATGACCAAAATTCGTAGGCCTAAGAGCACTGGCATTGGCTAGTCAAAACTTGGCTATCTAGTTCAAAAGTAGGTTGCATTGAACTAGACAAACATCCAAAGCTTTACTTTTGAGCTACAATAATTCTATATCTTTCTCCAAATTTGACTAGTCACTGTTCATCTCCAAACTATTATTTTACTCTACAATTATTCCCAACAAACATCTTATTTCCCTCTTTTTTCAGTTCTAAACTTTCCTTTCTTTTTTTTTCTCTATTTTTTTAGCAGTGTTTTTTCTTTTTCCTTTTCTTTTTTATCATGAACATGAAAGCTGGAGTCCTACAAATCGTGCTGAAGTAGAAAAGTCCAGTTAAAGAAGACTTGTATGCTTGTAAATGCTAGTGGACATGCTCATGAAAATTTGTAAATAAATTTACGATATATAATATAAATAATTTATTTTGTTAAAATTTATTTTGCAAAATATAAAAAAAATTAAAGAAAATATTATTAAAATATATAATATTATATTATTATTTTGACTTTGGGACGGCTAGTCCAATGTGGATTAACCTCTTCAAAAGTTTTGGCTTTAGCCAAAACCTTAAGTTTTAGTCAAAATTTTGACTTGGCAATTGCCAATGCTCTAATGGGTTTTAATCGAATGGGCTTCATTTTGGGATTTAAAGAGGGTTTGGTTAGGGTTTTAGATGCTATCAAGCTCAAATCTAATTTTTCTTGGTCTAATCAAATTTTAAAGGTTCAAAGGGTTGAATAATGATGTCATAATATGAATTTGATGGATTAGAAGTATGTGAAAGTGATTTAATCAAATGATTAAACACAATGCTAGAAATCGGATCTATTTAGGGTTTGGAATCAAGTTTGGGGTTTGAGGTAACCGTTTAGGGTTTTGGTCTCCTCCAAGATTTTGCAGTTTCAATTGGATTCTAGACTTGAAATCAAGTATTTAGGATTTCACTAGGCTTGAAACCCTATTTGGTTTGACACAAAATGAATGATTCGATGGAATAGTATTTTGCTTACGCGACATGATCTCACACCTTGATTTCCTTCACATTTCCATCTCATGGTTCCTCTTGGTGCAAAGTGTTCAATACTATGCACCAAGTGTGGCTAAGATCTTGCCAAGTGTCCGAATAAAACTTCTCTAACCTAATTTGAAAATTTCACACTGTAATTTTGAAAATATTGTACTTGGTGCTACTAACGAGGTTACCATTCACTCTAGATAAGTAAAAAAAAAAACTTTGCACTAAAAAATCATAAATAAACATACTAACTTCATAGTGCAAATCGTTTATAAAAAATAACTCCAAAATGACAAGAAATAATCAAAATGCGTTTTCGAATAGACATTCCATCCGAAAACTGAAATGGATTTAATGCGCCATAAAATCCTAAATATTCCTCTGAGTTTAATGGTATTGATCGTATCCCATTCTGAAATTTCTAACTATCTCAAATAAATAAAATCACATATTTGGCCCCACAATAAGTGTTAACATTGACGATGCTAACAGACCAAAACCTACGCAATTGGTCGATTTGTAAAAATTTACGAAGTTTTCACAAGAGGTTCCTAGAGTCTATTAAAAAATTTCACCATTAAATTTCTAGCAGGCTGTTATACCCTACTCATATTGTAATAATCATATGTTTGGAATGTCATCTCAAAATCTAGAATTACTCATCTTCAAATAATCACATGTTTGAAGTGTTTAGCATTTTGTGCCTTGTATTTCATGCTTCGTGACTCCATGTGTGTATTTTTTTTCCCTTTTTCATTTTTCAATTTTTAGTATGTATTTTTATATTCATATATGCTTGCCTCCTATCTCGTTGAGAAATGTTATAAGCTTGGGATGCTTAGAAATAAGATGAGATGAGAATTTTATAAATAGTAATAAGATAGTTTGTAAATAGTAATTAGATAGTTTGTATTTATTGAGATTTGAGAAATGAGTCAGAAAATTTTGAATAAAAATATTATAAAATTAAAAATTTGTTAGAATATTATTTTTGTTTTAGAATTTGAAAAAGTTGAATTGTTTTTTGTTTGGATGTTTGAACATTTAAAAAAGTGGTAATGATTAGTTTGAATGATGTTTGAGAAGGAAATAAGATAGGATAAGATAAGATAAAATGGGATGAGATGGAAATTATTTCCAAACAGGGAAATGAGATTAGATGAGAATTTTGTAAATAATAGTAAGATGATTTGTGAATAGTAGTGAGATAGTTTGAGTTAAGTATTTATTGAGTTTGGAAAAAAAGAGAAAAAAATTGAATAAAGAATATTATAAAGTTAAAATATTGTTATAATATTATTTTTGTTTTGAGATCTGAAAAAGTTAAATTTATTTTATTTGAAAATTTTGAAAAGTTGTAATAATTAGTTTGAAAAAGTTGTAATGATTAATTTGAAAGTGTTTGTGTTTGAATGATGTTTGAAAAAAAAAATGAGATAATATAAGATAAGACGAGATGAGATGGAATGAGATGAAAATTGTTTCCAAACTTCCCCTTAGCTCCTGTAAATTTTATTTTGAATTAGATGAGTTCTTCTTATTGACATGATATTAACACGTTAAAGGCTTTATGTGAATTGATAATTCTTCTAAACTGGGGTCCAAGAAGTTGCCAAGGCCCCTATTTTGAAAAGAAATATTTTAAGTTAATAACATATTATGTGACAAAGATAATTAATTGAGCTTTGCTACAACCACATAAGATTTATACCGAATCCTATTGCCGAATGATGTGGCAAAAGCCACCTGAAAACCTAAAAAAAAAGTAAAAAGTATAAGAGACGAACAATGTACGCACGCACGCACTCCATCTGAATCCAAATCACCCTCCCCCTCCCTGCACCATTCTTGAGTATAGGAACCATTCTTGAAGCAAAGCGAAATCACCCTGACAGAGCTTCATTTCCGGCTCCCCTCCAGTAACGATGATTGTTGACTCCATTGTTTTCACTTATTATTGTTATTTTTTTTTTACATTTCGAGGCAAATGTTAGGATTTTTACATTGGTACATTTTTAAAGAAAAAAATGGGCTAATTTGTATATATTAAACCCATATGTGTTGCTATTATAATTGAACCCATCTGTGTTGCTTGCTTTTCTTTTACTGCAATGTGTATATATTTTGTTATAAGTACTGCAATGTATATATGAAATGAAAAGAGCTACATGGCAGCAACAATCACTTTTCCTCCTAAATTTTGAAGTCATGTTTTTGATGAATTAAAGCATCAGAAGTGGAGAAAATATTTTTTGCTTCTATAATGTCTAGTTCTTGGTGTATTTTGAAGTCATGCTTCTGTAATGTCCAATTCTTGGTGTATATTTTGCTAAATTTATTCAAAGAAATAGGATCTTCCCCTTTCTAAATATGTTTTGCACAACAATATCTAAATAAATCGAGATGTCTAATATCGGAATAAATTGGAGCATTATATTTATATACACAATCTAATTTAATTTCAAAATTTAAATTAATGATTTAAAAGTAATAGAAAGAATTTTTAGCACACCGCTCATCCACTATTTCATTATTTTCTTGTTGTTTGAAAGTGTATAAAGTTTGTGATAGTTATAGTAAAGTTATGCATTTTTTGTGTAAAAAAATGTGGCGCTAACTTTGTTTTGAATTTGGTTGGATCTTTTAGATGATTCAAAGGTTAGACTTGCAATGGATTTCGACATGGATAATGAGTATGATGAGATAGGAGTTGCTAATGAGAAAGAATGTGATAAAATCATTTAAGAACCTAAGGCTGGAATGACATTTTCATTTGCAGAAGAAGTTCAGTCTTACTATGTAAAATATGGTACGTTGTAATGACTCGACCAAATAATTCTAAAGTCAGAATATTGATAATTTTATTGGGCCTAAATTATGTTTAATGGGTCATATTAGATAAGTTCACGAGCTACAAATTATTGAAGTTGATTATGAGTTTTAATTAGACTCAATAACTAGGTTAAATCTCATTTAATATTTATTGAATTATTTAATATTTATTGAACTAGTTAAACTCATTTATCGACTATCAGAAATTTAGTTCAATTTAAAATGTCACTGATTGAAATTCTTTACATAATCTTAGTCACTATGTGTCCTACCTTAAATGAACTACTAAAATGTGTTTTAAATCTCAAAATCATTCTTGGTGACCATGATCGCAGCAATCACAAATAGTTTTTCAGTCCAACACGTCAGGGCCATTCTCCTGTCTTTAAATTCCCTTACTTCAACAAGATTTCGGCAACAATTCCTTGCTCACAAATTCAATAACCACACTGTGTCACTAGCCAAGAAACCATCAACCCCTTTAAACCCTTATCGTGTAGCTCCAACCAGAAAGCCTTCTTGAAGAGTTATTTTCGTGTAATTACATGTAGGCCGTTTCTTTTCCTTGTAGTGAATATTTATTCCTTAAGCCAATATTTGACTTAACTTTTCCACAAGGGCATATGTAGATTTAAAGTTATTACAAGAAATTCCATCCAATCATTTCAGTAAAGCGTAGCCATGAAAGCTTATTCTCCTTGACTTCCAAATCCTTGTCACAAGTGATTTCTTTTAAGATTTGGGCTTCATTTTAAATACGAAGTAAATATCTTGATCATAAATTAGGATTACATACATTAGTAAGAGTGACAATATGTGGCACGACACAATAAAAGCAGATTTAGGTTTAGCCTTAACGGGTTTGGGTCAAAACGAATTGACCCGTTAAGACACGATTGCTTAATGAGTCACTAACGGGTCAACCTGTTATGATTTGTTATAACCCGTTAAGAAGGTTAAATTTACATTTTTGCCCTTATACCTAAAAACTAAAAAACCTACTCCCGCCGCCCTTTAACTCAAACTCCCTCACAATCTCACATTCATCTTCAGATATATTGAGTCTCTCTTATAGTTTTCAGTTGAGTCAGTTCTCACGAGTCAATACCTCCTTCCACACTTCCTATGGATTGTAATTTTGGTTTTTTTAATGTTTGGATTATAATTTTAGACTTACGTAGTTAGTTTTATATTTTTTGGAGATATTGTGATTTTAAATTTTATGTGAAATTATGTTGATCAGGTCAAATAGATTATTTGAGTCAATTCAACCAATTTACATAAACGAGTTGACACGGATCATGTCGTGTCAACCTGTTATTTTAATGGGTCGTGTTAGGGTTTGAAAATCTGACTCGTTAAATTTAACGAGCCGTGTTCGAGTTGACCTATATCGTATAATGACTTGACACAACATGAACACGACTCGTTAACTCGATTTGCCACCCCTATATGTTAGCTAGTTATATATTATTATTAAAGCCAGTTCTTTAGAAGCCATTGTTTATGTACCATGCATGACATGATATTTGTAAGCACGTCATTCGTCATATCTCATTTAACATATTATAGTAATGTATAGTATTATGTGTCTCATGTTGTATAAGATACATAAAGTTTCATAAAATCATGTAAGCTCATAATAGTTAACCAATGTGATTTATGAGTGGATGTGCAAGCCACGAAACTAAGCATGGTCCACTATAGTATCCTTGAATACTATTAGCAACTCCCATTGCGGCCGTGGGATATGGAATTGGTGCACAACCTTGCACATAGGATTAAATGTGTGGGCCAGTATGATAAGTCAGATAAGGCAAGATGAGTCTTGCATGTCATAGTATACATATGAACATTCATGATTTAAGTTCTCAGCATGAAATAATTTATGAAAAACCTTATGCTAAGTATGTTTACTTTATGATGGATTTCTTACTCAATCATCGACTCATTTTAATTTTTTTTATATTTGTAAACGATCTTAGGTCACAATATTTGTGAAGGTAGAGCTGCAGGACGAGATTTAGTCTAGAGAGGCATGACAGAGGCTTAGATCATGTACAGAGATTTTAAGTAATGATTTTTATAGCACAGATTTTAAGAAATTTAGTAAATGCTTCCGGACACTTTCATTTATGATTTTAGTATTTTAATACAAAATGACTCTTTAAGAAAATTAAATCTTTAAGTCAATGTTCGTAGTAGCACTTCAGCTTCCGTGATTTTCTAAAAATGACGTTTTTCTTAATCATGAATAATGAGGTGTTACATAAGCAAAACGGGTTTGGGGAGTGTAGAATGAATTCTAAATAAGATGACGATGGAAATGTCAGATGGTTTACTTTGGTCCTTAGTATGTGCGCAAGAAGGCACATCAAAGAATAAGGCTGCCAATGATCTCAAGCCAAGATAAACAGAGCAGACATGATTTTTGGCTAGGATTAATGCGAGGATGAATGATGAAAGTGTATATACCAATGTTTTGAATACCGTACCAGACGCCGTACTAGTCAAGGCACTGGAATGAAATATTTCGGTACCGGTACCGTTTCGGGATAATCGATATGTGAATAAATTATATATATATATAAATTATATTCTAAAATAATAGTCTATATATGAATAAATTATATATAAATACATATATATATATATATATAAATTATAAATAGCTTAGTTTGAATTGGAGGTAAAAAAATAAACTTGTAGTTTGAAAAAATGAAAAATAAATAAATAAATAAAATTAGAGGCCGAAATATCGGCCGATATAGGCCAAAATATAGGTATGTACGATCGGTATTAAACATATATGATATCTGTACCGGCCCAGTGGCAAGTACGACAAATACCGGATGTACCGGCCGGTACGATAGGAGATTAAAAACATTGGTATATACCCTATCTAAAGTAAATTCAGAGTACTCACATGTAGTCTAGGAAAGGCAAGGCATTTCAGATGCATGCTCGTGTGACTCAGAGACTTGAAATAAATGACGAAACAGGAATACAAATGTCAAAAAATTTCAAAGCAATAACTGTTGAGTTAGGGGGTTACGAGAATACGTCATTTAGAGAGAATGAGTGTGAAACTACATCGATAAAGTACGACAACTTTGTCTCGGGGTTGGAGGTGCTAAAACTCTATGTAACTACTTCCAAGAAAAGCAAAAAAAAGAATCCAGATTTTTTTAATATGATAGACGTGGACCATGAGTTGAAGTTAAAGAATTTGTTTTGGGCATACGTCTAAAGTAGAGCAGCATATGAGTCATTTGTGGATGTCATTACATTTAACACAACATACTTGACTAATACATATAAAATGCATTTTGCATCATTTGTGGGTGTGAACCATCATGGTTAGTCAATCCTATTCATGTGTGGATTGATATCCAATGAGGATACACATACCTTTGAGTAGTTATTTGGATCGTGGTCGAAGTATATGAACGATAAACCAACAAATGAAATTATCACAGACCAAGACAAGGCAATGCAAATTGCAATTTCGAAGGTGTTTCAAACGTCTAGGCATCGCTTCTTCTTGTGGCACATAATGAAAAATCTTTCTGAGAAGTTTGGATCACATTCTCGATATGAGGAGATCAACTATACACTACATAAGTGTGTGTATGACTTTTTAAGTAAGGATGAATTTGAAGAACTTGGTCTAGTATGCTCAGTGTGTTTGGTAGGATTACTACATAGAGACCGGCGTTTGTGGGTGGCCTATGTTAGAGATACATTTTGGGTTGGAATGTCAACTACACAACAGAGTGAAAGCATGAATGCAAATTTTGATAACTATGTTAACTCTAAGACCACCCTGAAAAAATTTATTGATCAGTAGGATTCAACCCTCAGGATGAAATAGAGAACGAAGTCATTGCTAACTTCAATTCATTTACACACTAAGATCCTTTACATCAGTCACTATCCTAATGAGAGGCAGTTTCAAAAAGTATACAAATTTAAAGAAGTATAAGACGAGTTGCGTGGATTTCTATATTTGAATGCCTCATTTATGAGATGCAAGGGTGGAACATATACATACACAATTACTTATGAGGTCCAAGTGAGTGATAAATTAATAAAACATGCAAACTACATTGTTAAAGTAGATGAAGATTTCTTGGATGTTAAATGTAGTTGCAAGTTGCTTCAGATTAGGGGTATATTATGCAAACATACTCTTCGTATCTTGGCTCAACTAGGCAAGAGTATAGTACCATCAAAATACATCTTGGATCGGTAGATGAAGGATATCAAGTGAAAATACACTTTTGTCAAAAGTAGTTATCAGGCGAGTAGCAACCTTGATGGACAAAGGTACAATAAAATCATTTCTATGAATTGTGTTCGAATGCTTTAAAGAACGAGAGTAGTTGTGTAAAATTGATTAGTCAACTAGAGCTGTTGAAGCTAGAGTACCCTGGCATCGGTTCACGGTGTACTAGTAACATCGTTGATCTAGCTACATCCATGGAGGGCACGTCAAGTAGAGATCTTAGTCCGTTGGTAATTTGGAGTAAGGGCAGACCACCGTCTAGGAGAAAAGTGCACCCTGTAGAGAAGGCTCTGAAAAAACCTAGTATGAGGAGGAAATTGCACAATGGTGAAGTTGAGGTTCATTATTTATATATATATATTTTTTTAAAATCACTTGACTAAAAAAAAAAAGTTCTCTTGATGATTTAACGAAGTAGTCACTTACCAGATGAAAACAATGTGAGCGATACACAACATTAGGCTCCTCAAATCCAAGTAGTGTGTGATGGTTTTTTTTTTTTTTTTGGTTGGTTTAACTATTGGTCCTTATTAAATCAAAGCAATCATGCATTCTCCGGTATTAAATGTCTATAGGGTCAATAAAGTCAAGGTTGGATACATGCGCCAGATTTTTTTGCTATTCCTTTGACTGCTCCTTCTTCTTAGGTAATTGAAACTATATTTTTGTGTAACAATTATATTTTTTGTTCTTATTACATTTTTTATGCCTACAATATACACACAGTCTAGTATACACCACATATTATTTGGGCTTTGGATCGACTACTCATCCAAGGCATCTCTTGGACCAGGATTACGACAAAAACGTTTATAAATAGTGGAAGCCATGATTGATGTAATTCTTGGGAGGGGATTGGAGTTGCAGACAATACTACATTTTTGTTGAAGTTAGGATACTGGGCGTGGCATATTATGTAATGAATATTTTGTTTTTGTGAAGTTAGGTTACTGGGAGGGGCATATTATGTAATTGAGTTGGGATTATATGTTGTACGTACTATTGATATGTTTTGGAATTAGATTCTGTAATGTCCAGTTCTTGATGTATATATCTTGATGAAGTTATTCAAAAAAACATAATCTTCCCTTTCTAAATAAATTGAGATGTCTAATATTGTTTCAAGCACATCTTAATATCAAAACAAAACAAATTCTTGTCATCAATATAAAGTAGAACGATGTGTCAAAGTTGAAAGTAATAGTGCAAAATGATGAATAATTATAGCAAGAATGCTCATTATATACATAACAAACAATCTAGACAATAATTTCTAAATGTATAAGCATGATTAATTACATTGCGCTCATTGTTTGCTCATAATTTCCCACAAAATAATAACCACGACAATGAAGTTACTATAATGAAGCTGGTTTTCTCCAGTTTTCTCTCAGCCTCCATTTTTAGTCGATATTGATAGTTTGGATATTCATTGTTGCTTGTATCTTTTGAAGTTCGATTTTTTATCTATCAATTGATTGTTGTAATAGGTTGATTGTCTTTCTGTCATATGCTGGTATTTTCGGTTCATACCAAGAAAAAAAAAACCCACAAGAATGTCTAGTCTACAAAATCAATTAGTACATATTAACAAACAAGACTACTAAGAGGTATGCAAATATATAGTTCAACAAATGACATCTCATAGTTTTAGCAATAGAAAAATTGGCGCCCCTCATTATCCCCAGTATGAACAGTTCTTCGACATGCGTTAATACTACTACAATAACATATTGGGTAATCATTTTGACGAGAGTTTATTGAGCTTGAGATGCTGCTAGTGCTATTACGTGACTCAGACATTAAGTAATTAGTTTTTGGATAATATGTTGCTAGAGCATACCGACCTAGACAACGAAGAAAATTAACGATATATAATTTATGATACTCCAAATCAAACTAAACAGGGTGCATAAAAATGAGTTAAATGTTGACCTCACCATGACACTCCAAACATTGGCCTCACCTTTGTGCAATATTATATAGGCATTAGTGTATCTCTATATGCATATAATTATATATAGTTATAAATAAGGATGATATTCCTTGAAGACCCGATGTTTTAAGGTCAAACAAAAACCATCCAAGTCTTGTAAAGTGAGTGGTTCAATCATTCACACCCACTTGAATCATTGGGGCCCATGAAAAACACAAAATACACAAAAATAACATGATTAAAGCATCTATTTTTCCTTAGAATTACCAACAAAATAAAGTTGTTTTCCTAACGAGATGGTTCTCGCTTTCATTTCAAATTATCAGTTATCACAAATACATTATGCTAACAAGATTCAAGGTCAAGTTTGGAGGGTAGTGGTTGCTCTAACTTCCAATACATGGGATTAGAATGGGTGAAAAGAACAAAAAGACACAGAACAACACCAAGATCCTATGGCACCAAACCTAATGTCTTACATAACATATTACACTGCCTTCATATGGAGACTTGGGACACAAGCAAAATCCACCAAAAGTTTCATTCACAAGCAGAAAACATAAACTATATAATTGAAATTTCCTTAGAATTACCAAGAAAAGAAAATTGTTTTTCTTAAGAATGACAAAATATTTTTCTTAACAAGGCCTTAGTTATACCATGTCAATTCCTTTTACCTAGCTACATAGAAAAGAGAGGTTTTCAACTTAAGAGTACCCCTTGTATGATGTTCAGTATAATTGATAGAGAAATTAAAGGAGCCATGGTTGTTACATAATCTACAATTTCTTTCACATTGCTGAAAGTGTAACAAAAAACATGTCTGCCGGAAAGAATAGTTGTCGCTTACTATACTTGTCTCTATGATTGCAAGAAACAACAAAATAAAAAAGAGCAACACGAGCAGCTTGTGGGTTCCTTGCTCCTAATTCATTTATAACTCTAGTACTAAACTAAAAATAAGAAAAAAAAAATATTATTTGCGCAATTTAAACTAAAATAGATGCCTATAACATGCATTAATAAATGGCTTATAAGGAACATGTATTGATTGCGCGAAAAGAAAAATCCAAGTACTTTGATTATTACTACGGTATTCCTCCACCACAAATGAAGGGTTTTTTATAAATTTGAGCGGGGTCATTATTAGACATGTGAATTCATTCTCTTTTTTTATAAAAAAAAAAAAGGTATTAGTTGCGTGAAAAGTTTTACTCATCATCCCTGTACACTACACACCATACATAATTTTTTATTTTTTATGTTTTTTCGCCTACCAAATGTATGGTGTATGGATGATGAGTAGAAAAACTCAATTAGTTTTGGAAGAATAAAACCAAAAAAAAATTAAAACAAATTTTAAAAAATTTTAAAAAATAAAAAGAATAAAAATAAATATGGTGTGTGGGGATTATGAGTAGCAAAACTCTAGTTGCACATAAAGATTAGAAATTCTCATAAAATCAAAAGTGCTTTTAATCTGAAATACTCCACAAAAACTCACCATATTGAAAGAACAAAAGTTAATGGTAATACGAACACTCCACGATAAATCCAACTTAGAAATACAAAAAAATTGATGAAAAAAAACTATGATTATTAGTAAAGCTTCCTGGACTTCCTTTTCGAATTCTTTCCCTTTAAATTGAGACCTCTCCTAATGGGGAGAATGCCACATGAGTACGACATGATAATAACAAAAGTCAAGATAGATGTGTCAATAACCTCTACCTTTCTTCTCCAGCTATTGAACACCCTTTAAGAAATCAAACTTGTACAAGTCCAGCCATCAAATTCAAGTAAAAGTCGGTAAGCAGAGGGACGACAAACGGTATGAATTCAGGGTGGTTGATTGTGTTGAGAGATGGCGAGTGGGACAGATTCGGCCACAATATATGAGAGATGAGGGGGACGGCTTAGGGTTTCAAATGTTGAAATCGATTGAAATGAGAGATGAGTTCTCGGCATAAAGAGTTTTTTTTTTCCACGTGGCTACCGCCACATCACTCTGTAGAGACATTCAATATATTATTTATGTAGGAATAACATTTCTCTAATTAATTATCTTGCGAACAAGAGAAAAGATACCTAATTTTGATTGTAAACATTATTTTTGAGCATTAGTAGTGGCCTAGCCATTCTTCAACCAAAATTTAACTAGGAAATTCACTTTTTCTAATTTACTTTTCAACAACACCAAATATCAAACTCTTTAAATCTATCAGTATTCTATTAAAATATTGATTTTATATCCTTCCATTATAAAAAAAATTCAACAAAAAAAAATTATATTTTAGCCAACAAAATTGACAAATCGTAATGACAAATAGGCAAGATTCTCTCATAAGCTCTTACTAGTTGAAAGTTTTTTTTCAGGATCATAAACACATATACAGACCCAAAATTCTTTTATCGATATGTGTTGAGGAGCTGTAGAAATCAACAACACAAAGAAAAACCCAAATCACTTCTCTGTCTTCTCGATCCGCCACAACCCGTTGGAATCAACAACCAAATCAACACCCAAAACCGAAACACAACTCTGGAAAAAAAAAAAAAAAAAGAACCAAAACAAAAGAAAAAAAAAAACAAGAATGATTTTTCAATTTTGAAAATCCGCAGTCGTCGACGGTGTGGACTTACCAGAAGGTGTTCATGGAGGTCAACGGTGGCAGACGGAGAGATCAGTAAAATGTATTGCTTCATTTTTTGCAGAGCTATGTTTGTGGAGATGTGTTGAGGAGCTGTGTTCATGGAGAAAAAGCTGAGGAGCTATGTTCCTGCAAATAATGGTCTAAGCGAAAAAGAATATATTATTGTGAAAAAATGATTTGGCCAACAATTTTGGCCGGCTACATTTGGTCATTCAAAAACGTTGGAGTTTAAATTACTATAAATATGTTGAGTTTGATGTAGATGTATTTAAGCAAGCTAGCCAAACCTTGTTTAAATTTTGACTATATCTAGTTAACGTGAACTAATGCTCTTACACAGGAGTAAGTTAATCTATTTTATAAACATTGAAAGTGTAGGGGATAAATGTGTAAAGGTTGTAAGCCCATCTAAAAAATTCATTATGCAAGGGTGTAACTTATAAGAGAGAAGGAAGGAAGAGAGAGAGATGATTTGTCATCTAGAAGTCTTAGACATAAAGTTAGACAGAACAAAAGATAAGAATAATTATATGCTTACTACCCTCTTACTATCCTTTTATCACTATATAGTGTATTTAAAATTTTTATTTTTTATTATTTTATTTTAAGTATTTTCTTAAAATCCTTAATCATTAAGAAAAAATTAAAAAAAATACAATTTCATTAATAGTCACTTTCTTAACCATTAAGTAAAAAAAATTAAAAACAAAGTTTAAAAAAAATAAAAAGAATAGTAAATAGATGGTAGGAAGTAATAAGTCTATCATTATCCAACAAAAAATCGAGGATAGAACATATAAAGCAAGAATTGACTCGAAAAAAGGGGAGATTGAGTTCTGAGGGAGAACTGAAAGGGCTTCTTGATCACCTTTCTTAGCCATCTCCATGGGAGTAATTGTAGAGAGTTTAGAGAAGATCACTAAAGAACTTATATTTAGTTTTATTTATAGTGGATTTTGCACGTCAGACCCATGGATATAGGTCTTAGTTTTGAACCATGTAAATTCTTGTTTTATTTATTATCAAGCTACCCATGGATGAACCGGTCAAGTATTACTCCCATCGATCAACACTACTTAAAGACAAAGACAAGAGGGTCATCCACTACTTTAAAGACAAAGACAAGAGGGTCATCCACTACTTAAAGACAAGAGGGTCATCCGACCATAGTGTTAGACATCCCTGATTGAAAAATAAACCAATAGAAAGCAATCTCAAGAAAAATAAAAAAAATAATAATAATTAAAAAAAAAAAAAAAAACCTCTCCCCAAAATTTAAGCATGGAAGTATTTACTCTATTTCTTTTGTTAGAGACTCTAACGGCTCGTTTGTTTTTAGAGATGAGATGAGATGAGTTGAGATTAAATTTAAAAAGTTGAATAAAATATAGTTAAAATATATTTTTTAATATTATTTTTGTTTTAGAATTTAAAAAAATTAAATTGTTTATTTTATTTTATGTGAAAATTTAAAAAAAATTGTAATAATGAGGTGAGATGAGATGTTTCTTAAAAACAAACTAGGCCTAAGTGATGGTTAGAATTGTGAAAATACAAAACCACCAGACAAGTCGACTTGAATAAGCAACTTCCTATGTGATCTTGTTGTCCCATTGGGCTTTGGTTCAAATGTCTATGCCGAAATCTCTCCTCTAAAACGTGGTTTGCTACTCTTCCATTAGTTAGATTTGTATAATGTAATTGTTGAAATGGACTCCGTACTTGTTTTCATAGTTTTTATTTTACGGCTCATCGTTGTCATTTACTTGTTAATAGCTTCTTCGCGAGTCTTCAGTCTTTGAATTTTGTAATTTTTGAAATTTCTTATTATAAATAGTATTCTTCCGTTATAAGTGAGGGGATAACGATAAAATTTGGCTACAACCTATATTTTTTTTTCTTTTAAAAAAAGTTGAATTAGTGAAATTACTTATTACTCCAGCTTCTCTCTTTTATGGCTTTTTGCATTGCAGATATGTAACATGCAAGAGTAAAAAACTTCCAGCGGCACACACCAATATATGATTTGTCAATTTTATCTTTTTATTTAAACATACATATATTGATGTATAAATACTCGTGTTTAAATAAAATAATAAAAATAATAAATCACATATTGGTATGTAGCGTAGAAATGATAAGTAACATTTCTATTATAGATTAATCTGATTGTATGGAATTGAGGAAAGAGACTGGGCTCGTTTGTTTTCAAAGATGAGATGAGATGAATTGAGATTAAAATTAAAAAGTTGAATAAAATATTGTTAGAATATATTTTTTAATATTATTTTTATTTTAAGATTTGAAAAAGTTGAATTGTTTATTTTATTTTATATAGAGATTTAAAAAAATTATAATGATGAAATAAAATGAGATGAGATATTTCTTGAAAATAAACTAGATCCAAAAGAGGAGCATGAGTTTATTGTTGTAACCCAAAACCCTGTCGTACAATGTATTCTGTTTAAAATACTTGTGCAACTGAAAGAAAGGAAAAAATAAAAAGGTCGGCTTTTGCAGATCGTGGACTTTTTGCATGTAAAGCAAAAGCTAAAAGATTTGATTGTGTTTGTGGACAATCGTCCTCTTAAGCAATATCCATTTCTTTTTAGCATGAAGTAATTATAATGGACACAACTATATATATATCTTTTTGCTGACAATGGTACAGTCCTTAAGTTTCATAATTAAACTTTATATCCGTTATTTTTGTGTGTGATTTGAGGCAACATTTTGTTTTTTTCTTTGTACCCAAAATGCAAGACTCATGACTAGTTGGCCAATTGAACATGGATTGCTCTCAAGTCTTAAAGCTGTACTTCAACAATTATGTTACAGTTCACGTGGAAAGGAATAGTAATGTAAACGTTGTTTTATTATCTAATAGAGATTTGCCTGAACGTTAGTCCCCTCAAGTTCAAACATGTAATAGAGGCGGCGTCTATAGCAAGCATTTAAGCTCGGTCGAGATTCCCGGCCTTTAACCTATAGAATATGTGAGTGTTGTTCTAATATTTACCGTATCAAATTCAAGATTTGCCACTTGAGTTAATATAGCTTTCGCTCTATACTCTAATATAAATTTTCTAATAAGACAAGTCTCAAGAAAAAAAAAAAACAGAAATGCAAAATAAATCGTATAGAATTTATTGTTGGAACCCACTTTATATTATGTCTATCTATTTTCTAATTGAAATCGAGATTTATTTCCTCATCGCACATTTATATTTTCTACTTAATAATGCGAGAAAATACGAGTTGAAGATGATGAACAGCTCAGGAGCCCAATACAAGAGACAACACGTGCATAAAAATGGAAATTAAAGGTGTTAGGTAGATGTTGATCAACATGATCGAGGGTTGGAGTTTGAATTTGTGAAATGTAGGTGACTAAAGTAAAGCCTGTGTAGATTCGCATGGCTATGCAGTGTACCTATTTCCACAGCCTCCAGCGGTGTTGCTACAGTTTGCAAAAAATTGTCATTTAAAACGATCTATTTTTATAAGATAAGGCTGGAGATAAAAAAAATAGGAGTGGTTTAGATTCAGAGATGAGTTGAGATGATTTGTGAATAATATAATAAAAGTAAAATTATTTATTATATTTTACGTGAAAATTTAAAAAAGTTATTTTGAAATTTGAAAAAGTTGAATTATTTATTATATTTTATGTGGAAATTTAAAAAAATTGTAATAATGAGATGAGATGAATTGAAGTGGGTTGAGATGAGTTACGAATACAAACGAGGCTTTAGTCTCAAAATCTTTTTTTTTCTTTTTTTCCTTCACTTTTGCACTGTGGTTATTATACTGGACCGTTTGTTGGGAACCACATTCCCTCTTCATGTATCATATTTTTCTTACCTAAATGAAAATTTACTTGCTTAGAGGGAAAAGAAAAACCTGTGAAGATTCATACCTAAATAGTCTATAAAAATATCTATACCCGGAAACGTGTTTGGTCCTTGCAGTCCCTAAACTAAGGGCAAAAGTAAAGTTTTCAAGGCCCCATATCATGCCCTGAATAATGAGAGTTTGAACTACGGAAAAAATGAAACCCCAAGTCAATGCAAGTGATGATGAGAATATGGAGAATAAAAACGGCAGAGCTTTTTGAATATACATACCATCTTTTTAATAACTCTTTACATAATTCTGTGTTAAATTAAGAGCATTTTTATAAAATTAACTTTTAAAAATTCATGTTCTGTTTACGAAGTTCTAAGTTTCCAACTCAAATCTTATGGACTTTTACTCAAATTTTAAACAAGCTGGTATACTTTATTAATTTACTATTTTTATTACTGACATCAGTATCGTATCAGTATCTTAGACCAGCTCAAGCAAAAGGTCACGTGAGACTTGTGACCAGTTTAAAAAGTGAGATGAAATAAAAATTTTAGGAATAATAGTTAAATAATTTGTGAATAATAGTTAAATAATTTGAATTAATATATTTTATTGAGTTTTGAAAAATGAGTAAGAAAAAAATGAATAAAAATATTATAAAGTTAAAAAATATTATTATAATATAATATTATAATATTATTTTTATTTTTAAATTTAAGAAAATTGTATTATTTTTTGTGTTTTATTTGAAAGTTTGAGAAAGTTGATATGATTAAATGAAAAAGTTGAATATTTAAAATTAAAAAATATTTATATTTGAGTGATATTTGAAAAATAAATTATAAAAAATTTTGAGATGAGATAAGATCGTCTCACTTCCCAAACAAGCTCTCAAATGTGCTATGGTCAGTCTTCCTAAGAATTTATTAGAAAAGAAAATACTATATACTACTTTCTTATCTCCCTTCCATCTTATTTTATTAATGTGATACTGTTCATAATCTTATAAATAACACTAAATTTTTAGGAAAAGAAATTAGGAATAATGAACAATATCACATTAGCATATTAGGATGAATGAGATAACAGTGTAATATTTATTGATCATAATCTTTGAATCAGTTCTTATTTTTTCAATACAAATTTTGGGATGATGAACAATATCATATCAATTATATAGTAAAACAAGAATAAGATAAGAATGCAGATTAAATTTTGGGTTCACTCTACGAGTGATACCTACTATATCTCACGACTTTTAAGTCAAGACAATTAAGTAGATACTCAATAAAAAGATATTAGGTTACGTTCATGTAGTGATGTATTCTCAGTTATTCTGTAATGATAGAATATTGAATAATGATTAATAATAATAAAAAATAATAATAAAATAATTAATAGTAATAAGATATTATGAGAATATCTGATATATTCTCTGTACCCAACAGAAACTACATATAGCCTTATCCTTATATGTCTTATGGCTGATCTTATGGTAGAGAGACAAAAATAAAAACAAAAAATAAAGAGATGTAACGTATAACTCATGGCTATTGGCTGGTCTTAACTTGCAATGTAGTGGCCAAATTTGCAATGAAAGATTGCTTTCCAAAGTCCCATAAAAAGTGGTTCGATTGCGAAATTGCAACATATATTCAGGGATTGTAAAGCTTTTGGCGGGTGCAACAACCACATTATTTTGAGAACTGGTCATTCAAGATATATTTGACCACACATTATAAATGACAAAACTAGTCACACTCTTCCAGGCTGCCTAGTAGGGAAGATTTTATTGTAATTTTCTAAAGGAATTTTTTCCCTTGAAGTAATTATATTTATTAAGTTATAACTATTTCTATTTTATTTGCATAAATGCGACGTAGCTACTGCAAAGAAAAAAAATGAATGCTATAGTCACAAAAATATCTTATAAAAATAAATTTAAAAATTGACGTGACTTGATTGATACGTTAAATTATAAAACTATTTTTATTATAAAGTCGCTCGCACAAAAACTATGATTTCACTCACCTTTACATCACTAAATAAAAATAATAATCAATACAAAACATTATAGCAATATTAAAGTTCAAATTTTAAGATGAAATTTGAACCAACGAATTATTGAAATATCAACCTAGTTAAGAAATTATATATAATAATAATAATAAACATTAATTAATTCAGGCTTATTCATAAATCTTAATTTACTCTTATTAATTGTATGATCTTGTATTACCTTTTGGTATATCAGCTTATCAGCATATGATATATTTTTTTTATCAAGTGAAATTCAAATCATGACTTGAATTTGGAATATGTTTTTATCCATTTATTTCTTTCTTTTTTTTAGAAGAGAATACTGCGTATTCGCGGTATGCAACTATCTATAACTATTCATATAATATCTAAACAATACATGACATATTTTAATATTCTTCCAAATCAAGATAATACATTTTTTTTTAAATAAATCAAGATAATATTTTATTCACTCTCTAACCTCTTGTGCTATTTCTTTATATGGTAAGATTTGCAGTTGTTACTTAAATTAATCGTTTTTTAAAAAATTAATAAATAAAAAAGGGTTTTGCCGACGGGACACGTAGGTGGCATACCCGATATTTTATTACTACATGGGATTCTGAAGGACATTATTCTAAGAAATTATTTTATAATATAAGTGTCATTAGGTAGTAAAAAAAAATCCAAGTAAAGAGGCCCATCATGCACACTTTAGTCAATTAATAAATTATTAGTAAGTTGATACTTTTTTCACTTTTGCTTTGAAAACTATTCCATATCATGAATCTTCCATGATGAGTTATGATTTTATTTTCAATCTAATTACACTTCTTTCTTTATTTTTTATTTAAATTTTTTTTAATCATGAAATAGAACTGGTTGTTAAAGTTGCCAAAGAGATAAATGGCTTAAAAATTGTCAAAGATATTGTATGGTACTTGGTGCCCTAAGAATGGAGTAACTAAGGGGATATTATACTGCCGTACCCAACCAATATTGGAAGATTTAGGTATCGTTGTGATAGTGAGTTAAGATGAAATAAGTTAAAATAAAAGATAAAAATTAAATAAAATATTATCATAATATTATAATTTTTTAGAGTATTGTTATTCATAAGCCCCACACACCATAATTAATTAATTTATTTTAGATTTTTTTTGGTTTTATTATTCTTAAAATAATTGAATTATTCTACTCATCATCCATATACTACATATTTAGTAAGAGAAAAAAATTAGAAAAAAATCACAAAAAAGATGGTGTATGGTGTATAAGGCTTATGAATAGAATTTTTTAATTTTTTAATATTATTATTGTTTTGAAATCTGAAAAAGTTAAATTATTTATTATATTTTATATATAAATTTAAAAAAATTATAATAATTATCTAAATCTAAACGCAATTCAATTACAATTGCTGAATTGTGTGATCATTGCTAGTGTATCTAGAGTTTGCTGAGTCATCCCTTTATTTGAAAATGACAAGTTCTCCCTATATTAAATTGATATATATTTATACACCTCTCTAAGAAAACACAGCAAGGAGGGAGGGCCTCCACCTTTCCCCCTTCCCTCTGTATGTATGGCTTTCCTCACCTTTATTTTGTCTTTTATCTAAAATGCAAAAGTCTTGATCCAGTAATGCCTTCTAATCTGCACCCACAATACAAACATTGCATGCCACAGCAATCCCACCTGCCAATCTTCAAGAAGCGACTACAAGCATGCCACTGAACTAACACATTGGTTTTATGCATCATTTCAAAATTATAACTTTATTGTTTATACGTGTGACATTGGCGACTTCCTCAACCTCAAGTCTTCAAGATTGGCCCTCTCTATTCAAATATCGACAGCGCATGGAGCCCACGCATCAGTATAGATGCGCGTATTTTTTTAATGTCACCAAAGATCAGAACAATCCAAGCTTACCTATCATTTTTATGTTTAAATGTTCTCCAAACATATATATATGTAGGTAGTCTAAGTGAAAGTCTCAAATGAATATGTTAAAATAGCAGATTGGAAAACAAAACCCACTTTTTTTGGCAGATCCTTTTGAGTAATGCTATATATAGTCGTGAAGTGTATAAGTTTCGTATAGTAGATTTAAAAAAGAGTGAAATCTACTATATTAAAAAATTAATTTTTTTATATAGATCTCGTATTTATTTATTTTTTTTAAAGTGATTGCACGATACTTACACACTCACGATTGCAACTATAATTTCTCATTTGGGATATCCCTCATTTTTACATTTGATTTCAGTTTCAATATAAATTGGATTATGAAAAAGTAAGAAAAAAAAGCGGAAGCAATCGTGCAAATATCTTGGTAACATTGTATGCGTGCGGGATGTGAGTTGCCAACCTACATATTTCGTTGCTCGAATATCGCTGCCTTCCCATAATTGCTACTAATTAGTTGAATTGATGATGAAGAGCCACGTACAATATTGTGATTAAATGCGACTAAACAAATTGTATAATCGCATGAAAAATGCTAAATGTACTTAATAAAAATTTATAAAAAATTTATTTCTCCACATGTCAGTTATTGATATCCTGAAAATCATAAAATTTTAAAAAAATACTAACAAAATAAATTCTATAAATATAAATATAAATAAAAATATATATATATAACACTACTCATAACCACATATCCTTTACTCAAATTAAGTAACGCAAATAAATAGCCTAAGTACTTGAATGCTTTGATCCATTAACGACCTTTATGAGACAAACATGCATGCGAACAAATCAAATCAAAAGTAGTTAAGCAAGCTAAACATTTCAAATTCATTAATGTATGGAGTAGGGCTGTACACAAATCGGCCGGACCGACCGCCGCCGACTCAGACCGACTACCGGATTCAGGAACCGGCCGAAACCGGCAAAGAACCGGTCGGCCGGCGGTAGGAAATTAAGGAAACCGACGTCGGCCGGTTCGGTCTGCGGTTCAATCCCGGTCTAAACCGACAAACTGGCCGACGTCTTATATATATTTTTTACAATATATTTCTTATATAAAACGACGTCGTTTCACTTATTTAAGTGAAACGGCGTCGTTTTTCTCTTGGAACTTAAAAATATATATATATGGAACGGCGCCGTTTGGCTTAAAAGCCAAACGACGTCGTTCCAAAATGGATTTAATTGCCCCTCGCCCCTCTTCTTCTTCTTCCCCGCGTCTTATTCCGTTCGCTCTGTTTCACCTGCAAGTTGCAACTCTCTTCTACTCTCTCATGGTAGACGGCGGCATATCCCTCCTCCGTGACAGAGACGCCGACGGCAGACCGAGGAACCGAACCACACCGCGCCGAGACCGATAATATCGGTTTTCTCTCCCCTAGTCGATCGGTTTCGGCCGGTTTTTTCATCTCATGGCAGACATCGGTTCGGCGTCGGTTTGGCACCGAAACCGCGCCGAACCCATTGGTTTTCAACCCTAGTATGGAGTTCGAGTTTGGTAATACTAAGGACTGGTTTGGATGTTGAAAAACTCTAATATCATATCATCTCAATATCCTAACATTACACATACAAATATTTTTTAATTTCAGATTTTTAATTTTTTCATATAATCATTATAATTTTTCTAAACTTCCAAACCAAACACAAAAAAATAATTCAATTTTTTCAAATATCAAAATAAAAATAATGTTCATACAATATTTGAATTTTATAATATTTTTATTAAATTTTTTCTCACTCATTTTCCAAAATATCATAAAATGTCTCAACTCAAATCATTTTATTACTATTTACAAATTATTTCACTACTATTCACAGATCATTTCATCTTATCTCACCATCTAAACCTTAATAATAATTGTTTGGCAGACTAACTAAAAGGTTTCTTCCTTCTCTCTCTAGAAAAACCCTCTACCTTTTTTCTAAAGTCTCCAAAACTCCATATCAAACGAAAGGGGGTGGGAGCTTCGACTCCTTCCCCCCTCTCCTTTATTCATTTTATTTTCGTATAGTGTTTTGTTTTATTTTGTTTTATTTTTTTAGGTCAAATAAGGGAGGATTGTCGTTCGAGTCTTTCCAGCCGTCGCACTTCTACACGCGCCCCACCAGCATGACGCCCAGCCGCTGATTTTCAAGACCACAAAATTTGGCATCCATCGGAGTGGAGTGTAGCCCGCACGCGCGGGACAAAGTTCCGGATATCGTTGACGTGTGGCTATCACGCGCCACCAATGAGCTCTCTGCTGACGCCACGCTCGGCTTATGTGGAACCTCTGACTCCGGGACTTCCAAGTCTGACCGTCGACTTTCCTCCCAAAATGAATAGTGTTCTGCACGAGCCACTGCCGACCCATTGTGCACTGTTCATCTATTTTTATTTTTTTTTTTGTTTCTTTCTTGTTTCCGTTTCAGTGTTTTGTAGTTGTTTTGTTTTTCTATTTTTGTTGTTTTTTGTTGACCCGAGTGAGGTGTTGGGCATTTGGGTCGGACGTAATCCAGGGAGCTGTTCGAGAGTGGTGGATGATGCTATGACCGGTGGTCGTACGGCCGGGCTGTTGTGGTCTATGCGTGAGCTGGGTGCTCGATGCCAATGCTTGCGGTGGACGTGATGTCCGGGATCTCATCAGTGCTTGTGGTCATGTAGTTGTTAATGTGTTTATTTGTAGTTTTTTATTAGTTTAGTTATTAATAAAATAGAAATAGGCTATTGGATTTGGTGTCTACAACAATATCCCATACTCTTCCTCCCTAGGAGGATAGAGGGGGTGAGAGTTTATTTAGAAGTTAAGACAATGTCTATCACAAAAGAATTTGTGTGTAGGGAAACCCTAGAGCTGATGCGTAGTTTGATTTATAGTCTAAAATTTTCATGTATTGGATTTTTCATGTATTGATAAGTCACAGTTATAACTTTGGTTCATTAATAAAATTAGTCTGTTTCAATAAATAATAATAATAAAATAATAGCTGTTTGGCATGATTTAGAATTAACCCACTAAATAGCGCTAACAAAGCAAACTAAGGGAAAAGTTCACTATACAAAAGTAGCATCAAATAAATTTATCAATCAAGAGAGAGGCTAGAGGTCGGATGGGTGCTGAGAGGGAATTTACATCCTCCCATTAACTTGTGACAGTAGTGATTTTTAACAAATGAAAAATAGAAACGATTGTAGCTAACCAAATCTCCAAATCCCATATGCCTTCCCCTCTCTCTCTCTCTCTCTCTCTCTCTCTCTCTCTCATCACTCTCTTTTTCTCCCCACTCTCCTTCGAAGTTCTGATACTTTCTGAACTGTTGGAATATATTTTTTTTTATGCTCTCTTCATTATAGTGTTCTTCCAACTAGCTTTTATGGAACAAAAAAAATTTCGGCTTATGCTCACTGCTCAAAGGTTTTTGTAAGTTCCATCTGTATTTAATAATCAAAACATGTAAATATGCTCTATTTTTTGTGATCTGATGAAGGTTCTTCATTATGCAGAAAGGAATCACATTATCTAATCAACCTAGACGACAGCACCACCATCCATGCTAATGTAGCTTTCAATGGTAGTGGGATTTTGAAACATGAGCACAGTCTCATAAAAGGAAAACCATTATGCTGCCTCCACCTTATAAAGGCGGAAATATAAGAGAAGAGTGATGGGGATCTACACATCCAAACTATCCTGCTAAATGGAAATATGTTAGCTATATACTTTGCTGGGGTCACACCTCCATTTGTGCCTATGTATATATATAAATCATCACCCATTCGGCAAGAGAGAGGGGAGAGAAAGAGAGAGGGTTAGCTAAGACCAGTTGTATTTTTCTCTTCTTAAAAAGCACACGTGTCAAAATTTTACTATGGCTGAAAATTTAAGGATTTATAGAAAATTCGGTTTGAAGTTATTGTCATTCATCAATGCATTCCTTAAAAAAGGAAGATGATAAAGGATTGGTATTAGATTTATCAAAAGTTTAATCAAATATAAAATATGATGAATTTTATTAAAATAGTGATACATTAGATTAGTCAAAGAGATAAGTCGAAAGTTTTGAGTTACAGTAAATAGATGGATTTTTTCAAATTTAAAAAGTTACTGTTCATCCATCAAATATATTTTTATTCACTTTTAATCTCCAATGATTTTTTCTTGTATTCACGTTTAATCTCCAACCGTCTAGTAATAATAATGTAATAATTAAATTAAATTATTAATTAACATATGATTAGTATAATTGTAAAATATAAAAAAAATTATTATTAAAAAAATTATTATATTATTATTTTAATAAATTTAATGACTAATTCAATGTGGGGTTATGCTAAGGAAGTTTTGAATTTATAGAAAATATATACTTTTCATCAAATTTTAGAAATGACTTTGATAAAACTAATATCAATACTCACTCGGTATGCCTAAAAAATGAAGGAATATGATAGAATGGAAAATTCAGGTAGCGGACAAGTTCTAAATAGACAAATTTATATAGGTTATTTGTAAAAAAATGGATCATATTAAAAAAGAATAATTTTTTTCTACATTTTTTTTAAAGTGGGTTTACTTTTTTACAAAAGTTTGCGTGGAATTTTTTTATTTAAAATTTGCACAAATGATTTCTTAAGAAAAAATTATTATCCACGTGGATTTTCTAACCCTATAATAATCTGATAACAACATATGATATGGTAGTAACTCTCAAAGAGACTCCCCCACTAAGTATATAAGAATATAAATTTATACAAACTAACAAAAGAACTTTTGGAAAGAAGTGGTTGTATTGAGATATTGTATGGGGAGATGGGGCATGCTGTTTCTTGTATGGGGAGATGACACCTGAATACAATCCTGCCTAAGAAGAACTTTTGGATCCCTTCCCCAAATGGCATGAATTATATTGTCAGTGTCGTTGGGTAATTAATGTTTTAATATTAATATGGACAGTTCATAAACAGGTATAAAATTCCAACGACAACTCTGATAATGACCATGGCTGGTACAAAAAGGTATCTTAATAATGAATCTCCAAATATATATATTAATTGATATTTAGATTATTAGAATTAGCATCTTTTTCTTTACTTGAAGAGAAGATAAATTTTGTAGTGATAGACTTCACATGTTCATTCATTTAGAAAATAATAATAATATTATTTTTTATCTTAAATTTTATTATTTTTAATCCTTAAAAAAGTATGACGCATCAACAAATATGATAAATATAATAAAAAATGAGAAGATTTAACATTAGAAAAATATTTTAAATTGAAGCTCCTAAAAATAAGAGTAATTAGAAGTCGAATAATTATATATGAATGTCTTTATATTATATATCATCCATAAGATATAATTAAATTTAGAAAATAAATTTTAACTAAATAATAAGAATGAAAAAACAATATGGGTCTTTAATATCCAAAAACTCCAATTTTACTTAAATTATTATTTTTATTTGAGCAACCTAATCATTATCTCTTTTATCATCATTCTATTATAATTTATAATATGATATTAAATAATTAAAAATTATTTATTAGATTTTATTTATAGACCTATTATTTAATATCACGTCAAGAAATATTAAAAGGATAATAATAAAAAATATGATAAGTAGATTTTTATTTTTATTTTTATTTTTATAATAAGTCTGGTTTGGATAGTAAAAATATTTTATTTCATCATTATAATTTTTATAAATTTTTAAATAAAATAAAATAAATAATTTAATTTTTTTAAATTTTAAAATAATAATAATATTAAATAATAAAATTTTATGTAATTTTTAATCCCCATCTCAAAAAAAAAAAAAATCACCTATCTTTACCTTCTCCGGCCGAACGAGACTCGAAGGGTCGATCTCAACAGACGAGTGAAAACACTATAAACAGGTGGGGGCGCTATGGAGTAATGAGGTCCAGGGTTGAAAATTAAAAACGTACCCCTCACAAGCAAAGGCTGCTCATGCCACCTGTCTTCAAATTAATCCAATGTGTAACCCACGTACCATTCTCTTTTTACAACTTGTTATAAAAAGCTAATACACAGTTACGTACTGCTCATTATTTTCTAGCTAAATATTAATTAATATGTAATTATATAAATATATATTTATATAGAAAAAAAATTATATATTAATATAAAATATAAAAGATGATAAATAGAATTTTTTTTTAATATTACATCAAGAAAACTCATACGTAAATTTATAAATTTTTTAAAAATATTGTGCATAATTATTTAGAAATATACATATTTATTTGAATACATAAAATTATTTCATTTCATTTTATCTCATCATTATAATTTTTTTTAAATTTTAAAATAAAAATAATATTTTATTTAATTTTTAATAAAATATTTTATCTTATCTAAATTACGTAACTAAACAAAATCTTAAAGATTAAAAAAAATTATTAATTAATAAATAATACAGTGACACATCAATATATAATTTAATTTTGTATAAAAAAGATGTGGGAGGACTCTTATGAAATTACAGTATTATCCATCCATCCATACGCACAAAAAGCAAAAAACAAGAAAAAAGTCCCAATCAAAGATGGTGGACCTCGGCGAGCAAGGGTATGGCCCGGGAAGGCTAAAAAGGTTTGAATCAAGAGAGAAAAGTCATTTGACTTTTATGGGTTTAAATAAAAATAATTTATAACACAATTATAATAAATAAAAAATAAAAATAAAAATAGAGGACAATACAATTTATGACTCCCGAGCCAGGCCTAAAGATAAAGTTGGGATAGAATTTTCAGAACGTAAATCCAATCGGTCATAAGAGTTCACTAAACGACAAACAGCGAACAGTATAGCCAGTTGGATGAGCTCCGACAACGTGCCTAACGACCGTGGCCTAGACAACTGTACTGTTAAATCCTCGGTCGTAGATTAGAAACTTGGTCAAGAAGTCACTGCCAAACCTTTGTTAATCTCTGTCTGATTAATAAAGGCTAGTTAAGCTTATACTCAACAGCTTAACATGGTTTAAAAACTACTACTTTAATTAATCATTTCTCTCTCTCGTCTGAAAAGCTGGAAAGCAGAGCACAGACCGAAGACTTTAGCATACTCTCTCTCTCTCACTCGGTGGGACAAGATCTCTCATCTTTTCTAGTTCTTTCTCTCTCTTCTTCCTTAGCCGCCTTATAAAACACGGACCCTGTCTAATCCTCGCTCTGTTTTCGCTGCAATATCGGATTGTTTATGGATTGATCCGAAAAGTTGAAATCCCTGAAAAATATTCGCCGAAATGCCTTCACTTTGTTTGTCTAGACGAGAAAGTAGAATTATTTTATTCATTGTTTGAACGTACGTAGGATCAGGTAGTAGTTCCGTTGCCGGAGATCAATTTCCCGGTGTTGGTTGTGGGTTCTTTGCTTCATTTAACTTCTATCAGCCGAGAGAAGAGCTTTTGTTTTCAGTCTTAGCGTTTAATCATTGAGGTTCCTTGGGGTACTGTGAATTTTGGTAAGACATCCGTCAGAGCCGGTAGGTAGGTAAAGATTAGGGAAAAAAAGGCTGATTGACTGGTAGATAAGAGAGCGAGAGATAGAGAGAGAGAGAGAGAGAGGAGATGGAAACCCCAAAACATTGTCTCCAAAAGCTTCTTTGGAATTCTAGAAAAATGCCCTGAGATTTTTTGTTTGTCTTTCAATTTTGTGCTTGTTTAGTAAATTGTTCCCAAGAAAACCCTAGCAAAAATTTCCCAGTATCTATGCCGGTCGACTTGGATAATTCCTCTACGGCTTCCGGGGAAGCTAGCGTCTCTTCCTCTGGGAATCAGAGTCAACCCCCCAAGCCCACAGCTAAGAAAAAGCGCAACCTCCCTGGAATGCCCGGTACCTATAAGAATCACAACGATATGAGCTTTCTCATGTTCTAGTAATTCTTCTTTTCTTTTATGATATTCTGTTTAGAGGTTATTTGACTTTTTTTTTTTTGGATTTGTGGGGTTTTTACAGATCCAGATGCGGAGGTGATTTCTCTGTCTCCGAAGACCCTCATGGCCACGAACCGATTCGTGTGCGAGATTTGCAACAAAGGGTTTCAGAGGGATCAGAACCTTCAGCTCCATCGTCGGGGTCACAATCTACCGTGGAAGCTCAGGCAGAGGTCGAGCAAGGAGGTTAAGAAGAGGGTCTATGTTTGTCCTGAGCCGTCGTGCGTGCATCACGATCCGTCGCGAGCCCTGGGCGATCTCACGGGGATAAAGAAGCATTTCTGTAGGAAACACGGTGAGAAGAAGTGGAAATGCGATAAGTGCTCGAAGAAGTACGCGGTGCAGTCCGATTGGAAAGCTCATTCAAAGATTTGTGGCACTAGGGAGTACAAATGCGACTGTGGGACTTTGTTTTCTAGGTTTTCACTCTTCTTTTTCGGCTTGGAATTGTTCGATTTCTTTCTGTTCGAATCACAGTTTTTTAGTGCAATTGTTCAGCTTTATTGGTTTTGTTAAAATTGTTTTTGATTTTTGATTCGTTGAAGGAGGGATAGCTTTATCACCCACCGGGCGTTCTGCGATGCGTTGGCAGAGGAGAGCGCCAGAGCTCAGACTCAGCCGTTGGCGAATCCAACTTCGGAGCCAAACTCGAATGCACAGGCAGTTGATTCACCAGCCCCAGCCCCAGCCCCAGCCCCAGCCCCAGCCCCAGCCCCGCCTCCAACCCCAGCCCCAGCCCCAGCCCCAGCTCCAGCTCCAGCAGCAGCACCACGGCCAAGTACTGGTCAAATATCCTCGGTTTTGCCGACTAAGAGTCCGGGTAAATATGACCATAATTTGGAAAACTTTCAAATTTTTTCTGTTGGGTTTTGTCGGATGTGTATTTTTGTCTTAAATCAATAACAGCTTTATGTTCTCTCTTTCTCTATCTGTTTCAATCTTGGAGTTTAGTAATTTTGTCTGTTACTGATCTTTGTCATCTTTATTTGTATCAAAGTTGATTATTCGATCTGAGATTTGGCAAGCTGATAAAATACCATATAAAAACAATAAGCTGTGGGATTTCTCCGAACTAATGAAATTCAATATGTGCAATCTTTGATAAAGCAACCCGAGTCATTCAAAAGTTGAAAGAAGGGTGGGGGATTGTTGGAAGTGGTTTAGATAAAGGAAACCATTATTGATTCTGCCTTTTCTTCTAAAGTTCTTCATAAAGGAAAAGCTTCACTTTCCAGGTCTCTCTCGGTTTTTAATTTAACCCCTTTTCTTGTTTTCTTCTCTTTTGGCTTTTGTTATAGTGTTACCGGAAAATCCCCAGCCAATAGTAGAAGAAGGACCTGCTGCTGCGACAGGCTTAAATGGGAGCTGTAGCAGCACCACCAGCTCAAGCAGCAATGGCAATACAAGCTGTAGCGTATTCGCAAGCTTATTTGCTTCCTCTACTGCATCAGCAAGCTTGCAAACTCCTCAAACTCCTGCATTTACCGACTTAATCCGTGCTATGGCGCGTCCTGATCCCCCAACAGAACTTGCACGGCCTTCATCTACAGAACCAATTTCTCTCTGCCTCTCCACTAATCACGCGTCATCATTATTTGGGACTTCAGGGCAAGACCGTCGGCAATATGCGGCGCCACCACAACCAGCAATGTCTGCCACCGCACTACTACAGAAGGCTGCCCAAATGGGGGCAGCCGCAACCAATGCATCATTGCTCCGTGGGTTTGGTATAGTTTCGTCATCATCTTCATCTGGGCAGCAGGATGGTTTGCACTGGAGTCAGAGACAAGTAGAGCCCGAGAATTCCTCAGTTCCTTCGGGGCTTGGACTTGCCCATTGTGATGGAGGCTCAGGATTGAAGGAATTAATGATGGGAACACCTTCTGTCTTTGGTCCTAAGCAAACCACTCTTGATTTTCTTGGATTGGGAATGGCTGCTGGTGGCAGCCCCAGCAGTGGCCTGTCAGCACTAATTACATCTATAGGCGGTGGTCTTGACGTAGCCGCGGCAGCAGCAGCAGCAGCATCCTATGGAGGAGGAGGAGGAGAATTCTCTGGCAAAGACATTGGAAGGAACTCATGACACGTTTGAAGGAAACAGTTCCAAGTATTTCACTGTTTGATATGGAGAAAGGATCCATTGATACGGTCTTTGGTCAACTGGAGTTGCTGGACGAACAATAATAAACCGACAATTTTCTCATAAAAAAATATTTTGCCCTTTTGAAGGTAAGAACTAGGCCAAAGGCAGTTAGGTCTTTTTCACTGTTTTGCTGCCTTCGATGACCAGGGCGATCAGTTCCTTGTCGTGTGGTGTAAGTGAGCCAATTAGCCATAAAAGCAAGGGACCCTTTTTCTTTCTTCAAACGCTGCAAAATGGGGTCATGTTTATTCGCAATATACCTGTACCGATACATTGTATTTGCAAAAGGTCGTCCAAAGCTAAAACGAAACGGACCGCCAATTATTTAAATCTGCTAGTTTTTTTTTTTTTTTTTTTTTAATCAAAGCCTAGAGCTTTGAAATGCCAGCGCAGGGGAGGAACTGATTTGGGCTGCCGTTATGCCGTGCATGGACGACTTTAGTCTTCGGCTTGGTCTCTGTACATGACACGTGGCTTTTGGCTGGGTCTCGTCGGCTTGGTCAACCTTCAACCTCTTGTAATTATATTTAAATTAAGTTGTGCTTTTGTCTTTTGAGGATGATTCTGCTTTTGGGCAAGACCTGGGGTTTTTTAAATTATAGATCTATTGGATGAATCGTGCTTGTATTTTTATTTTTCGGCAAAACGTTAAAGCTACTGCATCAGTCACTAATCTGATGTGGCATTGTCGGTAGTCCACGTGAAATAAAAATAAACAGATGAATACCCAAAGTGGCCAGAGGGAAAATTCTGAAAAAACTAGACAAGTTATGTATTTACAATTTTACTTATAAGTTAATTAGGAGATAATTAGGGTTTGAAAAATATCTTGTAGGTACGCACGTCAATCCCTTGTATTAGCGGTTGTCTTTGAGCCACCCATGGGATAGTTATCGATGATTCATGATCTGATTGTAGGTCCACATAGACATAGGCTGTGAAGATAAACTTGCGTCGTGGGTCTTCCGTGGAAATCCACAATCAGCCACCCCGAGTGGTCGGTTACCAAAAGTTGCCTAGTGTATTGGGGTGTAAAAAAAATCTTTGCAAATAGTTTTTTTTTTAAATTATATTTAAGGTTAATCTCTTTTTATTTTTGATAATTCATGTGACATTTTAACACTCCATTTGCAATGCTTAATTGCTTTTTATTTTTAAAATTTATAAAATCTTTATGTCAACTTCTATAGCATGAAGATTTTCTTGCAATTATCTAGCCACGTTTTTTCATTAGGAGAGAGGAGTTTGATAAGATCCCAATCTGGTACGTTGGGTAATAAAGGGATCTAAGAAACTATGCCTACTTTCGGAGTCAACCAGAAACACCACATGTTCATTCTTGATCCACCCTACTAATTGCATAGTTCTAGAACTGGGTGTCCTCGTGATTGCGTTCAATGAAGTCTTAGGCTCTACATTCACTGCCTATGGCTTCAGTGCCATTTCCTTACCCAACTCAGTAACAAACTCCCCTTCTACTCCAGTCTCCTCTAACTCATCATGGCCCTGTAATAAGTATATTTTAGGGGTTTTACAGACATGAGTAGGATTCCACTTGTCGTCGCAATGATAACACAACCTCTTTCTACACTTTTCATTCATTGTGGTAGATGAGATTTTCTTAGTAGGTGAACTGAATTTTTGAGTTTGACTATTTCCTTCTCTAAAATGATGCACTGCATTAGAGTAACCCCTGGTGAAAAGGCCCATTTCTCACTACTGACTTTCATGGCCTTCTTAGTACTAGACATATATTCTTATTGTATGCGAGCTAAACCAAAAGCAGAAGTCAAATTAAGGGGATTGAGCATGCGGATTGGTAACCTGATTTCGTCCTTCAACCCACTAAGGAAGCAGCTTAGTTTATGATGGTCTAATAGTCCTTATAGCTTGTTGGAGAGTGCCTCGAAGTGGGCCTTGTAAGCTGCCACTGTTGTTGTTTGTTTCAAGCGAGTGAGTGTTTCCATGGGATCGTCATAAGCTGTAGGTTCGAAACAAACCAACATAACACGAACCAGCGTCTCCCAATTAACAAATTGCCCCATGTCCAATGCATCCTGGTACCATACCAGAGCTTCCCCTTCCATGTGATAGGAAGTCAATAACAACCGTTGGGCAGGGAGTGTCTGATGGAAATCAAAGTACTGAGAAGTTTTGAATATCCATCCTGATGGGTTATCCCCATCAAAATGTGGGAAGTCCAAACAGATTCCTCTCTAATTTGCCCCCCCTCTGATGTAACTGATCTACTTCATGTTGTAATTGCAGGTCCCTGTCACCTTCATTTACCTGATGAGCCACAAGTGTACAAACCATTTCAATGAGCTGGTCCAGTCTATCAATGATCTGGTCCAGTCTCCCTCGTTTGTCACAAAAGCCCTCATCCAATCCATCAACCTGTTTCTGAAGAGCTTCTTGGTGTTTTTTGGAACCAGTCCCATCATCCATGAGGATCGCTGGCTCAATGATATCACTTGTTAGAATTATGTTTGCTAAAATCTCTGTAAAACCCTAACGATGAATAAGGATGAAATGGAAATCACTAGAACTTCATTAGATAACGATATACAAGGGAATTATTCGAGGCAATTCCTTCCTCCAGTACAATCCATAAACTTAGCACATTTAAGACTCCTTCCTCTCCGTGATTCTTCCCTCATATACCAGACTCGTAACAGACTCTAAGTTTGATATTCTGACCAACGCTAGACTGAAAACAACTGTAACTAAACACGCACCGTTTGGTTTATACTCACCAAAACGCTGTGTTCGACTCAACATAAACAACATACTCCAACTTTATTAAAAATGTTGCCTATTACACAACTTTACAACAACAAACTCTTTTCTAACATACTAAATGTTGCGTTCCACTTAGCCAAGCCATACTCTGTTCACCAATAGGATGGCACCATTTTGAGTTTCCAGACTTCTCACTTAAACTCCCTTCGCAGTTCCATACTTCAGTTCATCCTCTCTTCTTCACTTTGTGTTTTTCCCCCTTCTGACCTAGGGTTCTTGACAGTTTCAAATCCTCTTCGTGCATTAACCAAGCTTCAACAACAGCTCTGGGAAAAAAAAATTTCAACAACTGCTCTATACATTTTCTGGGCAGATTCACTACAGAACCCAATCCATCCTACTCTACATTTCCCTCCCTAAAAATCAGGAAAATGAAATAGAATAAATAAATAGGTAGTCTCTATATCAAATACCAAGTGGAACATTCTTAAAAAAAAAATTGAAATGGGTATGCATTAACAAAGGTCTCTGGATTAGGGAAGGAGGAGAGATGTTGGGTGAGCTCTTCGATCTGTTCACTGTGGGTTTCATGGGTTGGAGCTTCTCTTGAATATTTTGTTTATCTTTTCACCATGTATTGAAACTTTTCTTGAAATTTTTTTGGAATGGATCTGTGCAAAATCGAGGTGTTCATTTCCTCTCTCTCGGTTGCCAACCATAGTGTCAGCACAACCAGTGTATTTCTGGTTCTCTTTTGGATTTCGATTTCCTCTACAACCTAGTGTATTTCTGAGCTTCTTCTCTTCCCGATTTCCGAGCGTTTGCAACCCACGAAGGCGATTTCGGATTTTTCATTTCTCCTCTTCAACCTTTTTGGTTGACAGGTTACCCTTTTTGACACTCCATTAAGGTCGTGTATTCCATTATGATTCTTTTATGAACTATTTAAATAGTGTGAGCTTCAAAAATCGTCAAACTTCATTTCTATCCATGCAAATAATGCAAACTAAATATAAATAAATAAATAAATAAACTTCCTAATTTTGAATACTCACACAGTCGCATCTATATATATGAAAGAAAAAAAATGTAAACATCATCTATTTCAAAGAAATCTTAATTTATAAGTTGAGCATTTCCAAAAAAAATATATGTTATTTTAAACAACGACGTTTAAAAATCTAAAAAGATGAACAAGTTTTGATGAAATAAATCATGTACAAGACTAGCACAGTTGACTTTCAAAGATTTTGGCTTCTCATTGTCTCGAGCAAGTGCTTGGTATTATAAAAAAGCAATACTAAATAATAAAATAATATTTTTTAAAAAATACTCTACAACAAGGAGCAATAAAAGTGAAAAAAAAAATCAGAATCACATGGGCAGAGCTTTCACATCTATATTTATGTAATCTTTGAAAGATATTAGTTGGTGTAATTATAAAATGATGAATTCTACTCATTAGTTACTATTCTCTCCAACATTCCACACCTAGAGTTTATTTTTTTTTATAGGATGTGGGGTAATGAATAGTGGCTTATGAGAATAATTGTTCTTATAAAAAAGGTCAAATTTCTAATTAGGACCATATATGTTGCAAAAAGGAGAAAAGCAGGTGCATCAGTAGCATAGCAGAGAAAAGAAAGAGGATTGCTATTTTATAATGAAGAAGAAAATACCCAATTGATTACAAAGAAAGGGGAGACTGTCAGCTAAAGGCCTAACAAAAGGTTCTAAGAAAATAACGAAAACACCCTTCGACCTTAGCTATTTACACTTCAGCCTAAAAAGACAAAAAATAAACACTACCGATAAACTTATTCTAGAGTCATCCTTGTACAGCAGCATATTTCAATTCTTCATGCTGTAAAACCGTCCCGCAAGATGGAGAATAGATGTTGTCTATTCCTAGCTTGGAGAGATGAAGTAATAGAACATGAGATGGTAGAGCTTTGGTAAAAAATGTCAGCCAGTTGATAAGAAGTGGTAATATGAGCTGTCTGAATGGAGCCTTCTTGAATCTTGTCTCGTATCAAATGACAGTCAAGTTCAATGTGTTTAGTATACTCATGAAACACTGGATCTACTGCAATATGAAGCACAACCTGATTATCACAATAAAGAGTAGCAGCTTGTGGATGAGAAGTTTGGAGGTCAGCTAAATGTATCTTAGCCAGGTAAGTTCAGGACAAATAGTGGCCATTACACGATATTCGGCTTCCGCCGAAGAATGAGAGACTATGGTTTGTTTCTTTGATTTCCAAGAAACAAGGGAATTTTCCAGTAGAATGCAATAACCAGTCACAAATTTGCGAATGTCAAGGTAAGAAGCCAAATCTAAGTCACAGTAAGCTCGCAACTCCAAGGAAGAACTAGTTGAGAAGAAAATTCCTTGACCTGGAGAGGATTTGACATTTGTCAGAAGCTTGTGTGCAGCAGCCAAGTGGACATCAGTTGGCTTATCCGTGAATTGGCTTAAAGTCTGGACACTATAACTAAGATCTGGGCAAGTAATTGTTAAATATAACAACCTTCCAATAAGTCGTCCGAAAATAGTAGGGTCATCTAAAAAATTCCTAGTTTCCTTGTTGAACTTAACATTCTGATCCATAGGAATCTTAGAAGGACGAGAACCAAGAGTTCTTGAATCTGCTAGGATGTCTAAAGCATACTTGCATTGGCAAATGTAAATGCCCTTAGAGGACCTGGCCACTTCAATCTCAAGAAAATATCACAGTGAACCAAGATCTTTGATCTTGAGTTTATTATGTTAGAAATCTTTAAGAACAACAATAGAGGTCATGGAAGTTTTGGCAACAACAATGTCATTGACATAAACAAGAAGGGTTGTAAAAGACTCAACAGTATTCATGGTGAACAAACTACAGTAAGCTTTTGACAGTTGAAAACCAAAGTCAATAAGAGAGGTAGAGAATTTTGAATACCCTTGTCTTGAAACTTGTTTAAGTTCATACAAGCTTTTAAGCAATTTGCACATTTGATTAAGACCTCATTTGTTGTAACTAGGTGGCTTGCGCATGTAAATCTCTTCTTGTAAGTCCCCATGAAGAAAGGCGTTATTCGCTTCAAATTGATGCAAAAACCAGCCTTGAACAGTAGCAATAGAGAGCAAACATCACACAGTTACCATTTTAGATATAGGAGAGAAGGTTTCAGTATGGTCAATTCCTTCTAGCTGTGTATACCCTTTAGCTACTAACCTGGCTTTGTTCCTTTCTACAGTGCCATCAAAGTTAAATTTTACTTTATAGACATATCGGCAATCTATAGCAATTTTACCAAGGGCATATTAGTTAGTTCCCAGGTATTGTTTGCCTCCAAAGCTAGCAACTCAGTTTCCATAGCTTGGCACCATTTAGGATCTTTCACAGCTTGAGCATAGGTAGGTTGTTCAAAATGGGTGGAAATGGAGGAAGAAAAAACTTGAAAAGGTGGAGAAAGTCTTTGGTATGAAAGGTAATCAGAAAGAGGAAAGGAAATGCCTGGTGTGCGTTTTGGCACCTTAGACAAAAACTGAGTTGGAGAGTTAAGTTGGATCTGATCACAATGAAACTCTTGTAGATATTGAGGTGCCTTTCTAGTTCTAAGGGACCTGTGAAGTGGAGCAGAATTAAGTGTAAGTGGAGTAGGAGTAGATGGATTACTGGCTAAGTGAGAAGTAACAAGATCAGGAGAAGATGAAGAAGGGTCATGATGGAGATTGGAAAATGTTGCAAGAGAGTGTAAAAAAAGGTTGTCTGCAGTAATAGGTTTGAAAATAGATTCATCAGCTGAAGGGTCAGTTTCAGGTGAGGAAAAATTCTGTTGGGTAGATATGGGCTGATCAATATGGTGGGATAAAAGCTAAGAAAGAGAAATATCATTTTCAGGAGAAGGAGATTGAGAAATGTTTTGAAAAGGAAAAATCGATTCGAGAAACACAACATCACGAGATATGAAAATTCTGTGATTATCAAGGTCCAACAACTTACATCCTTTAACTCCAAAAGGAGATCCAAGAAAAACACATTTCTTTCCTCTAAGATCAAACTTCCTCCGGCCTTGAGACAAAGTAGTGGCAAAACAAAGACACCCAAACACTCTTAAATAGTTGTAGAAAGGTTTAATGTCAAAATGAATTTGGTAGGGACTTTTGTTATCTAGCAAAGGTGTAGGAATTCTGTTGATCAAATAAGCTGCAGTTAAAATGCAAGTATTCCAGTACTTGAGAGGAACATTTGACTGAAATTTCAAAGCCCGAGCAACATTCAAAAGGTGTCTATGTTTTCTCTCTACAATCTCATGATGTTGTGGGGTCTCTACATAGCTTCTTTGGTGAATAATATATTTACTAGCAAAAAAATCTGTCATTTGGAACTCCCCTCCATTGTCACTTCTAAGGATTTTAATTCTAGTCCCAAACTGAATTTCAACAAGATTATAAAAAGACTTTATACACTGTCTAGTTTCAGATTTGGTCTTGAGAACATACACCCAAGTACTTCTTGAGAAGTCATAACAATGGTAAGGAAATACTTTGAACCGTCATAAGTAATAGTGAAATAAGGCCCCCATATGTCACAGTGCACCAATTCAAACAAATATGATGATTTATGATCACTAAGAGGAAAAGAAAGACAACTTTGCTTTGCAAGAGGACAAACAGAACAGGGCATTTCATTGTCATGATCAACACTATTTCTAACAATAGGATCATCAATTAAATTCAATCTAGGATTAGAAAGATGACCTAGGCGACAATGCCAAAGACCAGAAACAAATAAACTATTTATGAAAACAACAAAATCAAAAATACTCTAGTAAAAAAACTTTGAAAACTTGTTGGAAGGACCAACAACAGTCTGCAAGAGGTGATAAAGTCCATGCTTAACTTCATCCATCTCAATTGTTGTCTAAGATGTGAGGTCCTGAATGAAACAAGAGTCAGAGCAACAAACAACACAACATGTGAGTGACTCTGCAAGTTTCTTTGCTGATAATAAATTGAAAGTGAAAGAAGGTACACAAAAAACATCTGTCAAGACCGAAGTGTCTGAAATTTGAACAACACCAATGTGTGTTACTGGAACATCATTGCCATTTGGCAACTTAACAGTGTATGGGACCTGTGCAGTCACTATGGTCAAGAAGGAGGTGCAACAGACGATGTGATATGTTGCACCTATGTCAATAATCCATGGAGTGTCAACAACATTGGAAGGTTGATGAGTATAAACTGATAAACAAGTTGAATTACTAGAGAGTTTGGAATAATTCGAAGGACCTAATCTTGGTTTGAAAATGGCCTGTACATTGTTGACAGAGTGTGGAGTTTGTGAAGGATCCTTTAGGTGAAGAAGAGCCAACAGCTACTGATATTGCTCCTTGGTTAAAGCCACTTTGGCTTCATCATTTTCCTCTTGATCAGCACTCACTGAATTGGCAAAAACTACAGTGTTCTTTGACTTGGCATGAAGCTTGTGCCCAGGAGGATATTCATAAAGCTTATAACACTTCTCCATTATATGTCCAGTCATATTGTAGTGAGTGCATATCGGTGCTTCAACATTCCTTGCCTTAAAACAATTTTCAAACAAATGTCCCAAAACCTTACAATAAGTGCAATAAGGCCTGTTTTGTTTGTAATTAGTAGCAAGTTTTGCTGAAAATTTGGTATTTAATAATTCCTCTCAGTGAAAAGAGCCATAGAGTTAGATGTGAGGGCTTGAGAAACCATCTGATGTTGCCTCTCTTGCTGTTGGACTAAGGAAAACACCTTGTTGACAGGAGGCAAAGGATCAAGTAACATAATCTGATCTCTAACATTACTATACACATCATTTAATCCCATTAAGAACTAAATCAAACAATCTCTTTTATATCAGTCCAAGAGAACTTCAGCTTTCCAAAATCAAACTCAGGAATAGAAACATACATAGAGAGTTCATCCCACAAAGTCTTAAGTCTACCATAATAAACACTGATTGAATCTTGTTCTTGCATCAAACCAACCAAAGTCTTTTTTAATTGAAAAATTCTAGGACCATTTTGTTGAGAATACCTGTCTTGTAGCTCCACCCATAACTCTCGTGCATCATCCACGAAAATGAGAGTTGATTTCACCTGGCTGCTAACTGAGTTCTGGATCCATGAGACGACCAAATCATTGCATCGTTCCCAAGCATTCAGTAGAGGGTCCTCTGGCTTCGTGAGTCTCTAAAAATCTCCATTGATAAAACCAATTTTGTTATTGGCCCTAAAAGCTCTACGCATAGCTTTGACCAAGGAATGTAGTTTTCAGTGATCAAGAGATTAGTCACTAAAATGACTGCTGGGTTATCTCCATTATCTAAACAGTAAGGGTTGGTGACATCGTTAAAATTTAAGAAGCGTGAAGAGGGATTGTTGGTGTTTGAATCCTACTTTGATGCCATGTTGCAAAAAGGAGAAAAGTAGGTGCAGCCGTAGTAGAGAAAAGAAAAGTAGCAGAGAAAAGAAAAATGAATTCTATTTCGTATTGAAGAAGAAAAGACCCAATTGATTACAAAGAAAGGGGAAACTGTCAGCTAAAAGCCTAATAAAAGGTTCTAAGAAAATAACGAAAACACCCTTTGACCTAAGCTATTTACACTTTAGCCTAAAAGGACAAAAAACAAATACTACCAATAAACTTATTCTAGAATCATCTCTGTACAACAACATGTTTCAATTCTTCATGCTGTAAAAATATATACAAGTATTTTGTGCAATTAAACGTGGACTCTAGTAACATGGTTTATAATAAGACATTAATGTTCTTGTTTGTCACTTACAATATTACATTAATTAATTGGCACTTAATTTGATTCCAATCCACTGGGGATGTGTTTTCATATTGTTAAATCTGTCGGTTGAAAACATATCTATTTTTATAATAAGCATAATCCCTTTGATTTATACTCTTCCACATAAGATAAATTTTGATGCTTGGAAGGAAGAAAGGGTTGGCTTAGCTATCCGGTTGAGCAACCTTTCGAGATCCTCTAACTCCGTTTTACTCCTGCTAAACCAACTTGCACAAAAAAGACATGTTAAACTCTATGACGAGTTTTTGATAGGTTAATCTTTAGGCATGACTTTGTTATCTTAGAACGAATAGTATAGACTACATGTTATGAGTTTGAAACTTTGCATTCACATTTTTGGAGTCGTTGGGCTGGGAAATTTTTCTCTTGGATTACTTTGGATGGACTTGAAAATTCTTTATTAAGGTTCTATGCACACCCAAAATTAAGTCAAGAATTTTGTCCCGAACACCCATAACCAATTAAAAAGGAAAAGAAAACAATTTTTTTTTAGGTTACATATATTTCCGACCAATATGGACTAGAAAATGTTGGTGCAAAGGGGCTGCAAAACAATAAATAGTGAGAGAAAAGTTTGCTTCAAAGCCCGTTATAATGTCGCTTTCCTTAAAACAATATTCGCCCTCACTAATAACGGTATGCACATGGGTTACAAGCATATTTGCCTCCAAGATACAATGAAACTCAAAACAAGTCTATTTGTCTAATCATGTTATGCATACACAAAATTAGACCCAGAATACCTTCAGATTTTACTATTCGACCAAAAAATTAGAAATCTATTCTCTCATGAACAAACAAATTCTAACATGTTTTGAATGAGTGAAAAATGTGGGAGAGAGAGAGAGAGAGAGAGAGAGAGAGAGAGAGAGAATTCAAAATTGAATTCTGGGATGCTCAAATGGCAGGCCAATGGGTCTATTTATAGATGGCCAAAAGTTGTGAAGGAAAATTTATTACTCTTTGTGTTTGTGAAAACTATTCGGAATAGGTACATATATTATGCCCGTTACCACATGACGCAATAGTTGAACTTAGTCCAATGGTTGCCTTGCTTCCCGTTCAATTGGTTGTCGAGTCATTGGGGACGCGCTTTGTGAGTTTTATTTTTCCCAAGCATTGCACATCGCTGCTTGTTCCCTTGGACGCATGCCCATGTGTTGCACCGCTTCACACAGCACGCCCCTTGAGCCACAAGTGTTGCAGTGTGTAAGTGCCTAATGTGCTGGCTGCATGCCTCTTGGAGAGGCCTTTTCATAAATCAACAAAAATCCTTCATTTGAAAGAGGTGTGGATCAAACACAATCTCATGGATTAAATGGGAAGTCTCAATACCACTAGGCTTATGGTTAGAATATAGACCCAAAATATAATAAACCTTATAACTTTCCACATCTTCCATCTTTCCAAAATAATTCACAACTTTCCAAATCAACCCAAAAATATTATTAATAATTATAATATATAATTAATTATTTTGAAAATATTTTCAATAGAAAAAATGGGCTGCATGCCCATAATTTGAGTTAAAATGATAGAAGTCGACCAGTCTGTGAGACTTGACAAGATGATGAATGTTGGAATATATCCCCTAAATGTTTTCAAATATGAGTGCTTTAAACTAGAAAAAAAAAAAAAAAAGGTATATGAAATATGATAAATGATATTTACAGTTATAGAGTGTGCAAGCACCACACATTCTTATTAAAAAAAGTGAATAAATATGTAATTCATATAAAAAATTTAATTTTTTAACTGTAGACCCTACTCTTTAAAAAAAAAAAAACACCACACTTGCACAATCCATAATCATATCTAGCATTTCTCTACTTATCCCTATACACAACTTTGATGTATTATTCCCATCACTATTACCCACCCTGGCCCGCGCTGGCTGCCTTTGAGGTTTGTGGGCTTGAAGTTTGAACTTCTCTGATTCATAAAATGCAATCCCAAAGCCCAAATACCCTTATATAACTCTTGTTTACCTTTTGTGTCACGTTCTGTATTTCAAGGGATATCAACTTTAACTCCAAACTATATTCAATTAATCACATACCATTCACTTGACATCTACATCAATTAAATAATAAGATACCTTGTAAATGACGTATGATGTAGAGGCATTAGAATAACATTACTTAATTAAAAAGGTGGATTGGTTGAAATTCAAAGGCATACATAAGAAAAGAATTTTTCAAAATAATCTAAAACCAAATCCTTAACCATTTTCGACATTTTTAGTAACCAAACATGACCCAATTTTGAGCCACTTGGGTCAACTTTAATTCATGAGTTGCAACATGAAAATAAATTAGAGACGTAATCGATTTTTTTGGTAAATTTCTAAGAATTTCTGAATGATCTTTGAGATGTGCTTTTTTCTTAATTTCTCGAATAATTTTTTAGATTTGAATTTTTATTGTTCAGGTAAAAGATATAAATTTTAAATATTTTTTAGTAAATATTATTTTTTAGTTATTTATTGTTTAATTCTATTTAGTTTAATTATTTATTTTTCTTTTTTCTTTCATGCTTTTTTTCTTAGTTATTTTATTTAAATTTACATTATTTATGTTAGATCTTTAATTAATAATTTGTTATAGCTTTTTAATAATTTGAAGGAAGTAAAAGAGAAGTGTCAAATTCGTGAAAAAACTTATAAAATTAAACTTATAAATTAACGTTGTATATCAAAAATCATATTTATTTTACAATAAAATAAGTTTTATAAAATATAATTTTATTTTATAATATTATTAATATAACATATTATATCTATCCAATCACATTAATTTATAAAATTATTTTTAAAACTTACTTTTCGATTGAACGATTTTCATTTAAAGAAGAACTTATGTCTCGTTTGATTATAAAAATGAGATGAGATAAGATAAAAGTTAAAAACTAAATAAAATATTGTTAGAATAAATTTTTTTAATATAATTTTTATTTTAAAATTTTAAAAAATTAAATTATTTATTATATTTTATGTAAAAGTTTAACAAAAATATAATAATTATAAGAATGTAAACATGTGCCAGACAAAAAATCTTAAGTTTCGTTTGTTTTTATAGATGAGATGGGATGAAATGAAATAAAAATTAAAAATTGAATAAAATATTATTAGTACATATATTTTTAATATTATTTTTATTTTAAAATTTAAAAAAGATAAATTATTTATTTTATTTTATGTTATAATTATGAGATAAAAAATTTTGTAAAAATAATTGACACCTTAGTTGAAACAGAAAGAAATATTATTGGTAGAAGCTACTATTCATAATAGTCATTTTTGCACACATTATATGTCAAAATCTACACCACACGTTTGTTAAATTTAAAATTAGAGATGGATGAGAGAGAGTGGAAACGAGAGAGAGAGAGCAGAGATGAGATAGAGAGCACAGAGGAGAGAGAGAGCGAGATGGGAGAGAAAGCAGAGATGAGAGAGAGAGCGAGAGCAGAGATGGGAGAGAGCGAGAACAGAGATGAGAGAGAGCAGAGAGAGTGGAGATGAGGGAGAGCGAGACGAGAGAGAGATAAAGATTGAGATAAGAGAGAGTGCAGATGATGAGAGATAGAGATAGGAGAGAGACGCTAGTGAGAGACAGATGAGAGAGAAGCTACTGCGTTTGAAAGAAGAAAATAAAAAAAAAATGGATGAAAAGCATCGTAGCGTGTGCATCGTTATAGTGGATGCACTCTAACACTTCTCGTGTCCAGTTCTGACAGCACTCATAGGCGCTTTTATCTCAAATTCGTAAGTAGTACAGTACTAACAGTACGGATATACGGACGCTCCTCCGCCCTCACGTGCTAGTTTCATTTTTTATTTTTTTCATATAAACGTGCTACTTACGCAGGAAGAGGAAGCGAGGGAAGCTCCGAAGATTTGATTCGCAGCTTCTTTCTTTATGCAGATTTCAGGCATTCTCGGGATGGATCACTTTCGGTGTTAATCAGCAATCTTCCCGGGAGGGCCCGAACGTCACATTCGGTTAGAAAGGGGTGAGATTTCTTCATATTTCTCAGCCATTTGCAAAAGTTTGGTGCTTGGTCCAGCTGATTCTGATAATCCCATCACCTGTCTTATCAGTTTGAGTCGTAGATATTATTCTCTTACGAATGGAACTGCAAAGATTATGGGTCTATGCTTGGGGGTAACTTTTCGCCATATTTAGAAAATGGTCTTCTGTTCCGCTACTAAAAATCTGAATTGTTTACGCTTGAGAAGAGGTAGGGGTGGCGCCGGGGGGGAGTGGGCGGGGATTCCTAAAGAGAGTTACACAAAGGGTTACACAAAGGGTTCTGTTTTTTTTATATATATTTCCGACTCGTGAACACAGAAGTTCCCACTCTGACATGTGATTTTATCTTTTACCTTAAAGTAGTGTGTAAGAGTGTATGACTTATATTTAGAAATTTTCTATATTTCCAAGTAAATTCATTTTTGTTAAGTGAAGTTGTAAAGTTTTTCTTCTCCCGAGTTTGATTTGTTTATCTTTTCTTTTTTCTTTTTAATTTATTCCCAAAAGGAAATCAACTTCTCCGATAGCTTTTAGCCAGAGGACTTGCTTAGTTATTGCTTGTTATTCATGCAAGTCCTTGGAGCTCTCAGAGGAAATTTCAAGCTGACTGCATTTGCGCGTGTTTCTGCATCTATTTATCTGTTCACGCCTATTAATATATCTCATTTATCTCTTTAATGTGGGTTCCGAAGTCATCCGTTTCACTTGAGAACGCTTGGCACGACTCGCTTCTAAGGGAGGAAGGGTGGGGAGATAACGAAATTTTTTGTTCTATATGATATCCAAGGCTGGTTTTCCCCGAGAGAGCAATTGATTTAAGGGCATTCTATCTACAGGGCTAAGATGCGATCAGGCATTTTCTCGAAGCTGAACGCTACTATCTTTCTGGTTTCGCCCGGGCAACAGCTCAGCAACGATGTGGGTGGCGAGGTTCAATGCATATGCTACTTGGACCAGGGAACTTCTTGTTTGGAAATTTAGTGCCATTGCATTCCTTGCCGTACTCAACTCCTTTGATCTCTGACACTTTTCGGTTTCCTCTTGGCTGTGAGATCACAAGAAAATCTATGGCTGCCTCTACCTCCAAAATTTATTGGGAGATTATTTTGTTGACGACTTCTTCACAGATTGTGGAAATGCCTTAGACTTCACGAAACCTACTGGTGTTTTTCAGAAGGCAAGACTGGTTTCAGAAGGCAAGACTGGTCCAATGGTCATCTTATCTGTGGAAATTTTATTTTTGATGGTTTGTGGAGTTGTAACCCCAGTACACTTGTTGAACCATGGTTGAAGAAATTCATGCTCCATCTTCTGCATGCCATTCTGCTGGGGCTGCTCATGATGTTTCTTTTGACAACAATTCTCGTGACGAACAGCTTGCGGATTCCAGCATTTTGTCCGGCCAGTATGTGGTCTCATATTCTTCACTCTTTATTTTTATTAGTCATCTTAATCGATTAATCTTAGCGCCTACCATGTGCTTAGTACTTCTTGGGTAGTGTAGTTGACTTCCTGATGCTGCAATTTTAGGTTCTCCTCTATGGTATGTACTTGCTGTTTCCAATTAGAAATAGATTTGGTTGGTCTAGAATAAACTGTGTTAAGGGGTGTTTTGTAGCTGCCTTTTGCAACAGTTGCTTGGTACCTAAAGGAATGGTGGCCGGGTAGCCTCCGATGCCAAAGTCAGTACCTTGGGAGCTTAACCTCTAAAATATCGGGGAGAGCGAGTCTTACCTCTCAAATGCCTTATCCCTCTCCCCCGTCATGTCCCGCTTTCCTAGGTTCCCGTATGCCCACGCTTCCCGAGATGTTGGCCCATCGGCATACTGTCTTTTCCCAAATCCTCCTCTCATGTGTTCCTGGTCATCTCATTAAATGCGAGGGAGGGATCCCTCTCTCTCCTATGGGCCTTCATTGCTAGCAGGAAAGATGGACCACAGCTCTGGGCCTCCCAAGGTCTCCCTGGCCCGCGATCTGGGTCCTGATTGCCCCCTTCCACTATGCCTACGAGTTTGGACTCTTTATGGTGCTTGTGTGTATATCCCTCACCCCGATCTCCCCTCCCTACACCAAGAGGGTGAAGAAACATTGCTTGTAAGTGTCTGCAATATATTTAACGGGGGTGGGGTACCCCGTTAAATATATTGAAGACTCTAAGCTATTACAAATTACAATTTATAATTATACAAATTAAGACTCTAAGAGAACTAATAAGCTTAAACTATTACAATATTACAAACTCCTCTAAAAATATTAAATATTACAAATTGTACTATTAACTATTGTAGCAACATTACACTTAACTGTAAATTAATAATTATAACTCATAACTTTTCAATTGGATCAATTTGGGATGGCGGCGTGGCGCCACGTAGGGGTGAATTCACTGAGTGGTGAGTTGTGTCGACTACTGTGAGACTGAAAATCAAGATTATAAACTTTAATAAGTTATAAAACCTTAAAGGCTGAAATATTAATAAGTTAAAAATAAAACAAATTAGAATTTTAAAGTTATAAAATGAAACAAAAATTTAAAAAATTAAAATACAAAATATTAAAAGTACTAACCAAGATGAGATTGGGATTGAACAATTGGAATTTGAGATGAAGATGAGGCCGATGAGCATAGATCGGTCATTCGGATTGGGCATGTGTATAATTGTATATTGAGAATATAAAAGCTAAAATAAAAACAAGCAAAATAATTAGGGTGAATCAAAACCCTACCTAAAATAATTTAGGGTATTTCGAAAAAATTGAAAAAAAATAAGCCAATCACGACAGAGGACAGATTCACACACGAACACAGAGTCAACGCATTGTACAATCAAGTGAACCACATGCACAATCAGTGAACCACATGCACAATCAAGTCTCCACAGCACACAATTCACAAAATCCCATCCTCCATTTCCGATTAAACCCCATCCTTTCTCTAATCTCCATTCCATAAAATAAATATCACAACAAATTGTAGTAGATGATGGGTTTCTTAACTTTGGCGACGGAGAGTCACGGAAGGTTGCGGCGACAGCGAGCGACGGAGATGCTGCGAGACACAGAGAGTGAGTGACGGAGCGAGAAGCCGAGAGAGAGAGAGGGTGATCGGGGATTCTAAGCAAAAAGGAAACGATGCCGTTTCACGATTGACGAAACGGCGTCGTTTCGTAATGGGTATATTTAAAAAAATAACCCAGGCATGAAATGATGTCGTTTCATGGCTGGGTTATTTTATTTTATTTTTATATATACTTATATATATAAATATAATAATGGGGGCGGGCAGGTTGCCCCTATCCCGCCCCCTCCATGGGGGTCAGATGCGGGCGGGGCCACCCGCCCCCAGCATCTGATGGACGGGGGGCTCCGCCCTGTTTACCGGGGGCGGAGCGGCAGCTGGACGGGGCAGCGCCCACTCCTATGCTAAACATTGTTGTTAGGATACATGCTCTAGTTGATGGAAGATATAACTTTCTCTAGACTTTTACTAGCATTGGGAATATGTGTGCATTTTCTTTCTGACCTGTTAGGATGCAGTCTAGTGGTCAAAGAGCAAGCTTGGGATGGGCTGGAGACTTGGGCTGGGTTCAATTCCTCACTAGAAGTTTCCCTAGATCACTTGATACACAGTTAATGTGGATGGGGTCATGTATCCAGAGTTTACTCCATGGAGGTGGGTCTAAAGGGGCCTGCTTTGATGAGGTTCCACGTCATAAAAAAATGTACCTTTTGCTTTCTGCATGTAAACATTCACGCTTATAATTTTTATCTCAACCTCAGTATGAGCAATATTTTGATATGTACAAGTACAATTTTATGAACATAAACGAAGGCTTGCAGTGTTGGCTGAATAAAGGCTCTCTTATTGCAGCTCTTTCTAGATTAGCAGATTTTATGCCTTTGATTTACTGGAGTGTTGTTTCTCTTCTAGGCCTTCAACAAAGTGGAATTTCCAAAAAGTGACAGTCCTTTCTCTTGGATGTATTAGAAGTTTAACTTTGTTTACAGTGGTCACCTTCTTATTTTCTACAACTGGGATTATTGCAAACTCCCAATCGCTCTTTGTTGTCTTTCTGAAAATTGCAAGCCTCTTAAGGCAAAAGGGTTTCTAAGTTGCAACTTTTAGCAGTATGAAATCACTGGTATATTGGAGAATCGCACTTGGGTTCAAGACTGCAGGCATGGGCAGTTGACGCAATTGAAACCTCAATGGAATATATGAAGGTTTCTGGTCACAGAAAGTTTTAGCACATTCTCGTCCTTCATGTTTGATTATCTTTATGTCCCTTTTGAATAATTTACTTACTAGATAGTAAAAAGACAACAAACTGTGTCATCTCGTGTTATATTTTTTCATACATTTTCTTCTTTTAGCAGGGACTACATGCTATTAATCTAGGAGACAGTGGATTTATAGTGGTTAGAGATGGATGCACTGTCTTCCGAGCCCCAGTGCAGCAAGGATGGCTTCAATTTTACATATCAGCTGGAGAGTGGTAGTGGGGGTGATCTACCTATCTCTGGTCAGGTCAGTTAACACTTTAATACCTTGAATCATATATTCTTTGTGAGATGTCGTCAGGATATATCCGAATCATATATTGGTCTTTGGAAATGGAAAGAGTTTTGGCTTACTTCTGTCTTTTATGTGATGGAATAGAAACTTGTGGTATGTTGTAATGAATTCATAAATTAACCACACAGAGACAGTTATATACACGCACGTGTGTGTGTGTGCATTAGGGTTACACATATAGCTGACATGTTACTGATGTCTCTTCCTATAAGGCTGCTGTCATGGTTTACTGGTAATTGTTTGAGAATATTTGGTGCACCTCTCTCTCCCTAACACATACACAAACATTAGATTTAAGGAAGTGAATTGGTCGTGAGTATTGAAGATCTGTTTAATATCAGGCTTTCATAGTTTTGGATCCTTGAGAGCTAAGATACTGTTAACTAAATCAGCGTAGGATATGACGAGAAAATATTGTTTTCTAGAAGTTACAGCTTTTGTCGTTCACACGGTTAGGGCTGGCTTGGAACCTCAAATAACTGCTCAGAAGATGGCATTTCTGGCATGCCAGCGAGCACAGGATAGAAATCAGCCAACACCTTTTTCTACGGCTGCTCAAGAGGCTGGGTTCTGCTATTATGGAGGCAAGCTCGATGACATTACAGTTGTGGTGTCATACGTTACTAGTTCTTCTGGTGTGTGAGTTTCTCATCCTCAGTATAGCTATACTAATCTGCTTGTACGGTTTCATATATTCAGTTATGTAAACTAATAGGCCCCATTAGTTCAGTTTTTGGCCGTGAAAACATTCCAATTTCTTTAGTTCAATTTTTTGGCATTGAGACATTCAAATAAATGGCGTGAGATGGCCAAGTATCAAAGAACTTGACAGTGTGCATATATCATTTCCAATATCTAGCAGGAAGCTGCAGTTTGTAGAAATTTAAGGATCTCTGTTCAATGTTTTTCTCCGATGTGGTTTATATATGGCGTTCTTCTGCTTGTTTTGCATCTGAACCAATTCAAGGTTTGAGACCACTGCAAAAGTTAAAATAAGAAATTAAAATTTGCATCTAGCCATCTTAAATTTCATCCTCAATTTTTGTACTCAATTATCAGGAGAGTCTCATTACACCTTGTGAAGCAGAACTCATCTAACCTTGCAAAAGCTAATCATACCAAAAAACATCATAACATTGGCTTGTTTGGAAATAGATCTCATCCCAAATTTTTCATCTCATCTCATCTCATCCTATCTCATTTCCAAACATTATTCAAATACAAACATTTTTAAACTAATCATTACAACTTTTTCAAACTTTCAAATAAAAAATAAAAAATAATTCAACATTTTTAAATTTTCAAACAAAAATAATATTATAAATTATATTCTAACAATATTTTAATTTTATAATATTTTTTATTCAACTTTCTCATTTTCCAAAACTTAAAAAAACTCAAATTATCTCACTATTATTCACAAACTATATTACTACCATTCATAAGATTTTCATTTCTTCTTGTAAAGTGCAAGCCCTAGCAAAATACAAAAGGGTGAAACCTTAGCATAATAAAGGGATGAAATCCTAGCAGAACAAAGGTCGAGAGAAGCTTTTGGAGAAAATACCTCAATTGTATTAAAACGTCCGTGTACAGTGACAAGGCAAGTATTTATATCAGTACATAGGGAAATAAAATACATGTGATACAAAGAAGAATAAAAATAATAAATTTAATTCATGATACCCCCTTTCAAGATGGAGAGTATATAGAATGGACTTCCATCTTGGAAACTAAGTGATGAAATTGCTGAAAACCAAGAGGTTTGGTTAACACATCAGCAAGTTGATGATTGGAAGCCAGGTGAAAGGTCTTGATAACTCCAGCTTGAATTTTTCCTTGAATAAAGTGACAATTCAACTCAATGTGATTTGTTCTTTCATGAAAGACTGAATTGGCAGAAATGTGTAAGTAGGGCAGTAATCGAGCCAACCCGAGTCGGTCTTTGGCTTGCCGAGCTCGGTCAACTCAAAATACTCGAGTTTGAGCTCGAGCCCAAACTCGAGATTTTGTTTTTATTCTTTGTTCGAGTTCGACTCGATAAGCTAAACTCTCAACACGAGCTCGTCCTACAAATGAGTTCGAGTCGAGCTCGAGCTCGAATTGTTTATTTTTAAATAAAATTTAATACTTAATAAATAAAAAAATAAAAAAATCTAATATTAAATTTATACAACTAACAAGTAAGATCTCTATTAAATTATAAAATTTTAAAAAAATTTTAAATAATTAATATCTAACGAGTTGATATTTATCCAAAATAACAATATATTATATTCCTACATATATTATTAATATATACACTTAATATGATAGCATATATCTATTTCATATATAATTCCCACATACTAGTATATAAAATTATTAAATTTTATCGATTAATTATTTTACAAATTATAAAATATACTTATGAAGTATATTCACTATATAGACATAAGTAATCAGATTACATATTATATATTTAATTATAAAAGTTGTATGCTTATATTATTAGCTAATACATATATATATATATATATATATATTTATCAATATATGAATGAGTTTTAATCGAGTCGAGCTAACGAGTCGACTCGAGTATAAACGAGCAGGTCTTAACGAGCCTTAGTCGTCGAGTCAAGTTTTGTCAGGTATGTGTCATTTACAATTCGAGCGGGTATCTACTTTCACGAACGAGTTTTTTTTTCATGATTCGAGTTTAACCGAGTGAGCTATCAAACATACTAGTTCATTTACAACCATATAGTGTAAGGCAGCCTAACTATCACAAAAAATTTGAGCACTATGAGTATGAGAAATACCAAAATTAGATAAGAGAGTGAGAAACCAAATAATATCACAAGTGGTAGAAGCCATGGATCTATACTCAGCTTTTGCAGAAGATCTAGAAATAGTGGTTTGTTTATTTGTTTCCCAAGAGATCAAAGAATCCTCAAGAAAAACACAATAACCATTTATAGATCTTCTACTGTCAGGACAAGAGGCCGATCAAAATGAGCTAAAGCTTTGGGAGATAATGAATTGGCAGCTGGGAAGAAAAGACCATGACCAGAAGTGCCTTTGATATATTGTAGAATTCTATAGGCTGCTTGTAAATGAGGCTGTCTAGGCTGAGCCATGTATTGACTAAGCCTATTAACAAAATCACACAAGTTTGGCCGAGTTAATATGAGGTAAAGAAGTCGACCTACAAGTCTTCTATAAACTATAGGGTTAGGAAACAAGTCTCCCACATCCTTACTCAACTTAATATTTTGTTCCATAGGAAAGACTACATGTTTAGAAACAAGTAAACCAGCATCTTGAAGAATCTCGAAAGAATATTTTCTTTGACACAAAAAAATACCAGCAGGAGACTGAGCCATTTCCAAACCAAGGAAATATTTGAGCTTACCAATGTCCTTAAGCTTAAATTTCTCATCAAGCAAGGACTTTAAAAGCTCAACATATTTCATATCATTACTAGCTATGAGAATATCATCAACATAGACAAAAAGTGCAATAAAAGATGAAACCTCAATCTTAGTAAAAATAGAATAATCAGCTTTGGATTGTTGAAAACCCATACTGAGTATAGAAGCTGAAAACTTGGAAAACCACTATAGTGAGGCCTGTTTCAAACCATAGAATGATTTATTCAACTTGCAAACTTAGGACTCCCCCCTCCCCCCTTTAACATGAAAACCGGGAAGTAAAATCATGTATACTTCTTCATATAAGTCCTCATGCAAAAAAACCTTATTAACATCAAGATGTGTAAGATGCCAGCCTTTCACAGTAGCAATGGCCAAAAGAGTTCTAACAGAAGCCATTTTAGCAATAGGTGAAAATGTTTCAGAATAATCTAATCCTTCAGTTTGGGTACAACCCGTGGCAACCAACCTTGTATTATATCTTTCAATGGAACCATCAGTACGATACTTAATCTTATAAACCCATTTGCAACCTATAGGATTCTTACCAGGAGGTAAAAAAGTAACAGTCCATGTATTTTCAAGACTGCAATCTCAACTGACATGGCATCTCTCAAATAAGAGTATTTGACAGCTTGATGATAGAACTCAGGTTCAGTATCAACAGAAATGGACATGAAAAAAGATTTATCTGAAGGAGAAAGATTAGCATAAGATAGAAAATTGAAAATATCATATTTAGGAGAGAAAGACAAATGGGAAGAAGAACCTGATGAATCATAAATTGTTGAAGGGTTTGATGTGGAGTGTGTAGAAGAGGAATTGCAATGAAAGTTCTGCAAATAACTAGGTACCTTTATGATTCTAGAAGATATTCTAGGAAGATCAGAAGGCAATGATACCGTGACAGGATTTGGAGAAGAAGAAGACTGAACAGATGAATCATTTGAATGAGAAGGTGAAGAGGTAAATCAATAGAAGGTGTTGTTGAAGGCACAATTAAAAAATCTAAAGTTGAACATTCAACAGGAAAAATAGAAGGTATGATAGAAGAAAAATCAGTGGTATTTTGAGAAGTAAAAGAAAAAATATGTTCATAGAAAACAACATTTCTTGATATAAAAGATTGATTAGTTTTTAGATCAAGAAATTTGTAACCTTTTATGCCAAAAGAATAACCAAGAAAAATACAAGTTCGAGCCTTATGATCAAATTTGGTTCGAGATCTTTGTAAAGTTGAAACAAAACAAAGGCAACTAAAGGTTCTTAAATGATCATAAAAATGAGAAGTTTTGAACGAAAGCTCAAAAGGAGATTTTTGTTTCAAAAGAGGAGTATGAAGCCTATTAATGAGATAAGTTGCTGTTAAAACAACATCACCCCAAAAATGAATAGGCTGATGAGACTAAATCATCATTGTTCTAGCTATATTAAGGATGTGCTGACGTTTTCTCTCCATAATAGAGTTTTGTTGAGAGATCTCAACACAGCTGTGCTAATGTATTATGCCTTTAGAATGCAAAAAAGGAGCAAATGAAAATTCTGTGCCATGATCAGTGCAAAGTGATTTTATTTTTAAATGGAATTGTGTTTTAACCATTTTATAAAAAACTTTATAAATATGTGAAACTTCAAATTTATGCTTAAGAAGATAAAGTCATGTAGCACGAGTTGAATCATCAACAATAGTAAAAAAATATTTGTAACTTTCAACAGTAGGTACATAATATGGACCCCGAACATCATAATGAATAAGATCAAAAGGAGCAGCAGACAAATGAACATTATTAGGACAATGTAATTTTCTTTGTTTAGCTATATGACAAATCATGCAAGGATTGCATTTGGACAATCAATTTAGGAACAAAATTATTCACAAATAACATCCTGGAATTATAAGGATGACCAAGTCTATTATCTCAAAATTCATAGTTAGAGCATTTGGAAAAAATGAAGCAAACATATGAAGATATTGTATCAGGTAAACAAGCAGCATATGTACTAGAAAAAAGTAGATTTAGAAATAGTAAGGTCGGACTGTTGCAGTATATAAAGACCTCCTTGCAATCTACCCACTTGAATCAGCCTCTAATGAATCAGGTACTGGATTAGACAAATGTCAGAGGAAAACAGAAAGTAGCAAGTTAGTGATTGTGTTAACTTGCTAATGGAAATCAATTTGAATTTAAAGGTTGGAACACAAAGAACATCAAGTAAAACAAGATATTCAGAAATAGAAACAGAGCCAATATGTGTAAGACACAAATTGACCATTAGGAAGTTTCACAAAAGCATTAACAGAACTAGAAATAGAAGTAAAACAATCAATAGAAGGAACCATATGATCAGTGGCTCCAGTATCAAGAATCCAGGAATTCGAATCAAATGTAGCAGATTGAGCAACAGAAAAAAACATAGTGAGTATTATTATGAGGAAAAATAATACCAGAAAAAGAATTTGAAACAACTACATTGACAGCAAAAGGAACTTCATCAATAGATTTAGAAGGATGAAGCATGGACAGAAGTTGCTGATACTGAGACTCAGTCAAGGAAAAAAGAGAAACAACCAAAGAATTGCTATTACTAAGGACAATATTAATAGCCATAGACTGTTGCCCCTGTTTCGATTTGTAGCCTGGAGGAAAACCATGCAACTTGTAACATTTTTCAATCACATGACTAGTAATTTCACAGTGTTTACATATTAGTCTATCATTCTTAGAAAAGGACTTAACAGATCTTGTTCCATCAATTTGAGAAGCAAAAACATGTGAATCAAAAAGGGCAGAGAAGCGAAAGAGATTTCTCGTTGATGTTCCTCTTGTAAAACAAGAGAATTTTTTTTATTAAGAGTAGGCAGAGGCTCCATAAGCAGAATCTGTGCACGAGGAGGTGCAAAAGATTCATTCATTCCCATAAAAAAATTGTAAAACATGTTCCTATTGAATATAGGAGTTCAACGTTCATATAGCTCCATAAGAACAAGCATGAACATACTTGTAATTAGTAAGTTCATCCCAAAGACCCTTAAGACGAGTAAAATAATTACTCACCAAAAGAGAACCTTGAGAAAGAGAGGAAATCGATTTCTGCAACTGAAAAATGTGAGGTCCATTTTTATGAGAAAATTGTTCCTTAAGATCTGAGCAGATCTCACAAGTAGTTGTAACATACAAGATACTAGTAGAAATTTCAGAGAAACAGAGTTTAAGATCCAAGATATCACCATATTGTTACATCGAAGCCATGAAGAAAGGATCGAATCCGTCAGATCCGAAGGTTTAGGAATAGATCCATCAATGAATCCAAGCTTGTTCTTCCCCGAGAGAGCCATGGACATCGAACGGGACCAAGGATGATAGTTCTCACTGAAAGTGGTTGAGTGATTAAAAGGAAACCAAGACTATCATTAGGATGAAGAAAGTAAGGAGAAGTAGCATCCTCGGAGACGGATCTGTGAGATGGGGCCATAGAAGCAATAAAAAAAGGACGTCTGATACCATGTAAAGTGTAAGCCCTAGTAGAATACGAAGGGGTGAAACCCTAGCACAACAAAGGGATGAAACCCTAGTAGAACAAAGGTCGAGAGAAGCTTCTGGAGAAAATACCTCAATTGTATTAAAACGTCTGTGTACAATGACAAAGCAAGTATTTATATCAGTACATAGAGAAATAAAATATATGTGACTAACATGTGATACAAAGAAGAATTAAAAGAATAAATTTAACTCATGATACATCTCACTCTCCAAATGACCCCTAAGACTTCAGTTACTCCATAAGAGTTGGATACGCATGCTAATTAGATTCTTTGAACATCGCCCAAATCGATTGCTAGGCTTTGAATTCTCCACACCTCCGAGCTCTTCTACTCCCTTCACCACTGTCTTCTTCCCTTGCTTCTCTTCTCCAATAGTCAAAAGGAGTTTTTGAGAGAATGTTTGTTTATATGGGTTATCTTGTAATTTCTCAATGGGAACTGAAGTCTGAGATAGGATTGAACCCTGTTTGGATTAGTGGTTTACTTTGGGTTGAAATATGCCCAATGTAGAACTGATTTAACTTTTACTCTATCCTTGAACCATGGTAGAGATCTCTTGATTTTGATTGGTTCAGATCGCATGAGCTCATAGATAAGATCAAGGCTGCTTTAGGAAATTTCTTTAATTTTTCTATTCTGCTAAGCATCAGGTGTTTAACTTACAAAAATACTTATTGTACCCATTTCACAGAAAAAAAAAGAGGACAAGACTTTGCATTTTATTAAATAGCAATTATTTATGGTCGAGGAATGTTTTTTTTAAATAAAAAATGTATTCATTGATCACTTTGTATTAGTCATTACAACATCTCTCACTCTCTACAATTCTTCTAATGCAATTAGGGGCATCTTCTATCCAAACAAATTCAGACTGTAAAAATAAACTTTCCTTTGCTAGAATATGAGCTGCTTCATTGTAAGTTTTATGAGTAAAATGTACTTTCCAATCTGTTCTATACTTCAGTAACTGCTTCATACCTTCTATTAGACTTCCATATTATGATAAATCTTCATTTTTATTGTGAACGTCATTAACTACCACTTGAGCAACTCCCTCAAAAATCACCCTATCATATCTAAGTTCTCTGCTCACATCATTGCCTTCCACAAAGCATGACTTTCAGCAATAGCAAGTTGATCAACATTATGCTTCTGTCCCTCCATAGCTACTAACATTTTCCCTTTTTCATCTTAGATTACAACCCCTATACCAACCTTCATTTCCTTTTTGTCAACTGATGCATCCCAATAACTTTTACAAAACCTAGACTTGGTTTCTCGCACCTTAGATTTTTGCTTCGACTCCCTTCATTCCTACTACTGCTTGCCTTTGCTATTTGTTGAGCCAATTGGTATTCTGTCAGATCATGCTTAGCAAATCTGATTACTTGACTTGGAGATTTGAACTTGTCTTCAAAGATACACTCATTTCTTCTCAACCATAAGCCCCTCATCACAACAGCTACCCCCTCTAGTTTTGAACCATTAAGCTTTTTCACTAAACTTTCCCACAGAGCTAGTAGATCAAATTCTTCTATCTTCATCTTCTACAATATACTCAATGACTCTGACCACACATCACAAGCTACAGGACATTGCCAAACCACATGCATAACTGTTTCCTCATCTCTTTTACAAATGGGGCAATAGGGGTTGTTTGTTACTTTCTTCAAAAAAAGGTTTCTCCTGGTAGCTAGAAACTAATTAACAGCTTTCCAAAGAAATAATTTAAATTTTCCTAGAACATTCATTTTCCAAATGCTTTCTTAGCTTTGATCCCTCTCTTGATGCCTTTAGTTTTCACCTCTACTAGCCTTCCTTCTTTCAAGCTCAGTGTGGTATGCACTCCTTACATAAAACAATCCTTCTTTTGATGGACCCCTAATCATTTTATCTTCCACATTCATGCTACTCATATCTGATCAGCCTCTTCTTTACTAAAAATTCTTCTAATCAATTACTCATTCCACTCCCCTTTGCATTGCATCAATTCTCAAACTCTTACTTCATTATTTAGAACCGAGACTGGAGATTGTATAGAGAAAGGTTAAAGTGTTGCTAGCCATCCCTGACCTCATATTTCAAAAGAGTAGCCTTTAGAATACAAAATCCTAAATCCCAAGCTTAAGAAAGGAAGTAACCAATAAAGAACAAAAAAATACTACTTACAATCATAGTGCAAGAAACAAAAAAGTAAAAACATGTACAATTATCTCTTAACTAGTAGACAAGTAAACTAGACATAACAAGCCATTTATACATGCAAAAACCAAGGCAAATCAGCTTTATTCAACTTAAACTCACCTAGAGCTGAATTAGGCAGTTGTGATCAAAAGCATAATTTAGAACATCTAGATTTTGCTACCGTATCACTAATGCATGAAACTAGAAAATCCAAAACAACAATCTACGATGGTCCCCTCCTCCAGCAGATCACTACTCAATCACTTTTGATGTAGCAGTCACACCAAATGAAAACATTGCACAAAACATCTTTTTGGAGGTGTGCAAGCTTTCCCTTATTAAAGGCATAATAATGAACTAGAGGTTTCAACCACGGATACTTGCCCCATCATAACGGTAGGACCTTCACTCCTAAACTTGAGGAAATGTCGCAAGAAGAAACAGGCTAATGCTCAAGAATTTTATGTCGTGATTTTCGTCTTCGAATATTAGAGTGAAGGAACTACATTTAAGGTCGTCATTCATCTCCTTCCTATCTAATCATGACTAAGTGATATTAATATATTAAAAGAAATACTTTAACCACACAGTGATTACACAAAAGTAAATCTACAAACTGATGTGACTTGATACGATACGTTAGATTGTAAAGTTAATTTGATTGTAAAGTAGATCTAACGGATCACATGAATCCAAGTTAGTTTGTGAATATACTTTTGTATAATCTCCTTGTGTTTGTAGCACTTCTCATGCATTAATGCCCCTATCACTGAATTGGATCATAACTCTGCATGGTTTTAATGCTTGAAAAACGCAAGTCTGGAGCCTACATCTTCATAATTAGGGACAGGATTGTCATCTCTCTATGTGATTGCATGGGCCATGCCCAGGTCTTGATGTTAACGTATACAACTCAAGAATTTATATAATTTAGGACTTCTCTATTAATATTAGTTGTATAGATATATTACCATGTATATAGGCTAATATCAAGGATTAGTTAGAGGCCCCCTGCGCAGTGTATAGCATTTGACCTACTTTCCTTGTATAGACGTTATGAGGTAAATGAACATAGCAAAGGTTAGAGAGCAGATTTTTCCAAAAGCTTTCTTGGTATTTTTATGAGTTCATAGTATTTTGACATGGTATCAAGAGCAAGGTTCAAAATTCTTGCCTGTTTTTGAATTTTTTTTTTTCTCTTAGGGTGGTTCTTGTGTTGAGTTCGACGCTGCTATTGATCTTTTCTGGTTCCTGTGTTTCGGTCGGCGCCTTCTGTGGGTGTTTCTTGGTTATGTTCTTCCTTTCGGCAACCTCTGTTGCGTTTTCTAGGTTCAAAATTGTTTTGGTGCCCTTTGGATTTTGGCGCCCTTTTCTTTGGTTCGATTGAGTTGTTTCGGCACATATCTCTGGTTTGGGTTTCGGCACATATCAGTGCATTCTGTGCTTGTGGGTGATTGTTTGGTGCTTATCGGTGAGGTTCTGTGCAGCATTTGGGCTGTTGCTATTTGGTGCATGTGCAAGTGCTTCTACCGGCATAGTTAGTGGGGGAGTGGGCAGGTATTTGTTTTTGTTAGAATTATTTTTTTTACTGGCATCATGACTTCTGAATCATTTGCCGTAAAATTCACAGGTAAAAATTACTCTGCTTGGGAATTTCAATTTCATTTATATGTTATGGTAAAAGAGTTATGGGGTCATATAGATGGGAGTGATCCCGCACCTTAAGATGAAGAGGCTTTGTCAAAGTGGAAAATCAAGGATGGTAGGGTCATGTCCTGGATCCTTGGCTTAGTTGAGCCTCACTTTGTTCGCAATCTGAGGCCGTATAAAACTGCTGCTGACGTGTGGAATTGCCTCAACAAGCTTTACAACCAAGACAACATGGTTTGACATTTTCAATTGGAGTATGAGATGACTAATTTCACACAGGAAATTCTCTCCATTGAGGAATATTTTTCTGGCTTTCAAAATCTTTGGGTTGACTATTCAGACATTGTTTATACTTATGTTTCTGTTGCAGCTCTCTCCGCTGTTCAGGTAGTGCATGAAACAAGCAAGAGAGATCAATTCTTGATGAAATCTGTTTTGACTTTGAAATTGCACGTTCTAATATGATAAATCGTCATCTTGTACCATCTCTAGATGCTTGTTTGAGTGAACTTTTTCGTGAGGAGCAGCGTATAGTAACTTAGGCTGGCATGAAACATCGAGCTAATATTAGTGCACCTGTTACTGTGGCTTATGCAGCACAGGGAAGGAATAAGGGTAGAGACATGTGTGCTGTCTAGTGCTTTAGTTGTAAAACTTTTGGTCATATTGCTCGGGATCTGGTGCATCTAGTTCTATTGCATTGCCTGCTGCCTCGCTGATTGTTCCTACTCCTGCTCCTACAGCCTTAGCAAACCCGAACACACACACACACACTCCTGAAATGGTACAATAGATGATCATTTCTATTTTTTATGCTTTTGGGCTCTCAGGTAATCATAAAGTTTCTTCTAAGCCATGGTATTTTGACTCCGGAGCCTCTAACCATTTGACTAATACTGTTGTTCCTCTTTCCAATGTTAGAAATTATAATGGAAATATGAAAATTAACACCGCTGATGGTAGTTCTCTACCTATTAGTGTTGTTGGTGATCTTTCTTCTTCTTTAACTGATGTTTTTGTATCTCCTTACCTCTCCACAAACCTTATTTTTGTTGGTCAATTGGTTGATAATAATTGTAATGTCCATTTCTCTCGTTCTGGTTGTGTTGTGAAGGATCAAGTGTTAGGGAAGATGATCGCGAAGGGGCTTAACATGGGACGACTCTTTCCTCTTCACGTTTTTCCTTCTACCATTATTCATAGTTTTCCTTTACTTTCCTTTGCATGTAATGTTGTTGGTTCTGGAAATAAGATGTGGAATAAATGTCTAGGCCACCCAAACTCTGATGTACTTCGTTCTTTGTTTAATTCTGGTTTATTGGGAAATAAAGCATGTTCTTCTCTTGATCTTTCTTTTGATTGTACATCATGAAAACTTGACAAAAGTAAAGTTCTACCTTTTTCTAATCATGCATCTCGTGCCTCACAATGTTTTGATATTATTCATATTGATGTTTGGGGGATTGCACCTATTGTTTCTCATGCGCATTACAAGTACTTTGTTACTTTCATTGATGACTTTAGTCGCTTTACTTGGGCTTACTTCCTATGGGCTAAGGCCGAAGTTTTTTCAGTATTTAAGGGCTTTCTTGCACTTTTTCAGACTCAATTCTCTGCCAGCATCAAGGTCTTGTGCTCTAATTTTGGTGGCGAATACATGTCTAATGAGTTTCAAGACTTTTTTCAAAGCAAAGGGATCATCTCTCAGCGTCAGCATTCTTGTCCTTCGACACCGCAATAAAATGGTGTTGCTAAGAGGAAAAATCTTCACCTTCTTGACGTGGTAAGAACCCTTTTACTTGAATAATCTGTTCCTCCTCATTTTTGGTGTGAAGCATTTTCTACTTCTGTTTATTTGATCAATCGCTTACCCTATCCTACGTTATATCATGTTTTGCCCTTCTTTAAGTTGTTTGGCCATTCTCTTTCATATTCTGATTTTCGGGCATTTGGTTGTGTTTGTTTTGTGCATCTTCCTGCTCATGAACGACATAAACTTACTGCTCAATTTGTTAAGTGTGCTTTTCTTGGTTATGCTATACCTCAAAAGGGTTATATTTGTTATGATCCCCATGCTTGTCGTATACGTGTTTCTAGGAATGTGGTTTTCTTTGAAAATCAATATTTCTTTCCATTTCATGTTGAGCTGCCATCTGCATCTTTATCTATTCTGCCTAGCTTTTATGATTCCCCGACAACTGTGAAAAGGTTCAAACTTGGTTTTGTGTATGGAAGACGCAGTCGACACGAGTTTGGTTCCACTTCCTCTGTGCCCCCTCACGATCTTGACCTGGCGTCTGCTCCTGCTCCTACTTCTACTTCTGCTCCTACTTCCACCACTCTTCGCCGGTCTACTCGCCCTTCTCGACCCCCTGATTGGTATGGTTTCTCGTCCACTGTCTCTCTTGTGGCTACTTTATCCTCTATTTCCATTCCCTCTTGAGACAAACAGGCCATAGAATATGAGTATTGGCAAAATGCAATGCAAACAGAACTTCAAGCACTTGAGGAGAATCGCACTTGAGATATTGTTCATTGCCCTCTTACAGTCAAGCCTATTGGGAGTAAATGAGTTTTCTCTGTAAAGCTTCATTCTGATGGCTCTTTGGATCAGTACAAAGCTCGCCTAGTAGCTATGAGAAACAAACTAGAATATGGGATTTATTATAAGGAGACATTTGCTCCTGTTGCCAAAATGACCATAGTTCGAACCATCTTAGCTATTGTCGCTTTACAGTCATGGAAATTACATCAGATGGATGTGAAGAACGTTTTTCTTCATGGTGATCTCCAAGAAGAGATCTATATGAAGCTTCCCTCTGGTATGACTACTTCTTCTCCTCATGATATTTGTAAGCTAAGGCGTTCTCTGTATGAGCTCAAGCAGCTCCCCGAGCTTGGTTTGAGAAGTTTTGCAGTACACTTCTTACCTTCAGTTTTACACAAAGTCAGTATGATTCTTCTCTCTTCTTCCACAAGTCTGCATTGGGTATAGTCCTTCTCTTGGTTTATGTGGATGATATTATCATTACTAGCACTGACTGTGGTTTGATTACTAACCTTCAGCAACTGTTGCATGCGACTTTCCATATGAAAGATCTTGGCCAGCTCACATACTTCTTAGGACTGGAAGTCCATCATCGGGCAAATGGTATTTTTTTAAACCAGCATAAGTATATTCAAGATCTTATTACCTTGGCTAGTTTGGAGGACACTTCTTCTGTTGATACTCCTATGGAGGTAAATGTCAAATACAGGAAAGATAAATGGGACCTTTTGGATGATCCTACTCTCTGTCGGCGCCTGGTTAGGAGTCTCATCCTACTTTATCACTACTTGCCATGATATCTCCTATGCCGTTCATCAGGTTAGTCAATTTATGTCCTCTCCTCGACATCTCCATCTTGCTGCAGTTCGACGCATCATCCGCTATGTTCGAGGTTCTCCTACTCGTGGGTTATTCTTTCCTACAGGCTCATCTCTTCAACTTGTTGCCTATAGTGATGCTGATTGAGCTGGGTGTCCGGATACAAGTCAATCTACTACGGGTTGGTGTATGTTTTTAGGTAATGCCTTAATTTCTTGGAGATGTAAGAAACAAGATCATGTTTCTAAATCCTCTATCGAGGCTGAGTATCGTGACATGTCTACTGCTTGTTTTGAGATGGTATGGCTATGTGGTCTTCTTGAGGAGCTTGAGTTTCCTCATACTACTTCTACCCCCTCTTCATGCTGATAACACTAGTGCTATTCAGATTGCCACCAATCCCCATTTTCATGAACGCACTAAACACATTGAGGTTGATTGTCATTCTATCCGAGATACCCTTGGAGAGTCGGGTGATCTATTCCTTACATTTCTTCTGATCTCCAAGTGGCTGATATCTTCACCAAAGCAATGACTCGACAACGGCATCAATTTTTGGTTGGAAAATTGTTGCTGGTTAACTTACCAGCATCAATTTGAGAGGGGATGTTAACGTATACAACTCAAAAATTTATATAATTTAGGACTTCTCTATTAATATTAGTTGTATAGATATATTACCATGTATATAGGCTAAATATGAGGGATCAGTTAGAGGCGCCCCCCCCTCCCCAGCGTGTATAGCATTTGACCTGCTTTCCTTGTATAGACGTTATGCAGTAAATGAACAGAGCAAAGGTCAAAGAGCAAATTTTTCCAAAAGCTTTCTCGGTATTTTCATGAGTTCATAGTATTTTGACACATGAGCCGAGCTAACCCAGCGAGAAAATGTTGCCTTAACAGAGAAAATGTGGTATTGACGACAATAAGCATACAAACATAGATAAATGTTGGTGCCGTAGTAGTATTGTGTAGCACTCTCTTATATGCAATATTTTTCCCCTAATCGTCCAATACAATACAGATGGATTTATCAACGTAACCACTCGGTTAAGATTCATAAAAGTTATAGTTACAAGAGGTTAAGGCTATAGATTAGTAACAAAAATAGATGTTCTATGCTCGATGAGTGCAAATGTCATTACTTCCGGGAGTCGAATTAATTTATGTTTCTCAGACTAGAGTCTTCTTGTCTTTGCAGGGTTTCTAACTGTTGCCATCACCACCATGAGACTGAAGAACTGATGTGGGGATGTTCTGTTCGAGTTTAGCGATTGCATCTGGTCCACATATACTTGTCAATTCTTCCTGTTATACAAGCAAAAAAAAGGGCAAAACTTTCCCATCAAACTGGTGGAATCCTTGGGAGAGAATTGATTGGAATGCTTTTGACATTTTGGGTAATCAATTAACAATCAGAAGGAAAATCTTATCCGCAGTGATCACCAAAGAAAAAAACAACAGAAAGAGTTATACTAAAAGACAAGGGTTTAAAATTAAACCATGATGGAACCATTTTCGGATTTAAGCTTTTCACACTCCTTGGAAATCCTCTGCATCTCATCTCTGAGAGTGCGATTCTCATTGTTCAAGTTTTCCACCCTTGCCTGTAGTTCTTCGCACTCTACCTGGTTGGAACAAGAAATGCAAGATTGATTTAAAAATATGCACAAGATAATTAATGGTCCCTACCAGACTTCAAGCACAGCTGCACATATAAGGACTACCCAGCAATCAATGAAAATCCAACCTATTTCTTTCTTTGATTATAATAACATCAAGGGCAGTAAGATTCAATCAAAGAAATGATGTTCCCTCAGCTTCACATCATTCTTCAACATCATAAAGAGAGGAGAAACACAAAGTTACTTGATGAAAGATATCAAAACACTTTTGTCATAACTTAAGATGGTTAAAAAATTGAAGGCACAAATCAGGGGGTTTGAGAACATGGCCGAGCAGTGGGACCTAAGTGAAACAGACAAAAAGTTGCTCCCAATAAACAA